>NC_082414.1:642727-1285454 GCF_004011695.2 Ascochyta rabiei
TAGGTCTTAGTTAAATAGAAGGGATATATAAGGCTAATATAGAGACTACTAGAAGCGTTATAGAATATAAAGGCCTAAAAGGCCTTTATAGTAATACCTATAGTATATAAGAAGTAGATATAGAGAAGAAGAAACTTTTATTATTTATAATAACTCTTATAGGGTTCTATTAGAAGATACTATATAGGGTATAAGGCCTAGTATAGAAGAGCTTAGGGACCTTATAGTAATAGTATACTACTACCTTACTTACACACTACCTAGTAACTAGTAGTAAGCCTTAAGACTTAAAAAGATGTTATTATTTATAGATAGGGAATAATAGGTAGTAGTAGCTGCGTCTAGGGCCTAGTTTTACGCGTTATAGCAGTAGTAGTTAACCTTATAGTTATTATTACTACCTTCTATATCTGCCTTAATAGTACTACTATATATTAACTGTAATATTTTCTTAAAGTTACAGTTAGGCGTGTGCAGCTCTATAGAGGAAAGTAAGTAGTAATAGTAGGTAGGTGCGTATAGCTCTATAGAGGAGAGAAAGTAGTAATAGTAAGAGGGTATAGAGAACCTTATAAGAAAGAAAGAGTAGCGCTAGTATAGAGGCGTAGGCAACTCTGTAGGAAAGAAAGAGCAGTAACAGTAGGGTAGTAAGCAGAGCTAGCAGACAGATAAGCAGCGCTTATTAGAGGAGTTAGAGCAGCAGTAGCAGGATAAGTAGAATAATAGGGCGTACTCTAGGCAGTAGTAGGGCATAGTAAGCAGGCGCTTAACTTAGTTAATAGTGTTCTTTAGATCTAGTTAGCTATATACCTAATATAGACAGAAGTTCTTATAGTAGTATAGGCCTAGACTACCTCTATATAGTTTATACGCTTAGTCTAGAACTAGAAGGCTAACCTTTATAAAGAGTGTATAAGGTGATTACGAGGGAGGATAAGGTTAAAGAGAATAGTAGGTGTATTAAGGTACGTAGTATGTAGTAATAAGACTAATTACTAGAGTATTAGTAATAACCTCTAAAACCTTTATATAGTCTAGGCTAGCTAGCCCTATAGTAGCTTACTAAGACTAGCAGAGGTACCTCTAGGCCTAGCACCTAACAATACCTTCCTTCTCTAGATTGTTTAGCTTAAACAATAGTATAATTAGTAATACTGTATTATTTTAGCCTAGCTTTAGACGTGTTTACTCTGTCTGCCCTGTTATAGCTAATTCTAACTAGGTTTAGGCGTTTTAGACGCCTTATAAGGCTAGATAGAGCTTAATACTAATTCTGCCGTTACCTAGTAAAAGTTAAATAGAAATCCTCTCTTACCTCTTACTTTACCTTTAGAGTCTAGGCAGCCGCCTATATAGGCTAAAGCTCTAACTAGGTAGCTAGCAGTATATAAGCTATCTATACCCCTAGTTTTATTAGTTACTACTATATTCTACTTTATTTTAGTAAGTACTAACCTATTCTGTCTAGCACTTTTATAAGGATAGCTAAGGTATTTTCTAGGTCTTTCTAGCACGTTCTAACACGTTTTAGCAGATAGCACTACATAACACGCCTTAGTAACCTTTCTAGACTACTCCTAACTACTACCGCCTACTACTAGCTGTTACTAACTATTACTAACTACTATTTACTATAGCTGTTATGTTAATACCTGCTTACTATAAGATTAATATTACTAAGAATACTAGAACTACTAAGTAGTGCTATATGCTATATCTCTACTATATTACTAATAGTAATGTCTATAGAGACTATTATTTCTCTACTAACCTAGCTTTATAGGGTAGCCTGCGCTATAGGGAAGCCTAGGCCTACTACTATAGAGAGTGTTATAATAGTAATAAGAATTACCTATTAGTACGTGTTTTATCTTCTTTTAGCTTATTTTAGCATCTTTTAATATATTTAGGGCCCTAATAAGTACGCTAACAGCTATTTAAGGCTTTCTAGCAACATAGCGCGCCTTTACTCTAGTTATTGCCTAGTTACTACTACTTATACTACTATTGTTAATATAGCTAGCGTTAAGACTACCTCTATAATATCTGCTACTACTACGCCTATATCTATTAATAAGAAAACTGTAATAGGTAAGTCTATTATTAACTAGGCTAGCTTGTTACTAGGTATAATCTAAGAGTATATTCTAACACGTTTTAGCTTATTATAGTATAATCTAACCTTTATAGAAACTATTTACTATAGAAAGAGCTACTTATACTCTATAATAGCAACACTTACGTATATAAGTTAGCCTTATCTAGTATCTACGTTAAGAAGTAAGATTAATCTAAGGCTAGCGCTGTTAAGGCTAAGATAAAGCAAAAGAAGATATTAGAGGAGAGCAGTAGTAAGTCTAATCTAGATGCGCCTATTACCCTCTGTAAGAAGGTATTATAGCATATTTTAACCTATCTTAGTAATATCTAACTTCTTTTAGTTAAAGTACTAGATTACTAGCACTAGAAAGACGCTTAGTTAACTCTAAGAGGAGTAGGAGGAGTAAGAGGCTGCTAAGTAGGCTGCCGCTAATACTGCTGCTGCTACAACTACTACTACTAAGAAGCCTTATAGTAGTTATAAGGCTACTACTTATACCTATAGTAGTAGTTATAGTTAGTAGATGTTCCTTATAATAGAAGGTTTAGATTAATAATACCTAAGTTTATAGTTAGTAGATAGTTTTAGGCTAATATAGCACTTAGGTGCATTACACTTTTAGGTATTCTAAATAATACTAGAAAGGTATTCTTCTATACTAATTCTCCTATATTTACTTATGATTATAACTGTATAACATAGTATATAACTTTCTTTATCTTCTTATATTAGAAATAGCTATAATAGGCTAAAAGATATCTACTTTAGCTAGTCTGTATTTCTTAGGGTAAGGTAGGGTTATATTTTCCCTTAGTATAAACTATTAAATACTTATTAATTAAAAAACCCCTATAGGGAAACACTATAATTAAGTAAAGGTATTTAGCCTTTTTAGTCCCCCCCTTTTTTAGACTTTAACCTTAACGTCTTATTATACAGTCTAAGCAGTGACTTTATAGTTTTCTAGTATTATTTTAGCACCTCTTTAGAAAGATTTATGCTAATTTCCTAGGAGTTTGCTAATTTAGGGAATCTATCCTACTTAATAAGGTATTCCTACTATCTATTATCTAGTTACCTTCTATTAAGGACTTTCTCTATATCCTATACTTTCTCTTCCCCTTCTACTATAAATTTTTATATTTATTTCTATATAATTAGGAGTTAACCTCTTAGTATATATAGGTCTAGCAGTAACGCATAGAATACTAGATAGATCTCTTTTAATTCTAGCAGGTCTACTCTGTATACACTAGGGCTAATCTAGGCTGTAATAGTCCTAGGTCCTAGGTATTTCTAGTCTAGCTTCTTTTTTAGGCGTACTATCCTAATATTCTTACTAGAGACTAGTACTTTATTGCCTACTTTAAAGGGTGCTAGTAGTCGTTTCTTATCTAAGTGTTTCTTTTAATACTTATTTAACTTTTCTATATTTACTTTGCAGGTAGCCTATAAGGTAATAACTCTAGCAGCTAATTTCTTTATAAGGGGAGATTCTCTACCTTTTAATACTAAAGTAGGCTAATCTGTGCTCCTTAGATCTATACTATAACAGGCTTAGAAAGGTATTATATTTATAGATACGTAAATACTATTATTATATATAAATTCTGTAATTAAAATCTATAGGGCCTAATTATCTTATTCTAGAGTATAATAGCAACGTAAGTACTATTTAAGAGTCTAATTTTGCCTTTCTATTTAGCTATCTGTCTAGGGATAATAGGCTAACATTAAGACTTGTCTTAAGTTTAAATAGTAGTTAAAGGTTTCCTACGTCTTTAAGTTTATTAGCAGCCCCTAATCTAAGATAATTTGTGCTGGCGCGCTGTGTAAGTAGATAATTTCTCTAATCTAGGTATATACTAGGTCTTTTCTATTCTAATTAGCTCTAGCTAGTATATAATGTAATACTTTTGTTAATTTATATACTACTACTAGTATTAAATTATACACTAACCTAGCTACCTTACTAGAGGGTAGTTCTATAATAAAATCTATTGTTACGTTCTTCTATAGTTAGCTTGGCACTAGTAAAGGTTATAATAACCTGTACTGTTTATGTTAGATAGCAGTTAATCTCCTACATACTAAGTAGTTGTAGTAGTAGTTAGATATATCCTTATTAATGCCCTTCTAGGTATATCTGCGCTAAATCTTCTCTAAGGTTCTTTATACTCTAAAGTGTCCTAATATTAGGTTATTATAACGTTCTTTAATAACTTATACTTTATCTTTTAGCCTTATAAGTAAGATACGCCTCTTCTTAGCTATATTATCTTTTTCTAGGTTATTTTACCCTATTCTAATGTTGCTTAACTCTTTTTTAGTGCTAGAGAGTTTGTCTGTATTGTCTAAGTCTTTTATTAGCTCTATCTAACTGTTCTCTCTTAATTCTTCTCTTTTAAGGTCCCTTATGTCTTTTCTTCCTTTTATAGACAAACAAAGGGTTATAGCTACTACTAGAGGGGTATTAGAGTTTCTTCTAGTTAGGATCTTCTAAAGTAGTTGTATAAAAGCCTTATTATACTTTTATAAGGGGTCTTACACCTCTCTTATATAATTAGGACGCTGTAAGGGTCTATCTATAGGGTTTATAGACCTTAGGTAATAAGTAATTATAAAGTTAAACTTAGATAGCACTAAGTATACCTTTACTTGCTAATAGCTAAGAACCTTTATCTCTATAAACTATTTTAGGTTTTAGTAATCTGTTAAGATCTTAAAGAAGGTACTGTCTAAGTATCTTTGCTAATACTATAGGCTCTAGATAATTATAAGAGGTTCCTAGTTATAAGTATTATAGTTGTACTCTACTTAGATTAACTTCTTTAAATAGAAGTCTATAGGCCTCTATTAGGCCAGCTCCCTCTCCCTAGGGACTAGTTAACTAAGGATTCCTAAGATAGCGCCTCTAGAGGCATCTACTTTAATCCTAGTCTGTCTCCTAGGTATAAAATAAATTAAGATAGGTATGTTAATAAATAAATCCTTTATATTCTAGAAAGCTTATAGGGATTCTTTACTTAGCTTAAGAGGCTAACTCTCCTTCTTCCTTATTACTTAACTAGATTTAGCTAAATTTAGCCCTTTCTAGGTTAATTAGGTTAATAGCAAGGCTAATTTAGAAAACCCTATAATAAATCTCTAATAGTAGTTTATAAAGCCTATAAATACTTAGATATTATAAACTGTATACAGGATTAGCTATTCTTAGATTATTTTAACTCTATCTAGGTTAATACTTACCCCTTTAGGTAAAACTATGTACCTAAGGTACTCTATGTATTAATAGTGCTATTTGCACTTATCTAAGCGTATATAGAGGTTTACTTTGCAAAGCCTCTCTAAGACCTTCTTAACGTGTCTAACGTAGTTTTCCTCTGTCTTAGAGTATACTAATATGTTATCTAGATACATAATATAAGTTATATTAACTAATTCTATTAGTGCCTTATTTATATAGGCCTAAAATTAGGCAGGAGTATTTATAAGTCTAAATAGCATTACTATATACTTAAAATGTCTATACCTAGTTTAATACGCAGTCTTCTACTTATCCCTATTCTTAATTTAGATATAGTAATATGCCTTATATACATCTAGTTTAGTATAGAACTTAGCTTACGCTAGTTATTCTAGTAACTCTGTAATTAGTAGTAATAGATAGTAGTTTTTAACTATTATCTTATTTAGACCTCTATAGTCTACACACAGTTATAGGTTACTATCTTTCTTCTTTAAAAAGAGAATAGGCGCTCCTGCTAGCAACCTTAAGTGTTATATCTAGCTACGTTATAGATATTCTACTAGATACTTTCTAAGTATCTCTAATTCTGTTGTAGATAGTCTGTATAACAGTTAGTAGGGGAAAGTAGCTTCTTATTTAATATTAATCGCTAGGTTGTGCTCTCTATGCTCTAGTAGGACCTAAGTATTATCCTCTAATTCTAAGTGCGCATATTTGCAATACACTTCTAGAATTAGGCTCTTTTTAGTAGATATTAGGTTATATATACCTACTAAGTTTACTATATATATATAAACGTCTACTAAGAGACTTCTTATAGTGCGTTTAAACTCTTTAGCATCTTCTAACACTATTTTCTCTAGTTTAGAAGAATTTCTATACTTCTTCCCTTAGAAGAGTATATACTAGCTTAAATAGCTTAGCTTAGAGTTTGTCTAGTTAATCTAGAGTAATCTAAGGTATATCTTGTACCTTTATAGGTCTATAACTATAAAAGGTATCTATTAGACCTTCTATCTTCTATAGGAGTTAATAATAGATACTTCTACTGTAGTTACTCTATAGATAGGCAATTCTACTCTACCTACACCCTTAGCTACTATTTTACTTAATAGTGTAACCTCTAGATCCTGCTCCTTTACTAGGAGAACTAAAATTAAGTTTAGTTATAACCCTCTATCTATTAGGGCTTCTATATTCTCTATATTACCTATAGATACTTTAACTATAAGTAGGTATATATATTCTAGGTATACTGCCTTATAAAGAGAGATATTCTTCTCCTTTCTTTAGATAATTTAATATAGGCTATAAAAGAGGAGATTAGCTCTTAGGTCTCTTGTCTTTTCCTAACTTATCTAGAGTAGGGTCTTTCTAGTTTAACTTTAGCTTTAGGCAGTTAGGGTAGTAGTAACTAGTTTCTCTATACTTAAGGTATGCGTTTTAGGTCTTATATAGCCTGTCTTAGCCCTTTTTACCTTTTACTAGCTCCTTACAGAACTTCTTAGACTTAAATAACTTTTTTAAGGTTTTTATATTCCCTTCTAAGCTAGAGTTACTAAATTAGCGCTTCTATAGTCCTTTGTTAGTTATCTTACCCTTAGCTAGAGTCTTCTTAGGTAGCTGTTAGCTATACTAACCTAGTCTCTAATTAATAATATTAGCTTATTCCTCTACCTTTAGGATTATGTCTCTTTAATTATAGAAGATAAGAAATAAGTCCTTTTATATACTAGGGAGCAGTATAGTAATATATTCTAGGACTTAGAGCTCTAGTATATATAAATTACCTAGTTTCTTCTATAGTAGACGTATAAAATCTAATAGATCTATAGGGAACTAAGATTTCTACTACTTATATTACTTTAAGGATTTATATACTACTTACTTATATTTAGCTAGTATTCCTAGAGTATCTAGTATAATTCTTTTTAGCTCTTACTACGTTAGTTCCT
The DNA here is from genome assembly GCF_004011695.2 of Ascochyta rabiei. Lineage (NCBI taxonomy): Eukaryota > Fungi > Ascomycota > Dothideomycetes > Pleosporales > Didymellaceae > Ascochyta > Ascochyta rabiei. Next base: position 650,034 of record NC_082414.1, read on the forward strand.
AGGTTAGCTAATTATAGTAGTTAGTTGTGCAGTAGGCCTACTATAACATCTTTAGGTTCTCTAAGAGGTACCTTATACTAAAGTTAATCTTTTATTCCTCTATAAGGAAATTAACTAGGGATTAGAGGAAACATCTCTTATAATCTCTTTCCTAATAGTTATATTTAGCGCAGTTACGCTTTATATACTTCTATAGAAGTTTAGGTTATAGAAAGTTTATAAATAGGGAAGATTATAGTTTCTCTACTCCTTCTAGTACTTTTTAGAAGGATAGGATTATTACTAGATCTCCTTTGTTATATTTACGTCTAAGTTTATAGAAAAAGAAAAGTTCCTTATAGTTTTTTATCTCTTACAACTATTTACGTAAGTTTTCTAACTCCTATTATTAATTACCTACTTCTAGGCTATTCTAGCCTTCTTTAGCTAAAGCTGCCCTATAGTTCTAATTCTAGGGTAAAGTGTACTACCTAGAGAACCTATAGATCCTCTTAAGGCACTATAGATACTTAGTGTCTATTAAGGTATCTTCTTATCTATAGAGGGGGGTGTTACCTTATGCTCTACTAGCTCTCCTATAGGTAAGTTGTCTTAGTCCCTCTCTAAAGACAGTAAGCCTAGATAATTTAGTTTAAGACTTATAGTAGCTTAGGTCTATCTTTAATTATAATATAAGAGTAATTAGAATATAAAGAGTATATAAGACAATTATAAAGAAGGATAGAGTTAAAGAGGATAGTAGGTGTATTAAGGTACGTAGTATATAGTAATAAGACTAATTACTAGAGTATTAGTAATAACCTCTAACACCTTTATAAAGTCTAGGCTGGCTAGCCCTATAGTAGCTTGCTAAGACTAGCAGAGGTACCCCTAGGCCTAGTGCCTAATAACCTTATAGCAGCTATAAACTACTAAAGGTAGGTATCTAGTTAGTTACTGCTATAACGCCTAGATAACAGCATAGTAGGCAGAGTAACCTAGGTACTAGGCTTAGTAGGGGAATAGGCAGCGTAAGTAGAGGTTAACCGCTTTACTAGCGTAGGGTTAGCTAGGGCTAGGTTAAGCGTAGCCTTATACACCTACTAGTGCTTATAGTAGGTACCTAGTAAAAATTTTATATTAGAAAGGAAAACCTATAGTAGTAATAAGGGGGTAACTTATAGTAGAAAATAGGCTAACGCCCCTAGTTAGCCTTATTACTACCTATACTCTAGGTGCTAGGTGTCTTAATATAGGCGTTACCAGCGTATACTAACACCTTAGCTACTATTAGTTAGAGATAAGAGGCTAGAACAGGAATATATACGTTAATATACTGCTTAAAATTATACTAGGCATAGTAGAGCTTAGTATTTATAGTAAAGAGGTTATTATTATAAATGTATATGCGCTTACGCTTAGTATAGGTATAATAGGTCTTACTAGCACCTAGAACGCAGTTAGCTGTAGAAGAAATTAGTAAGTAAGTAGACCTATAATAGATATAGGCACTTATAAGACTAGCTAGTAAGAATAGTAAGAAGGCAGCAGAGGTAGTATAGGACAGCGCTAGTAGAGACAGAGACTAGGTCCTTATTATCTAAGTTACTCTTAACTTTATAGTTACCTATATAATAGTAGTAAGCTTTCTATATATATAGTTAGGCTCTTTAACTAGATTAGAAACTCTAGATAAGAAATACTGCAGGTATATTATAGGTAGAGGGAAAGGACTATAGCAGACTATAACTACCTCCTCTAGAAGGACTACTAGCTTCTTAACTAGTAGCCTAATAGCTATAACTAGAGGTAATAATAGATATAGTAGGTAGAGTAAAGGTATGTATAAAAATATAGGTAGGTATATTATAGGTAGGTTAGGTAGAAGCGTAGAGTAGTATAAGTGTCTAACTTAGGTAGGTACGCTAGGTAAAACAAAAACAACCTAGGTGTGTATAGGGACCACCCTAGGTAAACTACAGACTAGACAAGCAGCTAACTACTAAGAGCTAGACCCCTACGCAACTACAACTAGCCCTAGAGTTTACCTGCTACTAGCATCCTCTAGGCTATACTAAATATAAAAAGGACCTAATAAAAAGTATATACAGCCTAGAAGGGATAGGGAAAGAAGGTATGTTATAGGCTTAGACCTTTTCTAAGCCCTAAGTAAGACAGGATAATTATGTGCCCTACAGACATATTAGAAGGACACGTAACGTGTTACCTCTATAAGAGATACAATACTATATTAACCCTTATTACATCCTACCCTAAGGCTAGTCTATAACAACTAGTAATATTAGTAAAGGTGCTAAAGATAAGAATCTTCTAATCTACCTTTTTAAATTAACTATGTAATACTGTAATAGAGGTGTGTTAAGCTGCTAATAGCTAATTTTATATAATTTAGATTTTTAGAATTACGTATTGCTTAACTTAGAACTAAAATTTCTTAGACGCCGTGCAAAGGCTGCGCCTCCTAATTAATAAGAGTGCTCTAGTTAGTTTATATTTACGCTAGTCTGTAATTGGCTGCTGGAGTCTGCTGCAGTTTGCCCTATTTTAGCGCCGCCTTAGCGGAGCGTCTGATTTATGAGATAAGGTTCCCTCACGACTTCGCCACAACAAAATTTGCGCAAACAACATCGCTAATTGAACGGTACAAACGACGTGTTTGCTGCCTTGGCGGCCTCACCTGCAATGCCAGGTCCAAGCATGGAGGTGACAGGTCACTTCCTCGCCGCTGCACGACTCTTGACCAATGAGACGCTGCCTTTCCAGACTATGGCTGCTGCATCACTGAAGCCTTGTCTCTATCGCAAAGTCGCACAGTTTCATTTGTCCGATGTGCATATAGACCAACTGCGGTCGCTTGACATCACTTAGTGTGATCAGTGAGCTGTCCGGCGGCCCTAGATGCACCCACCCTTAATCGAAATCTTGATTATATTGGATTGTCATGCTTTGCTTCATCCTCTAGGGGCTATTGTTACAAAACAGGGCCCAATGCAGCCACTCCGCTCGGTGCATGAGATCCTGTGACAGTAGTCACAGCCCGACGTATGGCCAAGGATGCCAACTCCAAACGTGCGCGAGTCGAAGATGGTGGTGCTTCCAGCGAAACCCATGGCCATATCAAAGGATTTTGGAGGTTCTCAGCACCGAACTACAGCGGCTATGGGAGACCAAGCACTTCGCACTGTTAAGAGGCTATCTGAACGCCAAGACGAATGTGGCCAACAGCATAGAGAGAAAAAAGAAAAAAAAATGGACACCAGGTCATCATTGCCAAACTTTGGTCTCTACTAGGGTGATATCCGTTGTATATTCATTAGAGAAATCGATCGAGCTTTACACCGCCATCACACCTGAGGCAAAGACATCAAAGTCACTGCTAGCTTCACGCCTAGAACTGACTGGTTTCTATCCCATCATCCACATCACGTAGACCGTCTTGCATGTCCACATCCATTCAGTCCTTTACAATCAATCAGTCGGCTGCTCTCGAATGTGGATTGTGAGTTTAAAAATTGCACAAAATTCATGGGTTGCACTCAACTGTACGGTTCCATCCATTCTACAAGCTTATACCAAAGCCTAGTCCGACAGATCGATAACCACACGCCCTTTCACCTTCTGAGAGTCCATTTCTTTGAAGACATCCGTCAGCTTGTCCAGCTTTTCCACCCTGAAATGTGTTTTCACGATGCCTCTCGCAGCAAACTCCACTGCCTCGATTGCTTCTTTCCTTGTACCAACCGCAGAGCCAACGATCTGCAGCGCCTTTCCGACCATGAGTCCGGCAGTGGCAGACGCAATGGGCTTCATGTCGCCCTCGGGAATACCAACACAGACCACTCGCCCACCAAACCGCAACAATTTGACCGACTCGTCGTACGCACCCTGATGCGCGGTACATACAATGACTGCGTGGGCACCGTGCCCGTCGGTGACGGCTTGGACGGCTTCAGCAAGCGACTCGGTGCCATCGACGGGAATGAAGTGCTCCGCGCCTGATTCCATCACGAGATCCTTCTTGCTTGAGTGGTCGATACCAATCACACGGTGGCCGATGCCTCGGGCACTGTACTGAACCTACATGTAGTGTCAGGAAATCGTGCCCTTACGACGTGGACCTGGGTGACTTACCGCGAGATGACCGAGACCACCGCCAGCACCCATGATGACGACATAGTTTCCTGATTCTGCGTTTGTCTTGCGCAAACCCGCGTAGACCGTTACGCCGGCACACAAAAGCGGTGCAGCCGCAGCTGAGTCGAGGCCATCTGGGATGGGGGTCACGTAGTTGGCAGGGCCAAGGACGTACTGCTGGAAGGTACCGGGAGTGTAGTAGCCAGAGATTTTCTGTAGCGAGCGTCAGTCGTTTTGGCTCAAATCGTCGTTGGAGGGTGCTCACGCCGCTGAAGCAGTTCGCGTCCATACCAGCACGACAAGGCTCGCATGCTTCGCAGATGCCAGCCATCCACTTGATGCCAACTCGGTCTCCGACCTTGACCGCAGAGTTGTCCGTTCCGGGTCCCATTTTGACAATCTTGCCGACTCCTTCGTGGCCTCCCACTTGGCCTGCCTGTGTCGGGAATGGAAGAATCTTCCATGCGTTGAGCATGACGCCCAGGTCAGAGTGACAGACACCAGAATGAGTTCTGATTATGTCTTAGCTATGTGTGCAAGCTTGTGGCGCAGATCAAAGTGAAGTTGGATTTGTAGATGAGGCAATAGAGGCTGCAAACATACAAGTTGATCAACACCTCTCCAGCACCTGGCTCTGGCACGTCGAGCTCTTCAATCTTGGTCGATATCGACCCAGGCTTGTCGTAGACGGCAGCCTTGTGCTTCTTGGGAATCTGGATGTCACCCATCGTGATGTGTACTGCTGTGTTTCTATCTCTAGGATGCCACTGTGATTTGACCGTGCGGGATGAATGGCAGGAAACTCTTTGAGAGCGAGCCAAAGCAAGATAGCGACGGGGAGATGAGATAAGAGCACGGAAAACGACCGTTTGTCTTATACCCCTCAAACCCCTCCATTGGACCCGCAGCTGTCCGACCCCACAATCCAGGTCGCCAAACCGCGTGCCAGACGCGACGGCTGCTACTTCGGAAGCGTCACGAGGTCCGCTACTCCAAATTATGGTCGCAGATGAACAATCATCTGGACCAGATCTGGGCTGTCAGTGGCTGCTGTGTTGAGCCTCGGCTTGAACTACCCCGCAACGCGTCGATGAGCGAGGTAGATAATTGTGGAGCTGAACCAAGCACAGCGCGGAAATATCGGAGACCAAGTGCCGCGAGACATCGTGATCTTCAGTGAGCTTACTGACCTGGAAACAACGACATAGCACGCGAGCGGTTCGCGTGGAAGAAGAAAAAGGTCCGCAGATCAGGTATGTATGTGTTGATGAATATGGATAGCTATCATACACCGCCTCAGATCCAAACACCGTTAGATTCCACCAGGTAAGCTGCTGCGAAAGTCCGCCAGCTCCAAGCACCTCTCGGTGCGGTATCATATAGTACAGTCATTCGCATATGCGCGTTGCGGGCATTAAATAAAGATAGAGAGAAGTGAAGCGAAGAACGACTGACAATGACATTCCTGATTGCAGGAAATACATGCCTTCTGCTGTCGTATATCGGTACAATAACCGATGCTTGACAAGCGCGCCGACTATGCACCTTGATTTGTGATAAAGGGACTTGCGAGGAGCTCATCTGCACTCGGCCGCTTCTCGTGGTCGATGAGGAAGGTCTGCGACAAGAAGGCCCGAGCATCCTCGCCAGCGTTGTCAGGAATGGTAGGACTCGCATCACCGCTGCCGCCAATCTTGAAGATGGCTTGCAGTTGTGTTAAGCTCGGGTGAGGGTGGCTTCCCGAGAACATTTCGACGATGAGGCAGCCTAGTGACCAGATATCGGCCTTGCGTGTGTATGCCGTCTGGCGGACAACCTCGGGTGCCATCCAGAAGACGGAGCCCTGAAGCGATACGCGTTGGGCTCCCTTCTTGCTGCCACCCAAGGTAGATGCTTCGATGCGCTTCGAGATACCAAAATCGGAGATTTTGACGGAGCCCTTGTTGTCGACAAGAATATTCGCTCCCTTGATGTCGCGGTGAATGATGTCTCTGGAGTGTAGGTATGAGAGTCCAGTGAGGATCTGGCGTACGAAATTCTGGATGAGTGATTCGCCCAATGGCCCGTAGTTGACCAGCATTGTAGCGACTGATCCACCAGGGACGTACTCAAGGAAAATGTTGAGATGGCTCTCATCAGAGTTGGAACCTAGGTATTGCACAATATTCTTGTGCTTCAGTTCTCGAAGGAGGCCAATCTCATGCTTCAAGGCCTCCACCATGTTGGTCTTCTTGTGGTCCATCTGCGATGTACCCGCAGCAGATGGGAGCTCGACTTGTTTGACAGCCATGAGCTCACCAGTCACTGCATGTAACGCAAGGTACACGCTACCAAAGGAACCCTGTCCTATGAGCGCTCCTTTCATGTACTTGACGTTCTCCCAAGAATCCTGTTCAAGGTATTCTGTCAACTCGTCATCGTATTCCTCGCCGTCCTCAGCAATAGCTTCAGACAAGCGCTTGTTAAGCGAGTCGCCATTCTCGGTGTTTTCGGTACTGCTGCCGGCAAGGCTGCTACCGCCGTCATCGAAGTACGACTGCATGGTAGTGTTGCCGTCCGGATCTGTCACGGCAAGAGTGTCAGATCCGCTTCCGTCACCGAATGAAACGTACGACTTTCGATTGGGCTCCAGAGGTGATTCTTCGTCAAGGGGCTCCAGTACAGACGACGCCATGGAGTCGCGATAGCCATGTTGCGAGGGCAAGCCAAGTCTCATAACGGAGAGCGGTCTCAACGGTCTAGCCTGATTCCCACCCTGCAACCAGCTATCGGCGATGGAGGGCAGAGGAGGTGCGTCCTTCAAGCTGGAAGCTACGCTGAAGTTCGACGCCATAGAAAGGCGAGACGCAGCTTTACTCAGGCGACGCGAGCGGCGGACAGACATGCGGACAGTCTTGTCAATCTCCCCCTTTTCCACATCGGGGAAGTACGAAGTAAGGTCGGAGGTAATCAGCTCGCTAGGAGGTCGAGCACCGTAGAACTGCTTCAGCTTGCGAGCACGTGCATGGTAGACTGGCGATCGTACAGAGTTGTCAGGTCCCTCCAGGTTCTGTGCTGTCGAATTAATGTGTCGTTCACGTTCTCGCGCCGATGCGGGCGAAAGAGGATAGCTAACAGCTGCAAGCGATTCTCCGGTCAACTTTTCAATCTTGAGTTGACTCCTGTTCGTCGCTGGTACGTAGATGTTCTGCGTCTGCTGGAAATTTTGCTGGGCATATATGCCAGCGGCAGCCTTGAGTTGATCCTCGTCAGGTTCTCCAGCGTGCACTTTGCGTAAGATCAGTCGCCCTCGTTCGTGCCGGTTCGAGTCTTTGCAGAGTCTAAAGAGCTCAATGTCACTGAGGCGCTCAGCGAGTGACGGGTCTGGTTCGGCACTGTCGAGGATGTAAAAGCAGTAGTTTTTGATGTGCGCTTCGTTGAGATGAGCTTTCCTAAGTGTCTTGAGCATCACCTCCTCGGCTGTCTTGCATCCCTCGATGGTGACAACAGACGTTCGCCCACCATCGTAAATGACTCGAATCCAGGCTTTGTCGTGAGGTAAGATGGCACTGTTGGTTGCGCTATCAAGACTGGGGCTGGCTCGTACATGATGTGCAAAACGAGCTGTTTGTGGAGTCTCGGTGGGCGTGGTCCGTTGGGTTGGCGCATAGCGAGCGCTGAGGGGATGTGCGGCATATGTTTTGCTGGGATCTTTGGGGCTGTTCAGGCCGGCCTGACGTTGAGCTCGGAGCACGCGATTTTCTTGGTCGACCAGTGGGGAGCTTGGTCGAGATGGGGACTTTGCGCCGTACGCGAAGTTCATTTCCGAAGGAGCAATCTGCCGAGACATGCGCTTCTCTGTTCGTGAGCTGATAGGAGCAGCCCGAGTAGGCGGGAGCAACGGCCGTGGCGAGCCGGAAGGTGGAGTGTATGCTGAATTGTCGAGCGTAGCCAGTGACTGTCTGTTGGACGTCCGTCGGGAGGCCTTCTTGAACTCCTTGTTGCGTAGCTGCTTTGCCTGTGAGCCAATGCGGACGCGGTCGCCCACTTTCTTGATGCCCATGTCTCGCAGGTGTGTCTGGTCCATTTCCATGAGATTCTCGCCGTTGATGTGATTTTCTGAGTCTGTCAGTGTCTTGTTGCTGGAGTGGGGACGAGAGTGCGTGTGTGACGTACGCCTGAACAGCTCGATGTACTGGGCACAGTTGATGCGTTTCAGCCAGTCAACCACCTTGTCCTCGTCCCAATTCCTGCGGCAGTCAGCATGACAGTCCGTCGATGCAGCATGAGTAGCAACCTACCGGACGGCATCAGGAGCGTCGTAGATTTCCGAGAAGTCTGACTCTGTGGGCGAGACAAACATGGACTGGTCTGTCCGAGCGTTGGTGGCGTGGTTGCGGTAGTTGCTCATGGTGGCGTTGTACTGAGAGGTCGACTGCGAGGGACCTGCACCCAGCGACGGTGTAGGGTAGGGGGACTTTGCGGCAAGCATGGCCATGTCTCGTGACTAGGGGATGAAGAAGGCGAGGGTGCGAGTATGGGAGGATGAAGTGAGAGCTGGTGAGCGAAGAGGAGGCAAGGCGGTTGAACTTCGGTCGTCGGTGTTTATTGTCGTATGCACATCATGTAGAGGACGTCGATGGCAGCGGTGCTGGTCTGGATGGTGACCGCGGTGGAGTAGCCAGCACACGAGTGTGTAGAGCCCGGGCTCGCAGTAGCAGTGCACAATAGCAGAGCACAATAGCAATGGAGCACAAGGGCAGCTGGACGAGGCAGCCAGGCAGAGGTGCCGGGTCGAGGTGAAGGGCGGCGTCGGGTTTAAGCGGCAGGCTTCTGACGAGGAGGACAGCTTCAGGGCCTTGTGTTGGGATGGTCGTTATGTTGGACACGGGGGCCAGCGTGGGGCCGTGGGCGTCTTTATTGCAGCAGTAACAGGAGTAACGGCAGCGGCAGCGGCAGCAGCAGCAGCAGCAGCAGCGGCGGCGGCATAAGCAGGCGGGCGGGCTCCCCGGAATGCTGTGGCAAGCGAGGTAGCAGGTGAGAGCCAGCAGCAAGACAACAATCCCACTGGCAAGACCGACGAGTGTTGCGCTGAAGAGTGGGCGAGCACGCTAGTCGACCCAGCGCGTTTCACCCGGTTTCAGATTTGCGATCCACTGTACCTGCACACACAGTGCCAGCACCCGGGCATTGCCCACGGCATTGCGCCTCACCCATGCAATCAACGCGCCCCGCACCGCTCGACCGCGAATGATTGCGATGTGCGCGGCCTCTGCAGAGACAGTCCTTGTGTACTGCGTGGTGTTGTAAATGTGGTTGATGTCCACAGACACAGACACAGACACAGACACAGACATAGACATAGACACAGACAGACACAGACAGACAGACAGACAGACAGACACAGACAGACAGACAGACACAGACAGACAGACAGACACAGACAGACAGACAGACACAGACAGACACACTCACACACAGCGTGTTCCTGTGGCTGTAGCCATCGCTGCAAGCAGCCAAACCCCCAGCTCGCAAACAAGCACCTGCCGCCTACAAAGGACGCTCGTCCATGTAAACAAAGACGTGCTACTTGCTGTGTACGTGCGCACAAGGTGGACCTGCGGCTGTGGAACTGCGCCGTCATCAGTGGAGGGGATTAGGTAGTTTACTTTTCCGTGACAGATTACTGTTTCTGTGGCTTACCAAGACGCGCGGCGTAACACTAATAATAATGCCTGCTAGATATGCTGTTTAGCATTAGTTTAGACAAAAACTTAAACCTTTTCTTAGCAGTTAACTACTAGTTTATAACTAACTAGTTGTAAAGTTGTAAAGTAAACTAGATTTTTTACTATAGTATATTTTATTACTAGATCTAAAAGATAGAGGACCTACCTAGTTTACAACCCTATACCTAAACAATAAGCCCTAGTACTACTACATAGGTAGCGCAGCAGGCTTCTAAAGTTAAGGCCTCTGTAATAGAAGTTACTGTCTTACCCTACCTCTTATTAGTGTCTGTTATATTGTTATTATAACTACTAGCAACACTACTACGTCTACTACAAGGTCTACCTCTTAACGTTAGCACTAATCTATCCTACCTCCTAACCCCTACACACAGGTTTATCGCCTAGACGCTTAAAGCTAATTAGAGTCTTAACTTAACTGCGTTAGATAGAGCTCTAAGAAGAGGTAGTATAGGACCTAATAATAGTAGTAATAAAGATATAAGAGGGTAGAAGCGTCTAAAGTATATAAGTGCGCAGGAAAAGTATATAATTATAGAGCTAGTAGTAACCTTATATTATTACTATCTATATCTATAAAAGAAGGGTAACTTCTACGTATTTATACAACACTAGTTTATTAAGAGACACTAAGAGGTATTAATTAACGCTATAACAAAGTTTATAGACTCTTAACTACGTAATTAGAATATAGAGATAGCAGTAGACAACACATCTAGAAGCAATATTAGGTGTAGTAGCTACTAGGAGCACGTTAATACTATAAGAGAGAGGTTAGCGTAGTATATAGCAGAGCACAAGGTAAATAAGGAAAAGTAGAAGAAGAGAGAGACGCTGTAGTAAACTGCTAAGTAGACTGTAAAGACAACGTTAGCATAATCTTACTCTAATAAACTAAGTAAGATTAGAGTTGTTAAGGGCAATAGTAATAGCTTTAAGGATTTAGACAACGTGCACTCTGTATTAGGCACTACCTCCTAGTTAATTAGAAGTAGTTTAACGCTTAGAAGTGCTAAGAAGAAGTAATAGTAAGAGAAGGAGGAGTCTGTACTAGCCTTAAGTTAGTCTATAAGAGCCTTAGCTAGAGTAACAGAGGATAGGGCAGCTAAGTTAGCTGCTGCTGCTACTAGTATAGGTAGAAGATCTAACCTTTAGTAATTTATTAAAGAGTCTTAATAAGAGACTGTATAATGTCTTATAGCACTAGAAGAGCGTAATAAGACACGTTATAAAGAGATAGATAAGATAATAAAGCGTATTTTAGCTCTATTAGATAAATTAAGGTAGGTAGGATAGGTATATAGGCAGCAGCATAGTGTTATACTTAATAATCTAATAAATATAGTATTTTAAGCTGCTATATAGATATGCGTTAGTAGGGTCTATATATTACTATTTTTAGTTTAGCACTATATAGATTAGGCAGTAGTAAGCGCTAGCGCTGTAGGGTAGTTACAGCAGCCTATAAAACTAAGCTAATTTTAGGTAATTTTATAGATTCTACTAGGTTTAACCCTTAGTGTTTATATAAGCTTACTATATAAAATAGACCTACTTATAAGGTATATTCCTCTTAACCTACAGATAGTCTGTAGACAGCTTACAGCTATTAGTTTTACATAGTTTTCTGCTGTTTTTAGCGCGTTATAAGCCCTATAAGTATATTAGACATAGTAAAACTTAACACTAATACACTAAATCTTCTATAATTACTGCTATCCTACACCTCTACTCCTAATTTAACTTAAATTTACTACTTACGTACTCCTCTAGTAATAGCACCTTTATACTAAATAACTACATAATCTAATTTATCTACCTTAGGCAGGTCTAGTAATTCTACAGAAATAAGAAAACTAGTATGTAGATCCTGATTAGTAACAACCTAGTAATTAATAAGGTGCGTAGTTAGAGTATTTTAAAGTTTTGTTTTACCCTACTAAAGCCCTACTTAACTACTATCTGCTTAGTTAATAACTACTAATTAATCTTCTTCTACGTAGGTGTTAAGTACTCTCTATTAATATCTTTATATAGTCCTAGCATATAATCCTAGCTTCTAAAAGCTACGTTACTATATATATATTAGTACTAGTTTAGTAGCAGCTAGCTTATTAACGCACTAAGTTAGCTGCTAAAGTTAAGTATAATACACGTAGTTACGTCTCTACTAGATAATAGGACGCTAGCAAAGTAACTACTAAACAATCTGTTAGGTAAGACAACTACTATATAGACAAGTAAGTATTACTTTTTATAACTAGAGTAGTATAGTTACTAATCTATAAATATAGGTCTGTAAACCGCAATCTCTATACTATTAATAAAGCTAAATATAAGGTTGTTAGTAGTTATAAGTAAGCTACTAATAGCTTTACAGCACGCCTCTATTATTAGTTATTTTATTATACTTAAATCTAACTTAATCTAACTACTCTATATACCCTAGATATACTATAAAACCCTGTTTTAGACAGCCCTAAGCTATAAACAACTTCTACTAAATACATAGATAATATAGCTAAAGGCTAACAGGTAAGCAGCACGCTAGTAAAACACCAGCAAGGCCTCCTCTAGCAAAGAGACTAATGCTAATAGATACCTAGATCTCTTATTACTACTGTATTTAAGTAGTAGGTTAAGACTTACAGCTAGCTTCTTTATCTCTGCCTTTATAAACTAAGTAAAAAAGTAAAATAGCTTGTTGTTAATCCTACTGTTAGCCTTAGATAACTACATATTTAGTATTACTTTAAAGATAGTAAACTAGCAGAATAGTCTCTATAGCTACTTTAGACCTTTACTCTTATCTAGCTAGGTAATAACAGTAACAGCAGCAGAGGCGGTGGTAATTGCGTTGTTAGAGGTAGTTTAGAGATACTAGGTTATAAAACTAAATACTATAAGGTGTTAATTAGGTTCTATATTATATATATGTTTACTAACAAATCTAAGATAAAAAGACAATTACTAACATGCTAGATTTACTGTACTTTAATTAACCTAAACCCCTCTACTGCAAACCTTATTTTTCGTCTCGTCTAAAGTCCCACCAGAGCTAGTCAGGGGTGAGCGACCCGCCATACCCGACCCGGTTGGCTGCCGAAATCTAGTAAGTACGACACAGAAAAGCACCTAATCCCCTCCAGTGCTCTCAGCGCACGCACTCTGACGCCCACCATACCATGTGCCATGCGCCATGCGCCATGTGCCCTGTGCCCTGTGCCCTGCAGACACAACGAAACCGACCAGAGGGACTCTGGACTCTGGAGTCAAGACTCTACGCTGAGAGTCCGTTCGACCGTCAATCGCTGACCAGGCCCGTACTGGCAACGGTTGTGCAGGTAAAGGTTGAGAACAACCGGACTGCAGGCCTGCTCCAGCCATGCAGCCATGCAGCCATGCAGCCATCTAGCCATGCAGCCATCTAGCCATCTAGCCATGACGCACCCAACTCTCCTCTACAAGCAGAAGTGATCGTTCACACAAGCTGCTTCACTAGAACAACGCATATGCGAACGCCTGCTCGTGCTCAGCCAAACACTCGGACCCTGCTTCTGCCCTGCTGACAGTCTGTTACATGGCCTGCTCGTCGCCTTCAACCCACCTGCCGCACCCTGCAAGTCAGACGTCACTTCAGGCGCCGAAGGCTGAGCTAGCCGTCTCTGCGATACCTCCAACTCCAATGTGCATGACCATACCTGCGCATCATTACCATTCTCGCGCCGAGCCTGACTTCGACCTCTCTTGCATGGGAGCTCTGCGAGTGCACCAGCGCCTGTCTGTTGCGCTCCGCTATCACCTCCGTCTGAGACGCAACTAGATAGCTGTCACACCGCACTACGCGCCTTATCATTGGCTCACAACGGTCGACACCATGGACTACGACAGACGCCGCAACGCATCTTACGATGACTATGGTCCTCGTGACCCCCGAGCATATGGGTCCTGGTACAGCCACGATACACCACATCATGTTCCGCTCCGTGGACGATCACATTCCTCGTCCAACGCTGCTTCAGACAATTCACCGCAGCCTGCTCAGCAACCACTCAAGAGCGCAATTGGCAATGCTTTTGATCAGTCAGACGCAGCGAGAACAGTCGACCCTGATCTCATCGCCCAGATAGCAGCCGAAGTGAAAAAATCGGTGCTGCATGAAATCAAGCAAAGTGGCATCGCCGGTGCATCACCAGCTCAGTCTGGTCCAGCACCACCGCAACAACACATCCCACCATCGCCAGACTCTACAAGCGCATCGTTCCCCGCTCGAAACGTGTATGCGCCGCCTTCGCCCTTCTATCAAGACGCCCCTAGCCAACCGTCATCCGCACAAGATTTAGCAAGTCGCGGGTCGACTTTCGACGGAGGCATGGACGACCTCCTGACATCTCGCTACGATTCAAGTGTGCCTATCGACATTCCACGTCGAGAACGAGCGCCGGAACGACCCGCTCCTGCGATGAGGATGGCAACGGACGACTTTACACCCATCGAGAAGATGTGGCAGCGGCTGTTTGACCTGCAAGGTCGGCCTCTGCCGCGCCTTGGAGAATTCCTTCGCGGCCTTGCGATGCATCTGGTAAGTTGTGCATCACATTGGCAACGGAAGGGGAGCTAATGATTTGAACAGATCGAGGACTACGAACCGAAGAGAAGCCTTGTCATCTCGCCTGCAAAGATGCAAAAGTTTTACGAAGACGTCCAGGTCTTGAGTGAGGTTTACCCATGGCAAAGTAAGAGCTCTGAAAAAATCTACAAAGCGTTGAAGCTTTCCACTGCTAACGTCAATCAGCGATATTCGGGGAATTGTCATACGCTGCTTTGTCCAAGGTCTACCAGAGCATGCGTTGCCAGCATCATCTCATCCAGGAGCACCCTGCGGAACTGCCTTACATTCCTGCCTTGACTCCAAAGGGATTTGAAGAGTGGATGACTGCCATGATATTGGCTTATCCTGATACTGAACACGAGCGAATCACAAAGGCTGTACTAGGCATGCCTATCAGCAATGCGGACAACACGAAAGAAAGGTTTCCCAAAGAGCTTCCTAGGCGCATGTTTCCAAGAACCGAGAACGTGCAAGCCCAACAAAGATGCGCTGCAAACCTGTCTGCCGAAGGCGTCAGCCCGCTTCGCAAAGTTCCAACATTCCCCCCACCACCCCCACCGCCCAAAGTCGATACCAGCGCCGCTATTCCAAGCTTGGAGCGTGAACGTAGTCCATACAGTGGACAACCTGACCTGAGGAACTCCGACTCTGAAGGCGAACATGACTCGAGCTTTGTCCCAATCGAGCGACAGAGAAACCCGTATTCCGCAAACCCGAGTGGCGGCAAGGTGTATGATGATTTGTCTCAAAGCACGCACTCCGATACCACATCGGGCGGTCAACGCAGACGTGCGCAATCGACAGTGAACCAAAGTCAATGTCAATGGGCACCACCACCACCGAACGATACGTACAATCAGCAGCAACCAAGGTCGAGCGCACGTCGAACCAGGAGTCCCAGCTTCTCGAGCTACGGCACAAATTCCGATAGTAACATCAACGACATGCCTGCGAGCCACTCTTCGTCGAACTTACACAATGTCCAGGATGATGGACGCCGCCGCAGCAAAGACGAAGATATGAGAAGGCAGAATCGTCACAGAGGAGGCACGGTGGGGACAGACAGCTTGTACGACTCGCAACCGCGTACAAGTTATGACGACTACAAGGGCCGGACCAGTGCCAGCGGGTATGAAGACAGAAGCTACGACTCCCGTCGCTATTGATCTCGGAATTTTCGTTGAGGTTCGAGTCTGAAAGTGCTGTGCCAACCATCAAGCGGACGGCTTACATTTACGATACGATGCTGCCCATCCCCTACACATTGTCTTACTGAAGTTACATACCCCCATGTCCATTGGATCACACGTTGCCCATCTGTAGATTGTTCTCTTCGAACCATGTAGGCGTCAATGCATTAGGCAGGCCCTCGATGACCTATGAAAAAGTGCCAGCTTCCAAAGCAATTGTTTCGTTCTGGTGCGTGAGATTTCTGGTGCTTGATTGGAGTAGAAAAGTGAACCGGGCGGTCATAGCGTCAGCCACTCAACGCGTCGCCACTTTCGCGACGCGTCGACTCTTTGCGATATCGTCAAACCCTGGGTTTCACTACACAACACCTACAAGATGGCACTGCTCGTAGACAAACACCGTCCTCGAAACCTAGAAGCTCTCAACTATCACCCGGAGCTTTCTGAGCGACTCAGAGCTCTTGTGGGTGCATTCTCTAAACGCACAACCTCTTTCACTGACCATCCTCACCCTCTAGGCACAAAGCGGCGATTTTCCACATCTTCTCGTGTACGGACCGTCCGGTGCAGGCAAGAAGACCCGCATTGTCGCAACACTCAAAGAGCTCTATGGGCCTGGTGTCGAGAAAATCAAGATCGATGCCCGTGTCTTCCAGACGACCACGAACCGCAAGCTCGAATTCAACATTGTCGCATCCGTATATCACCTCGAAATCACACCTTCAGACGTCGGCAACTACGACAGAGTGGTCGTTCAGGACTTGCTTAAGGAAGTCGCGCAAACACAACAGGTTGATCTAGGCGCAAAGCAACGCTTCAAGGTGGTTGTGATCAATGAGGCAGATCACTTGACAAGAGATGCACAGGCAGCACTCAGACGGACGATGGAGAAATACAGTCCCAACCTACGATTGATCCTCCTAGCGAATTCAACAAGCAACATCATTGCACCCATTCGCAGTAGGACACTGCTCGTTAGAGTTGCAGCACCAACAGAGGACGAGATATGTGGGGTTTTGAGGACTGTAGGAAACAAGGAAGGCTGGAGTGAGGTTGCACCACTCAACAGGCGAATAGCAAAGGAAAGCGGAAGAAATCTGCGGAAAGCGCTGCTGATGTTTGAATCTGTGCATGCACAGAAGTATGTCTCATTGTCCTAGTCCTGGCGGAAAGCGAATCGAGACCGTCACTAACGAATGACAGCGAGAAAGTCACTGACCAAACACACATTCCGCCTCCAGACTGGGAAGCACTTATCGAGCAGATCGCGCAACAAATTATCGAAGAACGCAGCCCTCAGCGGCTACTGCAAGTCCGGGCCTTGCTCTACGACCTTCTGTCACACTGCATCGACTCAACGACGATCATCAAGACGCTCACTTGGAAGCTGATACCAAAAACGGACGATGCACTGAAACCAGAAGTCATCAAGTGGGCGGCTTTCTACGAGCACAGATGCAAGATGGGCAGCAAGCAAATCTTCCATCTTGAAGCATTTGTTGCGAAGTACATGAGGTTATATGAAAGGTCTGTGCAGCCCTGTTGAATGTGGACAAAGACAATGCGTTGACCGAAACAGTTACTCGATGGGCATCGATTTTGATTCTGCGTGATGATTGAACGCAAAGCCATGGCATTAGCAAGGTGCCAGTTGTCAGTGGGGTTCGCATATAGCAAAAAGGCGTCCGGTGTTGAAGTGGGGAACGCGTTACCGCTACTACGTCATGTGCGTCGAGCTTAGCTAGAAGCTCCATCGTAGCTCCAGCTATACACCAATTCCATCAATGACCACCACTACCGCTTACTTCAAACCGCTCAACGCTTTCTGAAACAGCGCAGATCTTGACAATGTCTTCAGGCCTCATGGATACCGAAAAGGGCGGCGAGCAGACCCAGTACGAAGCTGAGAACAGCGACATGCTCCCTCACAAGCAGGAAGCTGGTCAGCTAGGAGGTACCATCTCGATATCCAAAATCTATCACGACTTTGACAGACCTCCTAACGCAGCCACAGCTACAACCGTGCCAAGCACAGAACAACCTACACAACTCGACAACAGCAAGACCAACGAGCCAAACACACAAGGCATCACACCCGCCGACAAAATCCGCTACGGTCAGAGTATTCAGGAGGGCGGCATGGGTGGCAAGACAAATACGACGACGGGCGAAACAGACAAGGCTACCGACGAGGACAGTGCGACGAAGGCGAGGAGGGAACAGGGGTACGATGGAGGGAAGGACATGGACCGGAACATTGGCGCCTAGATTGGGAGCTACCAAAACAAAGCTCACACTTGAGGCTTGTTTTATCGGTCTTGGGTACCCGTGCCATGTCCGTTGACGACACGATTGTAAATCACAAACAAAAGGACAGGACATTGCAACGGTTTTGATGGCTCCAATATCTTACAACTACATGAGTGCGTAACAGCGTCCAACAGTTGTTATCCCATGCCAATCTATCCATCCAAAACGCCTGCGCTATGCAATTAAACGTGACCATGCATCCATGCCAGAGAGAAGATGTGAGTTGAGAAAAGTCAGTAAACCACACGGTGTGCACAAGCGCTGCTCTCAACGACTGGAGACGTCCTCAGCCCTGTTCTCTGCCTTGGCCAACTTCCTCGACAAAGCTCTCTCCCTGTGGATCAGATCGCCCAGGGTATCAGCGCCGCGCGGCTTGATGGCACCCACACCGATAGCATCAGATACGCTCTCAGAAGTTCCGCGGACGCTGGCACGTCCACCACCGCTCCAGACACCCAGCCCCCAGATGCCCTTTTGCGAGCTGCTTACGATGCTGCCCGGCCCGTGGGCATACATGCTGACGCGCTGCACGCGCCTCAGCTTCTGCAGTCCGTAGATGGCGACCAAAGTGCCGAAGAGGGTGCACCAGCCAGACACACCGTAGAAGCCAAAGTCGGATTCTTCGATGAAATTCTTCAGGTTCATGCCGTACAGGGCCGCGACGAAAGTGCCTGCGGTGATGGCGAGGGTGAGGATGGAGAACTTGAGATCGAGAAGCATGAGAGAATTGCGGTTAGCGTCAAGGATGGCCTTCACGCTACACAGGAGGTCAGTATGGATGGGGAACGTTGAGAGATGGAAGCAGGACAAACGTACATCTCCTCCGTGTTGCGGATGGAAGATACGAGGTTTTCGGCAGCCTGGACGATTTCGTCGGCGACTTTGTGGTAGGATTCTAGCAGCATCTCGACTTCGGTGTGGTCGTCCTCCTCGCGCGTCTTGCCCTCTGCCTTCTCGCTCAGATACATGGCGCTCAGGTCATCGTCGGCTTCGAGGAGTTCTTCGAGCGCATTGCGCACCAGGCGCGCCTTCTGCTCAAAGCTGCCGAGTTTCTTGGAGTAGATGAGCAGGTAACGGAGCTTGTCGCGATCAATGTCTTCCTCCAACTCGCGGAGCACGCGCACGACGGGCTCGCTGACGCCTTCAAATTCCTTCTCGAGCGAGAGCGTGACGCTGATGAGCACAGCTTCGAGGGCGCGGAACTCGTACGCCAGGGTGCCGTTTGCGACGGATTCTTTCTGACGCAGCTTCAGGTCGAGATCGTACATGAAGACGCTCTGCGACTTGGAGTCGGTGGTGCCGTAAGCGTCGAAGACGAGGACGCGATTGTGCTTGAGCAGGACGCGCAGGTTGAGCAGGTTGATGAGGATGGCGGAAGGGCGGACGAGAATGTGTGGCAGCAGGGACGAGTCGATTTTGCGCAGATCTCGTGGGAGCAGACCATACTTTGCAATCAGCTCGCTCTTCTTGAATTCGCCGCTCACGAGCGTGACGTTGCCGTGCTCGTCCAGCTCTGTGCAGCGCATCTTCAGCTCGTTGGCTGTGCGCATCATGCGCCCCAGGCTGCCACCGTAGCCGGAGCCGTTTGTCGAGCCATCGTCGGTGCTGGTGCTGGTGCTGTTCGACGGCGGTACGGGCGGTTGCAGAAGGCCGCGCGCGTGCGGTTTCTTCGGCCTGAACATGCTCGGCCACGCGCTGCATGGCCCAGACGTCGAGAAGCCACGCGCGCCCGGCACCGAACAGGTCGTCAGGCATGGCGTCGACTGGATGCATGTGCGGCGCTGTCTCCCCAGACGGGCGCCGCATTGCGCAACCGGCGATTCGAACGCATGATTGACCTGGGCGCGCAGGAAGCTCAAGACCGACGGCGATGGAACGGCGACCTTACGAAGCAGATTCGGCGGCATGTCTCTCCGTTGGCGGGCGTGTCTCGTCGTTATCGTCGCGCCATGCGTTTCGTTGTTGGCTTGTTGGCCCACCATTCGCCATACATGGCGGTAGTACCTATGGAAAATCTCACTGACGTCACGTGCAGGCGTGCATGGTCTGCTGCTTCTCTATTACTGGCCGCAACTATACGAGCATCAACTATACAAGCATGTCCTCGGTACCACTCTACAACGCCCTGGTTCGAACACACCACATCACCTCGCGCAGAAAGGTCGCCAAACTACGCGCTGCAGCTTCAAATCACAATGTCTATGCCTTCCTGCGCTACGGAGGCTGCCCAGGTATCATGTACTGTCAAGGCTCGGAACCAGGAGTCCGGGACTGGCTAGGGGACGTCCAGAGATTGCGCTACAAGGACTTTCAACTAGTAAAGAAACCTGCGGAGAAGCAGATCGAGGCTCAGGCAAACGATCGCAGCGTGCCTTATGGCAAGCTGGAAGAGACGGACACCGTCAAGGAGTTTGGGGCGCAGATGGAGAGTTTCGGCGTATGGAGCTGGTGGAGGGTTGGTATGGGCTATCAAAAAGACAAATCTCAGCCCTGAACACAACAAGTACTGCGCGAGACATTAGCTCCCTGTCGTGGCATCGAAGATTTTGTACTGGTTGGCTGGTTATTTGGCGGAGCGCCCGTCTTCACTATTGCTGGTTCAGATTCACGGGTCGTAGGATGTGCAACTGTGGCCAGTCAGACTGCGGAAACGGAGGACATCTACACACGGAGTCCGAGACCACTTCTATTATTGCATGGCACTGGTGACCGAACACTGAGCACGAGCTGTTTAGAAGCCTGTATAAGTCGTATGGATCAAAGCGCGACTGACATCTTCATTTTTCCCCCAACGACGATCATGCTCTTACGAAAAACTCGCACGAGGCTGAGTAGCTGATAGGGGGGTTTGTCCCGAGTTGCGCTGGAGTCGAGGCTGGCAACGGCGACGAGGACGAACTTGGGGAGAAGCTAGTAATCGACGAGGAGAAGATGCAGCTGATGGCGAAGGAGGGTGATTTACGACGCAACGAGATTGTGCAGTAATCAGCGCCGGATGAGCGTTACAACTAAAATGTGCTGGGTACTCTAAAACCGAGAATTTTCTGTGTTCACCCTGCTTACTGAGTGAGAGGTTAGCGACGCCAATCTTCCGCTCGTCCTTGATCAACATTCGAGGCTTGTCCTCTGCCAAAAACACTGCTTTGGTCGCGACTGAATCTAATAGGCACAGCTGCGCTCATTTCCACACACACAGGAAGCTGCAAGGTACAACGCCTGAAAACAATTTTGACGGGGTTCTGACCTGGCAAACATCGCCCTCGTTTCCTCAACGTCTGTCCAACTCAGAAGAGAAATATTAGAAGTTGTGTGCTGGTAATCTCTGCAGGTCCGGGAACGTGAACACATAATTTTTGAACGGGTGCTGCTATTCATACATGTTACACCGAGACTCTAACATTGTATTTCTCCGCTGCCTTCTTCAGAGCCTCTGTGTCAAGTCCCCTGCTCTGGTCAGGTACCATGGTGCCCTCAAACTCGCCACCAGCCTCGGCAATTAGCGATTCCAGACCGTCGCCGCTTGAGTATGCCCAGAAGCGGACATATCTGTCCACGAACTCGACTGCAACTTCGGTGCCTGCTGGGATGAAGGCGGTCTCTCCTGCGCGGACAAGATTTACACTGCCGTCTATTGTGACGTTGATAGCCCCATCCAGGACGTGGTACACCTGATGTGTCTTCTCAAACGCGAATGGCTTACTAAACACTGTATTGGTCAGGCGATTGCTTGACTCAACGCTAGTAATCGCAAAGTTCCCCGTCGATGCTTTGCTCTGTTTCGTTGTAATAAACGGCTTTGACAAGACGCCTTCCAGCAGATGACACGGCCCAGTGTTTGCTTTCAGGTAGTAGCTTTTACCAGCCTCATCAGGCAAAACTGAATCTTCCTTGGTCCATTCGGAAACCTCAGCGCCCTGATACTCGCGTTGAAAAACAACGTCATAATTCTCCTTGATCTCACGGAACTTGGGTCCGAATGTATCTCCCGGATTCCGTGGATCAAACTCGTTGGCCACAACGCCATCGTACTTTTCGGACACAAAGCGGAAGAAATCTACCCACTGCCCCGGTGTTACCAGTCCAACGGTTTCATTGTTCCCGTCGTCCAGTAACTGCGGCTGATGCACAATTTTAGGTGGAACGTAGCAGAAGTCTCCCGGTCCGAGAATCTTGCAGCGGTCGCCGGCCCAGACTTTCAAATGGCCTCTGGTGCATAGGAAGACATCGTGCGCCAGATTGTGGTAGTGAAAACCTGGAGCATCGGCGACGGCTCCATCCAGCCCGAAAACGGAAATGAGACCCTCAGTCTCTTTTGCAGAGGCGAGAATGCGGACTGTGGATTTTGTGCCGGGAATGGTGATCGTCTCACCTTCGTAGGCAGGGATGATATAGGGCGAGGGCTTGCCGAGTGGTTGCTGCACGCGTGGCATGCTCGACGACGACGGTGCAACAGCCATCTTATTTGAATTTGTCGTTGTGGCGGTGGTGGACGTTGAAGTGCGTGAGTTACGAGGCTCCAGTCTTTGACTGATGGATGAAGAAGGTGGTCAGGGCCTTTGTAGTGAGCCAACGCGAAGGCCGAGCTAGTGTAGGCTGTGGTTTAGTGATTGAGGTAAGTCAGAGTGGTATCGATCCAGAAACACAGTAGGCAAGTAATAAGTTGGTGGTCAAGGTCCATAAATACATGAGTCGGAAGTTGCCAATGTACGAATCGTACCAAGTCATCCCGCCCTCCGCATACGACGGTCACAGGTCGCGCAGTGGTGGTTCCGGAACGGTCCTTCTGGGCCAATTACAGCTGGTACGATGGGGCTCTGCTCATGGTCCACGAATCCGCAAAGACCTACGCAGGCTATGCTGCACATCTCTTTATTACAAGTATGGAGACATCGGACAACCTCCGCGAGATCCGTACTCGGATCTCCACTATCTTCGACTTGGCTAGCATCACATCGTCAGTGGGAATGTTCAAGCAACCAAGTATCGTGACTGCGGTGGCGCATTGGAAGCTCCAGCGACATTTCCTCTCGACGCTGTTTGCGGTTTTCCACTTCGCTTGGACGAACCGACAACTTCGTTCCGCAATCGACGCAGGTGACGACTCCACATGACGCAGGCATCCCGAAAGTCGGCTAACATGCTCGTGTGGGGGAAGTGGGGCACCAGAGCCTCCACCGTCCACTCGCTTACCCCTCACCTAGCCCCGGATGTATTTCGACGGCCGCTGGGCGTTGTACAACCAGTGGACATCTAAGTCAGCGAAGGATGTGTTATACACTGGTACGAAATTCTATTAACGAGCTCGTGGCCGCTAACGCTGCTGGTCTTCGTCCATTACGTTTGTAACACT
The DNA here is from genome assembly GCF_004011695.2 of Ascochyta rabiei. NCBI lineage: Eukaryota > Fungi > Ascomycota > Dothideomycetes > Pleosporales > Didymellaceae > Ascochyta > Ascochyta rabiei. The sequence goes on from NC_082414.1 coordinate 673,359, forward strand.
CACGTTGAAGGTCCGCAGAATCTTTTGCTGCCTACAAAGTACTCCATGTGGCTCACAACCTGTAAGATGCCTTCAACTGCTCCTCCAACCAATCGAATCCCTTCCTCTGCGTATCCCACGTCTTGCTTCCTTTTTTCATCTTTCCTACAAACGTATGCGGCTCTCCTTCGACCTCGATGAACCGTGTACTAACGCCATAGCCTTTCAATTTCTCTTCAAATTCTTTGCTTAATCGCATGGGGATCGTTGTGTCAGCCGTACCGTGTACGATAGCCGTGGGTGGCCACTGCGTGTTGACGTTTAGAATTGGGTCAATTCTCTGAAGGTCGTTTGGGTAAGCAGGCCATATAGCCTTGATTACTGTCCCTGTTGCAATTTGATGCATAGCAAATCCCTGCCGTTGCTTAGGATTGGGGTGGTTCGGGTCAGATGCTTGGCCCTCCAGTGACATGCCGCCAATGAACACCACCTTCTCGTCGTGCACTGCTCTGATGTCTTCTTCTGAAAGAGGTTCATAGAAGTTCTTAGGCATGTCGGGCATAGGGTTGGTCCAGAAGGGATCTGAGAAGCATTTGGCGCCGTAGAAGTCCAGGATCGCTAGAGGAGGTTTAGGTGCGTTCCAAGCCTTTCCTATCATCAGCCAAAGGAATGGACCAGCGATACTAGAAAACATACTGTTGACAGCGCCAGATGTCCACCGGAACTTGTTCCCATAACCATGACTCTCTGCCCGTCAACTTTGACCTTATTCCCATCATCTTTCAAGGCTGTCGCAAGACCACCATTCTGTGCCCAATCAAGCACATCACGCACATCAGCCATAGGACCGTCGAAGACGTTCACCCCAGGACATAGACGGTGCTCGATCGCAAGTACAACCCATCCCCTTTCGACGCAATCCTGAATCTGGTCTCTATTGTTGATGCCTGCGTGACCGAGCATGAACGCGCCGCCATGAATCCTGTCTGGTTGTCAAGAGATGCACCGATCAAGCTACTGATTCACTCACATGATCAAAGCAGGCGCAGGTGTATCCGCAGCATCTGCTGCTGGCAGATATATGTCCGTTGGAATCTCGGCATTGCCAACCACCTTGTACGGCACTCGAAGCGACGCCATCTTGTGAGATCCTTGGGATGTGATGAGATACGTGAGCCGTATTTGGGCGAAGTCAATCGGTACACGTCGTGCACGGGTAAGACAGCCATCTGCCGCGGCCAGATCATGGTGTGGGTTTCAAAGAGGTTGTACGATCATCATGTACGAAGTTACCGGTAGTGCATACAACCGAGGTATTAGGGAAGGTTGACCCGATCACGAGGTTGGGTCCAAAGATGACAGACAACATTCCGTAAAATAATTGAAATCAAACAGTTCGGAACGCCTCTTAATGGTATCTAAGGTGCAGAGTAGTCATCAGCGCCTGAGCCTCTCGTACTTGTTATGAACTGCCTACCTCCTGCCACCTCCCCGACCGCCTCTGCCAAATCCACCTCTCCCTCTTGCACTCCTCCCCTTCTCGACCCTCCCGCCGCTCGAAACCCTTTGTTTCTCGGCACCAAGCCCCTTGCGCTGAGTCTTCATGCCTCCACGGCCCATGCCCGAACCAGATTTTGCCCTTCTGGCTTCTTGCGCGTCGGCACCATCGTCCTCCATATCCATGTCGTGATCGTCTTTAGTCCTCTTGTTACTGAACTTGATCTTGTTGCGTTGACCACGCTGTGCGGCGTCACGTCCGCGGATTGCGTCAACGTAAGCGTTGATGCCAGCTTCTAGTGTCGTGTTATCTTCGTCCAGATCCAAGTCCATATCAACGTCGTCGTTGTTCTTGCCTGTCTTCCTGAACTTGATGCCACCTTCGTCATCAGAGTCGCCGAGAACGAGTTTGCCGTCTTCGTTGGTGCGAGCGGCGGTTCTCTTCTGTGGTTGCTGGCGTTGGCGAAGAGGTTTTGTCGACGAGATATTTCCAAGAGCCTTCTTCGACAACAGATCGAGAGGCTCGTCCTCATCTTCCACGATGTAGGTTTGTCCTGTCTTTGTCTTGCCAGCTCGCTGCTTGCTCTGCTTCTTGATAAATTCGTCCTCTGAATCGCCCCCTTCGCTCTCTTCGCTATCACTACCGTAGACGGCTTGATCATATTCACTTTCGAACTTGCCCTTGGGCTTCTCCGCAGGGGCCCCACCATCCTCTTCAGCCTGCTGCTTCTTCTTTTTGCGCTGCTCGCGTGTTTTTCGGATGTTGACGATGAGCTTGCGATCCTCGGGGGGACAAGCACGTTCGATGTCTTCAGCACCAAACTTGCGGACCAGACGTTCGACAATGTGCTTGACTTTGGCCTTAAAGTGGGCCTTGTGCTCGTGACTCCACACCATGAGGTTCTTCAGTAGGTTATTAAGACGTGGACGAACAAGTGATTCGGGTAGTGTGATGACCTCGACTTTGACGAAGCCAAGTACACTCTGAACAATCTCCCTGTTGGGATTTTGAAGGAAAATGTCCATCAGCTCGAGCAGGTTTGTGATTGTTTCGTTCGAAATTCTACCATGGAACTGGTACAATATGCGGGTTACAGCTGTAATGGACGCAGATATCATGTGAGGCGTTGAAGCGGCCAGACCGGCTGAAACCATGGTGAAATACTCTTCCAAAGACGCCTCGACAGTGGGAGCGTCTGCAGGCATGTTGGGCACCTTGGTCTGTACAACCTGACCGCCCTCAGCCATCTTCTCGCCCATAGCTACGAGCAGATTGTACGCAGCCTCACGCGCTTTCTCGTTCGTCTCCTTAGCAGAAATGACAACTTCAGAGAGAACAGAAGGGATGAAGTGGAGGTCGCTTTGCGGCAAGAACTCAATGACTTGCGAAGTAGCAAGCAGTCGATCTCGGCGCGCAGGCCCTGTTACTTTGTCTGCGCTCTGCAGCAGCAACTGCTGCAACTCTCCATTCCGTGCTTGAAGCGCTGCCTTTCCAGTCTCAGACTCCGATAATCGTGGAATCAGCTTGTAGGCTTTTTTCTGCAGCTGTGGGTCGTCGTCCTTGTTGATCATGATCTCTGCCATGCGGAACAATGAGCCATAGCTGTCCCGCGGGAGGTACAACGCGATGGTGATGATGAGGTCCATGAGTGTGTGGCTCATTGGCGGCATTTTATTCGAACCCTTGCCCTGCTTCTGCTTGTCGGCCTGTGTCTGTGGGCCTGCCTCTGGAATAGCTTGCTCAAGGTTTGAAGCTACACGCTCGAATGTTTCGATAAGCTCCTTTTCAGGAATGATGCTGAGGAAAGCATTGATGGATCGAAGAATGGTACCACGATATTGTGGCAGCGTCTGGCTGTACACATTGAACAGAACTGCTAGCATGTTGCTAGCAAAGCTTGCAAGGTGGTCAAGATTCTTCTGCGCGTCACCCTTGGAGACTCGAAGCTGCTTGACGAGATCTTCAGCGCCCTCCAATTCCACGATTGCCTTGTTGCTGTCGACTAGATTCAGGATCGCCTTGCAGACATCGGTCCGTAGCTCAGCCTGGCTATAGAGGAGATTTGCCAGCATTTCGCAGAAGGATTGGTCAAACGCTTCATCCAGATCTAAAGGCAGGTCGCAGTAGCCAGGAAGAATGGACCAAATCTGCTGAACGACTGTCTCGAAAACTTTGATCTCCATAGTCTTTTCCCTCTGCCCATGATCGATGACCCTCTGAAAGAGTTGCTCGCTGAGGGGTACCATGACAGCCCGGAAGTGCGCAAGCTTGGTGTTATGGACGGCATCGCGGAGAAGAGGCAGCATCCAGACTCGGCCAGTCTGCCCAGGCGGCGGTCGCGGGAGGTTCAAAGGAAGGACATCGAGCACGGCATCTGGTCCCATAGCAGCTATGGCCCTCGAGATGACCGCATCTGCCTCTTTCTTCCCAGAGAAACTCTCGTTGCTTCTTAAATCGCCAACCACCCTCAAGACTGGCCTCAGGATAGGATCAGAACGCCATCTCAAGGTCTCGAACATAGCTGATAACATGCTGAACACCTCCATCCACGCAGCCTGGAACTTGACACTTAGCAGATTCTGAGCAGTTTTGGCAATCTTCTCTAGAGTCTTCTCGTCGTATATCGATGGTTCCAGGATGACAGTGTCGGGGATGATGTTGACTAAGAACGAGATCAGACATTCGGAAGCAGAAACACGAATGTTGTGCGAGGACGAGACCAGGAACTCGGAAACCATTATGAAGAGCTCTGGCAGCTTCGCAAATGTGTCCTCGGGTTCGATGTGTGCAGCGACTTCGTATCCTCGCGAAATGACAGCGATCCAGGGTGGCAGCAGTTGCGAGTCATTCTTCGAGGGTTGGAGCTCGGAGATGACTTCCAACAGGCGAGGCAGCTTTGCAGACGCAACCTCGTCTGAGGCCATACCGGCAAAGATGACTTCAAAAATCTCAAAAGCGGCCATGGTCAAGAACTCGTTAGTCGATCTAGAGATGTTGAGCAGCAGCTCGCAAAGCACGTCCATCTTGCGGCTGGGCCAACCGCCAGACGCCGTGGCAATGGTCTTGATGAGCTGCAGTGCGTGAATGAGGTCTGGGTCCTTGTTCTCGGCGTTCTTGCCGCCCTTTGATTTCTTTGCCTTTGCTGCCAGCACAGCAATGTCGTTGAGCACCTTCAGCGCTGTCTCAGCGCACATATCGGCCGCTGGGTGATCCAGCGAGGGAGTGGGTGGCGGGCTGGCGAGCACCTTTGCAAGAGCCTCCTGCGCTCGCTTCCTGACCTTTGGCCGGGGGTCGACGGAAATCTGCAGCAGGCCAGCGACGGCCCTACGCGGGCTGATTTGCGTCTGCGGCAGCTCCCAGGCGTGCGCATCCTGCACGACGAGCAGCGACTCTAGGCATCCTATCGACGATCGCAGAAACGGCGCGTCGGCGTCCGGGTGCGTGAGAGCGGGCGCGAGGCTCGTGATGATCTCGGTGAACTTGGAGCGCAGCAGCGGGGCGGAGACATGGGGGGTGACAAGATCGAGCAGGTACACTACGGCGGTCGCCGTGTCCTTGTTGGTGAGGCCCTGGTCGGTGATCTGGCGGCCGAGCAGCGACAACAGGGCGGCAAAGTATGCGGTCGCGGTGAAATCTGCCGTTTGCTGGCGGAGCGTGTCTTCAATGGCCGAAAGCACCACCTGGGACTGCGCCAGTCAGTATTCAGAGCTTGCGGGGCACCGACCCGGGGGTCGCGAGGTGGGACGCACCTGCTGCACGCTCTGCAGCTTCGGACTTGTCCGGATTTTGGTCAGTCTCTCCTCAAGCGACATGGTGAAGGCTGCCGTTGTCGAGAGGCGTGCGATGCTGCACCGCAAGCACCGAGCAAAAATAATGGCGCAGAGAGCGAAATTTCCCAATCGATAACGAACGGTGGGTCGCTGCAGCCAGGGCCGCCCGCTGTCCTCGTCCTCCTCCTGATTGGCTGAGACGCCAGCCATTGTGAACACGCAAACTCATCGAGCTGCACGACAGCCCGGGCGCAGGAGCGAGCCGTCAACGCTTGCTCCAACACCACTGCCCAAGGGTCTTCAGCAGTCTTTCGTACATGGCCACGAGGACCCGTAGTCGTCCGAATACTGACAGGCGTACACGACTTCACATGAATCTGAGTGACAACTTGATCCCTTGAATCCATCCTGGTTGTGCCTCTCCCTCAACACAAGAAGAGGCAGGCACACGCATTGTGTGAACAGCCGCCCACGGCAATCCTTGGAAAACAACACGATCCACCGTGGTACTTGGTCTACAAAAGGCCACTCTGACTGGCCAAACGACTAGGGTATAAACAAGAAACAGGCCCAGTGCCTATCGTACTCGTACAAAATTTCAAGTTCCAGCGTAGAATACAAGAGTTTCAATGAAAACTTTGCGTCTCCAGTGCCAGCTGCACACCGCTGAGACGGAGCACAACCCCTATGAATTGTAAAAAGACAAGCCCGTGCTTCACTCCTCGACAAGCACATCGTCAACTCTCCCCCTCGCCCTGACGCTACTCTTGCTGCTTTTCTTACTGATGCTCATGAAGCTCAGTCTCTTCTTCACACTCCCCTTTCTTGCCGTCCCATCACTGCTTTTCTCGCTCTTGCTTGTTTCTGGGCGCGATTTTTGACTCGCTGCTCGGCTCATGCCGCCAACGTTCTCGCTGCTGGCAAAATCGGGTAGCGCTTCAAGTGGTGACGAGGGACGCAGGAAGCTTAACGACAGCCTTGTCCGGTTCGTGTCCTTGCTGCGGCTGCGGCTATGTGATGATGTTGTGGTTGATTCGGAGTCGTCTGCTGAACCATGGGTCGGTGCCGTCAGATCTTCTCTTCTGTCCTCCTTATCCGAGTGCGACTCCCCGGTGATTACGCCCTTCGTTAGGAAAGCAAGACTCATTCGCGTTTTGTCTTGGCGAGCGGCCCGGTCGTTGGGAATGGGCGATGCAACTCGTATGCCATTGGCTTGCTGGTCGTCTGGCGTCGGGCTTATTCCTTGGGGTCGCGAGGTGGCGGCTGCAAGCCATGAGCCTGTTGGTGAGTGGCTTTGGGGTGGAGCGTTAGGCGGTGCCAGGATCGCTAGTTCTCGGTGGAACAACGCATCGAAGCCTGAATCAATCAATCAGTCGTTGTAACATGTTGAGAATACTAAGTTGAACGTACGCTGCGTAAGATCTGCCTTGGTGGCTAGCTGCGCAGGCCTTGTGTACATTGCCAAGCATCGTCGTATCACCAGAACATAGTCGATCAAGCTCACCCTCAGCGCATTCTCTAACGGATTTGTTGCGTTGACTTCAGCACGAGAGAAGACATCCTCGGCGTCTTCTTCCATCGAGCGCCGTGGATTTGGTAGCAGGTCATGATAATTCGCAACACAACTGTCGATACTTGTATCAACAGCATACATGAGCTCTTGAGTCAGTGTGTTGAATGCGGTGTCATCGCCATCTGCAACCTTTTTCTCGATAGCAGCAAGCTCAACAGTTTTACGCCATGTCCGTTCAATGGCTGTCTGCAAAGAGCTGAGAGCTACGGTGCCGACTGCGACGATCTCACTGCGTCGCAAGATTGTAGGAAACGCTTCTGCGGTGGTGTAGACCGTCTTTTCAACAGTGTTGTCTTGAGATGTAGCGCGAGATGCCGATCGTCGGGATGCTGATGAAAAACGGAATGGTCGTGAAAGAAGGTGATGGTCTCGCACAGACTGCGATACCTTGGCTCGCTGATAAATGGGATGAGTGAGATCCTTCTGCGGACTGACAGGGTGGATTTGCAAGTACTGGCCCTCGACGTCTTGCTCAACGCCCGGATTCAGTATGTGTGCCGAGGGATGTTGCTGCTGCATGCGATCAGTGAACGAGGCTAGTCGATCATTTGCAGAGCCTTCGAAGATGAATTGTTTGTCGCGTAGCCCTACTGGAAACCCAAGACCTTTATAGACGACCCGGAAGTAGCGCGGGTTGAAGCGCTCGCCTTTTGCTATACTTTCGTATATCTTTGCAATAGCATGTTGAGTCCTGGCAAGCTTGACGAAATCGAAGACATTATGCTCATATTGTAGGGCTAGTTCTGCGTATGAACTAAGGGCGCTGTCCCACGATTGACCAGTTTCATAATATTCGATCATCTGGAAGTAAAGCTGTTCCTTTCGCTCGAAGGAGGATTGAGATGGCATGCTTGGCTCTGTTAGTGGGTCCACAGTAACATTAGGGTCCCATTCATAAAGCTCGGCATGAAGGCGGAGAGCAAGGCCAGCTTCAGTCAAGTTGTGCGCCTCCACTTGCAGGTCAACCAGCTGGTGTACGTAACGGATGTACATGTCCTCCTTCTGCATATCCTTAAGGAATTCCATAAGATGCAGTGTGTCCATGATGTGGAAAACCTCGCCGGTTACCTCGGTACCGTGTACAGCGACAAGAAGATCCAGCAAGTCGTCAATTGTGGCGATGAGACCCTTCAGCGCAGCAAGAAGGGGCTCCTCTGGGTCTTGGGACAGAGGCTCGAACAGTTCTACGAGTTTTTGGATAAAGTGCTTTTGTAGCACTGACTCTGTAAGGTGTTTTGCTTTGAACAAGTGATCGAGACAATCAATCATCTCCGCTTGGATGAGTGACAGGTCTTCACTCAGAGTCCACTCACTTACGATCATGGCCTGCAAGACCTCAATCGCAACACCACGTAAGCCTTCGTGAACACTGAGACACAGCTCCACGATAGGCGCAACAAGACCAGGCACATATTGCACCTGGAAGCCTCCCATCCTCTCAAGGCCATACTGGTTCTTGTCTTCCACACTGCTTTCCCATCCAATCGCATCCCAGCTACGTTGGAGTAACTCTGCGCCGTGCTCGCGGACATCTCCGGCAATCTTCCACACCGCTCTCCTCTTTTGTTCTGGAAAGGTCTCTAGAGCAAGAGCATCGCTGCCAACAAGTTTCAGAAGCACATCAAAAAAGGCTCGCCAGAGGTTTGTATTGAATTGATCCGCCTCATCGGGCAAGGGAAGGAACGAGTTGGTGAGGACGCTGGAAAGCTTCGTAAGAGTGCGCATAGCGGCTTTGTGATGATAAATGTGCACGCTTAACCAAGACTTAGGGAATGCTTCGCAGTCAAGGATTGAGATGTAAACTTGAAGTACGGAGAAAAGGAAGTCAGCGGTCTCTTCTTTCTGCCAATCGAGGTGCATCATTGTCGGCAGACTGGACATGGCAGCGAGGACAGCAGATATTTCAATCAGTGCTTCATCGAAGGTTGCCTCTGTTTTCGTGGGTCGCGAGTGGAACGGATAGGTGGTTGGAAACAAGAGCGAGAGGCTATTCTTGACTGGGCGGGGTGTTGCCTGTATCGCTCGGTATGAGTGCACCAGCTTGGGCATGTAATCACATGCCTCCTGGCCCAACTCCTCAACTTGCGACGCTACGACCGAGCAGCAAAGGCGCACTTGATCTTTCCATTGATCTGTGACAGTCCCTACTTGGCCCCAGTACGGCGCAAGCCATGCGACAGTCTTCTTGAGGAGAATCTTGCGAGTGTCCGGGGTGCGGAAGATCTGGAGGCCAGAGATATGTTGGATCAAAACCAGTTTGTACAGTACGAGCTTGCCTTGTACATCGACGCAAGCCTCAATGAAGCTGTCCGCAAGCTTGAAGATTTCCAGAGACGAGAAGCATCCCTCCAGTTCCGGTAACCAGGAGTGAAAATTTTGTACCAGTAGCGTTTTGGTCCCAATAAGTACTGGAGAAGGGTTCTTCATCAACTGTTCAAGAGAAGCAAAAAGACTCTTGAGTTCCTTATTGAACTGGGTACGATCCTTGATGCCAATGCTTTCTTCCTTGACTCGCTGTTTCTCCCTTGCATTGACGAGGAACTTGGTGACAAGATTGCCGACCTTAAAGGTTGCGCGTAAGCGGCGCGAGCTTTCAGACTCGGTAGGCTTAGCCAGAAGTCTTCCAAAGCTCTGCGTCAGACATGATGTGACTAGTGAATGGAACGCCTTCGTCCTTGCATACTGATCCACCAGTGGCTCCAGATTGAAGCGACGGTCATGGACGATACCTAAGACAATCACAACAGCATTGAAAATCAAGTCTTCGTACTCATCACTTCCAGCATAGTGGCTCTGGATGGCGAATAGCGCATCGAACACCTCGCTGAGCAATTTAACGATCTCGATCTCTGGGACAAAGTTGAAACGTCGAAGTAGACCAACAAGCTCGCCCGGTGGCTGCTCCTGCCATCTAATCAGACCAAGAATTGTGGGATCCTGGGAATATTTTGTACTGCAAAGGAAAGTTTGAACGCGTACGGCCGCCATAGGTCCTCCCATGACGTGCTCATCCTTCTTTTTCGCGCTCCAGGGCAGTCCCAAATAGGCTCCCTTACCAGCAATCATGCCCGAAGTGTATTCGTCGTAACGATAGAGAGACAAAGCGTGGTCTCCGTCTCGAACAAAAGCATCATGGCTCCAAAGTGGCATCCAGCATAATGCGAAGGGAAATCCAGGCGCGTCTGCCACGCTCATGACTAGGTGAGATCCAGGTACATCCTGCGGGTCGATAGCGAGGCGAACTGTGGCGTTCCATCTTTCACCTCTTTCTACTGCTGTCGTGCGCCATGCGGTATGCCCTGCACTGTTAGTGGAAGGATAGATGCAGCCGTCAATTCTTTCTCCAGAGCTTTTGCGAACTTCAATGGTCAGCTGCAAGCTGCCCATCGGAGAGGATTGCACAAGGGGTATTGTGCCTGTCTTGGGGTGAGCGAGAAAGGCGTTCTTAGGCAGAAACGGTTCCACAAGCGTCACATAGATGTCACTACGCGGTTTCGTTGGAGCGCCCGAAAAACCCATCTTCCGGGTCTGCTTGATGTTATGGAGCATTGTAGGTGTCTTCTCGATTAGTTTTTCGGCATCTGGGTAGATGAAAGCCTTGAGGTGGACGGTGAGGCTGCTTATGGGATCGTTGCGGCTGTATTTTCGGCTTGCGCTTGGGTAGAGTTCAGTCAAAATCTCGTCCCAACCAGCGTTCTCTTCTGGTGCTTCGTCAGATGCGCCAGCAGTAGACCACAAAGTGACCGTCTGATCCACCTCTGACGCATTCTGCATGATATGATTTACTCGCAAAACGCCGACTGCGACAACTCTCTTTAGAGTCTTCTGGTCTCTCGAAGGCGTTCTGTTCTTGGTGGCCGTTGAGGCAGGTCGACTCTCGGACGTTTGTGATCTCTGCAGATCAGGACTAGCGTGTCGCCCCTCAGCGGAGCTGGTCATCGTCGACGTAGCGGTGGTGGCGGCAGTAGTGGTTCGAGATGTCGTAGTGGACGAGTCTTTCCTTCTGGAGCCGAACATGGCACTTCGTCTTCCCCCTTTGATACTGCCATGCTGTGAAGATTGTACTCCTGCTCCGTTGCTGGAAACAGCGTCTTTTGGAGCGCCGAATTTGTCCTGGGTTATTAGATTGCGAACCGGTTCGTGGGTCATCAATTTAAAAACAAGATGTATGCTTGATCCCGAGCCTGCCCCTTCTCCAATATCAGTAGATCCGAGGCCTACGATCAGTGAGCGCAGCTTGTCACCCTCTAGTGAGACTGAAGAACCGTCTCGTGCAGTCAGATCGAAGAAAAACGCTTCTGAGAGGGGCTGAGGTGCCATGCCCGGTGTCTTCAAGCAGAGGTGCATGCTGACTTGAGCCGCGCTAGGGACAACATCGCCCGCGACACGGCGCAGGCTCACGAATAGGTGATGCAAGTTGTGTTCATCAGGCTGCGACAAAGGCGGACTCTCAAGCAAGCTCATGATGGACTGCAGCTTGGTAGTCTCGATGGCTGAATCGTCTCCGGTCAGAATGCGACCACGCTGCGAGGGGCTGCGCACGATAACATGTCCAGAAAGCAGTTTGTTGCCTGCGACGAGATCCCAGACGGTGGCTTCGCGCACTCTGTCCAACTCGTTCGCGGTCAAGACCTTGTGCAGCAGCTGGCGGCGCGCCGTATCGAGGCGGTTGACCAAGAAAGACATGTCGTCGAGCAGTGTGTACCTGCGGGCAAGCAGAAGCTCGTGGACCTTTGTCGAGTGCCACTCGCGCAGGCACGATGCTATCTCGTCGACGAGAGGCTCTTGAGAGGAGGTCGGCGTCTCGTCGCCAATCTTCAGCATGGGGACGGGCGCAGGCGGGCGTGGAGCATAAGGGTCTGAGGCTGGCGAGACTGGGGAGAGCGGCAGGGTGCGTTGCTGGAGACGGTCGTCGTGAGAGGCCCACTGTGAGCCATGGCTGGCTGCGCGTTTTCTGCTGGAGCGTGAGCGTGAGCGCGAGAGCGAGAGTGGACGGGCCGTGGACGAGGACAGGGCGGCAACGACGTCGCCCGAGGGTGCGCGCGTGCTCTCGGTGGGGGTGAGGGCGCCGTTGGTGCTGTGGTAGGTGCGATTGGTGTGATGGGCGTCTTGGGCGTCTTGGGCGTCTTGAGTAGGCGAGGCGGTGGTGCCCTCGCCCAGGACTTCGCGAACATCGACGCAAACGCGGGGGAAGATGCCGGAGAAGACGCGAGCCTCGAGCGTCTGGCCCTTGATGCTTGTCAGGCCGGCCAGCAGCGAGGGCGGAGCGACGAGGTAGCCGCGCAACCAGGCGCCGTCATGGCCGGCCTGCTCGATGATGTACAGCTCGTCGCCAATCTCGAGCGGCAGGTCGGCGGGCGACGAGGGCTGGAACGGGTGGGTGCATACGGCGAACGCGATGCGCGGGAGCGGCCTCCAGCGCGGCATGGCACCAGACGTGTCGGGCTATCGAGGGGGGAGTGGGCGAGCGGGCATCACGAGCCGTTGCCGTGTGGTGTGGGAGGTTGCAAGGTGCAGCGTGCCAAGTCTGGCCTGTCGTGTCTGGCCTGCGATATCTGGCGTGCAATGGGTCGCGCAATGTCTGGCGTGCGATGGGTCGTGTGCGGTGGTGCCGTGTCAGTGGGCAGGATGCGGTGGGCAGGATGCGGTGGGCACTCTGGCGGCGATGGATAGCGTCGTAGCGTGTACCGTAGTGTGCAGGCAGAGAACTGGCGCAATATGCACTGTGCTGTACTGTGTTTTACTGTACGGTATGGTACTATACGTGCTGTACGTACTGTAGGTACGTACTATGTTGCACTGATACCAAGTGTCAACCTTGGGCTGGCGCATCCACACCCCAAAGCTTTCCCGGGGTTCCAGGGTTTCAGCGTTCGAGTGCCCCTGATCACTCAGCCGTTGCTGGGGCGCTGGGCGGAGGTAGGCGTGCGGGGATTGGCTGCGCTGGCATGTGCTGACCTGACTGCACGCGCATTTCACCACTCCCAATTTTGTCGATAAAAGTCACCGCAAGAACATGCAGTGTTGCCATTACATGCACCATTCCCGTCATTTCAGGCTCCTAATGCTCCTCTGCTACTAGCTTGGTGTCGAATATAAGTATATATACTATGGTCAACCAATGTTTCAGCTCTAATTGAAGGGCCTACCTGATTGATTGATTGATTAGTTTAACGTCCTGTGTGAGTCTAAGACTATATAAGACAAGAGCAGTTAGGCTGCTCTAGTAGTTTAAGGGATTAGTTTGTTTAAGAGGATAGTACATGTAAGATTGCAGTCCTATAGTAAGCGCCTATGCTCTTAGTAGTAAACAAAGGAGATTATGTGTCTGTTGTTTATTATAGGTACTACTTGCGTGTTCCTACCTTAGTCTCTAAAATAAAAGCTAGAGTAGCTATAATTCCTTTGTTTGTGTGTAGAAGTAGGGGCATTGTTAGCCTTTGTCCTTGTAGGCTGTCCTGTATTGTTTTCCTTACTTTTCTGTATTCTTTATAGCTAAGTAGAAGGTGTTAAGTTGTTTGTATGTAGCTGTAGATACATCTGTTGTTATCTACCTTATATATATTATGTACCTATACTCTATTGTAGCTATAAACTAGTTTTAGTTAGATTAATTAATTAATTAATAAGTTTAACGTCCTATATATGTAAAGAGTGTAACTATAAGGCAATTATAAGGAAGGATAGGGTTAAAAAGAAAAGTAGGTTTATTAAGGTACGTAGTATGTAGTAATAAGACTATTTACTAGTGTATTAGTAATAACCTCTAACACCTGTAAAGAGTGTACAAAGCGATTATAAGGGAGGATAGTGTTAAAGAGGATAGCAGGTGTATTAAGGTACGTAGTGTGTAGTAACAAGACTAATTACTAGAGTATTAGTAATAACCTCTAACACCTTTATATAGTCTGGGCTAACTGGCCCTATAGTAGCTTGCTAAGACAGGTAGAGGTACCCCTAGGCCTAGCGCCTAATAATACCTCCCTTCTATAGATTGTTTAGCTAAAATAATAGTATAATTAGTAATACTGTATTATTTTAGCCTAGCTGTTGAAGTCGTACTTTAGTTAAAGACTGTAAGCACTGATTCTATTGGTTCTTAGGGATAAGTACTAGTAGATTAGTTAGGGTTATTAACTAAGTAAAGCTTGTAAAGATAGGGTGCACTAAATAGTACAGAGTAGACTGTCTAGTTTAAGCGCAGGTTAAGACTCTAAAGACAAACCTAATTAATAAGGTTAAACACAAACTATAAGGGTTATGTTCCTACTTAACTATATACTTTAATAATAGTAATAGTAATGTAGGCTAATTAGTGTTAAGAATCCTCTAATTGCACTAATTACTAATTGTACTAATTACTAATTACACTAATTACTAATTACACTAATCACTAATTACACTAATTACTAATTGTACTAATTATACTAAGCCTAATTATATTACATAATTCTTAGCTTCTTACTAAGTATTAACGCTGTTATGTTTGCTTACGCTAAGCCTAATAACTTGTTATACTTACTGTGCCCTATATACTATAATTAGCTTATATTCTTCCTATATTCTGTAGACTATAACACTATCCCCCTTCTATCTTATCTTAGTCTCTTAAGCTTATTTATATAACGCAGGGCCTGTCCTTAATTAGTAGGTAGTTTAGACAATGCTAAAACAACTAACTATCTTAAGTTTAGCTTGCTGTTATTATCTATACAAATTTGTTAAGTTCTTTAGAAAGATTATAGTGTAAAAGTATAAAACTTATATAAAGTATAACTATGTATGCAAGGTTTATGTTTAATCTAGAAAGTATAGTAAGTGCGTTTACCTTAGGCAACGTTATAACATAAGGTAACTTAATCTAAGTTTGCCTAGCTAACGTCTAAGAAAGAGAAATTGTGTATGTGTATAAAGGAGAGTTATAAAGTATAAACTAAAGTGCTTTAAATATTAGAAAAAGCTATAGAGGACTTGCGTGTAGCTTATACGCGTAAGAAGCAGTTATAATAATAAATAGATTTGTTAGACTGTTGTGCTAAGGAGGCTATTGCAGTAGAGGAGCGCAGTATAGAAGAGCAGGAACAGTTAGAGGCAGGGACTATTAAGTTAACTAATCTGCCTAATAAGTTCTTATTACTGCCTAGTACCTAGGGCGCCTTTAAAGGCTATCCCTTAGAGTACTAGGAGAGCAACGTAGCACTGCCTAATTAGTCTCTTTAAATTACTTTAATAACTGCTAGTAGTTTATAAGGTATGCAGTTAGTTCCTATATATTTTCTAAGTTAGGGTATCCTAACTACTTAACTAGATATTTATCCTAGCTACCTTCCTTTTAGTGTTATATTATTTTTTTAACTTCCTATTAGTCTTTACTATTAGCTTAGTAATAGAAGTTCTTCTAGATAGGTGTTCTAGAGTTAGCTAGTTCTAATAGTAATATGTGGAACACTAGATAGATCTTTACATCCTTTAGCAGATTAAGTCTATAGTTAACTAGGCTTATCTGCTTTAAAATAAAAAAGGGTCTAACTTTAACGTAGTCTAGTTTTTTTGTTAGTCTTTATGTGCAAAGGTTTTTTATAAGGAGATAGACTTTATCCCCCTCTTTTAGCTAAGGCTCTGTTTTTCTTTTCTAGTTAATATATAAGATTACTTATTCTTAAGCCTTACTAATATTTTCTAATACTTTCTTATACACTTCTTTTAGTCTTACTACTAAGGACATTACTAATTTAGTCTAAATTAGCGTGTCTAGACTTCTAGTAAAGAGATTTAGGTGCATCCTGTAGTTTAGGAAGAATAGTAATTCTTCTATTACTTCTAATAATTTGTTGTTATATACAATTTATGCTATAGGTAATAGTAAAACCTAGTTATCTTACTACTAGTTACTGTATATCTGTAGGTATGTTTTTATAGTCTAATTTATTCTTTTAGTCTATCTGTCTGTCTGTAAATAATAGGCTGTTAAGAGCTTCTTCTTAGTACTAATAGCTGCTAAGAGCGTAGTCTAATAATTTAAGGTAAATAGTTTATCTTAATTACTAATAATTAATTCTAGTATGCTAAAATACCTTATGTGTTAATCTAGAAATACTTATATAAGCTACTCTACAGTATAGCTATATTAAAACAGTATTATTTTAGCATACTTAGTAAATCTACTAACTATAATAAAAATTAAGTTATAGCTGTATCTAATTATAGGGTCTCTGAAGATAGGTAGCTGTGTAATAAAGTTTATTATAATGTTTATCTATAGCGCTGTTAGTAGCTCTATTACCTATTTTTCTCTATATTTTGCGTGTGTACTATATTTATTTTGCTAACAGTAAACATAGCTCTTAATATATTTAGTAACCTTATCCTTTATATTACTAAACTTATAGTATTACTTAATAAGTTCTATTACATGTGTAATTCTAGGGTGTCTGTATAGTAGGTTATTATAGTAATTAGCTATTATTTTATCCTAAAGTTCCTCTAGTACGTCTAATATAATGCGCTATTTGGTTTTAATTTATATCATATTATTTAGTTATTACAATAGTCTAAGTAACCTATTATTATTAATTCCTAGTACTGCAAACAAGTTTATTGTCTTTTCTCTAGTAAGGTTATGTTGTCTGCTAAGCGCGTTAGCTCTACTATTGTCTTTGCCTAGCATATACAATATCTTAAATTTATATTATCTAAGTATCTTAGACTAATATACTTGTTATTAATTTAAGACCTTAGTAGTAGTAAAGTATACCAGGTTCTTATAGTTAGTATAGATAGTAAGTTCTAAGCAGCTTTCTACATATAGTTACTCATGTTCTAAAGCTAATATAATTATAAGTAATTCTTTATTATGCATATTATAGTGTTCTTTAGGTCCTAAGAACTTATATAAGTAGTAAGTAATAGGGTGCTATAGTCTATCCTTTTCTTATGTAATACATGCGCCTAAAATAAGATTTAAGGCATTAGTCTCTATGCGTATTAGTTTACTACTATAAAATATAATTAACATAGGAGGTGTAATACAGGCTTGCTTAAGTGCCTTAAACGCATTATTCTATTCTTATTTCTACTTAAATAGTGTATCCTTCTGCGTAAGCTTTATTAGCAGGATTGTAATCTTAGAATAGTCCTTAATAAAGCATTAGTTAAAGTTGACAAATCTAAAGAATTCCTAGATCTGTTTAACTATTCTTAGTGTTTGCTAAGTCTTAACTACTTCTACCTTTATTAGAGTAATCTTAACTCTATATTGTCCTATAATGTACCCTAGGAATTTAACTTCCTTCTAGTGCTATTTACACTTCTTAGGTTTAAGTTGTAGGTCTGCCTGCCTTAGGCATTCTAGTACTTCTATAACGTGTTGTTTATGCTCTTTTAGTATCTTTAAGTACACTAGGATATTATCTAGGTACGCTACTACAGTTCTGTTAAAGTGCGCTCTTAGGACGTTGTTAATTAACTCCTAGCATGTTACTAGTGCGTTTATTAGACTAAACAGTATAACTAGGTACTTATAGAGTCTATATTACGTTCTAAATGCTGTTTTCTATTCTTTTCCTTCTTTTATGTGTATAAGGTTGTACATGCCTTATAGGTCTAACGCTGTAAAGTACTAAGCTCCTACTAGCTAGTCCTGCAACTCTGTAATGTTTAGAAGCAGGTAGTAGTTTTTAATAGTAATTTTATTAAGCTTTCTAAAGTTAATGCAAGGTTATAGCTTGCTATTCTTCTTAGGAACAAACATAATTAGGTACCCTGCAGGTAATTCTAATCTTCTAATAAATCTCTTCTTAAGGTTCTCCTTAATGTATTTGTAAAGTACTTTAAGTTCCTTTTCTAATAACTAGTATAATAGCCTAAAAGTTAGTATCTTTCCTTTCTAGAGCTTAATCTTATAATCCTAAGGTTTATGCTTAGGTAGGGCTTTTGCTGTAAGCTCTTCTCTAAATATCTCTGCGTACTATCTGTACACGTTAGGGATAGCAGAAGGTGTACTTCTTTCCTCCTTAACTCTTACTTTATAATCTGTAGGGCGTTTAGCATCTATAGAGTTAACTGCTCTATCTTAGCACATCTTATATATTAAAGAGATATTGTTAATCTCCTTCTTATCTACTAGCTACTGCGTGCGCTGCGTAGGCGTAGATATATTAGTGCTGTATTTGTATCCTTCTAATAAAAGTCTTTCTTATGCCTAGTCTATCTTTAGGTTATACTTTTATAACTAGGAAAGTCCTAATATTATATTATACATAGCCTTTATAAAGACATCTAGGTTTATTTCCTTATAGTGCCTCTGTTTCTGTAGGGGTGCTGCTATTACTTTAAGTATAATTAGCAGTTTATCTAGCATTAATTCTCTATTAGCTACTTAGAGTAAGTAAGGGTTCTCTTTATAATCGAATCTAAGTTTAGCTTACTATATTGCTGTTCTAGATATATAACTTACTTATACTCCTAAGTCTAAGAGTGCTGTTAAGGCTACCCTATTTAGTTTAATAGGTAGCTTAATAAGGTGATTGTTCCTAATGCTATTAATGGATTAATCCCTAGGGCTTGTAGGCGCTAGCCTAAAAAAGTCCCCTCTTTACTAAACCCTTTATATTACTTTATACTGTAATACTTCTTATAATCTATATTAAGGCAGTTCTGCTAGCGTGTGTTATAGTAACTTCTATTAAATACTAGCTGTATTTATATTATAGCCTATAGGTTATCTATTCTAGAAAAATATACTTTCTAGCGTTTGTTAATAAGATAAAGTTTACACAGGTTATTATAACACTAGTACTATTAACTACAATAAAGGCTTTGTTATACTGGGAACTATCCTATACTAAGCTTCTTATTATAGTAGATTATACATTTGTCCTTAGTATATACTGTCTATATAAGGTTTCTATATTCTAGGTTTTAGTAGTCTAGGGTGTACTATAGTTGTAGGCTAATTATTAGTAGTATTTCTTTCTACTTCTGCATATGTTCTAGGCTAAGCTGTGTTTCTTACTTATACTAAAGCTAGTCTTTAGCTTCTTCTAGGTTATTAGTAAACTATTTACTATTATTGCTTCCTTTTCTAAACTAGTAAACAAGCTGTTAGAGTTCTAGTGTTATTTCTGTAATTTTAGGTACTCCTATAGGACTAACAAGTTCTTAATATATTTAGTAATAGGCTTCTTTATTATTATACTTCTAGTGTTGTTAAGCTATATATTCTTGTTTGCGTGTTAGTAGGGCGCTAATTTAGTTAAACTCTTGCCCTAAGGTGTCTAGTAGGTTATCTATCTTTTACTAGTTGTTGTTAGAGTAGTATTTTGTTTCTTTGCCTGTCTAGGCGTCCTAGTAGGGTGTTGCTACACAAATTGGAGGTACAATACAGTCGTTATCGTCCTCTAGACTAGACTCTAGGTCTTCTAGCAGTTATCCTATGTTATTAGTAAAAATTTCCTATTTACTAGCATCTGTATTACTATAATTACAGGTAAGTACGTTTAACTAGTAGTAAACCTTGTTTATCTAGCAGTCCTTAGCAAAGTAGCCTAGTTTACTACAGTTGTAGCAGTCCCTGCTGCCTCTGTGTTAGTTACCCCCCTTAGGCTTCTTATTCTATTACTTTAGTAGTCCCTTGTTAAGGTTTAAGAGGTCTATTGCTTTAGGTCTGTAGTATCTACTCTAAGTGTTGCTGTAGGTGCAACAACTAGTATTTAGCTAGTTACAGCCTCCTTGCTGTCCTTAATTTAAGTTGTTGCGCTACTAGTTCCTTAGTAGCAGCTTGTTAGTAGCAATAACAGTAGTACAGGCTGTAGGGTTATCTTAAAGTTCTTACTAAAGTTTGTAGAGTTGTATGTTAATGTTAATAGCAGTATTAATAAGCTTATTAAGGGTTTCTGTGCTTGCGCTAGTGCGTATAAGTTCTTCTTTAACCTTAGGCTTTAATTCTTATTAAAACATAGTAATTAGGGCAGTGTTATCCTAGTTAGTGTTAGCAGTAAGCTACTTAAACTCTACAGCGTAGTTAGCAGCTAACTTATTCTGTCTAATCTTCTAAATGTTGCGTTAAGTAATATGTAGTTTATTAAAGACTCTAAAGATTAGCTTAATCTTTTCTTTAAATAGGTTAAAGTCTTTTATCTATTTATCTACATTGTCTAGGGCCTTACTAGCTTAGTGCTGCTGTATAAAGGGCTTAATCTAGGTAAACACTTTGCTACGCATATAGCTAGCTGCAAGGACTACTTATTTAGCCTTAGGAACCTTCTTACCTTAGAAGGTAAAGAAGAGGTCCTACTGCATAAGCTAGTTATTAAGCTTACTACAATCTCTGTAGTAAAGGTTAGGCTTATTAACGTTTATAGTGCTAGTAGTAACAGTTATATCTATATTAATGTTACTAGACGTAGAGTTGCTAGGGGTAGCATAGGATCTAATAGTACTTATCTTAGGGGTGTTTAAAATATTAAAGTTGTACTTTAGTTAAAGACTGTAAGCACTAATTCTATTAGTTCTTAAGGATAAGTACTGGTGGATTAGTTAGGGTTATTAACTAAGCAAGGCTTATAAAGATAGGGTGCACTAAATAGTACAGAGTAGACTGTCTAGTTTAAGCACAGGTTAAGATTCTAAAGACAAACTTAATTAATAAGGTTAAATATAAACTATAAGGGTTGTGTTCCTACTTAACTATATACTTTAATAATAGTAGTAGTAATATAGGCTGATTAGTGTTAAGAATCCTCTAATTGCACTAATTACTAATCACACTAATTACTAATCACACTAATTACTAATTACACTAATTATTAATTGTACTAATTATACTAAGCCTAATTATATTACGTAATTCTTAGCTTCTTACTAAGTGTTAACGCTGTTATATTTGCTTACGCTGAGCCTAATGACTTGTTATACTTACTATGCCCTATACACTATATTTAGCTAACATCCTTCCTGTGTTCTATAGATCGTAACACTAGCTTTAGATGTGTTTACTCTATCTATCCTGTTATAGCTAATTCTAACTAGGTTTAGGCATTTTTAACGCCTTATAAGGCTAGATAGGGCTTAATACTAATTCTACCTTTACCTAGCAAAAGTTAAACAGAAATCCTCTCTTACCTCTTACTTTACCTCTAGGGTCTAGGCAGCTATCTGCGCAGGCTAAAGCTCTAACTAGGTAGCTAGCAGTATATAAGCTATCTATACCTCTAGTTTTATTAGTTACTACTATATTCTACTCTATTTTAGTAAGTACTAACCTATTCTATCTAGTACTTTTATAAGGATAGCTAAGGGATTTTCTAGGTCTTTCTAGCATGTTCTAACACGTTTTAGCAGATAGCACTGCACAATACGCCCTAGTAACCTTTTTAGACTATTTCTAACTGCTACTGCCTACTACTAACTATTACTAACTGTTACTAACTACTATTTACTATAGCTGTTACATCTATACCTGCTTACTGTAAGATAAATATTACTAAGAATAGTAGGACTGCTAAGTAGTACTGTATACTCTATCTCTACTATATTACTAATAGTAATGTCTATAGGGACTGTTGTTTCTCTACTAACCTAGCTTTATAGGGTAGCCTGCGTTATAGGGACGCCTAGGCCTACTACTACAGAAAGTGTTATAATAGTAATAAGAATTACCTATTAGTACGTGTTTTATCTCCTTTTAGCTTATTTTAGTATCTTTTAACATGTTTAGGGCCCTAATAAGTACGCTATTAGCTATTTAAGGCTTTCTAGCAATATAGCGCGCCTTTACTCTAGTTATTACCTAGTTACTACTAATTATGCTGCTATTATTAATGTAGCTAGTGTTAAGACTACCCCTATAATACCTACTACTACTACGCCTATATCGATTAACAAGAAGACTATAATAGGCAAGTCTATTATTAACTAGGCTAGCTTGTTACTAGGTATAATTTAAGAGTATATTTAGTCTCTTTTTAGCTTATTATACCATAATCTAACCTTTATAGGAACTATTTACTATAGGAAGACCTACTTATACTTTATAATAGCAACACTTATATATGTAAGGTAACCTTATCTAGTATCTATATTAAAAAGTAAGATTAATCTAAGGCTAGCGCTGTTAAGGCTAAGATAAAGTAAAAGAAGATATTAGAGGAGAGTAGTAGTAAGTCTAATCTAGACGCGCCTATTACCCCCTGTAAGTGTTAGGCGCTAGGCCTAGGGGTACCTCTGCTAGTCTTAGCGAGCTACTATAGGGCTAGCCAGCCTAGACTATATAAAGGTATTAGAGGTTATTACTAATACTCTAGTAATTAGTCTTATTACTATATACTACGTACCTTAATACACCTACTATCCTCTTTAACCCTATCCTCCCTTATAATCGCTTTATACACTCTTTATATTCTAATTACTCTTATAGTATAATTAAAGATAGACCTAACCTACTATAAGTCTTAAACTAAATTATCTAGGCTTACTGTCTTTAGAGAGGGACTAAGACAACCTACCTGTAGGAGAGCTAGTAGAGCGTAAGGTAACACCTCCCTCTGCAGATAAGGAGATACCTTAACAGACACTAAGTGTCTATAGTGCCTTAAGAGGATCTATAGGTCCTCTAGGCAGTATACCTTACTCTAGAATTTACATCTATAGGGCAGCTTTAGCTAGAGAAGGCTAGAATAGCCTAGAAGTAGGTAATTAATAACAGGAGTTAAAAAACTTATGTAAATAGTTGTAAGAGATAAAAGACTATAAGGAACTTTTCTTTTTCTGTAAACTTAGACGCAAATATAACAAAGGAGATCTAGTAATAATCCTATCCTTCTAAAAAGTACTAGAAGAGGTAGAGAAACTATAATCTTCCCTATTTATAAACCTTCTATAACCTAAACCCCTATAGAAGTACGTAAAGCGCAACTACGCTAAATACAACTATTAGGAGAAAGATTATAAGAGATACTTCCTCTAATTCCTAGTTAATTTCCTTATAGAGGAATAAAAGATTAACTTTAGTATAAGGTACCTCTTAGAGAACCTAAAGACGTTATAGTAGGCTTACTGCACAACTAACTACTGTAATTAGCTAACCTAGGAACTAACATAGTAAGAGCTAAAAAGAATTATACTAGATGCTCTAGGAACACTAGCTAAATATAAGTAAGTAGCGTACAAATCCTTAAAGTAATACAAGTAGCAGAAATCTTAGTCTCCTACAGACCTGTTAGATTTTATGCGTCTACTATAGGAGCTACTAGGCAACTTATATATACTAGAGCTTTAAGTTCTAGAATATATTGCTATACTGCTCCCTAGTATATAAAAGGACTTATTCCTTATCTCTTATAATTAAAGGGATATAATTCTAAAGGTAGAGGAATAATCTAATATAATTAACTAGAGACTAGGTTAGTATAGCTAACAGCTACCTAAGAAGACTCTAGCTAAGGGTAAGACAACTAACAAAGGACTACAGAAGCGCTAATTTAGTAACTCTAGGTTAGAAGGGAACATAAAAACTCTAAAAACGTTATTTAAGTCTAAGAAGTTCTATAAGGAGCTAGTAAAGGGTAAAAAGGGCTAAGACAGGCTATATAAGACCTAAAACGCATACCTTAAGTATAGAGAAACTAGTTACTACTACCCTAACTACCTAAAGCTAAAGTTAAACTAGAAAGACCCTGCTCTAGATAAGTTAGGAAAAGAAAAGGGACCTAAGAGCTAATCTCCTCTCTTGTAGCCTATATTAAATTGTCTAAGAAGAAGAAGGAGAATATCTCTCTTTATAAGGTAGTGTACCTAGAATATATATGCCTACTTACAGTTAAAGCATCTATAGGCAATGCAGAGAACGTAGAAGCCTTAATAGATAGAGGGTTACAACTAAACTTAATTTTAGTTCTCCTAGTAAAGGAGCAGGATCTAGAGGTTACACTATTAAATAAAATAGTGGCTAAGGGTGTAGGCAGAGCAGAATTGCCTATCTACAGAGTAACTACAGCAGAAGTATCTATTATTAACTCCTGTAGAAGATAGAAGGTCTAATAGATACCTTTTGTAGTTACAGACCTATAAAGGTACAAGATATACCTTAGATTACTCTAGATTAACTAGACAAACCCTAAGCTAAGCTATTTAAGCTAGCGTATACTCTTCTAAGAGAAGAAGTATAAGGATTTTCCTAAACTAGAGAAAATAGTGTTAGAAGATGCTAAAGAGTTTAAACGCACTATAAGAAGTCTCTTAGTAGATGTTTATATATATATAGTAAACTTAGTAGGTATATATAACCTAATATCTGCTAAGAAGGGCCTAATTCTAGAAGTGTATTGTAAATATGCGCACTTAGGATTAGAGGATAATACTTAGGTCCTACTAGAGCATAGAGAGCATAACCTAGCAACTAATATTATAGAGGGAGCTACTTCCCCCTACTAACTATTATACAGGCTATCTGCAACAGAATTAGAGATACTTAGGAAGTATCTAGTAGAATATCTACAACGTGGCTAGATACAACACTTAAGGTTGCTAGTAAGAGCACCTATTCTCTTTTTAAAGAAGAAAGATAGTAACCTATAACTGTGTGTAGACTATAGAGGTCTAAAGAAGATAATAGTTAAAAACTACTATCTATTACCACTAATTACAGAGTTACTAGAATAACTAGCGTAAGCTAAGTTCTATACTAAACTAGATATATATAAGGCATATTACTATATCTAAATTAAGAAAGGGGATAAGTAGAATACTACTTTTTAAACTAGGTATAGACATTTTAAGTACATAGTAATACTATTTAGACTTATAAATGCTTCTACCTAATTTTAGGCCTATATAAACAAGGCACTAATAGGATTAGTTAATATAACTTATATTATATATCTAGGCAACATATTAGTATACTCTAAGACACAGGAAGACTATATTAGACATGTTAAGGAAGTCTTAGAGAGGCTTTGTAAAGTAAACCTCTATATACGCTTAGACAAGTGTAAATAGCACTATTAACGCATAGAGTACCTTAGGTATATAGTCTTACCTAAAGGGGTAAGTATTAACATAGACAGGGTTAAAACAATCTAAGAATAGCTAATCCTGCGCATAGTGTATAATATCTAAGTATTTATAGGCTTTATAAACTACTATTAGAGATTTATTATAAGGTTTTCTAAATTAGCCTTACTATTAACCTAATTAACCTAGAAAGGGCTAAATTCGGCCAAATCTGGTTAAGTAATAAGGAAGAAGGAGAGTTAGCCTCTTAAGCTAAGTAAAGAATCCCTATAAGCTTTCTAGAATATAAAGGATTTATTTATTAACATACCTATCTTAGTTTATTTTATACCTAGGAGACAGACTAGGATAGAAGTAGATACCTCTAGAGGCGCTATCTTAGGAATCCTTAGTTAACTAGTCCCTAAAGAGGGGAAGCTAGCCTAATAGAGGCCTGTAGACTTCTATTTAAAGAAGTTAATCTAAGCAGAGTACAACTATAATACTTATAACTAGGAACTTCTTATAATTGTCTAGAGCCTACAGCATTAGCAAAGATACTTAGACAGTACCTTCTTTAAGATCTTAACAGATTACTAAAACCTAAAGTAGTTTATAGAGATAAAGGTTCTTAGCTAATAGTAAGCAAGGGTATACTTAGTGTTATCTAAGTTTAACTTTATAATTACTTATTACCTAGGGTCTACAAACCCTATAGATAGACCCTTACAGCGTCCTAATTATATAAGAGAGGCGTAAAACCCCTTATAAAAGTATAATAAGGCTTTTATATAACTGCTTTAGGAGATCCTAACTAGAAGGAACTCTAATACTCCCCTAGTAGTAGCTATAACCCTTTGTTTGTCTATAAAAGGAAGAAAGAATATAAGGGATCTTAAAAGAGAAGAATTATAAGAGAACAGTTACACAGAGCTAATAATAGACTTAGACAATATAGACAAACTCTCTAGTACTAAAAAAGAGTTAAGTAATGTTAAAATAGGATAAAATAACCTAGAAAAAGATAATATAGCTAAAGAGAAGCGCATTTTACTTATAAGGCTAGAAGATAAGGTATAAGCAATTAAAGAACGTTACAATAACCTAATATTAGGACACTTTAGAGCACAAAGGACCTTAGAGAAGATTTAGCGAAGATATACCTAGAAGGGCATTACTAAGAACATATCTAACTACTACTACAACTACTTAGTATATAGGAGATTAACTACTGCCTAATATAAACTGTATAGGTTATTATAACCTTTACTAGTGCTAAGCTAACTATAGAAGGACGTAATAATAGATTTTATTACAGAATTACTTTCTAGTAAGGTAGCTAGGTTAGTGTATAACTCTATACTAGTAGTAGTATATAAATTAACTAAAATATTACATTATATACTAGCTAGGGCTATTTAGAATAGAAAAGATCTAGTATATACCTAGATTAGAGAAATTATCTATTTATATAGCGCGCTAGCACAAATTATCTTAGATTAGGGGCTGCTAATTAACTTAAAGACATGGGAAACCTTTAACTACTATTAAAACTTAAGACAAGTCTTAACGTAAGCCTATTATCCCTAGACAGATAGCTAAACAGAAAGGCAAAATTAGACTCTTAAACAGTACTTATATTGCTACTATACTCTAAAATAAGATAATTAGGCCCTATAGATTTTAATTACAGAATTTGTGTATAATAATAGTATTTATATATCTATAAAATTAACACCTATCTAAGCCTATTACAGTATAGATCTAAGAGGCACACATTAGCCTACTTTAGCATTAAAAGGCAGAAAATCTCCCCTTATAAAGGAATTAGCTGCTAGAGTTATTTCCTTATAGGCTACCTATAAAGCAAATATAGAAAAGTTAAATAAGTATTAAAAGAAACACTTAGATAAGAAACAACTACTAGCACCCTTTAAAGTAGGCAATAAAGTACTAGTCTCTAGTAAAAACATTAGGACAGTACGCCTAAAAAAGAAGCTAGACTAGAAATACCTAAGACCTAGGACTATTATAGCCTAGATTAGCCCTAGTGTATATAGAGTAGACCTGCTAGAAATAAAAGAGATCTATTAAGTATTCTATGCGTTACTAATAGACCTATACATACTAAGAAGTTAACTTCTAATTATATAGAAATAAATGTAAAAACCTATAGTTAAAGGGGAAGAGAAGGTATAGGATGTAGAGAAAGTCCTTAACAGAGGGTAACTAGACAACAGACAGTAGGAATACCTTATTAAGTAGGATAGATTCCCTAACTTAGAAAATTTCTAGGAAATTGGTATAGATCTTTCTAAAGAAGTGCTAAAATAATACTAGAAAACTATAAAGTAACTGCTTAGACTGCGTAATAAGATATTAAGGTTAAAGTCTAAAAAAGGGGGGGACTAAAAAGGCTAAATACCTTTACTTAATTTTAGTTTTTCCCTATAGGGGTTTTTTAATTAATAAGTATTTAATAGTTTATGCTAAGAGAAAATATAACCCTACCTTACCCTAAGAAATACAGACTAGCTAAAGTAGATATCTTTTAGTCTATTATAGTTATTTCTAATATAAGGAGATAAAGAAAGTTATACGCTATATAATATAGTAACAATTATAGGCAAATATAGAAGAATTAGTTTAGATAAACACCTTTCTAGTATTATTTAGACTATCTAAGAGTATAATGCACCTAATTGCTATATTAGCCTAAAACTATCTACTAACTATAAACTTAGGTATTATTAATCTAAACCTTCTATTATAGAGAACATCTACTAAATATAACTACTACTATAGGTATAAGTAGTAGCCTTACAACTATAAGGCTTCTTAGCAGTAGCAGCAGCAGCAGCAGCGTTAGCGGTAGCCTGCTTAGCAGCCTCCTGCTCCTCCTGCTCCTCTTAGAGCTAACTAAGTGTCTTACTAGTACCTGTAATCTAGTACTTTAACTATAAAAGAATTTAGATATTATTAAAACAGGTTGAAATGTGCTATAATACCTTCTTACTGTAAAGAGTGTACAAAGCAATTACAAGAGAGGATAGGGTTAAAGAGGATAGCAGGTGTATTAAGGTACGTAGTATGTAGTAACAAGACTAATTGCTGGAGTATTAGTAATAACCTCTAACACCTTTATATAGTCTAGGCTGGCTAGCCCTATAGTAGCTCGCTAAGACTAGCAGAGGTACCCCTAGGCCTAGTGCCTAACAATGCCTCCCTTTTCTAGATTGTTTAGCTTAAACAATTATATAATTAGCAATACTGTATTATTTTAGCCTAGCTTTAGATGTGTTTACTCTGTCTACCCTGTTATAGCTAATTCTAACTAGGTTTAGGCGTTTTAGACGCCTTATAAGGCTAGATAGGGCTTAATCCTAATTCTGCCTTTACCTAGTAAAAGTTAAACAGGAATCCTCTCTTACCTCTTACTTTACCTCTAGGGTCTAGGTAGCTGTCTGCGCAGGCTAAAGCTCTAACTAGGTAGCTAGTAGCATATAAGCTATCTATACCCCTAGTTTTATTAGTTACTACTATATCCTACTTTATTTTAGTAAGTACTAACCTATTCTGTCTAGCACTTTTGTAAGGATAGCTAAGGGATTTTCTAGGTCTTTCTAGCATGTTCTAACACGTTTTAGCAGATAGCACTGCACAATACGCCTTAGTAACCTTTCTAAACTATTCCTAACTACTACTACCCACTACTAACTAATACTAACTATTACTAACTACTATTTACTATAGCTGTTATGTTAATGCCTGCTTACTATAAGATTAACATTACTAAGAATAGTAGGACTGCTAAGCAGTGCTGTATGCTATGTCTCTACTACATTGCTAATAGTAATATCTATAGGGACTGTTGCTTCTCTACTAACCTAGCTTTATAGGGGAGCCTGCGTTATAGGGACACCTAGGCCTACTACTACAGAGAGTGTTATAATAGTAATAAGAATTACCTATTAGGACGTGTTTTGTCTCCTTTTAGCTTGTTTTAGCACTTTTAACACGTTTAGGGCCCTAATAAGTACGCTAACAGCTATTTAAGGCTTTCTAGCAATATAGCGCGCCTTTACTCTAGTTGCTACCTAGTTACTACTACTTATACTGCTATTGTTAATACTGCTAGTATTAAGACTACCCCTCTAATATCTACTACTACTACGCCTATGTCTATTAATAAGAAGACTGTAATAGGTAAGTCTATTATTAACTAGGCTAGCTTATTGCTAGGTATAATTTAAGAGTACGTTCTATCTCTTTTAGGCTTATTATAGCATAGTCTAACCTTTATAGGAACTATTTGCTGTAGAAAGAGCTACTTACACTCTATAATAGCAATACCTGCGTATATAAGTTAACCTTGTCTAGCATCTATATTAAGAAGTAGAATTAGTCTAAGGCTAGCGCTGTTAAGGCTAAGATAAAGCGAAAGAAGCTGTTAGAGGAGAGTAGTGGCAAGTCTAATCTAGACGCGCCTATTACCCCCTGTAAGAAGGTATTATAGCATATTTTAACCTATTTTAATAATATCTAACTTCTTTTAGTTAAAGTACTAGATTACAGGCACTAGAAAGACGCTTAGTTAACTCTAAGAGGAGTAGAAGGAGTAAGAGGCTGCTGAGTAGGTTGCTGCTAATGCTGCTGCTACTGCTACTGCTGCTAAGAAGCCTTATAGTAGTTGCAAGGCTGCTACTTATACCTATAGTAGTAGTTATAGTTAGTAGATGTTTCTTATAATAGAAGGTTTAGATTAATAATACCTAAGTTTATAGTTAGTAGATAGTTTTAGGCTAATATAGCAATTAGGTGTTTTACACTCTTACATAGTCTAAATAATACTAAGAAGGTGTTCTTCTATACTAATTCTCTTATATTTACTTATAATTATAACTGTATAATATAGTATATAACTTTCTTTATCTTCTTATATTAGAAATAGCTATAATAGGCTAAAGGATATCTGCAGTAGCTAGTCTGAATTTCTTCGGGTAAGGTAGGGTTAAGTTTTCCCTTAGCGTAAACTATTAGATACTTATTAATTAAAAAACCCCTATAGGGAAAAATTATAATTAAGTAAAGGTATTTAGGCTTTTTAGTCCCCCCTTTTTTAGACTTTAACCTTAATATCTTATTACGCAGTCTAAGCAGTTACTTTATAGTTTTCTAGTATTATTTTAGTACTTCTTTAGAAAGATTTATACTAATTTCCTAGAAATTTTCTAAGTTAGGGAATCTATCCTACTTAATAAGGTATTCCTACTGTCTGTTGTCTAGTTACCTTCTGTTAAGGACTTTCTCTACATCCTATACCTTCTCTTCCCCTTTAACTATAGGTTTTTACATTTATTTCTATATAATTAGAAGTTAACTTCTTAGTATATATAGGTCTATTAGTAACACATAGAATAATTAATAGATCTCTTTTATTTCTAGCAGGTCTACTCTATATACACTAGGGCTAATCTAGGCTATAATAGTCCTAGGTCTTAGGTATTTCTAGTCTAGCTTCTTTTTTAGGCGTACTGTCCTAATGTTCTTACTAGAGACTAGTACTTTATTGCCTACTTTAAAGGGTGCTAGTAGTTGTTTCTTATCTAAGTGTTTCTTTTAATACTTATTTAACTTTTCTATATTTGCTTTACAGGTAGCCTATAAGGAAATAACTCTAGCAGCTAATTCCTTTATAAGGGTAGATTTTCTGCCTTTTAATGCTAAAGTAGGCTAATCTGTGCCTCTTAGATCTATACTGTAATAGGCTTAGATAGGTGTTAATTTTATAGATATATAAATACTATTATTATACACAAATTCTGTAATTAAAATCTATAGGGCCTAATTATCTTATTTTAGAGTATAGTAGCAATATAAGTACTGTTTAAGAGTCTAATTTTGCCTTTCTGTTTAGCTATCTGTCTAGGGATAATAGGCTTACGTTAAGACTTGTCTTAAGTTTTAATAGTAGTTAAAGGTTTCCCATGTCTTTAAGTTAATTAGCAGCCCCTAATCTAAGATAATTTGTGCTAGCGCGCTATATAAATAGATAATTTCTCTAATCTAGGTATATACTAGATCTTTTCTATTCTAAATAGCCCTAGCTAGTATATAATGTAATATTTTAGTTAATTTATATACTACTACTAGTATAGAGTTATACACTAACCTAGCTACCTTACTAGAAAGTAATTCTGTAATAAAATCTATTATTACGTCCTTCTATAGTTAGCTTAGCACTAGTAAAGGTTATAATAACCTATACAGTTTATATTAGGCAGTAGTTAATCTCCTATATACTAAGTAGTTGTAGTAGTAGTTAGATATGTTCTTAGTAATGCCCTTCTAGGTATATCTTCGCTAAATCTTCTCTAAGGTCCTTTGTGCTCTAAAGTGTCCTAATATTAGGTTATTGTAACGTTCTTTAATTGCTTATACCTTATCTTCTAGCCTTATAAGTAAAATGCGCTTCTCTTTAGCTATATTATCTTTTTCTAGGTTATTTTATCCTATTTTAACATTACTTAACTCTTTTTTAGTACTAGAGAGTTTGTCTATATTGTCTAAGTCTATTATTAGCTCTGTGTAACTGTTCTCTCTTAATTCTTCTCTTTTAAGATCCCTTATATCCTTTCTTCCTTTTATAGACAAACAAAGGGTTATAGCTACTACTAGGGGAGTATTAGAGTTCCTTCTAGTTAGGATCTCTTAAAGCAGTTATATAAAAGCCTTATTATACTTTTATAAGAGGTCTTATACCTCTCTTATATAATTAGAACGCTGTAAGGGTCTATCTAAAGAGTTTGTAGACCCTAGGTAATAAGTAATTACAAAGTTAAACTTAGATAACACTAAGTATGCCCTTACTTACTAATAGCTAAGAACCTATATGTAAAAAGTGTACAAAGCAATTATAAGGAAGGATAGGGTTAAAGAGGATAGTAGGTGTATTGAGGTACGTAGTGTGTAGTAACAAGACTAATTACTAAAGTATTAGCAATAACCTCTAACACCTTTATATAATCTAGGCTGACTAGCCCTATAGTAGCTCGCTAAAACTAGCAGAGGTACCCCTAGGCCCAGCGCCTAATAATGCCTCCCCTCTCTAAATTGTTTAGCTTAAACAATGGTATAATTAGTAATACTATATTATTTTAGCCTAGCTTTAGACGTGTTTACTCTGTCTGTCCTGTTATAGCTAATTCTAACTAGTTTTAGCTATTTTAGACGCCTTATAAGGCTGGATAGCGCTTAATAGTAATTCTACCTTTACCTAGTAAAAGTTAAACAGAAATCCTCTCTTACCTCTTACTTTACCTCTAAGGTCTAGGCAGCTGTCTGCGCAGGCTAAAGCTCTAATTAGGTAGCTAGCAGCATATAAGCTATCTATACCCCTAGTTTTATTAGTTACTACTACATTCTACTTTATTTTAGTAAGTACTAACCTATTCTGTCTAGCACTTTTGTAAGGATAGCTAAGGGATTTTCTAGGTCTTTTAAGCACGTTCTAACACGTTTTAGTAGATAGCATCGCATAATACACCTTAGTAACTTTTTTAGACTACTCCTAACTACTACTGCCTACTACTAACTATTACTAACTGTTACTAACTATTATTTACTATAGCTGTTATGTTAATGCCTGCTTACTGTAAGATTAACATTACTAAGAATAGTAGGACTACTAAGTAGTGCTGTATGCTCTATTTCTACTATATTACTAATAGTAATGTCTATAGGGACTATTGTTTCTCTACTAACCTAGCTTTATAGGGTAGCCTGCGTTATAGGGACGCCTAGGCCTACTGCTATAGAGAGTGTTATAATAGTAATAAGAATTGCCTATTAGTACGTGTTTTATCTCCTTTTAGCTTATTTTAGCATCTTTTAATATATTTAGGGCCCTAATAAGTACACTAATAGCTATTTAAGGCTTTCTAGCAATATAGCGCACCTTTACTCTAGTTGTTACCTAGTTACTGCTACTTATACTACTATTGTTAATGCAGCTAGTGTTTAGACTACCCCTGTAATATCTGCTACTACTGCGCCTATATCTATTAACAAGAAGACTACAATAGGTAAGTCTATTGTTAACTAGGCTAGCTTGTTGCTGGGTATAAATGAAGAGTACGTTCTATCTCTTTTTAGCTTATTATAGCATAATCTAACCTTTATAGGAACTATTTACTATAGAAAGAGCTACTTATACTCTATAATAGTAACACTTATATACGTAAGTTAACCTTACCTAGCATCTATATTAAGAAGTAAGATTAATCTAAGGCTAGCGCTGTTAAGGCTAAGATAAAGCAAAAGAAGATGTTAGAGGAGAGCAGTAGTAAGTTTAATCTAGATGCGCCTATTACCCCCTGTAAGAAGCTATTATAGCATATTTTAACCTATTTTAATAATATCTAACTTCTTTTATAGTTAAAGTACTAGATTACAGGCACTAGAAAGACACTTAGTTAACTCTAAGAGGAGTAGGAGGAGTAAGAGGCTGCTAAGCAGGCCGCCGCTAATACTGCTGCTGCTGCTGCTGCTGCTAACAAGCCTTATAGTAGTTATAAGGCTACTACTTATACCTATAGTAGTAGTTATAGTTAGTAGATGTTCTCTATAATAGAAGGTTTAGATTAATAATACCTAAGTTTATAGTTAGTAGACAGTTTTAGGCTAATATAGCAATTAGGTGCATTACACTCTTAGATAGTCTAAATAATACTAGAAAGGTGTTCTTCTATACTAATTCTTCTATATTTACTTATAATTATAACTATATAATATAGTATATAACTTTCTTTATCTTTTTATATTAGAAATAGCTATAATAGGCTAAAAGATGTCTGCTTTAGCTAGTCTATATTTCTTAGGGTAAGGTAGGGTTATATTTTCTCTTAGCATAAACTATTAAACACTTATTAATTTAAAAACCCCTATAGGGAAAAATTATAATTAAGTAAAGGTATTTAGCCATTTTAGTCCCCCTCTTTTTAAGACCTTAACCTTAACGTCTTATTACGCGGTCTAAGTAGTTACTTTATTATTTTCTAGTATTATTTTAGTACTTCTTTAGAAAGATTTGTGCTAATTTTTCAGGAATTTTCTAAGTTAGGGAATCTGTCCTACTTAATAAGGTATTCCTACTGTCTATTATCTAGTTACCTTCTGTTAAGGACTTTCTCTATATCCTACACCTTCTCTTCCCCTTTAACTATAGGTTCTTATATTTATTCCTATATAATTAGAAGTTAACTTCTTAGTATATATAGGTCTAGCAGTAACACATAGAATACTAAATAGATCTCTTTTATTCCTAGCAGGTCTACTCTGTACACACTAGGGCCAATCTAGGCTATAATAGTCCTAGGTCCTAGGTATTTCTAGTCTAGCTTCTTTTTTAGGCGTACTGTCCTAATGTTTTTACTAGAGACTAGTACTTTGTTGCCTACTTTAAAGGGTGCTAGTAGTTGTTTCTTATCTAAGTATTTCTTTTAGTACTTATTTAACTTTTCTATATTTACTTTACAGGTAGCCTATAAGGCAATAACTCTAGCAGCTAATTCCTTTATAAGGGGAGATTCTCTGCCTTTTAATACTAAAGTAGGCTTATCTATACTCCTTAGATCTATACTATAACAGGCTTAGAAAGGTATTATATTTATAGATGCGTAAATACTATTATTATATATAATTTCTGTAATTAAAATCTATAGGGCCTAATTGTCTTATTCTAGAGAATAATAGCAACGTAAGTACTATTTAAGAGTCTAATTTTGCCTTTCTATTTAGCTATCTGTCTAGGGATAATAGGCTAACGTTAAAACTTGTCTTAAGTTTAAATAGTGGTTAAAGGTTTCCTACGTCTTTAAGTTTATTAGCAGCCCCTAATCTAAGATAATTTGTGCTGGCGTGCTGTGTAAGCAGATAATTTCTCTAATCTAGGTGTGCGCTAGATCCTTTCTATTCTAATTAGCCCTAGCTAGTATATAGTGTAATATTTTAGTTAGTTTATATACTACTACTAGTATAGAGTTATACACTAGCCTAGCTACCTTACAAGAAGGTAATTCTGTAATAAAATCTATTGTTATATCCTTTTATAGTTAGCTTAGTACTAGTAAAGGTTGTAATAACCTGTATAGTTTGTGTTAGGCAGTAGTAGATCTCCTACATACTAAGCAGTTGTAGCAGTAGTTAGATATATCCTTAGTAATGTCCTTCTAGGTATATCTGTGCTAAATCTTCTCAAAGGTCCTTTGTGCTCTAAAATGTCCTAACATTAGGTTATTATAACGTTCTTTAATTACTTACACTTTATCTTTTAGCCTTATAAGTTTAATACGCTTCTCCTTAGCTATATTGTCTTTTTCTAGGTTATTTTATCCTATTTTAACGTTGCTTAACTCTCTTTTAGTGCTAGAGAGTTTGTCTATATTGTCTAAGTCTGTTGTTAGCTTTATATAACAGTTCTCTCTAAATTCTTCTCTTTTAAGATCCTTTATTTTCTTTCTTTCTTTTACAGACAAACAAAGGGTTATAGCTGCTACTAGGGGGGTATTAGGGTTCCTCCTAGTTAGGATCTCCTAAAGCAGTTATATAAAAGCCTTATTATACTTTTATAAGGGGTTTTACGCCTCTCCTATATAATTAGGACGCTGTAAGGGTCTATCTATAGGGTTTGTATACCCTAGGTAATAAGTAATTATAAAGTTAAACTTAGATAACACTAAGTATACCCTTACTTACTATTAGCTAAGAACCTTTATCTCTATAAACTACTTTAGGTTTTAGTAATCTGTTAAGATCTTAAAGAAGGTACTGTCTAAGTATCTTTGCTAATGCTGTAGGCTCTAGATAATTATAAGAAGTTCCTAGTTATAAGTATTATAGTTGTACTCTACTTAGATTAACTTCTTTAAATAGAAGTCTACAGGCCTCTATTAGGCTAGCTTCCCCTCCCTAGGGACTAGTTAACTAAGGATTCCTAAGATAGCGCCTCTAGAGGCATCTACTTTAATCCTAATCTGTCTCCTAGGTATAAAATAAATTAAGATAGGTATGTTAATAAATAAATCCTTTATATTCTAGAAAGCTTATAGGGATTCTTTACTTAGCTTAAGAGGCTAACTCTCCTTCTTCCTTATTACTTAACCAGATTTGGCCGAATTTAGCCCTTTCTAGGTTAATTAGGTTAATAGCAAGGCTAATTTAGAAAACCCTATAATAAATCTCTAATAGTAGTTTATAAAGCCTATAAATACTTAGATATTATAAACTGTATACAGGATTAGCTATTCTTAGATTATTTTAACTCCATCTAGGTTAATACTTACCCCTTTAGGTAAAACTATGTACCTAAGGTACTCTATGTATTAATAGTGCTATTTGCACTTATCTAAGCGTATATAGAGGTTTACTTTGCAAAGCCTCTCTAAGACCTTCTTAACGTGTCTAACATAGTTTTCCTCTGTCTTAGAGTATACTAATATGTTATCTAGATACATAATATAAGTTATATTAACTAATTCTATTAGTGCCTTATTTATATAGGCCTAAAATTAGGCAGGAGTATTTATAAGTCTAAATAGCATTACTATATACTTAAAATGTCTATACCTAGTTTAATACGCAGTCTTCTACTTATCCCCTTTCTTAATTTAGATACAGTAATATGCCTTACGTACATCTAGTTTAGTATAGAACTTAGCTTACGCTAGTTATTCTAGTAACTCTGTAATTAGTAGTAATAGATAGCAGATTTTAACTATTATCTTATTTAGACCTCTATAGTCTACACACAGTTATAGGTTACTGTCTTTCTTCTTTAAAAAGAGAATAGGCGCTTCTGCTAGCAACCTTAAGTGTTGTATCTAGCCACGTTGTAGATATTCTACTAGATACTTCCTAAGTATCTCTAATTCTGTTGTAGATAGTCTGTATAACAGTTAGTAGGGGGAAGTAGCTCCTTATTTAATATTAATTGCTAGGTTGTGCTCTCTATGCTCTAGTAGGACCTAAGTATTATCCTCTAATCCTAAGTGCGCATATTTACAATACACTTCTAGAATTAGGCCCTTCTTAGCAGATATTAGGTTATATATACCTACTAAGTTTACTATATATATATAAACATCTACTAAGAGACTTCTTATAGTGCGTTTAAACTCTTTAGCATCTTCTAACACTATTTTCTCTAGTTTAGGAAAATCCTTATACTTCTTCTCTTAGAAGAGTATACGCTAGCTTAAATAGCTTAGCTTAGGGTTTGTCTAGTTAATCTAGAGTAATCTAAGGTATATCTTGTACCTTTATAGGTCTGTAACTACAAAAGGTATCTATTAGACCTTCTATCTTCTACAGGAGTTAATAATAGATACTTCTGCTGTAGTTACTCTGTAGATAGGCAATTCTGCTCTGCCTACACCCTTAGCCACTATTTTATTTAATAGTGTAACCTCTAGATCCTGCTCCTTTACTAGGAGAACTAAAATTAAGTTTAGTTGTAACCCTCTATCTATTAAGGCTTCTACGTTCTCTGCATTGCCTATAGATGCTTTAACTGTAAGTAGGCATATATATTCTAGGTACACTACCTTATAAAGAGAGATATTCTCCTTCTTCTTCTTAGACAATTTAATATAGGCTACAAGAGAGGAGATTAGCTCTTAGGTCCCTTTTCTTTTCCTAACTTATCTAGAGCAGGGTCTTTCTAGTTTAACTTTAGCTTTAGGTAGTTAGGGTAGTAGTAACTAGTTTCTCTATACTTAAGGTATGCGTTTTAGGTCTTATATAGCCTGTCTTAGCCCTTTTTACCCTTTACTAGCTCCTTATAGAACTTCTTAGACTTAAATAACTTTTTTAGGGTTTTTATATTCCCTTCTAACCTAGAGTTACTAAATTAGCGCTTCTGTAGTCCTTTGTTAGTTATCTTACCCTTAGCTAGAGTCTTCTTAGATAGCTGTTAGCTATACTAACCCAGTCTCTAGTTATTAATATTAGCTTGTTCCTCTACCTTTAGTATTATGTCCCTTTAATTATAGAGGATAACAAATAAGTCCTTTTGTATGCTAGGGAGCAGTGTAGTAATATATTCTAGAACCTAAAGCTCTAGTATATGTAAGTTGCCTAGTTCCTCCTATAGTAGACGTATAAAATCTAACAGATCTATAGGGGACTAAGATTTCTACTACTTATATTACTTTAAGGATTTATACGCTACTTACTTACGTTTAGCTAGTATTCCTAAAGCATCTAATATAATTCTTTTTAGCTCTTACTATGTTAGTTCCTAGGTAAGCTAATTATAGTAGTTAGTTGTGCAGTAGGCCTACTACAACGTCTTTAGGTTCTCTAAGAGGTACCTTACGCTAAAGTTGATCTTTTATTTCTCTATAAGGAAATTAACTAAGGATTAGAGGAAGTATCCCTTATAATCTCTCTCCTAATAGTTATATTTAGCGCAGTTACGCTTTACGTACTTCTATAGGGGTTTAGGTTATAGAAGGTTTATAGATAGAGAAGAATATAGTTTCTTTACTTCTTCTAGTACTTTTTAGAAGGATAAGATTATTACTAGATCTCCTTTGTTGTATTTACGTCTAAGTTTATAGAAAGAAGAAAGTTCCTTAACATATTTAACGGGTAAGTCGGCCACACAGGCAAGTCGGCCACTCTGCTAAGACCATACCAACATTCTACCTTATAACGCAATAACTTAACAACAACATAAACCTACGCCCTTAAAAGAGGCTGTAATATAGCTTACGCTCTAGGCACTTAAATAAGACGTAAACCTTACTATATAACGCGCTGCAGCTATATATAACACGCCTTATAGCACACTACGTAATTAATACATAGAATAACCTGCATAAGCTAATTATACGCTAAGTTAATAGAATATAGATTAGACTGAGAAGGATGTAATTGCTAAGTATATTCTTAAGCTAGATGCACAAGGATTTACTCCTTAGCTAGCTGCTATAGCTAATATAGCTAATTCTTTGCGTACTAAGCGCAATATAGGCTATATTAGCATAAACTAGCCTAATATATTTATTAAGCGCTGCCCTAACCTTAAAGTAAAGTTTAATTGTAAGTATAACTATAAGAGAGCTCTCTGTAAGGATCTAGAGATTATATAAGGCTAGTTTAGGCTTATAGTAAATGTTAAAGCTAAGTATAGTATCTAGAATAAGAACATATACAACTTTAATAAGACAGGCTTTATAATAGGCTAGATATCTGTAGAAGTGGTTATTATAGGTTTAGAGCGTTAAGGACGGCTAAAGGCAGTGTAGTAGGGTAATTAAGAGTGGATAATAGTTATATAGGGCATTAATAGCATAGGGTAGGCTATTCTACCCTTTATTATCTTTAAAGGCTGTAACTACCTCTCTGCCTAGTATAAAGAGGACAACCTGCCCTATAACTAGGTTATTAGAGTCTCTAAGAACAGATAGACTACTAACAAGCTTAGTCTAGACTAGTTAAAGCACTTTAATGCCTATATAAAGACGCGCACCTAAAGAGTACACTAGCTGCTCCTTATTAATAGCTACAAGAGCTACAACTCCCTTAACTTCTAACAATACTATAAGGAAGTAAAGATTATTACACTGTGTATGCCTCTACACTTATCTTACCTCTTATAACTACTAAATATAGGTTGTTTTGCCCCTCTAAAGAAGGCATATAGGCGCTAAGCTAAGAATCTTATATATAACTACATTACTTATATTACTAAAACTAAGTTCCTACTATACTTTATAGACGCCTATAAGGAGACATTTACTTCTAGTAAGATCTAAGGAGGCTTCTAAGGCGCTGGAATAGTCCCCTTTAACCTAGAACAGGTTATAATAGGTCTTAATATCTGCCTACGTACCCTACTGCTACCTACTATAGAAGATAAGCCCTAGCAGTCCTAAACCCTAAGCACTACCCTGCAATTAGGGTCGCAATTAACGCTAGTTTAAGAGAGGATTTAAAGGCATGCAAGCAGCTTACTAACTTTAATAGTTAAGGCCTTTAAAAAGCTTGCTAAAGGCGCAGCTATAGTAGCGCACAAGCTAGTGTTAGCTTAAAGGGAGATTACTAGGCTTTAAGCAGTAAATAAGGCTGCTATGCAACGTAAATCGCATAAAAGAAAGCAGTTACAGCAGAAGGAAGTCCTAACAGCTAAGGAAGGCCTTTAATTAACTACTCTAACTAAGTTTAGGGCGCGTAGTAATAGTAAGAAGGTAAGGAAGTAAGTATGTGTTAAAGGAGGTAAGGTAACCTAAAGACGCTGTAAAAAGTGCTATAATATAGGGTATAACTTGCGCACGTGTAAAAAGCCTAAAGAAGGTGTTACTAAATAATATTATATACTGTACTACTATAAACAATGCTAATATAGGCTAATATAAGCCATAATAGGGTAGAATGTTGGTGTGGTCTTAGCAGAGTGGCTAACTTGCCTGTGTTGCTAACTTACCTGTTAAATACGTTATAGTCTTTTATCTCTTACAACTATTTACGTAAGTTTTCTAACTCCTGTTATTAATTACCTACTTCTAGGCTATTCTAGCCTTTTTTAGCTAAAGCTGCCCTATAGATACAAATTCTAGGGTAAGGTATACTACCTAGAGGACCTACAGATCCTCTTAAGGCACTATAGACACTTAGTGTCTGTTAA
The DNA here is from genome assembly GCF_004011695.2 of Ascochyta rabiei. Lineage (NCBI taxonomy): Eukaryota > Fungi > Ascomycota > Dothideomycetes > Pleosporales > Didymellaceae > Ascochyta > Ascochyta rabiei. Next base: position 713,855 of record NC_082414.1, read on the forward strand.
GGTATCTCCTTATCTGTAGAGGGAGGTGTTACCTCACGCTCTACTAGCTCTCCTACAGGTAGGTTGTCTTAGTCCCTCTTTAAAGACAGTAAGCCTAGATAATTTAGTTTAAGACTTATAGTAGCTTAAGTCTATCTTTAATTATACTATAAGAGTAATTAGAATATAAAGAGTGTATAAAGCAATTATAAGAGAGGATAGGGTTAAAGAGGATAGTAGGTATATTAAGGTATGTAGTATGTAGTAATAAGACTAATTACTAGAGTATTAGCAATAACTTCTAACACCTTTATATAGTCTGGGCTGGCTAGCCCTATAGTAGCTCGCCAAGACTAGCAGAGGTACCCCTAGGCCTAGCGCCTAATAGTAATTATAAGAGAGGATAGGGTTAAAGAGGATAGCAGGTGTATTAAGGTACGTAGTGTGTAGTAACAAGACTAATTGCTAAAGTATTACTAATAACCTCTATTACCTTTATATAGTCTAGGCTAACTAGCCCTATAGTAGCTCGCTAAGACTAGTAGAGGTACCCCTAGGCCTAGCGCCTAACACTATATCTCTATAAACTATTTTAGGTTTTAGTAATCTATTAGGATCTTAAAGAAGGTACTGTCTAAGTTCTTGCTAATACTGTAGGCTCTAGACAATTATAAGAAGTTCCTAGTTATAAGTATTATAGTTGTACTCTGCTTAGATTAACTTCTTTAAATAGAAGTCTACAGGCCTCTATTAGGCTAGCTTCCCCTCTTTAGGGACTAGTTAACTAAGGATTCCTAAGATAGCGCCTCTAGAGGCATCTACTTCTATTCTAGTCTGTCTTCTAGGTACAAAATGAACTAAGATAGGTACGTTAATAAATAAATCCTTTATATTCTAGAAAGCTTATAGGGATTCTTTACTTAGCTTAAAAGGCTAACTCTCCTTCTTCCTTATTACATAACTAGATTTAGCCAAATTTAGCCCTTTCTAGGTTAATTAGGTTAATAGTAAGGCTAATTTAGAAAACCCTGTAATAAACCTCTAATAGTAGTTTATAAAGCCTATAAATATTTAGATATTACAAACTATGCGCAGGATTCGCTATTCTTAGATTGTTTTAACCCTATCTAGGTTAATACTTACCTCTTTAGGTATAACTATGTACCTAAGGTACTCTGTATATTAACAGTACTATTTACACTTATCTAGGCGCATATAGAGGTTTGCTTTACAAAGCCTTTTTAAGACCTCCTTAACATGTCTAGCGTAGTCTTCCTCTGTCTTAGAGTATACTAATATATTGTCTAGATACATAATATAAGTTACATTAACTAATCCTATTAGTGCCTTATTTATATAGGTCTAAAATTAGGTAGAAGTATTTATAAGTCTAAACAGCATTACTATATACTTAAAATGTCTATACCTAGTTTAAAAAGTAGTCTTCTACTTATTACCTTCCTTAATTTAGAATATAGTAATATGCCTAATATATATCTAGTTTAGTATAGAACTTAGCTTACGCTAGTTGTTCTAGTAACTCTGTAATTAGTAGTAATAGATAGTAGTTTTTAACTGTTATCTTGTTTAGACCTCTATAGTCTACACACAGTTATAGGTTACTATCTTTCTTCTTTAAAAAGAGAATAGGCGCCCCTACTAGCAACCTTAAGTGTTATATCTAGCTATGTTGTAGATACTCTACTAGATACTTTCTAAGTATTTCTAATTCTATTACAGATAGCCTGTATAACCGTTAGTAGAAGGAAGTAGCTCCTTCTATAATATTAATTGCTAGGTTATGCTCTCTATACTCTAGCAGGACCTAAGTATTATCTTCTAATCCTAAGTACATATATTTGTAATACACTTCTAGATTTAGGCCTTTTTTAGCAGATATTAGGTTATATATACCTACTAAGTTTACTATACATATATAAACATCTACTAAGAGACTTTTTATAGTATGTTTAAACTCTTTAGTATCTTTTAACACTATTTTCTCTATTTAAGAGAGTTTCTATACTTCTTCCCTTAGAAAAGTATACGCTAGCTTAAATAGCTTAGCTTAGGGTTTATCTAGTTAATCTAGGGTAATCTAAGGTATATCTTGTACCTTTATAGGTCTGTAACTACAAAAGGTATCTATTAGACCTTCTATCTTCTACAGGAGTTAATAATAGATACTTCTGCTGTAGTTACTCTGTAGATAGGCAATTCTGCTCTGCCTACACCCTTAGCCACTATTTTATTTAATAGTATAACCTCTAGATCCTACTCCTTTACTAGGAGAATTAAAATTAAATTTAGTTATAACCCTCTATCTATTAAGGCTTCTACGTTCTCTATATTACCTATAGATGCTTTAACTATAAGTAGGTATATATATTCTAGGTACACTATCTTATAAAGAGATATTTTTTCCTTCTTTTCTTTAGATAATTTAATATAGGCTATAAGAGAGGAGATTAAGTCTTAGGCCTCTTATCTTTTCCTAACTTATCTAGAGCAGGGTCTTTCTAGTTTAACTTTAGCTTTAGGCAGTTAGAGTAGTAGTAACTAGTTTCTCTATATTTAAGGTATACGTTTTAGCCCTTATATAGCCTATCTTAGCCCTTTTTACCCTTTACTAGCTCCTTACAGAACTTCTTAGACTTAAATAACTTTTTTAGGGTTTTTATATTCCCTTCTAACCTAGAGTTACTAAATTAGTGCTTCTGTAGTCCTTTGTTAGTTATCTTGCCCTTAGCTAGAGTCTTCTTAGCTAGCTGTTAGCTATAATAACCTAGTCTCTAGTTAATAATATTAGCTTGTTCCTCTACCTTTAAAATTATATCCCTTTAATTATAAAGGATAAAAATTTAGTTCTTTTATATACTAAAAAGCAGTATAGTAATATATTCTAGGACTTAAAGATCTAGTATATATAAGTTACCTAGTTTCTTCTATAGTAGACGTATAAAGTCTAATAGATCTATAGGGGACTAAGATTTCTACTACTTATATTACTTTAAGGATTTATATACTACTTACTTATATTTAGCTAGTATTCCTAAAGTATCTAGTATAATTCTTTTTAGCTCTTACTATATTAGTTCCTAGGTTAGCTAATTATAGTAGTTAGTTGTGTAGTAGGCCTACTATAACGTCTTTAGGTTCTCTAAGAGGTACCTTATACTAAAGTTAATCTTTTATTCCTTTATAAGGAAATTAACTAGAGATTATAAGAAGTATCTCTTATAATCTCTCTTCTAATAGTTATATTTAGCATAGTTATACTTTATATACTTCTATAGAGGTTTAAGTTATAAAAGATTTATAGGTAAGAAAGACTATAGTTTCTCTACTTCTTCTAGTACTTTTTAGAAAGATAAGATTATTACTAGATCTCCTTTAATATATTTACGTCTAAGTTTATAAAAAAAAAAAGTTTCTCTTAGTCTTTTATCTCTTACAACTATTTACGCAAGTTTTCTAACTCCTATTATTAATTACCTACTTCTAGGCTATTCTAGCCTTCTTTAGCTAAAGCTGCCCTATAGATATAAATTCTAGGGTAAAGTGTACTACCTAGAGGACCTACAGATCTTCTTAAGGCACTATAGACACTTAGTGTCTATTAAGGTATCTTCTTATCTATAGAGGGGGGTGTTACCTTATGCTCTACTAGCTCTCCTACATGTAGGTTATCTTAGTCCCTCTCTAAAGACAGTAAGCCTAGATAATTTAGTTTAAGACTTATAGTAGCTTAGGTCTATCTTTAATTATAATATAAAAGTAATTAGAATATAAAGAGTATATAAAGTAATTATAAGGAAGGATAGAGTTAAAGAGGATAGTAGGTGTGTTAAGGTACGTAGTGTGTAGTAACAAGACTAATTACTAGAGTATTAGTAATAACCTCTAACACCTTTATATAGTCTGGGCTAACTAGCCCTATAGTAGCTCGCCAAGACAGGCAGAGGTACCCCTGGGCCTAGCGCCTAACAACACCTTTATATAGTCTAGGCTGGAGTATTAACGTTTAATGTAGTATAAAGATGTTATGATTAAGGATAGTAGGTAGAAACGTACCTCTAGGCCTATTGCTTAACATTAAATAACTAAACAAACTTTATAATATTATTAAGAGCCTTTTACTAGCTACAATAGGTCTTTAAGTGTAATATAATAATATAGAATAATAGAAGTCTCTAATAGTTATAGATATCTGCTCTAAGGTATATAGGAGTACTAAGATATTTATATAGAGAAATGTTCTATTTCTATAGGTCTTACATAATAGACAATTAAAAACTAACTATCTAAGCCTACTTCTCCTTATGCCTTTATACCTTTAAGTACTAGAAAGAATTAGAGTACTAACTAGGATGTAGGATAGAAACGGGATATAAAAGCACTAAATTAGAGAAAAGTCAGGTATGTTTCAGGACAGGGACCTTTGGAAGGACTGGTGCTTTACACTCTTGTTACCTTGTAGCTCGTGGTCTGCTGTTTTGTTTACTCTACTTTCAAATTTATCAGTTCACCAGATCGCCACTTTTATGCTCGTGAAGTCTGCCATACAGGTAGTTCTCAGCAGGGGAAGTAATATATATTCATTGGGTAGCGATGACCCCTTAGTGTGTTTACTAGTAAATAGCTTATAAACTAGGAACTCCGTTTCCTCAAATGAATTAACTTTTACTCAACAACTTACACTCCCGGATTTACGAATTAGGTTTGTGTAGACAAGTGGGCGCCCGAGCAAGCTATCAAGGCCGAATAAGATGAAGATGATCTTAGACAAGAACATGATTGTATTTGCTCCAACTGTGTGACGAAACACGCTCGACTGATGTACGCCATAGGGAAACCATTTTTTGAGGACAAATTTCCGAAATTATACTTTCACAGCACAAGGTTGACACGCGACTGTTTTATCGCGCAAAATCAAACATAAAGACCAGGCTCTTTACGAATCTCTGTGGTATGCAACGAAAACAATGTCGGCGGATGCGCATACTCGTAGATCATCTAATTTGACTCTGTGCTTGGCTGACTGACGTCGTGACCTACCTAACAGGTATAGGGCATGTATCAGGAACAGCCCAGAGAAACCACATAACATGCAACATTCACACTAATCGATCATGGTGCGCGCCTCGAGAAATGCGATAATACCATTTAGCATGTAGGGAGGCCAATGTCAACTAGTGGACGATCCCCAAGTTCAGGCTTTTCGTTTGAAGATCATTTGTCGGAGGTGAGATACATTCAGGAAGATGTCCACACGATACGAGTAAGCCAAGCACCAGAGACGTGTCTCGTGACATCGCATCGCAGGACCTTTGGTACTGGTAGCGGCATTTTGCCATTTGGAAGAACGAGACCATCTGCTGAACACCAAAGCAGCAGCTTCTGAAAATCGTAATGGAAAGTGAAAGTCTCCTCAAACCTTGGCGTAGGTATACAACTTTGTGGGCTTTGGAAACTCTCCATGGTCAGTATTTGTGTAGGTGCAAGCTGGGACATAGAGCAACAGCTTCCTTCAGTCAAGCTTGCAAATGATTGCGCAAAGAAATAGAAGTGGGGCGCACGAAGAACACAGGTGCGCACAAGGGCACGCGAGCATCACTCCTGTTATCAGCATATAGCAGAATGAGAGAGTAACTGTTACCGGTCCATTAAGGACATTCTATCGGAACAATTCTATTAACAAATGCTCACGAGGTATAGGGCTCAGCGCTACTTACCTCGGGCTACTGCCGTACTTGGACGTCTATTGCAATCGCACACCGGCAGTCTTCAACTTTTTCGCCTGTTGGTCGTGAGCGCTTCCCACACCGCCTGTCCTTGTAACCTCCAACGAGCTCTCAGCCATCTTCTTCTTCTCCTGAGCGACCTTTTCAAGATGTTTTTTGGTCTTCGTGTTTCCGCTGCCCTTGCCATGAAACTGGTGACTAAGCTGCTTGAACGCCTCTTTCTGGTTCATCTGGCGTCCGTGCTCATCAACGTAGTTCAACTCGACGTTCGGCTTATACTCCTTGTTAAAGATCTCCGCTAACCTGCGACTCTCGCTGACATCGGCGTTTGTGTTCTGTTTTCGAGCCCAATCTTCACGTTCGCGTGGCGTCATGGTGTTCCAGCGTGCCGAGTTACGTTCACGTTCACGTGCGATCTTGCGCTGACGTTCAGCGTCGGCTTCGGCACGTTGCTTATCGGCGAGGAACTTCTGACGGTCGCGGTAGAGCGCGTTCTTGCTGCTTGTGTCGTTGTCAGTGGCAACGAGGCCGCGCTGCCGTAGGAGCGCGAGAGTGGCGCCCATGCCACCGTCGACTGTCTTCTCAGCTTCGAGACCGGTGTCCGTATCTTCGACAGACTTTGCACGGGATTGGCTGCGCTGATGTGCGTCTTCGGCTTCGGCTGCTTCAGCGTAGGATTGGTGCATGTCTATGTCGCCGTCGTTGTCGGTGAGCTGTTCAGCCTTAACGCCCTCGGAAACGTGGCTAGGTTTCCTTCGACTCTTTCTCGCCTCTTCTCTTTCGCCATCATCTGCATTTGTTCCAAGATTCTGCACAAACTCTGTTGTCTCATCAATCACGAGGCCGTCCGCATCGCCATCCTCGATCGATTCCACCATGTCAAGTGCCTGTGGCGTCGACGCCTCTTCTCGCAGCTGTCGTGCAATGTCTTCTGGACGCATTTTCTTCCGCTTCTTGAGTGCTTTCTGTCGCTGCGCAGCTAGCTTGGCCTGCAGATCATCGTCATCGATGAAAGATTCATCGAAGATAGTCTTCTTCTTGGCCTTGGGTACGGTTGTGTCCGCTCCGTCGAGCTCCATCTCCTCAGTCGGCTCTTCTGTAGGCGGGAGCATCATCTCGTCGTCATCTTCCACGCGCTCACGCTTGGCCTTCTTGGACTTCTTCTTTTTCGGCTTCTTCATTTTGATTTCGGACAGATCCAGGTAGTCATTGGCTGGCGCATCGTCCTTGAGAATGTCGAGGCTGATAGCGATCTTTTTCGGTTGCGAGGCACCTGTAATTACAGCCTGAACAGCTTCGACTGTGTGGCCTTTGCCATCCAAAGTAAATGCTTTGCCCTTTTTACCCTCAATCTCCTCATCATACTGGGCTAGAATGGTTTTGGCGTCGTGTTCGTCGTTAGGATCATATGCGCGCTTCCGTTTCTTGGAGTCCAATCGTTCTTGCAATCGTTCCCTCTCCTTCAACGCGACTGCCTCGAGCTCATCGTCATCCTCACCGTCGACTGCTGTGTCCTTGAGCACTAGAATCTGGTCCTCGCCATCATCAAATTGATCAACTTCGTGGCCAACTTTGACGCCTGCGAGATCATTCTCTGTGTACTGCATTGCCTCGCGCGCCTGACGCTCGCGCTCCTCGAGCTCCCTCTGCATCTGCTCAGCCTTCAGAATCTTCTTCTGGCGCTTCTTGCTGCCTTTCAGCCAGGCCATGTCATCGTCATCGTTGGCTTCGTCCGCAAGACCACTGCCTTCGAGCTTCGCTGTGCGCGCGGCCCTCTCACGTTCCTTCTTGATCGCAGCTGCGCGTTCTTCGCGCTTCTTCTTGGCTTCTTGTCCGGCGTTGAGCTTCAACCAGTTGTCATGGGCAGCAGCCTGGCGCGTATCGATGGTGCTCGCAATTTCATCAGAGGATTCGTCGTCATCCTTCGCGGCTCTGAAGGCTGGTCCGTCCGGGGTAGCATTGGCAGAGCCACCTGGAAGAGCAGGCAGACCCATGGACAGGCGGATTTTGTTGGCCTCATCGATGCTAAGGTCCGCCATGGTTGCGGTTTTTTTTTGACGGGATGAGCAGAGGAGGCGTGGTCAAGACGGGAGGCCTAGATGGCAAACGCAAGATGCAGCTGAAGGCACATGTAAAAGGAGGAGGTGTGTGTGCGCGGACGCCGGGAGGGAGTGCACAAAGGAGCAGTGCAGTTGAGCAGTGCAGGTGAAGGTCGAGCGGCGCATAGATCAGCAGACTCGCTGCGCTGCTGCGCTCTTGCGCGCTTTGGTGCCAAGCCACTACTGCTAGCGTGACCGGGTCCCAGCGCGGCAGGTACAAAATAAAATTCCACGACCTGTCGACTCTGCTCTTGTAACAGCCTGTGCCAGTTTTCCTGTCCACCCCTTGGGGTGTGTTCGGTCGAGAGCTGGCAGTCCGTTCGTGACCATGGAGCCGTCTTGAGCAGTGGACGTCAATATCCGAACGACAGGCTGCAGAGCAAGTCGGCGCGTTGCTGGAAGCCTGAGTTCGCCGGAAGGTTTGAGCTCGGTGGAAGGCGCGTGCCAGGCAGACTGATTCCTGTTCCCTTTTGCTAGACCGTCGGTCCATGACGCTTGGGACAAACCCAGTTGGCTACATATCATTCATGTGCATCGTTGCACTGCACTGCATGCTGCACACTCGACTGCCTCTCATAGTACATGTCACCGTACATACAGTACATATCATACTGTTTACCGAGCGCTCGCCGGGACAAGGTGCGTCACGGGATTGCCCACTCTGCGCTACAACAGCTTCAGATGCCCGGTGACCTGGTCAATCACACCCTTTGGCGCAGGCCCAATGCCCAGTACTGTCGCACTGCCGCTAGCAATCTGAGTTCGACCTGCGTCATGGATGATGTGCGCGACCAGCCCCAAACTCACAGCTTGTGCCTGCAGTATCTCGAGCTCCTCTTCGCCCTTGACCTGCAGTGCCACTTTGGCCTGGCCCATTCGTTCCCAGCGCTGCAGGAGGGTCGAGTTGGGTGCGTGTCGTAGGAACTGCTTATAGCATGCTAATGTTGCATGTCCGCATTGCGCGCCAATCTTGCCTGAGAGGCAGTCAGTATGCAGTATACTCGGGGCCGTGGTACTTGCTGGCGTCGTGTACATACCCTTGGTCATGCCCAGATCTGTTCGCACTACCAGTACCATCTTGCATTCCTCTGTGTGGCCAGGGAACTCGGTAGGCGCCGTGTCGTCGTCGTTATCTTCGTCTTCGTCTTCGTCGTCGTCGCTGGACTTGCTGGACTCGTCGTCCGAATGTTGTGCCTTTTCACTCCTCCACTGCGGTGGCTCGGAGATTGGGCTGCCTCCAAAGAGACCCAAGGACTTTGCCATGCCGAGAAAGTAGCCAGTGATACCAGCAAGTATGGCGCACGCCACGGCAATGTTTGCCGTAGAAGGTTGCGGGCTCTCTTGCATCGTGGTTGTGCTTGAACCTGGTGGATTGCGACCTGAAGCCGTGTGAGCACGAGCAGACCAGGGCTAAGTGCGACTATACAATGATGTGATTACACAGTGATGTGACTATGCAGCTTGGGACTGTCGTTTTCCAGAGTAGCCCTGTTGGAGGCGAAAGGTGCGCCAGACTGCGATGGTAGTGTCAACTGCTAGCACCTCACGAAGTCAACGCGGTGAGCACAGACGTCTCCATCTCGAAATCTTTCCAGGCGGCATCGGACCTCCGTGTCGCTGCCATTATCCACCACCGCCACATCGCCGCGGCCACCTCACTACCGCCGGTCGCCAACCTCATCATGCATCCCCGCTGTCAATTGCTGTCCGGGCATCTGGCTACCGTCCTCCGCAGCCCCCAAGCCGCGCAGCGATCCTTCACCACCTCTGCCTCCTTATACAACAAGAATCCCCTGCAACGGCGCAAGGGCGGCGATCTCGGCTCCCATCTGCCCAAACACGTCATTTCGCAAGACCCTCATATTCCCGACTACCCCTACGGCGACCATGCGCTCTTCAAGCAGGCCAACAGGGGCCTCTACGGCGAGCAGATGATTCAGTTCGGCAACAATGTCTCGCGCAAGACCGAGACCAAGACAAGAAGGAAGTGGACGCCCAACGTCTTGTCCAAGAGCTTGTACTCGGTCGCCCTGAAGAAGAGAATCAAGCTGCGTGTCACGTCAAATGTTATGAAAACCATCGACCGAGAGGGCGGTCTCGATGAGTACCTGCTCAAAGACAGTGTGCAGCGCATCAAAGAGCTGGGTCCTACAGGCTGGGCCTTACGATGGACCTTGATGCAGAGGCCTGCAGTCATCGATCGATTACGTGCCGAAGCTGCCGCCTTGGGGCTCGACCAGGCTACCATCGACAAGCAGTGGCCTACGCCTGAGATGCTCTCTCAAAAAAAGCATGCAGACCGAGTCTTGGCTCGCGAGCAGGCTCTTGCTGAGGCAGGAGAAATGCACGACGTCGAACAGGGCATGTGGGAGGGCGAAGAGGGTGCAGAGGACAAGGTCAACGGCACAGAAGCAACAGTCTCAGAGGCACTCGAACTTCAAGAGATAATCGCTCGCAGAAAGGCCTACGGCGAATACGTCTCGGCCGTCAAAGCTGCAGAACGTTACTTGCAAAGAGGGCTAGTTGATAGTGAAGAGGAGGGATTGAAGCTTGCCTTTGTTCGCTCCAGAGAGCGTTTTGAAGCACGACAAAAACTTGCCGCCAAGTTCACAGAGAAGACTAAGGAACTTTTCAGCGGCGAAAACCTCGCCGAGCTCAAGACTCGCTTCAAACTTCCCAAGACCATGCACATTGACCAGCTCCGCAAAATTGCATACAATCAACACAAACGCGCACAGATTCAGGCAGCTGGAGGCTACGAAGCATGGCAGGAAGCCAAAAGGGCTGCGAGCGCAGAGAAGGCTGCTCACAAACAGGCTATCATTGACTCGCTTGGCGGTCCTGAGGTGCTGTTATCAAGTAGAAAGGCTAGCTACGCAAAAGCTGTTGCGGAAGCCGAGACTGCGTCGACAAATGAGGCGCTCGATGAAAAGACACGGCAGTATTACGAGCACGCAATTACCAAGGCCGACAGGGCTATCAAGGCCAAGGCTTCGGGCGGCGTCCAGGAGTACATTGAGTTGACATTGGAGGAGATCAAGCAAGCGAGCAGTCCAGGTCTGAGCGAGCTATTTCGAAGCTCGGGTACGGAAGAGAGCGCTGGCGGTGATGCTTGGGCGGCGTTGGTCAAATCAAGCAACAAGCCAGCGGAGAGCAGGTTGAACGCCTGAAAGAGAAAGTATGGTGTGTAAGTGAAGTGTAAGCTTGTCTGTAAAATCACTGTTCATACTCCTTGTACTCCTACAGCATTGGATGGAGTTACAAATCGCCATGTCCACGTCATGCATTCACATTGATCTTTGTTTGTTTGTTGATGGTCTCTCCAAACCTGCTCCTGCTCTTTCTTGACGGTACAAGAAGCCTCGTTGAATTAGGCCTAGAAGACATACTGGTGCATTTGTCTCTGCAGGAACGTAGCTGAAGTCGTGTCAACATCTCAAATTAATCGTTATCACGACTCCAGTTTTGCACGGCTTCCCGTGCTACAGCCTCATTTCCCTCTTACCATTCCCCATTTTATTTCCTCAGTGACAACACCCAACGCACCCTCTCCTTTGTACTGTACGTCACCAGCATAGTCGGAAACATGGCGAGATGATCGTGTAGCTGAATGATTATTATTTTCCTCAAAGTAGTCAACCATCAGCTGCGTTTCCACTTGTCATAGTCGTGTTGACCAGCTAGTTGACACGTACCTGCAAAAGCGCGAATTTGCACTGCCAACACGTTCAATCGCGGATCCTCGTCTGCGTCAGTTCCCTTACTAAGCAATGAATTCTTGACTGCTGAACTCTGATCACTACGCAGCACTCGTATTCGTCTTTTGCCATGTAGTCATCGCACTAGGCGCATGGGTACCAACCCTCAAAATCTGCTATGAAGAGTGAAACTTATGGAAATGGTTCATGGAGAGAGACTGTCAAACTGACAGATCAATAGCTTATACGCTTTGAAATTGCGTCCCAGCAGTGTACGTGTTCAAGTCTCGAAGTCAGGCACCCATCATAGTCTTTCCAGACTGCATGCTTGCTCGGAGCCTCAATACCATAATTAAGCGCTACTGACATTGTTGACTTCATCGCTGTGGCGAAAAGGGTCCAATTGTTTTCCGCACGCCGACCAAATCTCAGTGGTGGTTGATGAGATCTGACGATAACATCCTCATCCTCATCCTAAAAGGACACCCGCAGTCCGTCTTCAATGACAAGCACGATTCTCCAGACAGCCGAGCGAAAGCCGCCTGACACACGACGGCAACGTATGTCAAGGACTCCTGCTCATTTAGTGGTCTTGCTTGTTGTCTGTGTAGGTATAGCAAGGCCAGATTGTTACTAGATCACACACATCGAGGGATAACATGTTAGATGTAAACAGGCGTGGCAATGAAGGGTGCCATTGTGCCCCTGTGAATGTCAATCCTCAGTGCAGTCGCGTGACATCTGAAAACCTGGCTGAGCTTCACGAGTCTAGCTACCGGAGGAGGCGATGCTCAGCCCTCCTTAGCTGTGTTGCAGACTTCATCACAAGAGTTGTTTCATGGCAAATAATGGCGCGCACCTGTGTGGTTGAAATCGAAATCATAAAATCCTTAGCCCGGTCCAAAAAAGCCCTGTCGATGCCCGTCTCTACATGTCAAGCCCTTATGCTTTTCCCAACCCAACAATCTGCATCGCATACCGCGTCAGCGCAACCATGCCGTAATGTACAAGAAAGTGATTATATAGCCGCAACAGCAGGCAATAAGGATATGCGCACAAGATGCCCTGAACACCAACAAAAAGATGGGTGATGACAACTGATGGAAATAGCGAAAACAAGTATTCCGCCCAAAGTCAAATCACGGTTTGCGCCGTGGCAAAAGATCAAGCGTAAAATGACGAAAAGTACGGTAGAACTAAAACGCCGCACTGAACGTGATCGGGAACGCGGTCTGGATGCCAAACAAGCAGGGGCAGGAAATCCTCTAAGGCAGGTCAGGTGTGAAACTGATAGCATGGAGCTTCTCAGCAATCTGCCAGTGGTCTAAACCTCTGAGACATCAGCCATGACATGAACTGGCCTGCCTAAGGCTCCTGGGTACGCTTTTGTAGCAGCATGGCTTGCCTTGGGTGAGGCAAGCTTGTTCGCAACCAGGACAGAGCCCCGCCAAAGCGAAACGATACACCCGTAGGAAGCTGAGAGCTATTGGGGCAAGATTCAATTGCCTGCCTTCATTCTCTTGCCGCCTCCTACCCGTGGACTTTGCTTGACCTTAGGCCCCTCGTCGTCCTGGTCTATCTTCACTGTACTCCGCCGTCGCTTGCCAGTGATGTTGGGTGAGGTGTTAACGCTAGCTGTGTGTGAACTCGTGCTGTGTTGCTTGACCATTGGATGCGATGCAGGGGATGGCGTGTGCATCATGTGAGGCGATCCGTTCATTGCTCCGTTGGGGAGTAGTTGGTTCGCCATGGCTGGGGACATGAACATTGGTTGGCCGGGCTGCCCCGGCCCCTGTGGGCCTCGAGCGCCGGGAGGCATATTTCCCTGCGGCTGTCCAGGAATTGGTGGCCCTTGCATCAGTGGATTTTGTTGGCCCATAGCAGCGGGTGTGTTCTGCATCATGCTATTCCAGGATTCAAGTGCTTCGCTTGGCTTCATGTTGGAGTTCTCGAGGTAATGTGTCATTAAACTTGACATATTGTTCATCGTTTCGTAGATCTGGTCCGGTCAGTGTCGATACACAGGTCGCGAATGGTGAATAATGCTGACCTCAAGATAATGCTGCAGGGCGGGAGGTATGCCAAGGTCGGTAACGCCGGTACTGAGCAGCTTGGACAGAGGTAGGTACGGTTCTTGCGGTTCGAGTGCGTTGCGCTGTTGCTGCTGTTTGTTCTTGGCTGCATTTTTGTTCATACGTGGAGATTGATTTGGGTTCATCGGGTTGGGAGATGATGGCTGTAGGAACAACTGCTCCAGGGCGCTGCGTGGAATATACTGTTGATGGCCTTGTCCTTCAAACTGCAGCCATTCCATCTTATCGGAGCCTGACCAAAACGCGGTCAACTTCCCAGTATACACGACCTGGTTGACTTGTCAGTACTGAGCTAAATGTAGTGACTGATAGAAGAACACACCTGGCATTGGTTCTCATATGTGTAGATGAATTTCGCTCGGTCGCAGGTGACTTTAGTCTCACCAGATCCGGTGTTCTCCTTGGCTCCGTCTAATGTGATCTGGATGTTCTGAATGTCCGTGTTGAAGACTGTGTAGAAATAACGTGGTAGTGCGGCGCATACGATCTCAAATTGCTTTGTGCGCTCCTTAGCAGAAGAATAAAGCACGTGAATGAAGGACCCGCTCTCATTGAAGAACTTGTCCACAAAGCTTTGCCACAAGTTGACCGCATTGTCTTCACCACGTGACTTCGAGACTTGTTAGTCAATGTTTCTGTATAAAGAGCATTGTACTCACGGTGAACTTTCCCAACTGATCTACAAAGTTCATCAATTTCAGTGTTCCCTGCCCGCCAGACTGCGCCTGGGTCTGCTTCATCATAGCTAGAGTTCGAGCTTGCGCCTGGGCCTGTGCTTGCGACTGTGCTTGTGCTTGAGCCTGGGCTTGAGCACTCTGTGCCTGAGCTTGCTGTGCCTGAGCTTGCTGTGCCTGAGCTTGCTGTGCCATCGCAGCGTTACGCTGCTGCATTTGGCCTTGGATCTGGAGCTGCTGACCCGGTTGCTGGGGTAAATTTGGTGGCTGAGCCGGTGCTGGTGTGTGTTGCTGAGACGGGGGGCCAGACTGTTGAGTATGTTGCTGTTGTTGCTGCTGTTGCTGTTGTTGCTGCTGTTGCTGTTGTTGCTGATGTTGCTGTTGTTGCTGCTGCTGTTGTTGTTGTTGCTGCTGCTGCTGTTGCTGTTGCTGTTGTTGTTGCTGTTGCTGTTGCTGTTGCTGTTGCTGTTGCTGTTGCTGTTGCGGCGGTTGCTGCTGTAGTTGTGGCTGCTGTGGGGGTTGGGGTGGTGCGGCTGGCGAAGCCTGTCCTTGGTGGCTCATTGCAGACGGAGGGCGCAATGGACCTTGTTGAGGTTGTGATGTCGCCGGCGGTCCCTGATTCCCTGACTGACTATGGTTGCTTGACTGCGATTGCGCGTGTTGCATAGCAATTGCTTGCTGTTGATGCATATGCTGCTGCTGAGCTTGCTGAGCTTGATGGGCGGCCTGAGCCTGTGCTAAAGCAGCAGCCTGCTGCTGAGGATTGCCTCCCTGTTGGTTTGCCATTTGCTGCTGCTGCTGCTGTTGCTGCTGCTGTTGTTGTTGTTGCTGTTGCTGCTGCTGCTGCTGCTGCTGCTGCTGCTGCTGTAATTGCTGCAAATGTGGAGGCAATTGGACAAACGACTGCTGTCCCATCTGTTGAGCGCGTAGCTGTTGCAGTTGATGTGGGGTCATGCCACCCATAGTGTTTGGAAATCCCATGCCCATTCCGCCCTGTTGCTGAGCAAGCATTTGTTGCTGTTGCTGTTGCCGCATGAAAGCATGCTGCTGAGCGCTTCTTTGTTGCTGCATCATTGCAGGATTCACTGCGATCCGTGGTTAGCATGGTGGATGAGAAAAAGCGGTTGTATTGACTCACTCATTCCTGGATGCTGTTGCTGCTGTTGCTGCTGCTGCTGCTGCTGCTGCTGCTGCTGCTGTTGGAACATCTGGGCCTGCTGGGGCTGCAAGTGTGAGAGCGCATGGGCGTTTGGTCCCATGCCGGGCTGCATACCCATCATGGGTCCTGCCTGGCTGACGGGACCGTTGGGGCCTGAGACGCCGGGGTGCATGCCTGGTGGCATATGCTGGCCTGGATTCGGTCCTCCGCCAGCCATGGGGTGCCCAGGTGGCAGTCCTTGGGGATGCATGCCGCCATTGTGCGGAGGGTAGCTCGTCGTCATCATCGTGCTTGGCTATTATGTACGGGGCGTGTGGTGCGTCGCAAGTCGTGTTGCTGTCGCTCACACAGCAGAGTCGGTTGCAAGGCGATGGCGAGACGGGCAGTCGCGAAGGGGCAGTCGCGAAGGGGCAGTCGCGAAGGGGCAAGGATGCTTCTGCACAGCTACGCCGCTGTCTAGCAACGGTGCAAGGCGGGCCTACGCGGGCGCAGCGGCGGTCAAGGGTGGGCTGCCCGCGCAGATGCTGCGAGCAGAGCGACAAACGCTGGGTCGGTCGGCGACCGGCAAGTGCCGCGGCTGAGACACGACAATGAAGGCTGGAGGGCGTTGCAGTCGCGCGGAAGCACAGAGCAGTGGTGTCCAGAGGGCAGAGGGTCGAGCACAGGGTCGAGGGGCCGGGCGGTCCTGGAGATGTCGACGAGCGCGGCGGGTGCTGGCGCGATATGGGGTCGTGCGGTCTGGTCGTGTCGCATGCGGTCCCGCCAGCAAAGCACTGGAGAAGCGAGCCCGAGAGCAGAGGAGCGGCCGCAATGGGCGCGGGACGTGTCGTCTGTCAGCGGGCGAGTATGCGACAATGCATCCGCGATGCACAGAGGGTCCAGGGCCGGGGGTAGTGCCAGGGACGCGGGCGTTGGGTGGTGGTGGTGTCGAGGTGATCTGCAGCGCTGTAGGAGACGGCTAGGGGAGGCCCGCACGCCCGTTTCGGTGGCTGGCAGCGTGATTTGTCGCGCGCTCACTGCCCACTGCTCGCGGCACGCGGCTCGCTGCCCCCTTCTGGCGGCCACGGGGACCAACGGGGAGACACGCTTAACTTCAAGGAAACTCACACAACGTCTACGGCAGTGCTCCTTCCTTGCGTCGTGGAGATCCTTCGACGCCTGGCGGTGCCCATCGTCTGGCGGGTGGGCACTGACGCTGGGCTCACTGGGTGCCTCCACGGCTTGGCGGGCCAGCCGCGCTAACACTCGCACTTTTCCACTCAACTTTTCTCCTCTACCACCGTTCTCTGCAGACAACGCCCAACACCGAGTTTCTTGCCGCACACTGCACACTGCACACCACGCACCGTCGCGCTTTGTATGCCGACGACCGCTAGCTGCTCTTGAGCTCCGTGTTGGGCTCCCACTCACCACTCGATCAGGTAGGCTCTATTCTCCATTCTCCGCTTCTCTGCCCTCCACACCTTTGGCGAGATGATACTCATGCAACTTCTTTTCCAATCCGATTCGACCTTGAAGAAAGCAGCGCTGTTCGGTTGCCCTTCTCCGGGCGACTGCTACTTGCCAGTACTGTTGTCTGACCTCCAGATCCACTCCGTCTTCTTCTCGGAACCTCTTTGCTGCTACGTTGCTAAATCTCAAGCACAGACTCGATCACGGGACGTAGATGGCAGTCTGCTAGCCTGTTACCCGCTAGGCGCTCCTACTGACGCACCACGTTAAAGTCACTATCTGGGCTATAGATTCCATGCTCGTCTCCAGAGCACCCTCCCAGCTTGCGTAGCTGTATTCTTTGGTATGCTAACCTCCTTTTCTTTTCCCTTGCTCCCTACATGATGAAAAACTTCCACAATTCGCAGTTTCCACGCTAGCCTCGACTGAACCTAACAGAGGACAATGAGCGCGAATACCTTCCTTGGATGTCTGATTTCTTGCAACTATCCATACACTGCTTCTTTGATCTGTTCCCTACAAGCACATGCTAACTGGTACGACAGATGTCCCGCCCGCCGCTTACTGCACCGCACCCTTGCGCATGTATACAACGTCTTAATGGACACATCTGGAGCAGACATACTCGAGGGAGCGGACTGATCTGGCAACTTGTAGGCTCGACTAATGTTTTATCGTACAACTCTCTAGTGTTGCACTGGCACAATTCCTGCTCAGGTAGAAGAACCATCGGCTCATTGGCTGGAATCGGTGACTTGACCATGCAATTAAATACATCGTCTTTCATTGACCTCCTCTTGCAATGCACGATCTGTGACTCCGCTTCTGTAATGACCGCGCGACTGGTATCACCGCCCTCTACCAGCTTCGAGCACCAGCGTCTCGACTGGATCCATTGGTGAACGTCTTTTAAAAAGACAGGCGATGTCACACTCTGGAAAACATCCGCGTACAGAGTGGACATGCGACGGCCGCGTGTTGTGGAATGATTGACCTGATCAAGAATCGTACAGCGTGCAGGTGGCTTTCATCCAAGAAGGGCAACGGCAGCGGCGTCATGGCGCACTGACGTTCCAAGCTGCGCTAGCTTCCCGCCCACCCACCAGCTTCGTCACAGACAGACCTACGGTGACCACCGCCTATTGCGCCCGCCGAACCCTCTGTCTCGAGCGACCCCCTCCTCCTCTTTCGAATCGCTCATCACCACCGCCAACATGGCCACCCTCGACCCCCGCATGATGTCCGTTCAGCCCCGGATACGGTACAACACCATCGGCGGCGTGAACGGTCCTCTGGTCATTCTCGACAATGTACGCAGCTGTCGCAGCTCCAGGGCAATGCGATATACGCTTACACGCCTGGTGGATAGGTCAAGTTCCCGCGTTTCAATGAGATCGTCTCTCTTACGTTGCCTGATGGCACCGAGCGCTCTGGTCAGGTCCTGGAGGCTCGAGGTAAGCTCCCATGCTCCTGCATCTGCCCGTAAAAGCTAATCTCAGTGTACAGGTGACCGAGCCGTCGTCCAGGTATGCTATCACAATGACGCGCGCCATCGTACACGTTCCTAATCGCCATGCAGGTTTTCGAGGGCACGTCTGGCATTGACGTCAAGAAGGTAACAGTGAACGCACCGTGCTGGAGGCATCTCTGACAGCAGCAGACCAAAGTCGAATTCACCGGACACAGCTTGAAGCTTGGTGTCTCCGAGGACATGCTGGGTCGTATCTTTGATGGATCTGGGAAGGCCATCGACAAGGGGCCCAAGGTGCTTGCCGAGGACTACCTCGACATCAACGGTAGCCCTATCAACCCGTACTCCCGAGTAAGATGTGTTCGGCATCGAACAATGGCTTTGAGACTGACAGCTGCAGGTTTATCCCGAAGAAATGATCTCCACCGGTATCTCAGCCATCGACACCATGAACTCGATTGCCCGTGGCCAGAAGATTCCCATCTTCTCCTCGTCTGGTCTTCCTCACAACGAAATCGCTGCTCAGATTTGCCGACAGGCCAGCTTGGTCAGTGGACCTACGAGGGTTGACAAGGGCGTGCACGATGGACACGCAGACAATTTCTCCATCGTTTTCGGTGCCATGGGTGTCAACCTGGAGACGAGCCGTTTTTTCACAAGAGACTTCGAGGAGAACGGCAGTATGGAGCGTGTCACTCTGTTCTTGAATCTGGCGAACGACCCCACGTAAGTGAGCTTGAACAAGCTTGATAGCTTCAACTAATGCGCAACAGCATCGAACGTATCATTACTCCTCGTCTTGCCCTTACCACCGCCGAGTACTACGCCTACCAGCTCGAGAAGCACGTCTTGGTCATTCTGACTGACCTGTCCTCTTACTGCGATGCTCTTCGTGAGGTGTCCGCCGCGCGTGAGGAGGTCCCCGGTCGCCGTGGTTACCCCGGATACATGTACACGGATTTGTCTACCATCTATGAGCGCGCTGGTCGTGTCGAGGGCCGAAATGGTTCCATCACCCAGATTCCCATTCTAACCATGCCCAACGATGGTAAGCACCTCGTCACAGTATGCTCGACCGTACACAGACTGACGAATTATAGATATCACACATCCCATCCCCGACTTGACAGGTTACATCACGGAAGGCCAGATCTTCATTGACCGTCAGCTGTACAACAAGGGCATCTACCCACCGATCAACGTCCTGCCGTCGCTTTCCCGTCTCATGAAGTCTGCTATTGGTGAGGGTCGCACACGAAAGGACCACGGCGATGTTTCCAACCAGTTGTACGCCAAGTATGCTATCGGTCGTGACGCTGCCGCTATGAAGGCAGTTGTTGGCGAGGAAGCTTTGTCCTCGGAAGACAAGCTGTCCCTGGAGTTCCTTGAGAAGTTCGAGCGCTCTTTCATTGCCCAGGGTGCATACGAGGCCCGTTCTATCTTCGAGTCGCTTGATTTGGCATGGTCCCTGCTCCGTATCTTCCCCAAGGAGCTTCTCAACCGTATCCCTGCCAAGATTCTCGATCAGTACTACCAGAGGAGTCGAGGTCAGGGCGACGACAAGAAGACTGCGGCTGTAAAGGATGCGCGGGACAATGTGGCTCAGAATGAAGGCCAGAACGGGCAGCAGGATGAGAACCTGATCGATGTATGAGGCATGAAGGGCGTGTAATAGGTCGTTAAGTCACAGTCAGCGAAATAGAATTTTGATTGTTTTTTCAAGTATATACGAATGCGTTCAATGGACCATCATAAATATTGTGAGAACGTTGATTTAGCGGGGAATGAACGGGAACTCCAAGATGAAAGTGGTGGCTTGCGTTTGTTATCATGGCGAGCCTTCAATCTGCTGCCTGACTGTTATTGCTGCAATTTCCGCCTAATACTCACCTCTTTCATCATCCGTCTAATTTGCAGATTCAGTACCATCATCCTCACGATAGCGTTATTTATGAATGAAACGAGCGCACTCGTCTATCTTACCTCTCTTCGATCATCGCTTTTCTTCGATCATACAGCGAAAACTTGCTGAATGCTCACTATTTGGCCTCCTGGTGTCATTGCGTGATTGGGTTCGAGTGGTGACGAATGCGAGGGTTGAGTTGAGAGTCTACTATGTATGCCATGCAACGCGTTGTAGAAAGACAAAGCGCTACACTCACGAGTCAGACACCCGTTGCACGCAGAACCGCAGCTGCACATCACGATGAAACTCGTCTGAACGTGAAACCTGTAGGTTAACATTCTGTACAGTGTTGTAGCTACCGTGATGTTTCGTGTGATTGTTCAGCAATAATCTAGACGTGACTACGGCGCATATCTGCCTGGACAACGTGGATTCAGAGTTTTCCAACAAACTCAGTCGGTACGATTGAACTAGAGGACCGTGTGGTGTTACTAGTTGGGCAGGGCATCTTGATCCGTTTGAAGCATTCAGCAAAAGACTTGATCCAATGCGGAGGAACGGCCCTTGACTGATGGGTATATGTCCAACTCGATGGCCGATGCTCGATTATTACCGGCCTTCCTCTTCTTGTTATAGTCATTCGTCCGACTCCCCGTATCAGCACCATCCAGTCCTTCTCCGTCCATTTCTTCCAATTTTGGGTCTTCGCAGCCATACGATCAATCACCACCAGCACCGGCCTCTAAAGCCGCTTCTTTCGACTTGATGTCACCCTTTTCTGAAAAGCTCTGACAGATGCTTGGACCTTGACTTGGTATGTTTAGTGTTGTACATTCTCTTGCTCTTGCTGTCGTCATTCCTGAATGCCTTTCGCTAACATGCAACGCTTCCGTAATTTCCGAGTCTTATTTTGCCTTTGTGACGGGACGTGTATCATCCATTCCCTCCACACCTGCCCGAGGATTGCCCATGGCTTCCACTCTTTTGGCCCCTCGCTCTGGTACCCCAAACGTAGACGGACTTTGCGTATAGAAGTTGCCGAGTATCGCCCACATCTTGTCTCTCAACCCTTGGAACGGCTGCTGGCCTTTGCGTGGATTCATTGGGTCGTTTGCAAAGTCGTAGAAGAAGATGCCGTGCACGATGATGAAGCTGATCAAACTCCACTGCACTATCTTAGTCCATTTATTCCACAGAGGCTTGATCGACTTCAACCTCGTGCGGCGTTTGAACTTCCGCTCGAAGTAGAATTGTTGCTTTTCGGTCAGCTCACGGAGGTTGGGCGGCCATGTCTTCTTCGCGCGGAATCGGTTGCGAGCAAAGTCGAAGGGTGGAAGCGTGGACTGCTTCCGGCCAAGCAGGCGGTTAATGGAGCCCATTGCCGACATGATGTCGTCTGGGTATGCGACAGGTGGCGACAGTAAGATATTGAATTCGGCGCTGCGCGGTCTTAATGATGATGTTGGAACGAATCTCCGAGAGCTCGCGCAGGGGCCAGCCTTGGCAGCGCACTTTTGCTGAAAAGGTAGTACATATGACTGGGTAGCGCTTTGGCCGCCTCTCCAGCATCCCGCCTTGACACATCCACCTAGCAGACTTCTTCTTTCTTACGCTCCCTTTTGCCATTTCAAACAAGTCGAAAACATGGCGGAAGCCGCAGTCCCCAATGACGTTCCAAAGGACGCTGTTTCTGCGACCATTGACTTGCTTAAGCCGCAGGAATCCCAAGACAAGACGCTCAAGATCGAAAACACCGAAAAGCGAGATACTTTGATCGAGGCCGAGAAGCGCTACCAGAAGTTGTGGGAAGAGCAGGGGGTCTTTCAGCCTGATGCACCGTCCCTGGAGGAAGTCCCTTTCGACACCAGCCCGGAGGACCTGCGCGCAAAGCACCCAAAATGGTTTGGTAACTTCGCCTACCCATACATGAATGGAACTCTTCACGCCGGTCATGGCTTTACGGCGTCCAAAGTCGAGTTCACTGCGGGTTTTCAGAGGATGACCGGCAAACGGACTCTGTTTCCTCTTGGCTACCACGTGACTGGTATGCCCATTAAAGTAAGCAAGATCTGCGTAAAACACGTTGTTAAATGACGCATACTGACTGTATAGGCATGCGCAGACAAACTCGTCAGGGAGGTCGAGCAGTTCGGACAGAACTTTGAACGATGCCCTACTGAAGATGTCATCGACGGCGGTCTACAGGAACCACCCGCGCCTACACAGGCCGAGGCCAAGACTGACCTGACAAAGTTCAAGGCTACCAAGGGCAAAGCTGCTGCCAAGACTGTCAAGACCAAGTACCAGTTCCAGATTATGCTGGCACAGGGTATTCCTGTCGAGGATATCCACAAATTCGCCGACCCATACCACTGGATCCAGTTCTTCCCGCCGCTGGCCAAACGTGACCTTACAAACTTTGGTGCTAGGATAGACTGGCGACGACAGTTCGTCACCACCGATGCTAATCCCTACTACGACTCCTTCGTAGCGTGGCAGATGCGCAAGCTCAAGGAACTGGGCAAGATCATCTTCGCCAAGAGGTACACAATCTACAGTCCCAAGGATGGGCAGGCGTGTATGGATCACGACAGGCAGTCTGGAGAAGGCGTTGGTGTTCAGGAGTATACGGCACTCAAGATGAAGACAATTCAGTGGTCAGACTCGGCGAAGGCTATCATTGATAACAAGCTCCCAGAAAGCGCTAGCGCGTACTTCATTCCTGCCACTTTGAGGCCAGAGACTATGTACGGCCAGACTTCGTGTTTTGTAGGACCAACCATCGAGTACGGGCTGTTTCATGTGAAGGACAACGAGTATTTCGTATGCAGTCAGCGTGCGGCACGCAATATGAGCTACCAGCCTGGCACACCCGGGACATTCAAGGAGGAAGGCAAGATCAACCAAATCGCTAGCTTCAAGGGCAAGGACCTTGTTGGTACTATTGTCAACGCTCCTCTATCAGTTCACAAGGAGGTCTACATCCTACCTATGGAGACTGTGAAGGACACGAAGGGCACAGCAGTTGTGACCTGCGTGCCCTCTGATTCGCCTGATGACTACATCACATCTTTTGATCTGGCAAAGAAGGCAGAGTACTACGGTATCAAGAAGGAGTGGGTCAAGTTCGACAACATTCTTCCTATCATCGACACTCCTACCTACGGCAATCTCTGCGCAAAGAAGCTTGTCGAAGACATGAAGATCCAGTCTCCCAAAGATTCTACAAAGCTTGCAGACGCAAAGGAAAAGGCGTACAAGGAGGGCTTCTACAAGGGTACCATGGTGTATGGCGAGCAAAAGGGTAAATCTGTTGAAGAGGCCAAGCCTCTTGTTCGCAAACACCTCATCGATGCCGGAGATGCCTTCCCCTACGCTGAGCCTGATGGCAAGGTCATCAGCCGAAGTGGAGATGACTGTGTTGCTGCTCTGCTTGACCAGTGGTACATGAACTACGGCACCGCAGAGAACGGCGGAGATGGCGAATGGGCTGAGACAGTCCGCGCTCATATCGAGAATGAGCTTAACCTCTACTATCCTGAGGCGAAGAACCAGTTCTTGCGTGTAGTCGACTGGCTGGGCAATTGGGCCTGTGCGCGTTCGTACGGTCTCGGATCGAAGGTGCCTTGGGACGAGGCAGTCATGGTAGAGTCTCTGTCAGACTCTACCATTTACCAAGCTTACTACTCTTTCGCTCATCTCCTCCACAAGGACATGTTTGGAAAGGAGCCTGGACCTCTCAACATCAAGCCTGGGCAATTCACCGATGATGTTTGGGACTACGCTTTCGGTCGTCGTGAACGCACCAATCTTCCAGAGTCAGATATCCCCAAAGAGGCCCTCCAGACGCTGAGGCGTCACTTCGACTACTGGTACCCGCTGGACATGCGTACCAGTGGTAAGGATTTGATTCAGAACCACTTGACCTTTAACCTCTACGTGCACACTGCTATTTTCCCCCGGGAGAACTGGCCGCGAAGCTTCCGCGTGAACGGCCACCTGCTCCTGAACGGTGACAAGATGAGCAAGTCGACTGGTAACTTCCTCACAATCGCCGGTGCTGTAGAGAAGTTTGGTGCCGACGCTACACGCCTAGCCCTTGCTGATGCAGGAGACGACATGAACGATGCCAACTTCGAAGAGACCGTCGCTAACGCTAACATTCTTAAAATGTACGAGCTCCGCAAGTGGTGCGAGGAGCTTGTCCGTGAGAAGATCACCATCACCGATGGCTCCAAATACACAGAGACCAAGGAGAGGGAGCGTGTCAGGAACCCAGACGTCATCCAGCGCCAAAGTGGAAGCGAGCACATCCTCCTCGATGACCTTTTCGACAACGAGATGAACGCCCTCGTTGCAGAGACATACGGTCACTACTCCGGTACGATGTACAAGGCGGCCCTCAAGTCCGGTTACCACGACTTCACTTCCGCTCGTGACTTCTACCGCGAAGCTACCAAGGCCGCCGGTATCGGTATGCATGAGGACCTTGTCAAGAAGTTCATCGAGCTGCAGGCCCTGATGATCGTGCCCATTGCATCTCACTGGGCCGAACACATCTGGCTCGAGGTCCTCAAAAAGCCCGAGACCATCCAAAAAGCGCAGTGGCCTAAGGTCCCCGAGGCCAATGCCAGGCTCTCTGCGGCCCGCGACTTCGTCCGCACAACACAGTCCAACATCACCTCTGCCGAGGGCGCGGCAGTCAAGCGTCTGAGCAAGGGCAAGGCTGCCAACTTCGACCCCAAGAAGGAGAAGAAGATTACCATCTTTGCAGCACAAGAGTGGCCTACTTGGCAGAAGAAGTATGGCTCACTTGCCATGCGCCTTTCCATCGCATTATGCTAACGTATGAACAGGTACATTCAGATGATCCGTGACAACTACCCGAACCTTGACATCAAGGCCCTCAGCAAGCAGATCGACAAGTCCGAGTCCAAGAAGGCCATGCCCTTCATCAATGCTTTGAAGCGTCGCCTGGACGCCGGCGAACCTTCCGACGTTGTCCTCAACCGCGAGCTCGCATTCAACGAGCTTGATACGTTGCGCTCCATGGTACCTGGCCTCAAGCAGACGGTGCAGAAGTGTGCTGATGTTGAGATCATCTCTGTTTCTGATGGCGGAAAGGAGGGTGTGGTGATCAAGGAGGACGGAAGCAAGGGCGAGCAAAGGAAGGAATTGCCCCCACAGGCGAGCAGTGCGGAGCCGGGAAGCCCGAGTTTTGCGTTCGAGAACGTCGAGAACCTGGCTGTGAGGTAGATCCAGAGCCTACAAGAGTAAACGATAGGCATGAATGTTCACGATGCATACGAAACGACGTGCCGTCGGGTACGGTTGGCGATGAAATGGGCTCGTTGGAAAGTCAGCACACGTACAAACGCAGGTATTCAAAAAAGCAAAGGGTCATGACGAACAACATCGTGCCCGGTGCGATGATCGTAACCACAACTGAAATGGACGCCCGGCCGTAACCGTTGGACATATATCGATGGGCTTGTCTCGAAGCACTCATGGCTCTAGTCTATGAATTTCTTCTACCACGAGATGATACAAGGAAAACGCTTTTTAATGCCTACAACTTGGACTTTGTCTGGGCCTCGTCTGTCTGGTTGCCATTGCGGTCGAACCAAATCTTCTTCTGACTCCTCAAACTCTCCTGCAGCGCCACGCCGATCCTGACAGCCTCGTAAGAGCTCTCAATGTCGACAGGGACTTCCTTGTTGTTAAGGACGGCGTCTGTGAATTCGTTTGCCTCGGTGACAAAGGCCTGCTCGAAGCGCTCGTAGTAGTTCTGGGGGATGTCGCGATGGATGCCAGTAGGCAGGTGCGACTCCATGAGTCCGGTGGTAGGGTTGGAGTTGACGGAAAGCTTGCCCTTTGTACCGATAATCTCGGTCATGTCATGCTGACCAGGTGCGTTCATGCGCGAGCTGTAGAAGTATGCAATTTGACCGTCGTAGAACTCGACGACGCCGACGCCGTTGTCAACATCTCCGTACTTGGCAAGGTCGGGCTCAAGAGCTGTAATACCAAAGGCAACGACAGACTTGACCTTGGGCAGGTTCTTGCCGTTGGAGTCGGCGCTGAAGTACCACAGGGCCAGGTCGATGTCGTGAATGTTGCAGTCGACAAAGATGCCACCAGAGAATTTTGCGTACTCAACGAAGAAGCCTGAGGGGTCGTACTTGTCGCAAGTTTGGGAGCGGAGTATAGAGGGCCGGCCAATGTCGCCTGCTTTAGTGAGGGCGTAGGCATTACGGTATGAGGCGTCGAAGCGGCGAGAGAAGCCGCACATGACCTTGATGTCTGGGTGGGCAGCGGCGGTCTTGAGGAGGTCCTGGCACTGTGAGAGGTTAGAACTACAGAATCCATTTCATCGAGACCAGAGCGCATACCACTTCGAGCTTTGTGCTAAAAGGCTTCTCGCACAGAACGTGCTTGCCGGCCTTGATGGCCTTGATCGACTGCTCGGCGTGTGCTGTGGTGACGGTGGCAACGACGACTGCCTCCAGACCGGCGTGCTGCAGCATCTGGTCGAAGTCGCTGTAGACCTTGACGCCCCATGGCTCGAGGTGTTCCTTGGCCCAGACAGCTTCCTTGGGGTCTGGTGTGAAGGCGGCTACCAGCTCGGCCTTGGGTGTGCGGTGCAGGAAGTGTAGGGCATGGCGAGCGCCCATGCGGCCGAGGCCAGAGCAAGCGACCTTGAGTCTACGCAGCTCGACCATTGTGCAGTGTGCGAGGTGAGTGGTAGGGAGAGTTTGGAAGTGACGAAAAACGAGGTGAGTGGCGAGGGCAGAGACGAGATGCCGAGAGAAAAGGGCGAGCAGCGACCAAGTTATGCTGTTCAGTCTTCTAAGTATGAGCTTCTACGTGGCAGACGACCACCAAAGACCCAAGAGTTGCTGGCCATAGCTCCCAGCGTCCAAACAATCATTTCGGTAAACAAGGCAAAAACAACCGAGTCCGTCTCTTCCCCAGTGCTCCGCATTTGCTACGTTTGAGAACCCGGAGAACCCGGGGTCCCCCTCCTTCACACAATTCTCGTCCCCGTGGGTTTCGCGCCGACTTTCACCACACAGCCGGCACAGTCGGACTACACGCTGGCACCTCTTGGCAGGACTCGGGACCAGACATGCCCACTAGACGCCCAGAGTCAGACATTGAGACTTGCACTTGCAGATGGTGGGGAGGACGCTGTGGAGCCATGGAGTTGCGGCTGCACCCAAAGGGGAAACCTTCTCCTTCGAGCGCACCTATCCCCGCAAAAGCCACGCATTGAGCACGCTTCGGCTTCTTGACGCACGTGAAGAA
The DNA here is from genome assembly GCF_004011695.2 of Ascochyta rabiei. Classification (NCBI taxonomy): domain Eukaryota; kingdom Fungi; phylum Ascomycota; class Dothideomycetes; order Pleosporales; family Didymellaceae; genus Ascochyta; species Ascochyta rabiei. The sequence goes on from NC_082414.1 coordinate 741,438, forward strand.
GACGAGTCAATGCCTATGCCTGTTGCTGCCGGCTTGACACTGTTGTGGCGGCCGGTGAGACAGCGTGCAACGCGATGCGGGCGTCACTACCATGTACCTGCAGCACCGTCTTGACTCTTGAGTTGTCGAGTCTGGAGTGAGGACTAGACAAATTCCCCGCTTACGTCATTGCTTTTGTTTACAGAACATGAACAGCTCTACTGCAGCATGGAACGCTAAGAATGCCAGAGCTATTCTGCAGCTACACCGAGCTCACAAGCTTCTCTTCTCCTCGCCAGTCTCCAGCACAACCTTGATGACCAGGTTACCACTGTCGTCCTTTGTCTTACCAGCCATCTCGAACGCTTCGTCGGCTGCCTCAAGGCCCTTGTACTTGTGTGTGACGAGCTTCGAAAAGTCTGGGTAATCAGGTCCCTTCTTCGACACAACTTCAATGCCAGTTGGGTACGTGTTCGCGTATCGGAACACGCCGAGGATGTCGACTTCTCGAAGTGCGGCAGCTGAGATAGGCAGGGTCTGGATAGGCGTGCCCATGCCGATGAGCAGCATCTTGCCTCCTGGTCGGGTAGCCTGTCATTTGTCAACGCGTATTCTGTGTTGAGAACAGCCTTGCTCACGTATATCGACGCTTGTACACACGACGGTACACCAGTGCACTCGAATACAGCATCCACTTCGCCAACCTCTCCAGCACTTCCCCTTGGTGTCTTTCCGATTTCTGCAGCTGTCTCTTTTGCAATCTCAAGCTGCTCCTCAATCGTACTACCGCGCTTCATAGGTACTGTGAACGCTCGGTCTGCAAAGTGGTTCTTGACTGCAAACTCAACTCGCCCAGCATCGATATCTGCGATGACCACGGTGCCAGCACCAGATATCTTCGCCATTGCGGCGACCAGCAGACCGACAGCACCTGCCCCAAACACCAGTACGGTCGCACCGGCTTGCAGCTGCGCTCTCTTCGCTGCCTGGATTGCTACGCTCAAGGGCTCTAAAAGTGCACCCAAATCGAGCGACATATCCTCAGGTAACCTGCGCCTGTTAGCATGCTTTCCATGTCAGCGTTACATATCGAGCTCACTTATGACACCAAGCCGCAGGGTGGTTAATCCGATCCTGCAGCGTTCCCTGTGCATGCGGGAAGCTCTTCGCACTACTCCTAAACCTCATGCCCTTACAGATGTTGTACCTCCCCTCCTTGCACCTCTCGCATGTCTCGCACGGTAATCCGACTTCCAGTGCTACCTTATCTCCAACACTGAAGTTTTTAACATCAGAGCCCACGCCGACAACCACGCCGGCGGATTCGTGGCCCAGGGATAAAGGCTCCTGCACGAGAATGTCACCATTGCGGTTATGCCGGTAGTAATGCAGGTCTGAGCCGCAAAGGCCCGTCGCACGGATGCTGATTTGAAGGTCTGTTGGACCTGGGGGAAAGATGGAGCGAGATTCCTGTGCTTTGAATTAGACCTTTGTCGTGAAGAGGTTACGAGTCGCAGCCTACAATCCTCAGGTCTTTCGCGCCATGTAGGACAGATGCGCGGATCTGCTGTTCACCTGACGAGACGTTTGGCTTAATGTCCGTCGTCGTTTGAGCGTGTGTTGCGCACATGGTGGATAGGTTGCGCTGAACAAAGTGGTTCACAACTGCAACTGGGATATGGTTGGAGAACTTGACAGCAGCAAGAATCGGGTGGGTCGAATGTAGAAAGAGTGTTCGCGCCCGGTTTCAGTTCGTCATCCCACAGAAAACTTAATGCGCGCATGCGGCGAGCTTTACCCAGAAACACACGATCGTGGTGACAGCTTCCCACCTCGGCATTTGCTGTCCCGCATTCGCGCACGTCGGCGTTTGAAAATGTGGGGTCGCGTTCCGAGAGGCTTCCGAGCGCTGATCAAGCTCGCAGCATGATGCGCTGGTGCTAGAGTGCCGTGAACAATTCTCTGCCAGCTAACCACTTAGTCGATACCTGCTTGCGCCTGATCTCCTGTTCGCTCTCGAAGCTCAAATCCTCTGGAGACAGACAGACCTTGTGTTTTGATTCCGCTACTCACACCGTTCCGATTTCCAGCACCAGCGCCAAAACAGGCACAATGTCTACCGTACAGCAGCTCTACTCACTTGAGGGCCACACAGCTCTCGTCACAGGAGGTACCAGAGGTATTGGGCAGACCATGGCTATCGCCCTCGCCGAAGCAGGGGCAGATGTCCTTCTTGTCCAGGTACGCTCACAACCCACTGAGCCCTCTTAACAGTCACTGATGAGCTCCCAGCGTGACGAGTCAAACCAGCAAACAAAACAAGCCATCGAGAAACTCGGTCGTAAAGCAACAATCTATATCGCAGACCTGTCCTCCAACGAGTCCGTCACAGCACTCACCCCTAAAATCCTCGCCGATGGCCACAGAATCCACGTTCTTCTCAACTGCGGTGGTATTCAGAAACGACACCCTGCTCACCAGTTTCCCGACAACGACTGGAATGCCGTTTTGCAAGTTAACCTCACTTCCGTCTTCACACTCTGTCGCGATGTCGGCGCCCATATGCTCGAGCAAGCAGCAGACCTTCCGCTGAAGAGAAGAGGCTCCATCATCAATGTTGCCTCACTCCTCACCTTCCAAGGCGGTATCACAGTCCCCGCGTATGCTGCATCAAAGGGCGGGGTCGGGCAACTCACCAAGGCTCTCTCCAACGAGTGGGCGAGCAAGGGAATCAGCGTCAACGCGATTGCGCCGGGATATATCGCAACCGATATGAACGAGGCACTCATCAAGGATGAGAAGCGCGCGGAGAGTATCTTGAGTAGAATTCCGGCAGGCAGGTGGGGAAACCCAGAGGATTTCAAGGGTGCGGTGGTATTTCTGGGGAGCGCGGCAAGTGCATATGTTAGTGGAGAGCTGTTGACTGTTGACGGGGGGTGGATGGGCAGGTAGTTGGATTGGAGGTTCTGTTGCAATGGCTAATACTCATGAAGTTGGAAGACAATGTCACGCATCCTGAATCGTTGTGTCGGCAGTGCACGCAAGACAATTGCTCCACAGTTTACCACATCCAATAGCTTTGCTTTTGCCTTGAGCAGAATCACGGCGCTTTGGCAATGATTTCGGAAGCATACATCCTCACATCCTCACATCCTCACATCCTCAAAGTCAGTACAAGGGCATAACACTGTTTTCATTCAAGTCATGATCATTCATCTATCCACGGCATACCTCTCACAACTTGCTCACAGCGATTCAACCAGAGAGGTCAATGCCACCAGGCTTATCAGCAAAGCCGACATCAACGCCAAACGGCGGGTAGACATATCTCGTAGGACCGTTCTTCTTCTGGACTGCCTCAAGGTTCTCGATGTCGTCCTTGTCGAGTGAGATGAGTTTACGGTTCTCATCGATGCGCGACGGGGTTACGGACTTGGCGAGGACGGAAGAGTTGCGAGCCACTTCTGCAGTGTTAGCTTGAATCCACAAGTCAGAATGAGCAATCAGAGGCGGGGCTTACGGTGGTAAGAAAGCAGAACGGTAGCAGGAGCAACGTCGTGCTTCTTGGCGACAGCGATGACACCCTCATCCTTGAATAGCGGCGAGCCTGTGCTGCCGAGCGGGCTGTATGCGGTGATGTGAATGCCCTTCTCTTTGCAGAAGTCAACGATCTCCTGCTGGGGCAGCAGAGGGTGGTTCTCAATCTGGTTGGCGGCAGGGGTGATGGTAGCCTGTGCGAGCAGCTTCTCGAGGTACTTGACGGAGTAGTTGGCGACGCCGATAGCCTTGACCTTCTCAGGGTGGGCCTGGATCAGCTTCTCGAGGTTCTTCCATGTGTCGACGTGTGTGATGGAGCGGTCGAGGTCACGATCACCGTTCTCGAGCTTGGGGAACAGGGGGTGGTTTCCTGCTCAAGTCAGCATGTGGCTGCAACACAGTCGTCACAAGACTCACCATTGGGGTTCATGGGCACCGGCCAGTGCACGAGGTAGAGATCAACGTAGGGTGTCTTGAGCAGATCCAAGCTCTTCTGAAGCCCCTCCTCAGCACGGGTGTGGAATGTGCACCAGAGCTTGCTGGTGATGAACAGTTCCTCGCGCTTCACGATGCCCCGCGAGATGACGTCTTGCAGCGCCTCGCCGACCTCGTCTTCGTTCTGGTAGCAGTAGGCGCAGTCGATGTGCCTGTAGCCGCCCTCAATGGCGTGGATCACGGCCTTCTTGACTTCACCGGGCGCAGACTGCCACGTCCCCAGGCCGAGGGCGGGGATTGTGGCGCCGGTGTTGAGAGGGATTGCGGTGTTCATTTCGGGCTCTGGGTTGAGGATGGATGAAGGGGTAGCTTTGAGGATGAACTTGGAAAGTGCGGGGTTCATGTCTGGCACTGGGTATATGTATCTAATGCAGCGGATGGAATTATAGGCGCCCCATTGCGTGGTATCCCCACGCTGTAGCGTTCTGAGGTGTGTGATTTGATGATATTACTATGGTATCCGGCGAAAGTAGTGTAGTGGGTCCGGCATAACCAGGGTTTTATCCAAGTCACCCGAAATAGCCCTATTAACTAAATTACACTAAATCCCCCTTATTTCTGTATATAATACAATGTAGCCCTGTCTCTAGAAGCATCTACGTGGTATCTCTATTATGTTTAGTAAACCTTTATCTCAGCTATTACCCCAGCAATCTACCCCCCCTTGTTCCTGGTATCTATTACAAAATAAGGGTCTTCAGATACAGACTCTCTGTCTAGCTGGCCACACCTACAGGTTTATTGCTAAACTTCTTAACATTATAGAGAGACAAGTTAGCTATGCTCTTGCTAGTAAACAGGTTACGCTAAGAAGGCGATTATTAGGCCCTAAGGGGGCAGGGGGGTCACGTAGTAGGAGAAGATGAAGGATAAGAGTGTATTGCAGGTAAAGATAGACAAATTGCTGCTAAACTAGCTATAGTCCGTTGACAATTATATACTTGTCAGGCTCTCGGCCTTAGGCATGTGGCAGCGTCCACCTCTGACCTGTGTTGGCAATAAGTACTGTTCTAACCACAGGCTCACTATCTGAGTGAGCATAATGTCAGGACACGGCTCTGTCCACCGTGCTAAGCATCTAAAAGGTAACAATGCTTACACAGATAGTGAGCCTGTAGTTAGAACAGTACTTATTGCTAACACAGGTCAGAGGTGGACGCTGCCACATGCCTGAGGCTGAGAGCCTGACAGGGAGTAGGGAAGTATTAATAAGGAGAGGTACTGTAAAAGGATTATACTACTTGTTTATAGCTAGATAACCCTTTATCCTAACCTTATATATATATCAGATAGAGCAGCAGCTTATAGAGTAGAATACACCCTTTAAGAGCTTTATAAAAGAGGGATTAAGCCTATCTTCTAGCATCTACTCTTACTAGATCTTAACCCTATTAAGGCTGTCTAGAATAAGATAAAGCACTATATAGAGATAAACTATCTAGATCTATATACTAGGAGACAGTGTACCTATAATTAATTTAGAGGGAATATTTAGGAGGCCTAGGGGTTAATCATCCCTAAGTACCTTAAAGAGCTTATAATAAGCATGAAGGATAGATGCTAGGCAGTTATAGATGCCCGTGGTGGGTACACTAAGTATTAAAAAGACTCAATTCATCCGAGAAATACAGCCGAGCACCCCTGTCAAACGACTCCACCTACACTACTTTCGCCGGACACCACAGTAATTCTTCCGGAGGCCGAACTGCCCCCACCAAAGCTGCCCACCGGTAGAGCAGAGCCCGCAGGCGCTGGGAGAGCGTTGGCGCGCCCCCGCTCGAGGAGCATCCTTGCCTCTTCCATATCAGTCGGAGAAGTCTCGACCGAGGCGTTGCCGAAAATCACGTGACTCAAACAAGCTTACTAAACTTCGATGCGCAGCAGTCCCTGTATCCGTGAGTAGGATCAACAACTCGCTCGACAACCGACACTAGCGTCTTGGTGACAGCCTGTCGGCGAGAATTACTCTGTTGGATCTCAATCTGGCTACTTCGCGCCAATGACACACGCAAGGGTCCACAAACTGTTCGACGATGTGAAAGCTAAGAAAGATCTGCCAACCAGAGAGCACACAATGCTGCAGCAGATCCGTCAGTGCTGCTTTCCAGAACCCCAGATCTCTCGTCTGCGATTTGACGCGCGGGCAGAATTTCCCCGCATTCTACTTTGAGCCTTTCGTCGCGGGGAGTTCTCGTTTCAGTGGACCTGAGAAGAACAGTGAAAAGTCTCTGTCCACAGAGAGACTGCTTCTGGACATGGTGATGTCGCTGAACTTGGAAAGAGCCCGCCGATATGGGCTGGGATGATAGAGGATAAGTACTTTCAGTCTTCGCGCCACGTTTCTAGCATCAACAGCACTATACTTGAGCTTCATCTTTCCGCTCTAATCTTCAAACTCCACCATTATCACTTGAGAAAAACAGCGAGAGTACACGCTTAACAACCCACCCAATTACTATACCCCGCACATACACCACAATGGCACCAGGTGCTATCTTCGAGGAGCCCAACGTGGCTGAGAACTTCAACGACCACCGCGATGGCCTTGCTCTCGAGGCCACATCTGACATGATCGACGACGTCAATGTCCTCAAGGCCGCCATGAAGGTTAAGCAGGGCACTGCTACACAGGAGGAAAAGGACATCTACGCACAATCCCAGTTCGATACAGAAAAGGACAAGACACAGTTCCGCCAGTACGAAGAAGCGTGTGATCGTGTCAAGAACTTCTACCGCGAGCAGCACGAGAAGCAGACCGTTGCTTACAACCTGCGCGCTCGCAACCATTTCCACGGCAAGACCCGCGCCGAGATGACCATTTGGGAAGCCATGGAGAAGCTCAACACACTCATCGACGAGTCCGACCCCGACACATCCCTCTCCCAGATCGATCACCTTCTTCAGTCCGCCGAAGCCATCCGCCGTGATGGCAAGCCACGCTGGTTCCAGCTCGTGGGCCTTATCCATGATCTCGGCAAGCTCCTCTTCTTCTATGACGCTCAGGGTCAGTGGGACGTCGTCGGCGACACATTCCCTGTCGGCTGCGCTTTTGACAAGCGCATCATCTACCCTGACACATTTAAGAACAACCCCGACTTCAACGACGAGATTTACAGCACTGAGCACGGCATTTACCTGCCTGGGTGTGGTCTCGACAACGTTATGTTGTCATGGGGTCACGACGAATACCTTTACCACATCATGAAGGACCAGTCTACCATACCTGATGAGGGTCTGGCGATGATCCGTTACCACTCCTTCTACCCCTGGCACAAGGAGAACGCGTACAGGTGGATGATGAACGACAAGGACCACAAGATGCTTGAGGCAGTCCGGGCTTTCAATCCATACGATCTGTACAGCAAGTCTGACGAGATCCCCAAGGTTGAAGATCTGAAGGAGTACTACCTTGGCATCATTGACGAGTTCATCGGCAGGGACAAGAAGATCAAGTGGTAGACAAGTGGTAGACAATCGTTCGGTTTCCGCGAATTTTTACACGATTTGATTTATACACATAGCGACACGGAGAGCCAAGAGGCCCGTGAATGATATTCTGTTACATCTTCATTTCGAAGAAACCTCGACCATTGGATCTTCGCTCAAAAGACTTATCATTGTTGCATTGGGTGACGTGTCTTCGGCAAATGCTCACATGTACCCTATGCAAACCTGCAGCTATCATCTCATTTCACTCGTGTGTAGGAGTTGTAGAACCAAAACCATAACCTCTAACATTTGTCGCTGTCGTAGTATCCCTCAGCATCCAAACTAGCCAAGTTGCACGAATCATACCAACTGATGAAGGCCACATCATCAATTCATGGCTTCTGAGAAAACCCAAGGTATGACATCGTGCTCTCGAAATCGAGGTTTCGGGGACTTTGCTTTGCGAATATGACCGTACATGTATCGGCGGTTGTATATGGATACATATTAAGGAGTCAAAGATGGACATTATCAAGCACGAGCTTGGTTTCTGGGCTTTGCACCCACTGACTTTATCGTATGCCCAAGAATCAATTACTCGGTATTGAAAGCTTTGGTCAAATGAGGCAGAAGGATTGAATGCACTTCATTAATCGAGCAGGAACCTCTGTGCCCGCACGTCTACCACCACCACCAACATTACGCCAGCGAAGGAAACACATGCATTGATACAAACTATACTGCTCCTTAGAGTTGGCGATAAGCCACTCCGCGTTTTCTAGGCTGCTTTAAAGTCTACTACTTAGTATTGCAAGGGCTTTGTTGCCTATAATGATACTTTTTAACGCCGGACCAAGAAGCTGGGCGGACTCTCTATTTATTAGTAGTAGAGTTTTGATATAACACTACCTAGCCTTGAAGCCCGTTACCTTCCTAACGATAACTACAAAGCCCCTATAAGTATAGGGCCATATAAATGGTAGCAATGGAAAGGAGCTTCATTCGAGATGATTATTGACTGTGGGAACTGTGAATATGACCATGATTAGCACATTGATATGGATAAAGCAGGTCTGAATAAAAGGTACGCTTGCTCGTTCCGAAGACAGCGGTATATTTCTTCGCCACTTTTCGCCGTTGAACTTATTGGGAATTGCTACAGCAAAAGAACGAGGTTAGAATAGTTGCCAATAGTGCAGAATTGAGTGCCTAAGGGAAGGAAAAGACTCTTCTATAGCAACCACGATTAGGACTTTTGCATTCTGGCTGACGGATTAGGCAGGACCTGTCTCCATCGCTCGTTTGCTCTGAGGTCCTCAATTACCGCGTCATTTCTTAGTTTCCAGCAGCTTTTGGCAGACTACTGCTTTTACGTGAAGAATAAGACTAGTGCGGTGAGATACTAGGGTAGAACAATGTTGCCCTAGTGTAAGGACTCGTGGTTTCCAGAGGCAGTAAGCGTCCAATTAAGCAGAGCCCATCATTGTTTATGGAGTGTAAACACTCGGAGTGCAACGATTTTTCTGCCCTCAGATATGTATTGATGAATTGCAGAAAGAGGCCATGGTTCTAGCGAGCATTTTGGAATCTTATCCACAGCTACGCTACGTGGTCCCATGATCGATCTTTTCGATGTCTTCCTCAACGAAGGTGAGAAAAATACCTGATTGTACAGTTCCACAGGGATGTAGACTAAATTTTAGCGATAAACAGCAATCAAAACGCACTCAAGAATCCCAATCATCATTATCGACTTTAGCACGGTCGATACTCTTGGTGCTGGATTTATGCAGTGCCTTACTGGCAGCCTTCACGGTAGACGCGGCAACACTCCTACTCACAAGGTCCTATACCAAATCAACAACGGCGATAAATACATTTGCGAACCCAATTCCGACGACTGCGGCCAAATATATGGCGAAAGTTCCTAGCAGAACGTCCAAATGAAATACGTTCGACTGGACGGCGGGAGTCGGCAGGCGGCGTTCTGGATCACTACAGATGGCTACTACAACATCAATACTGTCGATATCCACCAGTATTGTTGCGGAACGTCTGCAAGTGGAGGAAAAGAAGGGTTCTGCAACACTTAATGCGTGTGAAAACCTGTAAGGGAAGGGTAGGAGGGGGTTCCGACCATTGTGGATAGTGCGTTTCGAGTGTGCTTCGCATGCGCCTAAGCAAGCGGGTTGTATATAAGTATATCGGAGTTCTTAACCACAAGAATTCTAGGACCCAGTCCCACATAGTACAAGAGTCATCGTATTGATTCGTTCACATCCGCAAACACATGGACTGTTTTACATTTACATGAGTTTATGCAATTCAAGCAGCCCTGAACATGCTCAAAACCCCAGCCCATGTCTCCCTAACGGTGGGCTGAATCTGGTTTGCGGGCAGAGCAAAACCGTACGTGCATTTGTCGCGAAGCTCGTAGGTGTAGGAGTAGGTTGCATTACCAGTCACGTCAGTGTAATCAGTGGAGGATCCAGTGGTGGCATACAAAGTCGAGCAGCTAGGACCGATAGTGTAAGCAGTACCTGAGACAGCACGAATAGCAGATGCGGCGTTTGTTGCCAAAGTACGGTGCTGGGCGTCGTTCTCGGCACGAAGACTGCAGTCGTAACCATATGGCCTGGAAATATGTCAGTCTTGACTCATCCTACAAGCGGTCACGACTTACCAAAGAATGTATTGTCCATAGGAGTGCACATCAATGTACAATCGGATGCCACGCGAGTTCTTCAGAGATTGAACCTGTGCGACAAGACCGCGGTTCTCAGGGGTATCTCCCGCGGCCTGGCCTTTGTAGGTCTCGGCACACGGGTTGGTACTGGCACCGTTGGTGAGCTCCCACTTGTAAGGCCAGTTGCGATTGATGTCAGTGCCGACGCAACTGTTCCCGCTAATTGTCTTGCGGTTTTTACGCCAGAGGCGGTCTGTTGTCTGAGTGTAGACGAAACCGTCTGGGTTCACGATCGGCATGATGTAGAAGTCAAATTTATCGACAACCGCTTTTATGTTCGCGTCTGATGCGTACTTGGTGAGCAGCTGCCACGCAAAGTACTCGGTGGTCATCGTAGTGATCCACTCGCGAGCATGAACTGTGCCATGGATGAGCACTGCGGGCTTCGATCCTTTGCCGCCAGAACCCCAAATGTGAATACCGGTGATGACACGACCCTGCACCGAAGAACCTGAGGTCACAATTTCTGAGTTGCCAGTGTAACCAGCCTGGAGATCGCGCAGAAACGTAATGTGATCTGTATACGAGTGGTATGCGGTAAACCAGCTCTCGCTTGGCACTATTCTTCGTTAATATAGAGGCAATGCAAGTCGGAAATCAGCCCTACCAGCGTACACTCCCATCTCGCCCTCTTCAGCCAGACTGGCACCCACATCATCGTTAATGACTTTGCTCTCTGCCAGCGAGTTTATCGCATCGATATGATCAGGCGACACAACGACGTCGAGCTGAGCGGACTTTCCAGGGTTCAGAACGTGGGCCGATAGCTCCTCAATTTTAGCTTCAAGACCCTTGATGTTCTCCAGGCGAAGAAGCTTGAATCCACTGTAGTCAATCTTCTTGTTGTCCCTTGGAACCACCGAGGCAAAGACGGAGGATACAAGCAACGCTGAGGTAAGAATAAACTTCATGTTGGGTGGTGGAGCTGGAGTAATCGTCGTTGCTCAGTAGGAACAAGAGACCGGCCTACCTTTTATGCTGATTGTAGTCAGCGCATGCAGTTGCCTGCCCGTCTCGTCCGTCGCCGACACTTTCAGATGGCCATCAGAGTACCACATGGATTAGGCAGGTGTTCGCTTTCCCCAGCTCCCACAATGATCTGCTACAAGCGCCAGCAAAGCACGACTGAAAGAAGCCGGAAGCGAATCTACTGCTGTGAATGGTGGTTTCATTTACTCGAGGGTGCTTGGGAGCTACTTGGCAGATTATGTGTGGGAAGAATACGATTGGCTCGGAGCGCTCTTGGCCCGCCAAATAGAGAAGGAGGTGGGAAGACAGTTTCTTGGCTATACGGCAGGACCAATTCGAGGCTCAGACGGACTCTAGATGCGCATTCCGAGGTGTATCTGGAACATGACGTGCTGCAATTTGCTATCTGACAAGGTCGAAGCGAAGCTCTGTTCGGGAAGGTCCGATAGATGATGGGAAAGCCAAAATATGACTAAATGGAGCGTCATGAAGCCACAACAGTGTAGATTCGAATCATAAGCCAAAAGACAGTTCGAGCAATATTGTGTGTGGATGCATCAGGTCTTATAGTTGTTTCTCTATGTTTGTGAAAGTGTGCTACAGCTCTCGAATATACTACTTTCTGAGCCTATTTGGGTCGGCAATATCCCAGTCGGTGAGGTCCATCACTCGAACTCCTGCACAAGATCAGTTATAACATTACAGACACAGTATGTATACGAGGATCACACGAGGTGGACGAGCACTTACTGCAATCCTTCAGTCCTTTGACAGCTTCTGCTTTGAATTCAGCTGAGATGGTCTCCGTTGCATCTTCGATCAGGACTACGTCGTAGCCGAGCTTGATACCAACAGTAGATGTTCCTGGGGCACAGGCATTGGTGATGAGACCAGTGATGATCAAGGTCTCGATACCGCGTATTGTCAGTTTTGAAACCAATGCCGTGAACTGATGGTACTGATTATCTGCAAAGACTGAGTAAGAGTCAAAAGAGTGGTTTCGTGCTATTTGATGTAACTGTCAGTTGTGCGGAACCCTTCGAGGTACTGCGGTCGGTTTTTCACCCCATCCTCAGTTTCGGCACGCCATGTTCCTGCGATGTAATGGTCGGCATAGACGCCCTGGGTCTCCTGCTTTAGCAGGCTATCGACAAAAGTGATGTTCACGGCATCGCCCGGTTCAGTGTCGGGTTGCGCAGGAGTGGAGGAAACATGGCCTTCAGGATGCCAGTCTTGAGATGCCGCAATGAATGGCCAATGATGATCGTCAATTAGCTTGTGACCTGTGGTAAAGTTGTTTATTCACGAAGGCTTCCGAGCGATCAAGAGCAATGCAGTGTGCTTTTGTGACTTGCTAGAAAACTGCGAGCTCGATCGTTAGTGTGGCGCAAGAGTCTTTAGTGATCTAGCTATGCTGATCTTTCATCAGCACGTCTAGAAGTGTTGAAACCACAGTGAGAAGTATTTTGAGGAAGACTATGATCTGAACGCGCACGTCGAGCCAACGACGAGTTCTGAGCGCATTTTGTCTCACACGTATCACCGTACTTCTGTTACGAGCATCTGGAGAGCCAAGCCTGCACTTTGCTTGCCAGTCCTACGCTTCAGTTCCTGATTCTATACACTGAAAAAAGAGCGCACAAAAAGTAATTACTAGGCTACACCTCAGCACATCTCCCCAGAAAGACCTCGTCGAGAGCTTCGAGGTTTTGAGGGACCGCAATCTCATGACGCTTTCTCAGGCAAGGTAGTAGCAACTCTGTATTTGCAGCTGCGGGAATTCAATTGCTAGAAGGTGGGATGCAGAAATTTGGTGAGTTATCCATAGCGTCCTGGTTGTAACTCATAGTAGTGGAGTCAGGACCAAGTTTTGTGTGAAAAAGGTCGGTACTTTCGATTCCACTTCTGGTTCTCCTTCATTGACGAACAACACACTGGTGTGTAACAGCACCGGCCCTGCTTGATTCTTCTCACATACACTTCCGCCAAACCATCTCCCTGTTCTTCGACACTGTCTCGTGTGTCATCAAGATCTAGTTGCACTTGCCCCACTTGCTCTGGCACCAGTTCGCTGCACCACAGAAATCGGCTCCGCTACCGCAAAAGTTCGATCCAGAACAGCACAGTCCACTCTTGCACTTCTTGTTAACAATGGGTCCGCAAGTCTCGCCCTCACCCGCATCGGGACCTCTCGCAACTGTCGGCTCAGCAGGTGCCTTCTCGTTATCGCACTTTCCGAAGCCGGCCTGACAGCCGTCACCGCAGTAAAGGCTCTGGTCCTGAATGTCGTTCTTGGGGCCGCAATGGCCAGCGGAAGAGCAGCAGCGGTAGAAGTAGCCGTTGGCTCCGGCACCGGGGCAGGTGACGCCGCCTTGGGCGTGACCGCAGACATCGATGACGGGGACAGAGGCAGGGAAGGTTTGTGCGGGGGAGGTCGTTTCAGGAGCGCAGGAGGAGCCGGGGGCAGAGAAGGACTTCAAGCAGCTAGAGGCGTCGCAGTGGTCCTTGGTGCTACCGCACTGTATGAATTAGTTATAGTTTCTAACACAGCAACTTAGAGCGACATACCCATCCATACTGAGAGCAGCAGTTGTTGTCCTTGCAAACCAAGTTGCCGTACTTAGGGCCACAGTGCTCGGGGTCAATCTGAGCGATGACACCAGCAGCGAGGGAAAGGATGGTGACAGCGGCGAACTTCATTATGACTACGTTTGATTCTGTAACGAATGGCTTTTATGAAAACGAATGTATGCGACACGACAAGACAACAAAGTACAATCGACAACAGAAAGAAACCCGCGGATGTCCAGTGCAGCTGTCTTATGTAGACATATTTTTAGATGACCCCGTATTGTTCTGCCCGCTCGTACCTTGCATGTCCAATCACCACCGCGTGTAGTGAGGCCTGATGGGCGCTTTGCAAGGTTGTTCTCGTGAATTTTGAACGCTTTGAACGTTAGCGGGCGCTATGGGCTGCCAGTTTACGTCAAAAAGTAAGCCCATGGTTAATTGCAGGGATCGTTGCGGTTCCAAAACAGATCTCATTGACTCGGAGATTTGCCTTCGGGGGACGTGGTGGCCGAGGTGGCGGCTTATCGTGCACTGGAATGAAGAAGTTTGCTGGTGCGTGTGTTTACACTCAAACATGCTGACTGACGTACACAAAGAAGCCTATCAGCATTGTGACAGCAAGCAGGCCTGACCGGCTGAACACGAGGCACGAAAATGCGCAGTCTGACGAGGATGAAGAGCTGGAGTGGAGCCGTCAATGCCGAAGTTAAGCAAACGCCAAGCGCTAGCGGCCGGATCCAATCACGACCCTATCCACGTTTGCCCCTGATTCTGCCTCCGGATCCAGACGCCGTCGAGCACGAAGCTTTGAGGCGTTAGCTTATCATGTCGCTTGCAACTTCTGGGTTGAAAGGGAGAGACGAGGCTTGATCATGGCTTCATTGCTTCATATCGAAATGTGCGGCTGGGCTGAGCAGGCTGCTGTTCCGGGGCCTTAAGCTGCATCACTATTCTAGGTAATCCATAAGCTCGCCAGTGAGCTTGAAGGTAAGACGTGCACTATGAAAAAAGAGTGTCTTTTAGTTTCCAGCCTGCATGGAGTAGCCTCCGTCAACGGTGACAGTCTGGCCGTTGAGGTACTGGCACATTGTAACGAAGAGGATAGAAGCAGCCATGTCTGTGTCCTTGCCCGGGCGCTGGGCAGGAAGGCCCTCCTTCTTCTCTTTTGGCATCTCGGACTTCTGGTTGTCGTCGCGGCTCTCCTGGGTAGTCATCTCGCTTGGGAACACACCTGGGGCGATGCTGTTAACGCGAACCTTGATGCCATTCTTCGCGATCTCGGTAGCAAGCATCTTGTTGACGTGAATAGTAGCGCACTTGCTGGCGTTATAAGAGAAGTGGTCTTGTGAGATGCGGACATGGCCGGAGATGGAAGAGATGTTGACAATCGTGGACGACCAACCATGCGTTTGTTGTGTGCCCTTTGCAAGAAGAGGAAGGAAGGCGGTCCCCTGGGGAACGTTAGCTGGATTTGGTCGGAGTGAGAGCATCGTTAGACGTACCATCAGGAATGGACCGACAACGTTGGTTTGGTAGGTGTCGAGCCACTCTTTCTCAGATGTCTCGCCAAACATGTTCTTCGAGAACTCTTCAGCACTGTCCACCTTGGTGCTGGTCTTGCCAAACGCGATTCCAGCGTTATTGACGAGAATGTCCAAGTGCTTTTCCTTCGATTCGATTTCCCTTAAAATTTTCCTCAAACATAGTCAGTCTCAAAAATCGAGGTGAATATCTGGAGGCATCTTACTGTACACCGTCCTTGGTCTGAACGTCTCCAACAATGGGGATGATCTGGCCAGGAATGTCTTTGCCGTGGACCTCAACGACTTTCGCGAGCTTCTCTTCTGTCCTACCGACAATGTAGACCTTGGCACCGTTGACTGCAAGAGTCTGTGTGATCATGAGGCCGATGCCAGATCCACCACCTGTAACGAGGGCAATCTTGTCCTTAACATTGAAGATGTTGGACTGCGTGAGCTCTGCGTTGTTGGACATGGTGGAGTAGGGGTGTTGCAATTGATTTGAGATCTGGTTTGCGCCTTCTGGTGCGGGCATGAGATTCCTATGAGCTGGTGTAGGGTGTTTGAGAAGGGGCTGCCGTGTGGCAGTTGATAAACAGCGGAAACTGTGTTGTCGACGACTGACGTCACGAGCAAGACCGATGACGTTGGAGGGCACTTTTTTCGTGAACATGACGGTCTGTCGAGCGCTTGGAACGTAAAAGTGAATGCAGGTGGAACATAAGAGGGGAAGTGCAGGCTAGAGATACTCGTCGGCTGCGAGGCGTGCACGAGCTGCAGCGGCCTCGATCATTAACGTGCTCATGACATCACATCATTGGCCAATGCCTATTGGAGCTCGACGACTGAACAAAGCGTGTGCTGGACGTACGAACCACACCCGCGGGAGCGTCGCCCATGCCAGGGAGCGTCGTTGATGGTGTGGGCCGCGCTCACCTTGCAGTCGTTCTCCTCAGATTCTTGCAACTCAACCTTATTGTCGGAGCCCTGCACATTGGTTCCTGGGTGTTCATCCATGAAGAATTCATGTGTCCAACGTATCCAATCCGTACCGAATTTTCTCACGACGTCGTCACCATCATGTCCAAGTTCGAATATTGCCGTTTTCGCCATGCACCTTCCTGCCAGCTACACCCAGGTTCATGCTGATCATAGATGTACCAAACAAGGACTACAGCGTTGCCAAAACCTCGAGCTTTCCTTGGTCCAGTACTTTCAAGTTTCCAGAAACTGGGCTGTTTATTTGGGCAAGCGTTGAGCAACGTCTGACTCAAAATCTCTAGACTGCTGACTGACGGCTATGTAGCTGACGGCGTTTCTTGTTAGTTCATTCGAGGCCATGTTTGTTCTTTGGTATCGAGTCTTGTATAGTCTTTCAATGGAACTTTGCCTGCACGCCTCCGTATCTGACACCATCGACTTTCAGCTCAAAGACCAAGCCAGCGCTCTCTATCCGCATGTCAAGCGTGAAGTCGAGATTGTCGAACACCACTCCTTTGGTGGTTGTCAATCGAGTGAACAAGCTCTTTGGCACTGTGTCCAAATCCGTAGTCAGCGTGCACACGTTGATAAGACCTTTTTGGAAGGAGTCCGGTGCAACGTCCATATCGCAGGCAATCAAATCATCTTCGACGATTAAAGACTGGCCCGGTCGGAAGTTGCGCGTGTAGTGGAATGAGATTGGTTGTGCTTCTGACACTTGCGCACCCTGAATAATGTTAGCGACGTACTCGTCCAAAGTTTGCGGCACACTTACCTTTGCAATATGCCACTGCATACGATCGCTCACCATCCACCGCTCCCAAAGTGGACTCCAGTATCGATCGGATATGGGATGCTTAGATTCGTCAAAAACAGTAGCGTAGCTTGTACCGTAGTGCCATCGGCTTCTCCTGCTGACAACCATACTGCCCTCTAGGCCGCGAAGCACGGCACCTCGTACTACTGCAGTCCAAGCGTGAATTGGGTGGTAGATCTCCACGGACTGCGTAGCGCTCATTGCAATGGCGTGGGTTGGACGTTCCGAGTAGGGCGGGGGTGGTGCGCTGTTGAAGTGTGACTTCATCCGACCGTACAAGTAGTTGCTCTGTCCGAATCCCCCTACAAGGACAATTCCACAAACAAGACCATCTTCCGCTCTTATAGTCTCCACTTGACCCTCTACCAGGTTGATGACCTCCTGCACAACTGGATCGAAGATGCTCTTGACCTGCTCATTGCTCATAACTAGAAAACCAGAATCGAGTCCCGCCTCCTCATCATCAGGTAAACCGGGAAAAGGTACGTTTACTTCATTGTCTTCGTCCTCGTTGAAGTTGCGCTTCACAAACTCTTCAAAGTATTTCAACCCCATGTTCCAGGTTTTCGCTTTCTTCTCGCGCATCCAGTTGTAGCGGTCGGCGCCGATGCGCTGCTTGACATGGTCTTCGAATCGGTAGTTGAGGAAAGCCGAGCCACAAAGGTTTCCAGTGCCGACAGCACTTTCTTCGACGCGTAGAGGAGACAATTGGGTGATTTTGTATGCGATGAGATCGACAGTACCACCACCTAAGTCCGGTCAGCCTTCTTCAACCTTTCGGCAGCCATCGACATACCAGCATCGCAAACGACGAAGTTATCCCCAACCTTGAGATGATTCGGTTGTATCGCCTTGAGTGTATACACTGCAGCAGCTTCAGGCTCAGATATGATCTTCAGATCGTGTCGATTTCCCATACCTGCCTTCTCCGCAGCTTTCAATGTAGCATCCTTCGCTGAGTCTGACCATACAGCTGGCACCGTCAGGACAAATTGCACCTCTGTCAGGCTCATGAAGGTCTCCCCGTACCTCCTTGTCAGAGTCTCCATTGTGTGTTTGTATATATGCGACAGATAGTCTGTCACCGCCTCATTGACCGTCTTCTCGTATTTGCGGAGTTGAGCTGCCGTCTCCAGCGGCGATACAAAATGAGGGAGCTTCTGATTGCGGTCGAGGAACAGCTTTATACACCGCAGGCGCGTTTCTTCGGGCTTGAACTGAAACCCCCATTTTACGTTTGCTGCAGGCTTCGCTGAGGCTTCAAGCGACGACGTAGAGCCGTTCGATGGAGGGGCATCGGTGTAGCCTATTTCGGTGGGGACTTTGTCTGATGTGATTCCTGAAAGCAAATGAGCACTCATGTTTTTCCGGTCGCAGTGAAATTGTGGCGTACCATTACCCCCAGGCCACGTCTTGATAATGTCAATGTCATCCGGAGTCGCAGAATAAACAGCGGCCACGCCTCCATCAGGTCAGCCTCCGAGTATTCTATGGTCTGCGCATTGCGAGCCACCTACCACTGTATGTTGTGCCAAAATCGACACCGACGATCAGGCGATCGTACGTGGTGCTTGCACTCGAAGCGGCACCGATTGCGCTTGTCGCCAGGTTCGCATTGGACCCTGGGTTGAAAGCGAAGGGGGCATTGCTCCCTCTGAACGGCAACGTCGTGCTCATTTCTCTTTGTATGAGAACAAGGCTAGGCGGGCGCGTCAAGGTTATCGTCTCGTTTCTCGCGGTCGCGTTGCGGGGTCAAATCAGCTATCGTCAAGCTGTTGCACGCGGAGACGAGTTAAATCGAGGGCGCAGTAGACCTTAAGGTCAAGTAAAGGGGAGCCTGAAAGACATCGCAGAATCCAGGCGCCTGCCGAGCTTTCTCGTGCAATAGTGAAGCCTGAAGCTGGCGGTAGGCTATGCCCAGGGCGTCCAGCTGCAGCACTGTCGATCGTCAGTCGCGTATGGCTACGCCGCAGCCCCGCTGTGCTCCGGTCATCCTTACAAGATCTTCCAGGCAACAATCTAAGCCGTTCGGTACTGCAGCCATATCTCCCGAGAATGGTTGGTGCTGGAGATGAAACCCTGAGAGCGGAACGAACTTGTTGAAGCTATGAACGGCGAAAAGAAGAGCACTGGTCAGTCTCCACGCCGCACAAGCTGCTGCGCTGGTCTGGATCGATACTGACACAAGCAGATCTTTCTAGTAGACTCAGCGTGAAACGTGGAGGAAAGTTGATTTCGAAGACGCTCGGCAAGTCTTCATCAGCGCCCTCCGTCAGCGCCCCGCCTAAAGCTGCCGTTGGCGCGTCAAAAGTAAAAAAGGATGAGGTGCAGAGACGCAAGAACTCTTTCCATAAGATGCTCCGTGCGTCGTCCAAGGAGAAAGACAGCGCCCGCCCTGTACCGCTGATTGATCCTGCACCAAGTGCATCTCAAACACATGACAGCCATAGCAATCATGTGGACTCCTTAGCGGCAAATGCAGCTGTTTCTGCAGAGAATGGCAGAATTTCCAAGCTTGAGAGGACGCATGGCCCAGGCGACGTTCATCTCACAGAGCTCGAGAAAGCACTGGCAGCTACGCAAGCCGAGACAGCGGCGTTGAAACAAGAGCTGGAGAGAGTTAAGCAGGATGCGCAAGCCTCTGTTGAGATATCCAGGTACCAGGCAGCGGAAGCACATCAAAACGCCACACGAGAGTTCGCCATGACTGTCGAAAATGAAGCTCACGAGGTGGACTGCAAGCTTCAGCATCAGCACCATCAATGTGACGAGGAATTGATGAACCAGAACCATGACCTCCGCTATCGCCTCGTCGAACCCCAAGACCAGCACATGGCGCAATCAGCACGACAGCTTCCAACCCCCATGCACAACGAAGAAAATTGGGAAGCTTTGACGCTACGTTTGCACGAGGCCGAGAAGGAGTCGCACTCCCGCCTCCAACAGCTTCTATTGCTCAAGTCTAGCATCTCGTCCCTCACACGCACAGACTCACAGGTCGCCGACAGCGAGCTTGCAGAAGCGTTCGCGCAACTGGCCAACCGAGTAAGAGAATGGGTCGTGTCGAACTATAGACGCACGAAGATGAATCTCGTTGACGCTCCTTCTGCGACTACCGAGTTACTCAAGTCAATCAAGACCGACTACGAAGAAATCATAGCAACTGATAAGCTTGCACTGTATCAAGCCATTGTGTCCCGCTTCCTCATGCGAATCTTCGATGAGCTTGTGGTCTTTGGCATGCCAGGTTGGGGTATGTATGCTGGAGTTAGAGCATTCTCTGCAAAGATACAGAATGCTGGCGCCGAGTTTTGTGAGTGGAGACGTGCGACGCTTCGGGTCGTTGAAAAATACCAGCTCGGACCGGCTTTCCAAGAACAAAAAGACGAGATACTGCAAGGACTTGCCACCGAGCTTGAAGCAATTCTGCTATCCATTACGTCTACAAATCTTACGCCGGGTGCTCGGGCTTCGTTGTTCGGTATTTTGAACACGGCTGCGGAACTGCAGCGGACACTTTGTTTACAGAAGGCCCAGTATCGCGTTCATTTCTTCGACACCCTCGAGCACGAAAGAGATCACGTTGAGAACCGTACGATGGAGCCAGTGAATGATCTAGAGTATTCCACGGACGAGGGCAATGGCCAACACACAGCACATAGGTTTGGTTTCTGTGTCTTTCCATGCTTGAAGAAGCTCGGCCATGAAGTTGAGGCTGACACAGAATTGGAAAACATTGTTTTCAAGGCCAGAGTGTGTTGCGGTGTTGGTTGAGCTTATTTCAAGTTTTGAGCTCCTGAACGCCTCCCATCTCATGACCATCGCCCGTCTAGGGTCACTCTCCAATACGGTCAAGCTGGAGATGCATACACGAGAAAACTTATTTGTCGAACTGCAAAGCCGAGAACTTTCCCATCAGCAGATCTCTTAGGCGTCCATCGTCCTCGAGCCACTGCGCAACTGTCATAGCTTTCTCCGCCCATTCTTTACACAACGTATCGTTGTCTGCCAAGTAATAGTCCACAGCACGATTGAAAGACGACGTGGCTAGCCACTCAAGTTCTGTAGCCGGGTATCGATCGGGCTGCTTTAGCTTCTCGTCAGTTGAATCGACGTCATGTTCGAGCTTTACAGGACTTGGGGGAGGGGTGGCCATGGATGACAATAAGGCACCAGACAGATGCGGACGCTGAGTGTGCTTAGAAAACAACAAGGTCAACGAAGTTGGATGCAAACGTACCCCATATTTCTTCGCTGCAATTTGCGTAGCCTGATCGAGGCACTTGAGGCTGATGGTTTCATCGAATGTGAGGGTAGATTCGAAAAGACATCGAAGCCAACGCGATAGTCTCGTGACATCGCTACCGTTTTGTCGCGACGTCAAATTGATTATCTTCTGCAGCATCGACAAAGCTTCTGGCCAGCAGTTAGCACGCCACCCGTAAAACTATATTGCTTGCGACTCACTGCCTTGGTATCTCGCATCCGCATTGGCTTGCACGAGAGACGAATGGATAACAAGGACCAAATCTGCCAGTGTTTCGTAACGATCTGAGCTCTTGCAGGTCCAACATTGCTCAAAAAGGCTGTCGAGCTCATCCCATCTCTGTAACTTCAGAACCGCTTCCAGCTCGAGCTTCACTATCTGCAGTTGTTTGGACAGTATGTCGTCTTGTGCAGCTCCGCTTAATATCTTCGCTACCTCGGTTGTGACACAGCGAAACTCCTGGCAATGTTTACGTACTTCTAAGTAGTATTGAAGCTGGTTTGTTAGTCCAGCACACCGCATCAAGACTTGGAAAACCCACGTGAGCTTCCTGGTTATCTTCTGCTCGCGCCAACGTGGTGTACGTACAAGCGGTAAGAAATTCGCAAAAGCCAAGCCGCAAGCCTAAGTCGGCAGTCGCTTCTGACTGATCTTGCTCTTTTTGCAGCCTGATGAACTGGCTGATCGTTAGTGGAGGCCTGATAAGATCTTTCAAACACCTCTCACCCCGGCACAGGCATTCAGCAGTCTGACCAAACTTTGCGGTATTATTTCCGCGCAATACTTCAACGACATGTTGTATGAATTCTTTGAGAACCATTCGAGCTCCTGTACGGTGAACAGTTGCTGCTCAAGCGTGCTGGGTCTGCGCCGAGATCTTTTGGCCTGGTTATAGGCTCCTTCGAAAGCTGTGCACAGCTGGTTGAGAATCTCGCCATCCACCGCACCGTCTTTCGTAAGTTCTGATTGCAAGAGCCTTAATGTGACACTTCCCAGGGTTAGACCAACCACAATAACAGTACCTGAGAGCTTACCGTAAGAGTGCAGGGAGATTAATACCAGCTGGTGCAGTGTAGTCATATTTGTCCAGGACTCGTTCGAGAGCATGGATCGCTTGGCGTTTGTTGCCGACGCTCTGTGCCTCCATCACACAAGCATAGAGAAGTGTTGCATCTTTCGAAGAGTTTCGACATACAGCGTCTAAGCATTCAGAAGCTGTGATAGTGAGCCTGGGAATGATCTACAGCTGTCGCTGAGCTTACTGAAATCTGCATCCCCGCTTCTGAGGCCAACTTTGTACATCAAATATCGCGTCACCGGCTCATCTCGACCAGTTTCGGGTATGTTACAGTACGCACTCCGAGCAGCTCCATAGTCATGTCGCCACAATGCAGACTGAATGATTTTTCTGCACATGTTCAGTCACTACACTTTAGGGTGACAGAATATGTCGAACGACCACGCACCTCGTAACCTTCACCTTGTTCTGAGTACCGGCCTTGTCGAGTATGGGGTGAAGACAAAGTCGACACCATGCTTCAGTTGCGTTGTGCTGCTCTTGGGCTGATAACTCCTCAACTTTTTTCCAGAGCAACGTTTGCGCAGCATGAGTCGCAGGAGCCGAGAGCGAAGAGTTGGACTCTTGCAGCACAGTGTCGAACATATCTTGCAGCTGCTCAAGAGTATTCTCAGCATGAACATTGGTTGTACTGATCCAGACACGAGTAATTGTGGCCTTTTCAATCCATGAGGTATTTTCTTCTCTGATCAACCGGATTGTGATCAAATCGTCAAGTACTTTGCATGCGTAGACATTGCTTTTGTTCTTTAGTACCGGTCGTCAAAATATCGGAATCTGTCTTCATACCTGATTTCTTTCAATCTATGGATATGATGTATGATTGTCTTGAAGTTGGTATCATTGAGTACAATAGTTCGGATCATTCGAGCAAGCACTACATCCATTAGTCCAGAGCTTTCGGCCAAACACTGACTTACCGTTGCAATACTCGCTTCCATCATGTTTTGCTGCTGAGATGAGTTCAAGTTTCAACAAAGATACCACCAACTTGTCTCCATAATCAGCTTCCATAAGCTTGACCAAGTGCCATGCTTTATCAGACGCTCCAGGTACGTCGAGCTTCATATGCGCCTGGACTACGAGATGTATCAGCCCTGATATTGCTCAAGAGATAAAGAACTCACCGAGACTCTGCATCATACACAGTCTTAGTTCGCCAGCCTCGGGGCTCATCATCTCAAGGTGTTGCTCTCCGAATACATCGAAAGCACGCTGTAGCCACCTCACCGCAATCTCATAGCTGTGTTTAAACAGGGCTTGCTTCCCAATTTCGAAGAGCAAGTCCGCTAGGTGCTCTGCCGTGCTAGGGGAGGGCACATAGGTGAGTTGCTTACACCTCGCAAACATGTGCTCTGCCATATCAAGACGGTCTTGATAGAAGGCCTGAAAAGCTTCTTGTCAGTGCACTGCTATCAAGAAAACACTGACAAGGCTTACCAGGACAGTCCGTACCGCAAAATACTCGAGACACAGAGACCTCGCGATGCTGGCTTCTTCGCGTTGACTGTCACCGTCTTTACGCTCACCACTCATAACGTCTTCGTAAGTCGCAGCTTTTTCGAGCACCTTTGTGGCGCTTTCGAACTCTTGTGCCAATATGCAAGCCTTCGCCGCCTTCAATGCGACCTTCATGAGGCGAATGCATGCTTTGCACTCGCGACTCTTCACGGTCTGATCACCAGCCGAGTCAAGCAGCAAAAAAGCGTATGCGCGCAGAAGACAGATAGTGCTGCTATTGCCAGCTTTCCTATCATTGGTTTTCCCGCTCTGGGTTGGCTCGTCACGCCGTAGACGAGTGGATAGATTCCAAAGCTCAGTGCCTAGCTTCTCAAGCTCATCGCGCTTCGCGAGGACGGTTGGTGAAGACTGTAGTGGTAATTTACGTATTTGCGCATACAGATCGTTGAGAAGTGCTGGTTCGGCGGTCTTGATGCGTGAGGTGAGGGTGGAGGCGAAAGCTGCGTGTTGTCAGGGTTGGAAAGCGACAACTGCGTTGAGCGACACCTACTGATAACGGCCTTAAGTTTCTTTTCGCGCTCAGTATTTGCTGCGGACTGACTTGGAGCCATCGTTGGGGTGCAGAGTTGAAGCGGCAACGAGTTGGTGAGGGAAGATGTTTGAGATCGTGACTGCCTTCTACGGGCCAGCCAACGCTACAAAACAAAAACCAACAATAGGAAGCACGACAGCAAAACATCATTCAATTAATGCGAAAGATATGTGCGGATTGCACAATGGTATACTAAGTGAGAGATGTGTCTCTGCGAAACATAAAGAAAGGTTTTACCGAAACGACAACGTGATACCCTTGCCTGATGAACGCCTGCCTACTTGCGTAGCAAACTAGTGTACAGTGGTAGCTTAGAAAGTATTTCCAGTATTTTTTTACAATCGCAATAGCTTGTTCTGTATTAGGAGATCGGCAAGGGTCCAGATATTGGCTCCGTTATTGGTAGGAAGTTACCTACAATCAACGCTGGTCTTCGTCAAGTCAGCATAGCTCTTACTGGAGAGCAGAGAGTACTCACATATTCCACATATCTCGCTTCACAGTGAAAGAAAAGCAGCATCGTATCTCGGGGTCTTTCGAAGTCGGATCAGGATTTTTGATGGAGCAGCTGGTAAGGATAGCTTTTTGAGTATGGTCGAAGGCGATGGCACCGAATTTCTCCCAATACGAGACGAGTGATGGTTCGGCGATGATCTCGTGCAGTGCGATATTACCCTACGCCCACGTTAGCATACTAGTCTGGCCAGGGTTAGCCAACAAGGGTGGCACTTACGTCTCGCAACTTTGACATCGGCGCATGAATGAGACGTGCCATTTCCTTATTCCCTCTGTATATTTCGCCTGTTCTACGCCAGCAACATGCAGGTATTGCCATGCTCGCAAAGACGCGATCATACTCCATCAAACTCTTGTCGAACCACATCTCTACGCGCACCAGCTCCATGTCGTTGAGTTTTTGTACTCGCTCCCTGAACTTGGGCCTGAACCTATCAAGCTGCCGTAATATACGTACACGCGAGACCTGTTGCAAGTTCTGTTCCATGTACTGATTCAGCCTTGCGTAACCCTTGACGTAGTTGAAAGGTCTCAAAAGACCGGCGTCCATCTTAGCCTTGAGCAGTTTGTTCATACGCTCTTCAGGACTATCGTTACCCGCTGGGTCGGCAGCTGCCATTAGGTACCTCTCTCGCGCCTTGTCGGCGGTAGCGCTGTTTGTTGGCCGTTGGACAGAATTGCTGACGGTGGGTTGGGCAGGTGGCGGGAGTAGTTGGGCATTTCTTGACGTGTTCGGGTCGAAGGTGGTGTTGTTAGTCAGAGTACCCATGGAGTTCATTAGAGAGGCATCGGAGAACAAGGTGTGAAGATCGCCACCACCGTAAAAAGAGCCATCATCCATGAGGTTGTTGTTCAGGAAGTCGTTGAACAGATTGTACTCATTGCTGACCTCTGGTGTGTTGAACATATAAGAGGGATGAAAATGGTGCATATCCTGAAAGTTGTTTTGGGAAGAGGAAGAAAGGAGGTTGTCATAGTTCACAACTGTACGAGTGTGTTAGTAAGAGATTCAGTGGAAAGCTAGGAACGTGCGTAACCTACAAGACTGGTTGCCGGAAGTCAATGCAGGTAATTGTGGCGCGGATACTGGATCAGCTTGCGTAGTTGACGGCGTACTGGCAGCTCTGTTAGGAGGTAGGGGAGGAGGCGCCAGATTCAGTCCTGCGTCTGTAGCGCTGATCTGCTGGGACATGGCATTTGAAGCAGCATCGGAGGTAGATGCTCCGTTCGTAGTAGCCTCGCTTGGAGCACTGCCATTTTCAGGCTCTGATTTAGGTTTCTTGACGCCCTCACGAGGCTCGTCATGGCATAGATGTCCGATATTTCGTTTGACACATCTTGTACATGGTCGCTCCTGTAAGCAGCGAGGATCAGCATAGGGAAAGGAGGAAGGCGCCGAACCCACTCACGAGGTCGCAAGTCATATGCTGAGAATTATCCTATTAGCAAGTATTGCAATATGATGTGCCGCAGCAGAACGCCACTATTTTAGATGTCAGGGAGACGGCGGCGGCTTACCGAACGTCTGCAATAGATGCACGCTGATTGGAAGCAAAGAAGTCAGCCAGACTGTCAAGAGCATCACCGGAGGACATCATGAGAGTCTCACCATGATTGACTTTTCTTCGTTTTTTGGAGGTCCGCGCCGGCGCGTCTGAGCCAGGTGCGGATGAAAACTTGTCCTTGGTAGGTGATCTACTGTTGGATACATTGGACGCGGAGACGACCGTCCCCTGATCTGCTTCTTTGGCACTTGTCATATTAGGCGAGGCGGCTCCATTGGAACTTCGCGCAACCTCCGGCATCAACCGTGTTGGTGTGGGTGGGTTTCAGAGCTGAGAGCTGGGCGCTTGGGCGTGGTACAGATAGATGGGTCTGTTACGCGTGTGAACGCCAAAAGAGGCAAAACAAGCTGGCAAGTGGAGCACGTTCCTGGGTCACACAGCAGCGTGTGTAGTGAATGGGAGCTGAGTCAGTATATGGGCGTCGATCAGTGAATGTTCATGGTCGCGTGGTTAGCCGACACTCAAGAGGAGGAACCGGAACGTCGGATCTTGCGCCCCGTGCCCTGGAATCAGACAAAGTTTGACCCCGCTACAAGCCTACAACGACGGCGGGCTGGGCAACGCTGAGTTCGCAGGAGTTCCACCGAAGAGCCGCAGCGTCCTGTGGGAGCATGACTGATGTCCGGCAGTAGCTGGAGGGTGTGGATCCCTTCACGTGTGCCAATAGTGCACTACAGCTGGATGATGTCTACATGCATGCACGACTTCCGGTGACCATCACGTCGGAAATTCAATTGCTATAACTGATGCGAGGACGATAATGTACCAACCATGCTATCTGCATTGCGATACAGCCTTGTTGCGAGTGCAGCCACACGATGGGACGCAGACCGTCCCTGTTTGTCGTAAAGAGCCGTTTCCAAGGTAGTATTGGACAAATGCGCCCAATCCCACTGACGCCTTAATGTATCCCAGTAAAAGACCCCGTTCCGTGCTCACCGCATTGCTGCACGCATATAGCCACAGCCCATACCCAGCTAAACCTATCAAAACTCCTGGAGCGCCCCAAATGTAGGTTGGACCTGCATGCCAATAGCTCACAGCGCAGCGTACTGTTCCGTACTGGCATTTTTAAAGAGCACGTCGTCTAGAGCCGTCCGCGCATATGTCACCCCTGCCTCAATGCCCGCTACCTGCACATGGTTTCCTTGCATGTTTTCTAGACTGCGTCGGAGTTGTTCGAGGATTGGCGCAAGCTCGGCGTCGGGCGCATCGAACGCAGAGGAATCTATAGCAGCTGACAGCCTCAGGGCAATGTCACTTGGACCGTCGCCGTCGGCATGTACGTTGTCGGAATTTTCGAGCAGGGGATGAATCTGCGCCTGATCAGCGTGCGACTTGTGCAATATGGGGGTCATAGTTTACCCGTCCGTGTCTTTGCTGGCGCTTCCACTCTGCTCTCCACTCCTTCGCATCCTTTTTGAGCCCATCCAGGCTCTTCTCATCTTTGGACAGTAGGACATGTGCCGCCTTGACTTGTTCGCTAAGAAGTTGCTTCGAATGGCGTGCCGTTGTCACGTCGCGAAAGACGTGTCCGTTGCGCTCTGTGAGCTTGTCGATATTGAAGTGAATGTCTCTAGCCTGGGGCGGTATCTTCGAAGCAGCGAGTTGGCGCACAAGTCTCTTAACGAGTGGGTTTAATGTATTGTGTGCAGACATGATTTTGCGTTCATCTCGTTGCGTATTCGTAATGTCTTTTTTTGCGTCTTTGATGACAGCACTGATCTGTTCCAGGACTGATGGAGATAAATGTGGCCATGTCTCGATGACATCTTGTGGTATCCTCCTCGTCTTCGATTCCAGCTGCACATACTTCTTCTGGATCGTTGTAGGTTCTGCGGCGATCTCGCCGGCGTTGACGCGAACCTTGCGTTTCCGTGATTCAGAGCGTTGAGTCTGCGTGGGTGCGACTATAGAAAGCTCATCCTCTTCCTCCTCTCCTCGCGGCCTCTTCCCTGGCTTGGTCCTCTTGCTGTTGGCTGCAGTTGCTACAGGCTTCGCGACTCGGCTTGCGGTCGCACCCCCATTGCGGCTCCCAGGAGGTCTGCCTCTTCGCTTCTTCGCAACATTATGGTCTCGAGCCGGCGCCTACTTCGAGTTTAGTATATACAGTGGCTGCCTGCGTTGAGACACTTACCATGACGTCGTGTTGGAGTCGCAGCATGCGTCCGCTCTTATTTACCTGCGCGTCCGCATGACTTGTGCACGAGCACTAGTGGAGAGCACCCTGAATCGCGCAGCTTCCCCCTCCCCATCCACCCTGTACGATAAGGACGGTTATTTTTCAGCATCACGCATCCGAATTATGCACTCTACATCAATATCTGGAACCAAATTGCCCCCTTCCTTGAGGTATTTAGGTTCTCCAACAAGACGTCTCAAGGAAGCGTCATCTACATCTGTTCATTCTTCTACCTCATCTGGCCTAACAATCTCTAGCATTCCAGTCGTCTTCAATTAAAACGTGAGCATAAAGCTTCGTGTTCTCAGCTGCCAAGCTCGCAGCACTCTTGTTCTTTTAGCTTGCCCTCAAGGTACGCAGCTTCGCGGTCTCTGGCTTCGAGTCTGGCTTCGAGGGAAGCAAGCTCTCGCTGCTGGTCAGCGTGCACAACGTCGGCCTTTTGCTGATCTTGGGCAGACTGGTCTGTGAGCTCCTTATGTTTATCGGTCATTTGTGCCGCCGCATTAGCATATGTCGTAGATTCTTTCACCTTCTCGGCCAGCTAGCTGGCTGCCCTTTGATTGAAGCTCACAAGTAAAGCTGACTTGCTCAAGACGAGGTTCGGTGTTCGCCTGGCCCGCTGTATCAAGTTGGGCTTGCAGCTTTGCGAGTGTGTCTTTGAGAGCCTCCACCTCGGCCTCCTTAGCCTGGAGACCGGTGGCACACTGGTCCAGCATGCTCTGTTTGATATCAGACTGCATCTTGAGATCTTCACATCGATCACAAGAGTCACAATCGCCACCAAAGATGATGGTAGAAGCCGTAGAAGTGGCGTTCGTGAATGGCGCAACAGATAAACGCTTACCCCATTGTGCAAAGAAGCCAATACGTGATGTCGCGGGCGCAGACGTAGGCGCGGTCGAACAAACAATGTCCTCACAGATGTTCGAGATTTGGTCGTTGACACCGATCATGATTTTGTTACTCGAGTGATGTTCTCGAAATGGTGGATAGTCTTCGATGGGGGAAATGGCAGAAGATTTGGGATCTCTTTTCTAACTCTTATAGACAGTGCGTTGTTCAGGGAGACAATGCGACAGGACAAGATAGGTGATGTCGTTCAAACACGGAGAGACAGTGCTCGTGCCCCAAGAAACGAACAAAGCATGTGCAGACCACAAGAATCAAGGGGTACTGTTTCGGGATGAAAGGAGCGATACGGCCACGCGAGTGGACAGTGGGAATATGTGTTCGAGGTCTCTGCTCGTGCCAAGAGGCCTTCGACCCACACCGCGGCGGACCGGAAGCCCTCGTCTGTCAATGGGCGGGCAGAATAGCGCCATTACGACCGCGCCGTGCAGTCGTGCCGTGCAGTCGCGCTGTGTCTCCTGCGTGGACGCGACGCTTTGCGCAAAAGCTGAACATCTGGCAATCCTTGCGTCCGCCATGAGTGCAGTTGTATAGGAGGCTGCGGCCATTCATTGGTGTGCTTTAGCAGCCAGGTGCGTGCTTCTGAACGTCTGATACGTCATGATGCGTGACAGGGAACGGCAGCCATTCCAACGATCACAGGTCCAAGGGTGTCTGCCCTGCTTGACTTGTTATGCAGGTGGGATCATGTCGCCTAACAAATCAAGGAGATTTATCCTTTAAATCTAATCATGCGTCATGCCAGCATGCTTCACCGCCCCACCGCAGCTTGTCGATATGTTGCGACGCCTGAGCAGGCAGCTGAACGATGAAAGAGACAGCATCAAACTTGAAAGGAGGACAAGCAAGAGGGAACGGATCTCGCGATTCTTTCGTTCGAGGAAACAAAAGCCAAAGCAGTACGATGAAGCACCTGTAAGCCTGCCCAACGTTCTCTCTTTGTCTAACACAAGACACCGCTGCTCAAGCACTCCGGCTGACGAGGCACTCTAACTTGTAGACAAGTCCAAGTCCAGATAGGACACTTTCGTTGCAGCCCTCTCGATTCAAGAACGCCGGCACAACGACCTCAGAGCCGTCAAGCAGCTCTATCGACGCGCTGAGGACATCGTCACTCAAAGAGGTGAGAAGAGAGACCATGACTTCGACAATACTGGGCGAGGATCAACAGACGGACGATAAGAGTGTGGGAATCACTCCATTGGAGAGATCCTTCGATACTACAACCTTGTCTGCACCTACAGACCAAATCAACGCGCCGCATCTGCACTCTCGGCTGGCTGCTGAAGAGCACAAGGACGAGATCGACTTGCTGAGTGGAGCCAGCACACAAGCTCTCTTCTCTGGCGCCCCAAGTTTCAGCGTCGAGTTCATGGCTGGTCGAGCATTGCCTAAAGTATCATATCCTTGGGACAGCGAGGTGGAGCATGATGATGCTGACGACTCGATACACCCCGTGGAACCTTCGTTTATGGCTGCAACTGTGCACGTACATCCCAGCAAGAAGCACTCTACATTTGGTGTCGAGAATCGTCACCAAATATATCAAGTGAATGCTGTTGAGGTGCCAAGCTGGCTCAGTGCACAAGGCTTTGAGCCAGGGAGCATCGGCTTCGCTCACTTTGTGGAATTGCCTCAAGCTGACAATCTCGTCACAGATTCTCTGTACGATGATGCCAGTGAGGAGTTTATCGAAACTTCCAGGAACAAAGTGCTGATGCAAACTACCCCCGAGCGTATTGGCATACGCTATGTAAATATGGACGCAGTATACGACCGCCTCATCGAGTTCCAAGATCTGTACGAAGCATTTCAACACAGCCCGGAACGCATTACAATACTCAACAACCAAAGTCCAGGCGACCTCTACGCGCATCTCTTTAGCACATTCTTGACACCGCCCGGCTATGCTGGAGCCAACCTCGATCCCACAGGTCTGCAGGTCCAAATTGTAGCTATCCTTAGGGTTTTAAACCTAAAGGGGATTTGGCACGACTTCAGCCTAGTCGAGTGGAGAATTAGGCTTGGTCAGCTTCTGTTCTGCGACCCGGAGGCTATGCCCGGGCGAAACGCTCAAACACTGTGGACAGAACGCGATATTCTGCTGCTTCAGATTAGCTTGTCCTGCGAGCTGTTGCTCAGATTGGATGCAATTGCAGCGACCTATGCTGGCAAGACCGATGGCCAAACCCGCATAAGCGCGCAGGAAATACAAACGTTTCACAACCTTACAAGCAGGAAGACGGACTGGGACTTGATTCTGGCACACAGATTTCTGGAAAACATTCTGGTCATCAAGGGCAATGACAATGGTGCTTTGACACCAGTGCCTGAGCCGCGCGGACTATTCTCACTCCTTGGCGGGACTACACCCAAGGAACTTCCCAGATCGGATGTCATTTTCCTGCCTCAGCATCAGTCTCGGCAACTTTCGGGACTCCTGTACTTTGCGGAATCGATCAAATGGCCAAACATGGACTCGCTCACCAAGTCACTGGCTGAGAAGCTTGGGGTGGTAACTCAGGACGTTGAGCGTACGATCACACCATCTTCTCCTAGTGGATGGTCCTTCAATCCTACAACGCCTTCGGTTGTCAGTGTGTACGGAACGCCGTTGCAGACCCCACGATCGGCTACCCATCAGCTGGATGATTATTTCGGGCGAGTCCAGAAACCCATCGTAAGACGTAACGACTCACGATCATTGCGTGTTCCCTTGTCTACCACGCTTGTGACGTTACAAGACAGTCCGAGCCCAACAATGGTCGACATTGGTGGATGGCTCAGTCGCTCTTTTCTTACCGGCATGATCCTTCCAGGGGAAGCCATTTCGCACTTTTTGATCTCGACGCTCCTGGAAAACGACCAGCTCGCGATTTCTGCGCTCGGTGATTCGGCCAACCTATACGGTGGCTTCATCTATGACGGTAAAACATGGTGGAGCAAAGCTTCCGTAGTTGGCCGGGTCTTAGCTTGCACCGAAGGAGCACAAGAGTGCATGGGCTGGATTTACGTTAGTAAGTTACCAGAAGGGGCATCCGTCGGCTGGCATTCCATACACAGTGAACAACTGCCTGTTGCTTCGCGGATCAACGTCGACAGGGACTTGGTAGCAGCAGATGCAAGCGCTGTGCCAGCAGGTCCAGACGTCCCTGTCAGATCCAAAGATTTGGTTATGCCAAAAGACCTTGAGTTTTCTCCAGGGACAGCAGCTCGCTTCCTTCAATGGGATCTCACACCACTCAATCTTGACTTGATTGATGTCGACACAAACCTTGGACCACCGACTGAGAGCGACATAAACACGCCTTCGCTTACCTTTATGATTGAAAAGACCGACGAAGAGTGCGTTTTGACTCTCGCCTACGAGGTACAGTTCGTGGCATCCTGGCCCTGCTACACACCAGCTTCCACATCAGCTGCAAGCCCGCGACATGTGGTAAAGAGCTCAAAATCAGGCACCCTATCACACACATCTTCGAAACGCAGCGTCAGCACAAAACTGTCCAGGAGCAACAGCCATGGTTTTGAACCCCTTCTGTCGCACCCTCCCGAGGCGGCTGGCATTGGGCCGCAGCGCAGCCACACCACCGAATGGGACGAGGTGCAATCAGAATCTACAGCACTGGTGAGGCCATTAATCGCTCACCCTCTCCACGTGTCTTATACACACGTGATCGTACCTGTCACTGACGTTCTGAAACCAAAATTCACGTTGCCCTTCACCATGTCTGCAAACCGGTTGCCGATGTGCTCTTCTTCGATTCTGCCGAGAGACATGCATGAAGACCGTTCAGGTGTCAATGACCGTAGGGCTGTGCTCGTTCTTGATGCGCGTGGTACAGCAGACCTGCAGCTGCTTGCGAGGGCTTGGTGTGCGGAGAAGGGTCTCCACGCAGTCATTGGCCGCGTGGAGAGAACTTGCCTTGCTTGTTGCATTCGCGAAGCGCGTGGCTTGGGCATCAATGTCGTCATCAGGGTATAGGTGGGCGTTTGCGGCTGATTGACTGTGTCTAGCGTCGATACAACCGGCGATTGATTTCTTTACTTCTGCGGGCGCATATGTACATGATACCCAAATCTACAACGCAGCACTTCGCCCTACTCTTTTATGACCATAGGTGTTTGCTTCTAAAGTACGTTGTGTCCCTTCTTCCCCTCGCACGCTCCTCTTCCTGAGCTATGACCTGAACACTACGCTGGTCCCAAAACCTTTGCAGCGTTCACGAGTTGGCTACCATTCTCACTGAAGACTGAGGAGCTGGCGAGAGACTATGCACTGGACAACCGTATCAAGCGGAATGTGCTGAACAAGGCCTCTCAAGAACATAGCTGGCGTTGTATCGTCGTTTTGTTGTTGATAGCTCGTACTCTACACTACAACCTTCTCCCACTCCAGCTCACTGGGCTCTTTCCAATAGTCTGTATTGCTTTGCATGAACCCCATCTTCTGCAACACCTGCCCGCTTCTCGTATTTGTCTTCTCCGTCTCCGCGATAAACCGTCTCACGCCTCTCTCGCTAGCCGCCCACTGCATCACTGCTCTCGCTGCCTCTCCCGCCACGCCTTTGCCCCAATAGTCGCCGTGCACACCATATCTCAGCTCGACCATGTCTTGCCACGGCGACAGCGGCTCATCACCTGCGACTGGGTCTGGCATCGA
Source organism: Ascochyta rabiei (assembly GCF_004011695.2). Lineage (NCBI taxonomy): Eukaryota > Fungi > Ascomycota > Dothideomycetes > Pleosporales > Didymellaceae > Ascochyta > Ascochyta rabiei. The sequence continues at coordinate 775,715 of NC_082414.1, forward strand.
TGTCGTCGTTGCATCCCGGACGCCTGCGTAGCCCACCCACTTGACACGATTCAGGAGCTGGGAACTCAGTCCACTGACCGACACGTCCAGCTCTCCATCACCAACAACCTCCACAAGTCTTACGGGCACTTCCCCCTCCAGTTCCCTCCCAACGTGACCAGGACTGATATCCAGTCCATTGTCTCTGGTACGCAGACCGACTGCAAAATCGCCCAATCCTCTTCTCCTCCAGCATCTTTCGAGGTCACGTGTGACGATCATGTTTGTCGTGTCTTCATCGCTTAGGTCGCGAGCGAGGAAATGCGGACCGAACGCCATTTGGCAAAACGCCTCGTTGGCGTGCAAGCTACCATAGAGCTGGACATAAGCGATGCATCGAACTGCGATCGGAGTTGGCACGATGATGAGGCGGGTGGTGACGAGAACGAACGGGCTTTGGAGGTACTCCGATTGCGGAACAGACATGGTGTATGGGTGAATGAATTCCAGGAATTGTGAGTTGTGTGTACAATATGCACATGCAGCTCGCAGGTGAGATGGAGCAGGTATGCTTAGGAAGAATCGACGGTGGACTTTACTGTTAGTCATGCCTGGACCTCAGCCTTGGTGAGTAAATGCATCCAATGTCGAGTCATAAGCTCGGTTCTCACGCCACAAGCATACCAGCGCAAATCAAAACGGAGCCAAAACAGAACCCGTGGTGGCTCATCCATGGCAGTGCAGGGCACGGTGTTTCCATTGGAGGTGGTTTCTTCCAAGCGAGTCCAATGCGGCTAGACGCGCTGGACGCCTGTGACCCCGTCTGATTACCATCTCACCTGGCTTCCATCTCTGAGCCGCAGATCTAATTTTGGGCATGTTCATGTGAGCCTGCAAACCCTGACATGTGCCAGTCGCTTTGCCTGTCCCCCTACCTCATCGTGTCGTTGTTGTCCAGAATCTACACCACAGTTTTTCACTTGAGCAAATCCAAAAATCAGGTTCATCAAAACGAGATAAGAATTTCTTCACGATGAACTATGCGCCAATGTCTGATCCGGAGGACTATGGGGTATCCCAATCTCAAAACATGGACGATGCAGGCTCGCGCGTCAACCGCTGCTGCGATCGCTCTGGACCTTGGGGGGTCGACATATTTGCCAGTTGCATCGCAGGTTGCTGGGCCGGCATTCTGGCATGTTTTGACGGCTGCAGTGATGGATGTTCGGGCTGCTGCAGTGGCTGTGGTGACTGCTGTGGAGAGTGTTGCAGTAGTGTGGTGAGCTGCTGCACAAATTGAGCGATTCTGCAGAAGAGACAAGCGCCTGGAGTCGTGGCTGCAGAAAGAAATGGATCTAGCAGGAAAGCAACAGGCGACAAAGACATGACAGCAACTGCAGTGGCTGATATGCTCCTGCACATGTACACATGGACGACAGGAGCCACGGCTGTTGTCAGGATGAGTTTGGCCATCTGCGTCCTGGACCATGCACACCTTTCATCCCGTATCGCCATCGCTACAGACCACACATATTCGTTACATCGCCATTTTTACTGCCGACATGTCGATAAGCAATCGTTTACCGTACGGCGTTGCCCGAGAGCAGGCCCTCATAGCTCAACAGAACAGAAACAACGCGCCCAGCAACTGGCCTGAGTCCTCTCGCTCCCCACCCACTTTCAAGGAAGGTGATCCGATACGGAAAACTGATACACATCGCCCACAAGCAGGAGGTAAGTGCTTCGTCTGTAAGAGTAGGTGGGTGGAATCCTCACTGAGCATCCAGTCAACGCAGCAGTAAAACCCAAAGGAGTAAATGACCCGTTCGACGACTCACACAGCGTACACATCAAGGACACCAACTCGTTCACGTACTGGAAATGCCCGAGGTGTCAGTCGCAGCGGGTGAGGTCCCCAGAGCGGCTGATGAACCTGGCACGGACCGGTCGGTATTTCTTCGAATGCAGTGCCCCAAACTGCGGCACGGCGCTGGTAGTCATAAGGAGGAAAGACAGTGCCCTCGGTACGTCAAGTTGTGAACTCTGCCTGCTGCGTATGTTGACGAGTGTTGCAGATACTGTGGAAGAACTCCGAGAACCACTTGTTGAGGGCGAGCTTACGATCCATGGAAAGAACGAGGTTGTTCCTACGACCAAATTGCTCAAGAAGATGAAGAAGAAGAGGCGCATTACAAAGAAGCTTGAGAGAGTGAAGAAAGGCTGGGCGAAGAGCAAGCGCTTTGTTCGAGAGAAAGGCAAGGCTTTCGTAGGCACTCTCGGTTGGTTGAATAGACCCACGGCCGACTCGGATACCAGCGAGTCTGTTAAAGTGGTGACGGCACCGCTCAAGTCGGTCTCACAAGACCGACCAGATGTACCACCACCGTTGACACTCTCCACTCTCCAGCTCTCGAAACGAGTCAAGTCCGACACACGGCTTGCAAGTTCGACACCAGCAAGCCAACCTTTGCGAAGTGTGAGTGACGGGAGTGGTGGTAGCAGGAGGGATCACCACCCTCAAGAGCCACCAGACTCGCAACGGTTCTCTCGGTCTTCGGACATTGATTCAGACCAGGCGTCGTTCGCTTCGAGAAGAACCGAAGAGATGATGGAGGCCTCCGGACCCGCGCATTCGCTGAACGCCATTGTAGCAGGGCCGCCGAACGAGCTCATGCAACAGGCCAAAGAAAAAGGCAAGCGGCCAGTGAAGGCTACCGAGTTGTTCCTGCAGTGCCGCTTCTGTTCGGCGACATTTTCCGGCGATGATGCACTGCTACTACACGTCACGTCAAGCCACAGTGAGATGGGAGGCAAGCTGCCCGTTCAACCGTCGAGCACGGACTTGAGTCGAGGGGTTGGACGAAAGCCGTCTCAACAGGACAAGCGCAGTCTTTGCGAGGGAGAAGAGGAAGAAGAAGGACACGGAGAAGAGGACAGTGTTTACGATGATGACGAGGAGCTGTACCCGCAGTGCCAATACTGCCCACACACGTTCAACTCTGACACAGGACGTCTGAAGCACCAAGCAGAAGCGCACCCTGACGAAGTGGAGAGAGAGGTTTGGGCAGTGCGGACATTGTGAAGCTACGTTTGAGAGGGAGGAGACGCGCGATGGGCATGTGGAGGATGAGCATCCTTACTGCAGGCATTGCAGGGCGGTGTTCGAAGCGAAGACGGCCCGCGATGAGCATGAGCAGAGTGCGCATCCGCACTAGTAGAGGACGCCGTCGTTGGCTGCTGTTCGAGGGCATGCTGATTGAGAGCAAGCTGTCCGGCGAGCATTTGGGGGGGACTGTGGACGGTAGAGGACGTGGGGATCAGGTGGGATGGCTGTGTTCTCCAGGTTCAGTAGGTACTGAATGGTGCATGTTGTATCGCCAAATCATGCCATTGAAGGTGCTATGCTTGCACATCGAGGTGAAATTAAATGGACCGCTCTATCACTGTGTGTGTAGACAAAAGAATGCTCTCTCATGCCTTGAGCAATTGCTCTCTCGTCCCTGCCTCGTCCCTGCCTCGTCCACATGTCCTCTTCCCTTGGTTCATCTCCACGCGTCAGAGGCTCTACGACAGCTTCTTCTCCGCCTTGGCAGCGGTGGCCTTGAGGTCCGTCTCCAGCTCCTTGCCCTCGGCCTTTGCCAAGTCGGTAGCCTTGACGCTCTGGTTGTAGCTGTAGATCCTGCCGACCTGGGTGGCGCCGACGCAGAACAGGAGGGCGTTGACGGCGGCCAGGGCGACGTTCTTGGGGCGGATGACGAAGCACCAGCGGGTCCAGATGGCGCCTGTGCACATGAGGGCAAAGTTCTGGGTCAGCGAGAGCGACTCGGCGGGGCGCGAGAAGTCGGAGGCGCCGGCGGCGACCATGGCCCATTTCATGACGGGCGCCCTGGAGGGGGGGATGTGTTAGTGGGTGGCATGGCTGGGTGTATGCAGTGGTGGGTGTGGGTATTGCAATGGTGGGTGTGGGTGTTGCAGTGGTGGGTGTGGGTGTGTGCAGTGGTGGGTGTGGGTGAATGCAGTGGTGGGTGTGGGTGAATGCAGTGGTGGGTGTGGGTGAATGCAGTGGTGGGTGTGGGTGTTGCAATGGTGGGTGTGGGTGTTGCAGTGGTGGGTGTGGGTGTGTGCAGTGGTGGGTGTGGGTGAATGCAGTGGTGGGTGTGGGTGAATGCAGTGGTGGGTGTGGGTGAATGCAGTGGTGGGTGTGGGTGTTGCAATGGTGGGTGTGGGTGTTGCAGTGGTGGGTGTGGGTGTGTGCAGTGGTGGGTGTGGGTGAATGCAGTGGTGGGTGTGGGTGAATGCAGTGGTGGGTGTGGGTGAATGCAGTGGTGGGTGTGGGTGAATGCAGTGGTGGGTGTGGGTGTTGCAATGGTGGGTGTGGGTGTTGCAGTGGTGGGTGTGGGTGTGTGCAGTGGTGGGTGTGGGTGAATGCAGTGGTGGGTGTGGGTGAATGCAGTGGTGGGTGTGGGTGAATGCAGTGGTGGGTGTGGGTGTTGCAATGGTGGGTGTGGGTGTTGCAGTGGTGGGTGTGGGTGTGTGCAGTGGTGGGTGTGGGTGAATGCAGTGGTGGGTGTGGGTGAATGCAGTGGTGGGTGTGGGTGTTGCAATGGTGGGTGTGGGTGTTGCAATGGTGGGTGTGGGTGTTGCAGTGGTGGGTGTGGGTGTTGCAATGGTGGGTGTGGGTGTTGCAGTGGTGGGTGTGGGTGTGTGCAGTGGTGGGTGTGGGTGAATGCAGTGGTGGGTGTGGGTGAATGCAGTGGTGGGTGTGGGTGAATGCAGTGGTGGGTGTGGGTGTTGCAATGGTGGGTGTGGGTGTTGCAGTGGTGGGTGTGGGTGTGTGCAGTGGTGGGTGTGGGTGAATGCAGTGGTGGGTGTGGGTGTATGCAACGGTGGGTGTGGGTGTGTGCAATGGTGGATGTGTGGCTGAAGGGAGAGCTTCAAGGCATCGCGGCCCCTTGGGCGTGGACAGCCATTGCACGGGCTACACACCAGAAGTGGACGGTCTTGGGGCCGACGGGCGACGCCCAGAACTTTGCGAAGCCGCTGGGCTCGGCGCCCGGTGCGGTCGAGGCATTGCGGCGGGCGTAGTACTGGCGGAAGTTTGTGCGGAAGGCGCTGAAGATGCGCGAGCCCGGGCGGAACGACATGGCGGCTGGGTGGACCGTCGAGGGGGGCGTGGGAGCGGCGGTGGACGGTGGGCGGGGGGTGCGGGGGTTGTCGACGGTGAGGAAGTCGTTATCGTCGTCGTCGGCGTCGTCGTCGTCGTCGCGCTGCTCTGGTCGCGATCTCGGAAGCAGGAAGCTCACTCAGCATTTCGGATCGTGCTGGGTGCTGCTCCGATTGGTCCATTCCCCTTTCGGCATGGTCGAGTCGCGCGCTGGGAGAGCTTGACGAATGTCCGAAGACGGGCGACGGACGACGACGACACCCATTGAGACCCACACCGGCCGCTCACACACGACACCATGGCCTCCAAGTATGCATTCAGTGCCGGCCTGAAGGAGCTGAGATTCCTGTTCTGCCAGACGAGCGAGCACAGCGCCGCGACACGGTACAGACGCCCCCATCCACGGACAGCAGCACAATTCCTGCCATGAAGCGCATGAAGCACACGAAGCGCAACAAACGAGGGTCGAGGGCGGGAAAGCAGCTGACGCGGCGCACAGGAACTTCCTCCAGCGCAGCTACCCCACCATGAAGAAGCACAACCCGCACACGCCCATCCTCATCCGCGAGGCCACCGGCATCGAGCCCACCCTCTACGCGAGATACAGTGCGCCTCCCTCCGCTCCACCATGCAGCACACGACTACTAACACCCGCACAGACTACGGAAAGGAGAAGAAGGTCACACTGCGCGGTCTGGACGACAAGTCGATTGAGCAAAAGGTCACCGAGCTTGTGCACTCCGACTCTGCATAACGGCGAGACAAGGTAAAACGCAGAGGGAGGAGGGCGAGCAGCCAAGAGGAAAGACTTGAAAGAGCAGCCAAGAGAAGACTCTCGAAAGAGCAGCCAAGAGAAAAGACTCGAAAGAGCAGCGGCAAATTCGAGCACACCCTAGTGCAGTGTACACGTGTATTATGACCAATGTACTGGTTCCACCACCCACCCATCTACAGCGCTCTGCCTCTATTTGGCCACGTTCAACTGACGTGAAAGAGGCCGAAGGAGAATTGGATTCCACAGATACTCATGCCCGAACTGAATGCCTCTTCCTAAGCTGGTGCTTTCTCATCATTCCGGTTCTCGCTATCACCTCAAATCCGCCATCACCTGCTCCATCCAACTCTTGCTGCTTCTACAACACACAGGTATATATCTTAGATCTGCTATTACCTACTCCATCTTACTCTCTACTTCTATAATATATACATCTTGAATCTACTATCCTCTACTCCATCTACCTCTTTCTGCTTCTACAACACATACATGTATCTTAAATTTACTCCTATTTACTTTTTCTACCTTTCTCTGCTTCTATAATGTATATATCTTAAATCTACTCTTATTTACCTTTTCTACCTCTCTCTGCTTCCATAATGTATGTGTCTTAAATCTACTATTACCTACCCTACCTAACTCTCTCTGCTTCTACAACACACACGCACACGCCTCAAATCCGCCAGTCTTGCTCAGAGTGGCTGCCGCTGTAGGCCATACCACTGAGACATTGTGAGCACGTCGTGTGCCGTTATACGCACATGTCAAGATGTGTGCTGATTGCGCTAAGACACTGTATAGAGGTACAATGTATATACGGACGCTGCATCTCCAGTTCACTGTACACCTCTCCAGCGCTGCCATGTATAGACACAGTGTTTGCTTGCAACAGCACTCCTTCTGCAATCCTGGGTGTACAGCTACAAAACCTCCCCAAACGCTGGTCCTCTGCACGCCGATCAAACCAAACCAACTCAAACCACACCAGAGAACAGACTGTGTCTGGTGTACATTCCTTTCTTCTCCTTCTTTCTCGTTTGAAACTGTATCTGGCGTACACTTCTTTGTTCTCTTTCCTACTCGTTTGCTTCTGCCGTGCCTCTACCCAGCCAGCCATGGAAGCCCACGTTGAAGAAACAATCACCCAGCACCTCCAGGACTCGGAGGCCTTTGAGTGCTTCTTCGCCCTCGACAGCACGCTGGGCTCAGGCAGCGACGGCCAAGTCCTGGGCTACGAGCACCTCTCCACGCGTCAAATCATCGCAGTCAAGATCCCCCATGCGGACCGCTACTGGACGTCCGACGCCATCAAGAAGGAAGCCAAGGTCCTGGTCGATCTTGCAAAGTACGGTAGGCATCGGAACATAGCGCATATCCTTGCCTACCAGCCGGACTTTGGAGACACCTTCTGTCCCGCCATTTTCTCTGAATGCGCCGATTTTGGAAATCTCATCGACTACCGCGGCGCCTGGCGCGAGCAGGAGGGTATGTGTGGCCGGCCGTATGGGATTGCAGAAGCGACGGTGTGGAAGTTATTCAGAGACATGATTCTCGCGCTGGACCATCTGCACAACAAGTGCGGCTTCATCCACCGCGACGTCAAGTCGGACAACATCCTCGTCACCGCGCCACTGGGCTACAACGACGATGATTCGGTCCCCACAGTGCCCGTCTTCAAGCTCTGCGACTTCTCCCGCGCAATTCTCTATCCCTCCAAAGACGGTGAAATCCGCCCCTGGGCCGGCACACTCGACTACGCGCCCCCGCCCACGGAGCGCCACGAGAAGGAACCTGCGCGCCCGGCGGGCGATATGTGGTCTCTGGGCGCGACGCTGCAGGAATTCGCCCTGGGCATCTGCCCGCTGCAGTCGCGGAACGCCATGGTAGCCAAGCTGAACCGGCGCGAGCAACCCCATCCAAACCTCCACGGCGATGAAGAACTATGGGCGCAGAGCGTCTGGCGCGACAAGTTCTGCGCCACCTACCGCCCGCTGGACCTCCCAGCCAGCGAACTCATGCAGCGGTGGGACATCCCCAAACCCATATCTGCGAGCTTCAGGCCGTTCAGTGCTACGCTGAATGGGTGGTATGCGAAGCTGTGGGAGATGAATCGGCAACTGCGGGTTACTTCTCAGTCGCTGGTCAAGGATCTAGTCCCGCTCATCGACGGGTACATCAGTGGAGAGGAGAAGAGGAAGAGGAAGAAAGACAAGGTGGGAGAGAAGATGCGCCATTCAGATAGCGTACTGGAAACGCAGACCGTGACGCTGCCAGTGACGCCGCCTCGAACTGATTCTGGTAATGAAGATGCCGCGCAGATTACTGCTGGCGCGCGGGAGATGGGTGGAATGCCTAGCTACGAGGGGAATGACTATCCTCCGCTGTCGTCTCAAACTGCATCTGCCCATAAGGATGCTGTGCGCTAGTCACACGTTACTGCTGGTTTAAGGAAGTCGTGGGAGGAGCGCAATAAGCCTAGCTACGAGATATCGACCATCACATACATAGACAAGTACTGGTAGGGACTATGATATGCACAACTGTGATTCGACCACTGAACATCCAGCTAGCTCATGACCAATGATGCTGCCGTCGTCAGCGGCATCGTCGCTGGTGTCGCGACCGGCGCGACGGTCGCAGCCGTAGCACCGGGTCTCGTCAAGGCTGTGGTCGAGGGCAAGTCCAAGAACGAAGCGAGGGAGGCAAGAACCCAGGAATGGAGGAAGAAGACACTGCGAGGAGTAGAACGTCCAGGCTAAACAGGCCCGAAAGAGTCAAGGCAGCACGCACAACGAGAATGGGCGACATCACCTTATTAAGAAGGAAGGGGAAGGTGTAAAATATGCTTTTGGTCTGCCAAGTAAGATTGCCAACCCCGTGAGTCATGGTCTATAAGCGTGAGAAATGCAAACCCCCAGGATAAATCCTCTAAAACGCCAGACAATGCAAGAACAAAAGTCTAAGATATCATGTCGTGACAACAAATCGTCTACTCGGCCTCGTCATCCGTATTAGGGGGCTGGGGAGTACCCTGGTTGATATGTTAGCATGCCGTACAAGACAGTGGGCGTAGAGTGACGTACCTTGGGGCTGTTGAGCCATTCAATGTATCTCAACCTGCGCCTGACCTCACGGTCCTTCTGCTGCTGGCGGGTCATCTTCTTCTTCTTCTTGGCCTTGAACTTCATGTCGTCCTTGTTGCCCTCGGTGTCAGATCCCATCGGTGTACCAGCAGAGCTGGGTGCGGCGGAGCTAACGTTGCTGCTAGCGACCGACGATCCAGGACGAGAGTCCTCGAAGCGGCCCATGTCGATAGCAAGGTGGCCCTTGTGCGCAACCTTGCCGTCAGCGACGTGCCATTGCTCGGGGCAGAGCGCACCGACAAACTCCTCGTTGTGGGAAATCATGATGACACCACCCTTGTATTCACGAATAGCGACGGCAAGACCACCGAGAGAGTCGCGGTCCAAGAAGTTGGTCGGCTCGTCGAGGACGAGAAGATGGGGGTTGTTCCACATGGCACCAGCAAGCACGACCTTGACCTTCTGACCTCCGGAGAGACCAGAGATCTCGTTGTGGTTGGCGATCTCAGGGTCCATGCCCAAGTCCTCAAAGTGCTTGGAGATGACCTTGGGCTCGAGGACACGGTAACCGAGACCCTCACGGGACGCCTCGTGGTCGTCGAATTCTTGAATCAGCTTCTGGAAACCCTTCTCCAACAGTGTCTCGCGTGAAATCATAGTGTTGAACTTGGGAAGCATGTGGAGCCACTTGACCTCGTACTGGAAGGTCTTCTTGTACTTCTGACGACCAATCAGTGCTTCAATCCTACGTGGGCCCTTGCCATCGCCAAGGTCGATGGGTGTTTCCATCTGCGCCTTGTCCTCTGCGGTAAGAACACGAGTCTGCTTCATCAGCACTTCGCGGTCGTCACCGTTGGCGTAGCGCCACTGGAGGTACTGGTTGGGTGTCTTCTCCAAGTGCATCTCAACGTGCTCGAGAGCGTGCTGCTTGATGTATCCAATACGCAGGTTAGGGTGCTTCTCCACCTTTCCGTCCTGGGGAACAACCTCGCCGGTAAGGATCTTGATAAGGGTCGATTTACCGGCACCGTTGGCACCAATGATAGCGACTCGAGAGGAGAGCGACAAGTTGCAGGAGGCGTTGGAGAGGGACGGCTTGGAGGCGCCGGGGTATGTGAATGTGCAGTCGGTCATACGCAGAATGGAACGAGTGTTGGACTTGACACCAGTCAAGATACCGGGAGGAGGGAACTTGAACTGGACCTGCGAGGCAGAGAGAGTGTAGTAGCTCTTGCCTTCAGGCTTCTGCCTGACAAAGTCGGCAAGGTTACCCTTGTAGCAAACAAGCTTCTTCTGCTCGTAGTGGTAGATGTCTGTGCAGACAGCGTCGAGGAACCCAGAGTCGTGGGAGACGATCAAGCTGGTAATCTCGGTGTGGCTCTTGAGGTACTCCTGGAGCCAGGCAACGTTGGCGACATCCAAGTGGTTGGTAGGCTCGTCGAGCAGCAGAACGTCGGCACGCATAAGCATGGCGCGCGCCAAAGCAAGCTTCATCTTCCAACCTCCGGACAAAGAGCCAACCTTGTTGGACTGCCTGCCCTCGGGACCAGAAGTGAAGCCGACCTCTTCCAGAACTTCAGAGATACGCTCCCTGGTCTCGTCCTTGAACCTGGGGTCGTTGACGATGTACTGGAGAATGGTGATCTCGGCGTCTTCACCCTGGTTGTGCTCGACGAAGCAGGTCTTGACCTCGTCCTGGGGAGGGAAGCCCTCGAGCTTGCCGTTGGCGATGCTGCGCATGAGCGTAGACTTTCCGGCACCGTTGCGACCGCAAAGACCGTAACGGTGGCCCTTGAGCAGGCGGAGGTTGGTGTGCGAGAGAAGCAACATACCACCGTATCCCAGGGAGAAGGTGGCGTTGACAATCTCGGTCTCTCCGTCGTCCTCGACGACGGGCTGGCCAAACTTGCGGTGGTCCTCGTCGATGTAGAACTGAGAGACGGCCTCGGAGACCTTGTCGGCGTCTCCAGCGTTCATCAGCGGCTGGAGGTAAGGACCGACAAGCGACGAGATGCGCTTGATCTCGCGCTCGAAAATGTCTTCGGCGATCATCTCCGAGATGTAGCCCTTGGCAATGGCCCAAAGCTCAGCATCACCGGGGAAGTTCTGCATGCCGCCGACGCTGCTGATGTGCTTGTCAAGAACCTGGGCAATCTCTGCGGGCGAGACACGGGCCAGGGCACCGTGCTCGACGTTTCCGTCCTTGTCTGCCATGGCGTCGTCGATGACAGCCAGCGCGCGACCACCAATCTCACGGACTTCGGGCATGGAGGCGCGGTCGAGGACGGCCTTGACGCCAGGCCTCAGCTTGGGCAGGAAAGCACGAGCCTCGATGGGGTCGTGGACGAGCTTGGTCAAGTTCTCGACGACGACTACGGTCTGGCGAGTGACTTCCTGGGTTGTGTTGGGGTTGTTCAGGGAGCGCTCGAGCAGAGGCGTGACCATGGCGAGGACAGGAGAAGTGACAATGGCAACAAAGGTGGTCTGCGACAGGGCGTGGATGGCCTTCTGCAGACTCTGTGTGGAGGGGTCCTCGATGGCCTTGACGAGGAGGGGTATCCGGGGGGCGATGTCGTCGTTCTGGAGGAGGGTGGTGAGGCTGTTCATTGTCTTGTTTGCCTGCTTTGCGACCTGTGGAGTGTGGTTAGCAAGAGGGGTTCAGGGCATCTTCAGAGGTGTACCAACCTCGGACTTGAGGTCGTGCATGCTGCCCTCGACGATGGGGATGAGGCGCTCGAGCTTCTTGCCCATGGCCTCGCGGAGAACGTCCTTCTCCTTCTCGACCTCGAGGCTCTCCATGCCCATCTTGGCCTTTTCGGCCATGCGGCCGATCAGCTCGAGCGCGCCGACGGCGCCTTGCCACTTGCCAGACTTCTTTCCGAGGTACTTGATGAGGACGGGCAGAAGACCGAAGACCTTGGCCTCGGCATTCAGGTTCTCGAACAGCGAGTCGAGCGCATACTTGGCCGACTCGCGGACGGGCGCAGCCTTGTCAGACAGCAGGTCGATGGTCAGCGGCAGCAGGGCGTCGTCCTGCAGCAGGAAGACGACCTCGGTCAGCTTCTGCGAGCGCGGGAAGCGCTCGAACAGGGCGCCGATGCCGTTGGCGGCACCCTCGCGCTGGACCGGGTCCTTCTTGTTGCTCGCCGACTTCTTGAGCGAGTCGAGGACGCCGTAGCCCTTGAGGCCGCGGAAGCCGACCGAGTTCTGCAGCAGGTCGGTGAGGGCGTAGGCGGCCTCGACCGAGGCGTGCGACGTCTTTGCGGTGACGATGCTGCTCAGGAACGCCTGCACGTCTTCCTGCGAGGGCGCAGGGGCAGCGCCGGCCTTGTCGACGACAATAGCGGGGGCCATGGTGGGCGACTCAGAGTGTGGCATATCCCTCGGGCGCGTGAGTGTCGGTGTTTGCGACCGGTGCTGCTGCTGTCGCGGGATTTCTTTCGTGGGGCGTCGAGGGGCTTATCGATATCCCGAAATTTCCACGGCGGGCACAGAAACACAAGAGAAAGAGAGCAAACGGACAGGCGGTATCGTGCTCGTGAGACGCTCCAGACGAAGAGTGGAGAGTCTATACAAGTACAACAAAACAAAAGGCAGCGAATCCCGAGGCCCTGAAAAGTTGCACGAGGAAGTCGAGGGGCAGCTGGGGCTTTATTGCCCTTATCCGCCCGCGCATGGAGGATATTTTCTGCTGAGACCCTTGTTCTGTTCCGCTTGCGGCCTAGGGCTGCCTTGCCGCAAATCTCAGCGCCCAGCGACTTACCGTGGCGACAACCGTCAGCACGTTCGCGTTCCCCACGGCCCGTATGGAGCAAACTCGCTCAACACCGGCCACTGCTTTCTCTCCGTGTGCATGGACGCACTGTGTATCACCGGGGCCGACGATGATGGAGAATCTGTCCAGAGCATCGTGATTTCTGTTTCTGTTCCTGGTTCTGGTTTCTGCCCAACGCGCCTTGTATCCTCACAGCGCCACATGCATGTGCATTTGGGAGCTGGAAAAAATGGCGAGATGGACGAAGTGAAAACAGTCATCTGGACAATGCACGTTCCAAGTCAGAGCTGGAGAGGGAACAAGCAAAGCAGATGGTTTGAACAATATAATGCATCATCTACAGAGAGAAACGAAAAGACACGACGAGAGAAATGCCCACGCCAACGAAGACAGGAGATACAAAACGAGCTCTAACCTAACAACACATCTACGATCCATCTCACGCCAACGCCAATGAGAAACACAGCCGGTAGACTCCAGAGACACCTCCCTCCGTATAATCCGGCCATCTACCAGGTCCCCGCAAGCGGCAGGTTCCTACTGGAGAAGCCAACGGCAATCCCAAACGCGCCCTCGGTAGGCATGACCCAATTCTGGCGCTTGACGTCCCAGTAGCTCAGATCCCTGCGGGTGACATCGAACGTGACGAGGGCTGTGCCGCCGCCGGTGCCGTGCTCCTGCGAATCGGCCTCGACAAACACCTTTTCGAAGCCGCGTAGCACGCGGACGGGGAAGTCGACGGGCTCGCCGCTTTCCGGGTCCTTGTAGTTCTGTGGGAAGGACACGTAGAGTTGCACGACGGTCGAGCCGTCGACAGGGCCCATGTTGGTGACGGAAGCGGAGACGGTCAGGATCGTCGTGTACAGGTCTGGATTCCCGCCTGGGCCGCCGCCGGCGTCGCTGAGTGGGCTTTGCGGGACAGGGTCCGGCGCGGACAAGGACGTGCCCTCTGTGGAGGTGAGCCAGGGGTAGATGTACTTTTCCACCTTGTGGAAGTCTTTGGGGAAGAGAGCGGACTTGGGGTCGGGCACGTCGGTCGGGTAGCTCGGTGGTGCGAGGCCGGAAGGGCGGGCGGCAGGCAGCGCAGACTTGGCGTGCTTGGAGCGGATGAGCAGGGACGAGAGCTTGAACTGCGTGTACGATAGACCGTAGCCGAACTCATAGCGTGGGGTGATGTCTTGCTTGTCGAAGTGGCGGTAGTCGATGTACAGACCTTCGGAGAAATTCTGCTGAGGCGCAAGACCGTCAGAGGGACTTGGTAGATATTTGACCTTGCTGCCAGGACCAAAGTCGTCCTCTTTCTTAGCAATTGTGTATGGCAAACGACCAGAGGGGTTGACGTCACCAAAGAGAACATCAACGATTGCATTGCCAGACTCCTGACCAGGCAGGTTGGCGATCAGCACAGCTTTGACGTTGGGGATTTCGATAAACTCCTCCAGGATGACTGAGCCAACGGTGTGGACTACGACAACGACGTCGCCGTTGCCCTTGCCGCAACCTTTGGCGACGTCCTTGACAAGCTGGTTGCCGCCCTTTTGGATAGAGAGATCGTTTCGGTCACCACGGACATCAGCCCACTTCAGATAGCCCTCTCCAGCATCTGAGTTGACAAAGACGATGCAGAGGTCCTGGTCCTCGACAATTTCCTTCTGTTTCGGCAGCTTGTTCTCAAGCCAATCGGTGACGTAGACGTTCTCTTCGTCGAACGCACTCCGAATCGCGGACATTGGCTCCACAAGGTATGGAAAGTCCACGGCACCGGAACCCCAGCCAGAAGCCAGCGTACCGTCGTTGCAGCTTTGGTCAGGACACTTGTTGATGCCGTCGTGAGGAAGACGTGCATCTTCGCCGAATACACCGACGCGAGTTTTGGTCTGCCTCTTCGCCTTGTCGAGGCCTTTGCGGCTCAACGGCAAGACCTTGTCCTCGTTCTTGACCAAGACGGTGCCTTCAGCTGCCACTTTGCGTACCACATCCTTGTGGTCGCCTTGTGGATTGACAAACTGGTTGACGACACCCACGGTTTTATCCGATGGGCTACCTTCGTGAAGCTTCCCAATCTTGTCGTTTGTCCAGGACGAGAAGTTGGGGCCTTGGTCAGACCACTTGTCTTGTCCGACCTGGTACCAGGATGCCACAACACGAGTGACCATGTCGTCGAGGCGATCCATAGGGACGCTGCCGTTCAGCACGGCCTGGGTGAGCTTCGAGCCCCAAAGGCTGTCACCCTTGGCCCAGCGGAGCCCGTCGCCAGGCATCGACATATCCAAGCCGGCGAGCGCACTCGCAACGCCAGATCGCTGAGCGAGCCAATCCGACTGCACGAATCCTTGGAAGCCCAGCTCGTCTTTTAGCACGCCGTTCAGTAGCTTGCTGTTTCCACAGGCGTACGAAGAGTTGACCTGGTTGTACGAGCACATGACCGACACGACACCAGCCTTGACAGAGTCGGCAAATGGCCAGGCGTAGATTTCATGCAAGGCACGGTCGTCAATGTTGCTCGAGATAGCATTGGGGAGACCCCACTCCCAGGCTTGACGGAAGTGCTCCTGTTCATTGCCGACAAAGTGCTTTGCGGTGGCCATGACGCCCTCCTCTTGGATGCCCTTGATCGTTTGTGCGGCCGCGATACCTTGGAGTACCGGATCGCTGCCAAAGCCTTCCCAGTTGCGTCCTCCAGCCGGCATGCGGCCTATTGGACCCATCTACCAAGACGTCACTATTAGCGTTCTCGAGCAGGCATGCAATGTTATGGACTTACGGCAGGTCCGAGCAGGACGTTGATACCCTTGAGTCGTGCTTCCTTGCCATGCGCCTTGCCGCGCTGGTACATGAGCTCCTTGTTCCAGGTGGCGCCCACCGTGATGCCGGCAGGGAAAGCGGTGATGTTGTCTGCAAAGCGAATGCCGAGCGGGCCGTCCTGTGCTGGGGTTAGCGTCGTGATGCGCAGCTGTGGTGGTGGTGTCGCCTACCTGCAAGCACAACTGCGGAAACTTGAGCCTCGGGACAGCGCCATTGTTGCCGACGCACATGTCCATGCTCCAGCCAGTGCCCGTGGTGATGTTGACCTTCTCGACCAGCGTCATCTGCTTGACCAGCGCAGCGGCCTTGTTGTAGCTCTCCTCCCACGCCGGGTCTGCTCCGCCCTTGGGGGCCGGGTACCAGGGCGGACTCAAGCCATCCAGGGGGACCGAGGCCTTGTAGGCCCAGATGCCGCCGGCGGCGAGCAGCAGGACGGTGGCGGCGACGAAGGTCAGCAGCCAGCAGCAGCAGCGGCCGGGCGTGAGCCTCTTCCTCGGGGCAAGCAGCGTGGCAGAGGCGGCCTCTGCGTCCCTGAACGAGGCCTTGCGCACTTTGAGGTCGCCTGCGCTCTTCTTGCGCTTGAGCTTGCTGTCGAAGGCGAGCGGGTCGTGCTCCTCCAGGTCCTCCAGCGTGGCGTGCGAGTCGGTGGAGAAGCGAGTGGGCGTGGGCTCCATGTCGTCGTCGGTCGGGGCGTCGATCCTAGCGTACTTGCCCCGGCGCAGCTGGTGGGACTCGTAGGGCGCCATGGTGATTCGGTCTGGTGGCGAGCGTGCTCCTGTGCGGCCAATGGCAGCGAGTGACGGGGAGCGTCGAGCTCAGTCTAATACGAGCGGGTCATGGGTTTGCCTGCGTTTGCCTGCGTTTGCCTGCGTTTGGTATTGGCGTTGGCGTTTGGCATGCGTAGTGGCAGCAATCGTGAGGGAAGAGCCAACGGCGTGACGAGCGGCGAGGCGGTGATGTGGCTGTGGAAGGCGACGAGCGGCGAGGCGGTGATGTGGCTGCGGAAGGCGACGAGCGGCGAGGTGGTGATGTGGTTGCGGAAGGTGACGAGCGACGAGGCTGCGACTAAGCCACCAAGCCACCAAGCAACCAAGCAGCCATGCAGTCAATCATCGTGGCAGCAGCCGCCCCTGGTTCCTGCGCTAGGAAGCTAGGAAGCTAGGAGGCGCCTCCCGAGAAAGCCGGCTATGATGCTTTAGCGGCAGTTCCTCACGTAGCGCACGTAGTGCTAGAGGCCTTTAGCGTGTGTACTCGTGCTCTGCAGTTTTTACAAAACTAAAAATAAAAACAAAAACGCTGAAGCCTCGTACTGCCTTTTTCGGTTGCAGAGAGCTGCAGAGTAGCATTGAATACCTCCTACACAATCAAGGGCTGTTGGCTTGGTCCGCATCACCCAGCAGCCCGGGTCCTTGAAAGCTAAAGAGTGGAGCCTCGATACAATCGGCAACCTGTAGTCAACACGCCCTCCCGTAATGGCTTCGGCTTTATATCCACCATCACAGCAGCATCAACCTATTTTATACTCCGTTTCTCATTGGCCAAACGCTGGAAATCTGCCATCGACACAACACGGCTTTTTCTTAGGGAGCTCAAGCTCAACCTCTCTGCCTCTACGCACCAACCTGGTCTAAAATGCCCTGCAGGTTGATGCTCTTGGGGCGCTCAATAGGCAGACCCAGTGCCCGGTCCCAGATGAGCTGTGCGAGCGGTCCAAGGCCGCGGCTGACACCGAATGTAGCAGTGTAGTAGAGTGTCTCCTTGAAGCCGTAGTGGTGGAACAGGACACCCGAAGACGAGTCGACGTTGGGGAAGGGGTTCTTGGTCTACAACACGCGTTAGTGACTCGACGGCAATGACACCTTGACCGGCTTACCTTGCCGTGCTCGGTGAGCACACCAGGAGCAATTTGCGAGTTGGTCTTCACGAGCTGGTACACCGGGTTGGCGGCGATATCAGGACGAGCGTCGGCAAAGTCCATGAGAGCTTGGAAACGCGGGTCAGGCTTCCTGAGCACGGCGTGGCCATACCCGGGGATGACGCGTCCAGACTTCAACACGCTCCAGAGGTATTTGTTGACGTCGCTCTCGCTGAACTTGTCGCCAACCGCCTTCTGCATGTCCAGAATAAAGCGCAGCACTTCCTGAGCAGCGAGGCCGTGGAGTGGGCCAGCAAGACCTTGTAGACCAGCGCTGTAGCTGAGGAAGGGATCGCTGAGCGCTGAACCAACCAGGTGCGTGGCGTGCGCCGACACGTTACCACCCTCGTGGTCGCCGTGCAGAGCGAGGTACAAGCGGAGGAGATCTTGGAAACCCTCGTTCTCCTCGCCGGCCTTGCCCAGCATGGCAGCGAAGTTGTACGACCAATCTTGGTCGAGATCGACTTGGTTGGGCAGAGCACCGCCGCCGCGGTATGCGTTCTGGTAGATCTTGGCAGCAATGGTGGGCAGCTTGGCGAGCAGGCTGATGGAGTCGTCAAAGGTCGGCTCCCAGTAATCGGCCTTGTTGATGCCCTTCTCGTACGCCTTTGCAAACTTGGACTCGTAGTTGAGCGCGGAGACGGCGCAGGCAAACTGCGTCATGGGGTGGAGGTCCTTGGGGAAGTCGTCCAGCATCTTGGCGACGAACTTGGGGATTTGCGCCTTCTCCGCCAGCTCGCGAGACAGAACACGGGTCTGGGCGACCGAAGGGACTTCGCCTGTGAGCAGCAACCAGAACATGGCCTCGGGCAGCATCTCGGTGCCAGACGTGCCCTTGGGGAGCACTTGCTGGCAGTCCTTGATGGTCTTGCCGTGGAATCGAATGCCCTCGTTGGCGTCGAGGACGGAGCCTTCCCATACCATGGCCTTCAGGCCTCTGTGGCCGTGTCAGGTGCTGTTGAGGAAGCGCTTGCTGGAGGGCGCATACCTCATGCCTCCTAACGCATTCTCGACCTTGACTTCACCGAGCTTCTTGTCGCTCTGAGCTTTGACCCTCTTTAGCAGCTCGCGCTTCGCAGGCAGGACTCTTTCGAAGGTCTCCTTGAGTGTAGGCTCGGCAGAGGACGAGTAGGTGCATGCCTGCACTGCATCACACGTGTTAGCTCCTTCCGTCTGGAAGCGCAGCGCTCAATTGCATACCAGATGCGAAAGGACGAGTGGGCGAGGGCTGCCGTAGTCTTTGTCAGCTACCATCCATGCAGTTGGGTTGGTGCGCGCCCACCTTTGCAGCTCGGAGAGCTCTCGCAGCAGTTCGTGCGCTCAGGGCCATAGCTCGGACGTGGGAGGGGAAAGCTGGGGCACGGTTTGCGGGGAAGACGGCGGCTTTCTTTCTTCACCAGACTGCAGGGTCAAGAAGCTGTCGACAACGGAGGGTGCAGAGACAGGGCAGAGAAGAAGCCACGAAGGACGCACAGCGGCAATGCTCGGCTACTCGAATCCCCAGGGCAAAGATGCGTCCGCCGTCCGCTGATGCGCACGACGTCAATGTACCGAGGGGCATAGTTCGCAGGCGGCTTAGTGGCACAGGCTACCCTCGGCTTCTCGGTGCGGAGAAGCTGCGCCAAAGCCATGGCACACGCTCGCCACAGTCCCAAGGTCCCAAGGTCCAAAGCACCAAAGCACCACAGGACTACAAGTAGGCACGACGGCACGACAGCACGACAGCACGACGGCACGACAGCACGACAGCACGACGGCACGACAGCACGACAGCACGACGGCACGTGCGCAGAGCGACATCTCCGGCATTGGCTGCTGCTGTTGCCGCCCGCAGTAAAAGTGCACCCAACTGAAGACTCGAGCTTGGCAGACTCGCGCTCTTTCTCGTAGCCCTCAATCGCAATGCTGCGCACAGTAGCCCGCTCCGTCGCGCGTCAGAGCCGAACACTGAGAAGCGAGCACCGAACACCGCCGCGGCTCCGTCCCCTCTCCACCACCGCGGGTCGCATGTCGAGCTCGACGCTCCAGCCAGTCGACGCTCCCGTGTCAGCTGCGCTTCCAGGCGACTCGTTCCAGCTGCTCCCCGAGGCCTCCAAGGCAGGCCAGGCCGAAGACGCCCTCTTCGATGCGCAGGTGCAGGCCGTGAGGGACTGGTGGGCGTCGCCGCGCTACCAGGGCATCAAGCGGCCATACTCAGCCGAGGATGTCGTGAGCAAGCGAGGGGCGCTGCAGCAGTCGTACCCCAGCTCGCTGATGGCACGCAAGCTGTTCAACCTGCTGGAGGAGCGCGCGGCCAAGGGCGAGCCTGTACATACGAGTGCGTTCAATCCACACTCTTCTCATGACACACCACGACTGATGCCTCCTTCCTGCAGTGGGTGCCATTGACCCCGTGCAAATGTCCCAGCAAGCGCCCAACCAGGAAGTGCTCTACATCTCCGGGTGGGCGTGTTCCTCCGTCCTGACCACCACCAACGAAGTTTCCGCCGATTTCGGTGACTACCCTTACAACACCGTCCCCAACCAGGTGCAACGCCTCTTCAAGGCCCAGCAGCTCCATGACCGCAAAAACTGGGACAACAGGCGGAAGATGAGCCCAGAGGAACGCGCAAAGACACCCTACCTGGACTACATGCGCCCCATCATTGCTGACGGCGATACCGGGTGAGTCAGGATGGATGGCAGAGCACACACCCAGTACTGACATCCCGAACAGGCACGGCGGTCTCTCAGCAGTCATCAAGCTGGCGAAGCTCTTCGCTGAGAACGGTGCTGCCGGCGTGCACTTTGAGGATCAGCTCCACGGCGGCAAGAAGTGCGGACATCTGGCTGGAAAGGTCTTGGTACCTGTTGGCGACCACATCAACCGCCTCGTGGCCGCACGCTTTCAGTGGGACACCATGGGTTGCGAGAACCTCGTCATTGCCCGTACCGACTCGGAGAGCGGCAAGCTGCTGTCAAGCGCCGTCGACGTGCGCGACCACGAATTCATCAAGGGTGTCACGGAAGACACAGAACCACTGGCCGAGACCCTGCAGAACATGGAGGCAGAGGGCGCACCGGGCAAGGAAATCGATGCCTTTGAGGCTGCGTGGGTCAAGAAGCACAAGCTCGTCACCTACGATGAAGCCGTCGTACAGCATCTAGAGAAAGAGGGCGCTTCCCAGTCCACCATCCACACCTACCTAAACGAGACTAAGCAGAACCCAAACCTGTCCCTCCTTAGGCGCCGCGAACTCTCTGCGAAGCACACCAAGACCCCTGTGTACTTCAACTGGGACATCCCACGAACACGCGAAGGCTTCTACCACTACAAGGCTGGCATGGCCGCTGCGACAAAGCGAGGGAAGGAGTTCGCACCATACGCTGACCTGTTGTGGGTTGAGACCGGTGACCCGAGTGTGGAGAAGGCTGCTGGCTTTGCTGGTGAGATTAGGGAGCAGTACCCTGGCAAGAAGTTTGTCTACAATCTGTCGCCTAGCTTCAATTGGATGGGTCAAGGTTTCAGTGAGGAGGCACTGAAGAGCTTCGTCTGGGACTTGGCTAAGCATGGGTACGTGTCTCCCCTCAGTCTGACCATGAAGTGGTAATTAACAAGGCACTAGATTCGTCTTTCAGCTCATCTCGCTTGCTGGCATTCACTCCACAGCAACGATAACCTGCGAGCTGTCACGCGCTTTCAAGGATGAGGGTATGCTAGCATACGTCAAGCTTGTCCAATCTCGAGAGAAGGAGTTAGGCTGCGATGTCTTGACACATCAGAAGTGGAGCGGTGCTGGTTACATAGATGGCATCCTCGGCGCGATACAGAGTGGTAGTTCAGGCAGCAAAAGTATGGGAGAGGGCAACACAGAAACAGGTATGTTCAGGACCCGAAATATTGATTTCCACAGGCTAACATTCAAAAGGCTTCTAGATGAAGATCATCCCACGCAGACCAAACACAGTCTATCAATCAAGCAGCACATTCAAAAACGCTATATATTTGTTGACACGGCCATGCAGTACGCCGAACGTTCCTCGCTTGGTTGAGCCAGAAACAATCTAGCGAGATGGTCAGCCGAGTCTCGCCCTTGCCAATCTGGTGCTGTCGCCCATCAAACCCCAGCCTGATCCCTCATACACATATACTGACATCTACCACCCCTACGGTCATGCCCTTCGCTGACTTACCACCGTTCGCATACAGTGCACTTGCAGGGCGCGAGATACGAGTACTCGTCCCTGGTATCTCGGGTCCAGCAAAAAAGCTGTCTTGGTCGCTCCAAACAGTCAGTCTTGATGAAAGTGATCTCCACTTCGTCGCACTGTCGTACGCCTGGGCGACTCAATCTCACCCTGATACTTATATCATTTCTTGCAATGGGTGTCAACTGCGAGTACACCACAATCTCTATCGCGCTCTATCTTCTCTGGATAGACGCTTTCGGGCTGAGAATGCGATGATCATACCTTACTGGATCGATGCAATTTGCATCAATCAAGCAGACGATGAGGAGAAGACTCTCCAGATCAAACTCATGAACACTATATATCGACAGGCTGACAAAGTGTTGGTTTGGCTCGGCGAGGCACTGACACAAGAACAACAAGACCTAATACCACGTGCAATTGAGCTCTTGCCATTGCTCGTCAAGGAGCACGCACGATATCGTCTGTCGACGGCTGGTCCGTACTTCGAAGTTGCCCCTGAACTTAGTCATCTTGGCCGCGATGGTTGGGAGGCAATCTTACATCTCGTGAGGAACACCTACTTCTGGAGAGTCTGGGTAGTCCAGGAAGTGGCATTAGCCAAGGGTGTTATGTTCCTTTGTGGCGACCACGAGATAAGTCTGCAGTTGATGGAGGAGGCGGTAGTTGACAGTTGGAATCTTAGGAACTGGGCCATATATGACCTGACGAATGGGCAACGGATGCGAGTTCAGGCACCATCACATGACGACAGCGTGGTCTTCAAGATTCGACATATTGTCCAACCAGACCACAAGGATTACAACACAGAAGGTAACGCACACCAAACAATACGCATCGCAAATCTACTAGACAACCAGACTTGCTTCGCGCCGCAGGACCGGGTTCTCGGGATACTGGGGATGGTTCAGGAAGAATTTGAAGGCGCTGGCAGAGAGCTACACAGATACACATCCATCCCGCATCTCTACACACGGTTTAGTACGTTGCTATTCACTGCTTCCGGGCCATCTATCACAGATTTACATTGGTGGTTCTACCTCAGCATGGCCTTCAACCTCAAGAGGATTGACGGACTGCCATCGTGGGTGCCAGATCTCCACCACAATGACTCCAAGTGCAAACGTCAGCCTTACGAATCAATGCTAGCCGCTCGAGTATACAGTGATCCTCCGTGGCAGGCGAGCTCCAGACCCTGCATAGTTTCCAAGGGATCGCGGTCCGATGAGATTATCCTCCGAGGCAAGCTGCTGGACACAGTCTTGCTCGTTCATCCAGAGGTGCCGCATTTCCCCGGCGACTCTGAACCTGGCTATGGAGACGGCATGACATGGCTGCGAGTCATGACCGACGTTATCCAATGGGAGCGCAAGCTTGCAGACGCAGTACTCTACCACCCACCATCTCAGTCAACACGCGCAGCCAGCGAGGAACCTGTATACAGCGGCATATCAGAGGATACGTACTGGCGCACGCTTCTCGCAGATGCCCGCGTCGACTTCACAGGTAACAAAAAATTCACGCGCGAGACATGGCTGCTATTCCGAGAAGCCGGACAGCGCATGCTGGTGCTCGTTCCGCGACTCGAGGAGCTCAGAAAGTGCGTACACCAACCCCCATTACCATTCTTCCCATGCTCCTCCTAACTCAATTCTTCCTAGAACAACGGGCCGAGACCCCTGGACCCTCCCGGACTGGGCCTCGAGCGAGCAGGAAACGCAGACGATGCATAGCTTCCGCGGTCCCGGACAGCCCGTGGGCAGCTTTGCTGCTGTGCTGTGCTTTACGCGCCATCACCAGCTGTTCGGCACCGAGCATGGGCGGCTCGGATTCACGGCTACGGGTGTGCAGAGGGGCGACGTGGTCTGTGTGTTCAACCACGCCGTGTCGCCCCATGTGCTGCGGAGAGTGCGGGACCGCGATGGTGCGGCGCGGTACAGGTTCGTTGGGGACGCGTATGTGCATGGGTTGATGTATGGGGAGAGTGATGATTTGGACGTCGAGGAGAGGGATATTGTGCTGGTCTAACGTGTATCTGTTCTTCCTACAGCATTCTATGTAAAGCTCTCCCTCACCATGTTTCAATACCACCCTTGCCGACACTTTTTCACAACTCGCTCTTTCCTGCCACCTCGGGCCGTCGCCCCTTGGCTATCAGTATCGTCCGCCACAACTTCTTCCCGCCAAATTCCATGTACGACCGCTCCTTCAGCGTGACGACGTCGACATCGACGAATCCTGCGTCGGTGAAGAACTGCTTCACGCCGTCCATGGTGAAGTGCGGCACTACGATCGAGTCCATCATTTTCTTGCGCAGCTCTGGGTCGTGTTTGGTGAAGTCTTGGCTCGCGCTGTCCGGGTTGTGCTGGTGCTTGTGTGCGTGGTCGAGGGAGTCATGATGTGTGCCGTCGTCGCCATGCTTGTGTCCATGCGAGTGACTGTGGCCATGACCATGCTTGTGCACTGCGTGATTACCTTGACTTCCTTCTACAGGACGGCCATGCTCGTCCGCGAGCACGTCGCCGCCCTCGAGGAAATCGTTAATCACCAGTGCGCCACCGGGCCGCAGTCTCTCCTTCAACTGCGTGGCTGCGTGGACAACGTCTTCGAAGTGGTGGAAGCCGAAGCCGACAGTCGCCAGGTCGAAGTCCCACCACTCTTTCCCTGCAAACTCGGCAGGTTGGGGGTTAGCTTTGTCGAAGAGGTCGCCGACGACGGCGTCGACGGTCGACCGAGGCAGGCCGGCGCTGGCGGCGCGCGACTGGAAGGTGGAAACCATGTTGGGTGAGATGTCGATGCCGAGCGTCCTGGTCACATAGGGCCCGAAGGTCCGTGTCATGAGTCCAGTGCCGCATGCGTAGTCCAAGAGTCGGACTTCGGAGCCATCAGCGCTGGAACCGGTGTTGGCGAACGGGATGCCGATCCAGTTAAGCCGAGAGCGTAGTTCGTCGGCGACTTGGGTGTTGACTGCAGCGAACCAGGGCTTGGTGTCATACGAGTCGGATATGGTGCTGGGTCTGTTAGATTGAGATTTACTGTGGCAGGTGATGTACTTACTCGAAATATTTGCGGTTGAGTTCTGCGAGAGACATGTTGGACTGCGAGTGCACCTGAGACAGTTACAATTGAAAGTGCTTCGAGTAGTGTGTTATGTACTTGAAACTTCTTTGATGAGGTGGCCGTGATTAAAGTGATGTCGTGAGGCTACCTATACGTCTGATATATGGTTGTGGACTTGTGGAGAGTTAATAATGTCGCCGCGGAGTTACTGACAAAACGTTCCTATTGGTCGCACCTCTTGCTAGCTCCACAGCATAGTCTACCATTGCGAACAGTAACAGATAGAGGCAGCCTATGTGCTCTCTCTCCAAGTCAAGAATTAACCAGTTATACACTCTACGTACTTTCAGCCAGCAGTCAAACGTAGTATGGTTTCTCTCTGAGGCCGTTTTCTGCACTCTAGGTACTGTTCTCCTCAGCACCGGAGACATTCGACCCTGAAGTTGGTTGTAACGCCACTTTGGCTCACGGAAACATTCCTTCAAGGTTGCCGACAGTGAGTGAGTCATTCTCAGCAATTGCCCTCTTGTCCGAACTTGCGACCTGTAATGCTCGTTGTCGCGCCAGGCCTTCCTCCCTCTTGCGTTGCTTCCTGGCGTCTGCATCTTCCCAGATAGGCTTGGAAGAACCAGACATTGACGTGGGTGAAGACTTGTACGACTCCAAAACTTGTGTACGGAAGCGTGCTATTCGCTCGACGTTGATCTTAAATCGCTCATTCGCAATGCACACCAGGGTTCTCAGATGACTCTCGTCTATCAGAGAGATGTTACGACCCTCACCATCTTGATAACCGATGATAGAGTCGAATGAGTAGCCGGTGGATCGAACAGCCACCACTGGGTTGGCCTCTCCAGTTTTGGATGAACCCAGGCTGACTGCACCGCTCTCTCGAAAGCCAGCACCCATTGCAGCGTTGAGTACCCGTTGTGCGTGATCTAATGAGGCACTCAGGATATGGAGGATCTGATTGAGGTCAGAAACTACGAGGGATAGTGGTTTGTAGACCCACCATTGGCTCGAACTTCAGATGAATAAATCTACAATGTACGCCAGGCCTTTGTGTTGTTTCAGTCACGGCATTTATCATGCCAAACTTCGATGTAAAGTCTGAAGAGGCTGCAGTGCCCAGCACCTCCACAGGATCGTGGGAGATGAAAAGCCATGCACCTCCCCCGCCCTTCCCACCTGGTCCGGCACGCGACTCCTCGCCTTCTTCTGCAAGCTTGAGAGGGTCGCTGTCTGCCCTTCGGCCTTCAAGAAAGACACTGATTCTGCCAGAGCAGCTACTTGTTGTAACAATGCCGTCGAAACCATTGATCTCGTTGATCAGGTCGCGGATCGGTGTATCAATGGAGCCTTTCGGTGAGAGGTCACGGTACTCGCCGTCTGGTGCATCGAGCTGCTCCAGGATTTTTTGCTTGCGAGCCTCAAAGCGTGATGTCATTGCGGCTGTGCCTGGCGGAGTGCAGGAGGGAAGTTGAGTGGTTGGTCCCGTGATATGGCGACGCGAACGTGGTGTTGATTTTCGCCTTCCAATTGGTGCGTCTGCGTCATCACAGTTGTGCGATGGCCCCTGCACTAGCCTTGACGGCTGCCAAACACTCGCCATCCATCAATAACGTGCAGCACCCGACATTGACGCGTACGTTTCGCTCAGACTCAACACAAAATGCCACGAAAGCCAGCAAAGCCACCGTCGGAACCTGCATCGCGGAGCACCTCCAAGCGCCCTGCTGCAGAAACGCCCAGCAGGACATCTAAGAGAGCAAGGGCAACGCCGAGGAAGTCGTACATTGAACCAGGCACGGATTCTGATGCAACCTCGAACGCTGGAGATTTATCCGAAGACGCAGAGTCTGGCGATGCATCTGATTTTGAGGCTCAGAGCGAGAAAGAAGCGTCCTCTGAATCCGAACCAGATCCCAATGCCAGCGATGAAGAGCCTACCTCCAAGAACGCAACATCAAGGGGCCGACCGCAAAATAAGTCTCTTTCCTTGCACAAGAAAAACGTCGAAGAAAAAGAGCTGTGGAAACCTGGTGCGAAGCTTGAGCCAGGAACGCAGCTCATCATCAAGAAGCCTAAGGCTCGCGACGCAGGCGACACACCGTACACCGAGAGTACCATTCACCCTAACACTATGCTGTTCCTCGAGGAGATCAAAGCCAACAATGATCGTCAGTGGTTGAAGCGTACGTAGGTCCGGTAATTCTTTGGCCCTTAACAAACGAAGTGACCTTGGACAGTACACGATCCAGACTATCGAGTTGCGGTACAAGATTTCAATGACTTCATCGGGAAGCTTACTGAGAAGATCGTGGAGATAGATGAGACGATACCAGAGTTACCGGTGAAAGACATTGTAAGTATCAAGCTACTATGCAGAGCTCGAAATGTTTACAAAGTCAGGTGTATCGGATATATCGAGGTATAGATTATCAAAAATGCTACAGCTGGAGTGAGTTAACGCAAACAGATGTCCGTTTCTCGAAAGACCAAACGCCGTACAAGGTAAGTATTGCGGCAACAACAGCAGCAAACAGTCCCCAATGTCTCCTTTCTGGTGGCTGACCAGCCGCGAGCAAACGTGTTTGTTTGTTGAATCAGGACTGCAGAAGACAATCTTGACGGAGCTGACGTACGAACAGACCTACTTCTCAGCGGCGTGGTCACGAACAGGCCGCAAAGGCCCATATGCCGCTTACTATGTTCAGATCCAGCCAAATGGAGGCAGCTTCGTTGGTAAGTGTTACCTGGAACTGCACAAGGGGCTGACCTGTGTGCGTCCGGACTACGCTCCGCCATCAGCTATGTGCACTTGCTCCGCACAGATCACCTGCTCTCGGCAGATGAGTTTTGTCACCGCCCTTATAGATGCTAACGTGCAGAAGGCGGCGGGTTGTGGCAGCCAGACGCGGAGTCGCTCAGAAAGTTGCGACACGAATTCGATCGCAAACCTTACAAGATAAAGCAAATCCTAACAGACGAGCGGATCCGCACATCATTCTTGAAGGGCGTCCCCGAAAACGAAAAGAAAGTTGTCAAGGCCTTTGTTGGTCTGACATCTAATGCATCAACTGCGCTAAAGCGCAATCCTAAAGTGAGTGACTATTCTTTTAGTTCGCAGAATCTCATACGACACCTGCAACACGCCCTGGCCATTATTCGGTGAAACAAGGGGAAAGCTGAGCAGATTTCGCTCGTTCTTACCCCGACAGAAGTTGAAGGCCCGGTTGTCGAGATTTTTGATGTCTCCAGCCGTTGGAGTTGACATTACATACCGGTCGCAAGCATAATGAAATCTAGCGAACCCATGGACATTTACTATATGCTCGGACCTATTCGGCAATTCAAACGGACGCATCGCCGCCACTCGCTGTATGGTTGACGCTCGACGCTGCGAAAGAGATACTCGGTCTTAAAACAGCGGCTAGATTGCTACCTATCTTGCTCACCGATGCTGCCTAGCTCGGAGACACACGGCAAAGACCGACAACTCTCACAAGGCACCCAAGAACTGTCGTCATCGTACGATTTCATTTGCAACCCATGCGTAACTGCTCCGTTAAAGACTTCCGATTTGCTGACAGTCTGCATAGGAATACCCCATAGATCACAAAGATATCGATTTGCTTCGATTGAGGAGTTTCACCCTTGGCAAGAAACTCCCAGACAAAGCGGTTATTGGACCGGAGGGTATAACCCGAATCGCAGAGTTAATTGCCTGCATAGAGCCCTTCGTAAGTAGATCCTCAGCCTATTGCTCGTCATGATAGACCATTCAGCCATCTTTGGAAAAGGTCGCTGGAAGGCAGTGGGCTTTAGAAAGCACGACAGGGTGTCCTTGTACGGGTACGAGCGGAAAGAGGCTTCGTCGAGCATGCGTTGGCAATGCAGCACACTTGCTTCACCGACAGCTGCACCGCCGATGTAAGGATGGGAAGCGCCATCGCCTGTTGTTGGCTGCCTCGAGGACGAACGCATGGGTAGTCGCGGCGCTAACACTGTGCTGCAGATCACCTACCTGAACAGCGTCGTCATGCCCGACGAAGAGTCGTCAAGCTCCAGCGGGGAAGACGATGAGAACGAAGACGGCAGCTCGGCAGCAGAGGGTGTCGACGAGTGAACCTTTTTTTCCGGTTTGCTCAACTGCTTTTCACTTGGGTCCATCTCTGTTCCTTCTCGACTTATACCTTGCAGAAAGGATACATTGGGAAGTTTGGATTGGTGGAGAAGGATGGAGAGGGCTTGTTGGCTTGGCTTCACAAGCGCGAAGCCAGCCAATGAGCGCTTAAATGACGCGCTCCAAGCGAGCGCGAACAACTTTTGCATAGCGCCTGCACCTTAGCTTCAACCGTGCTGTTTTAGCGTCGCATGCACTATCGGTCATGTGATGCTCTGACCCTGGTCCCCTTTTCTAGTCGCCGGGCCGCTGCTCTTAGCATCCGCCTTCCCATGTTGGTGTGCGGCAGAGACGGCTGAGATGTGGGATCGAACCTTCTCTCCGCTTTTGATCTCAACAAAGCTGCCTGGGCCATCGCCACTGCCACAGTTCTCATCCTACGACACCATGTTCGCCGCGCATGCGTCTCTTCCCGTACTTGCCAGCAATAGCTTAACGGCAATCCGAGCAGTCATCTCGCGCATTGATCCCTGCTGTTCCGGTGACAGTTCAGCTGCGAGGACGGGCCGGAGCGCGATGCAAGGGTTCCTTTTTCTCCCGCCTGACGCGTCCCACACCAGACCATGCGCATTGCGAGACAATCTCATCACCTAAGCCCGTTAGATCAACTGCGGCTATGTGATAGGAGCTGCATCGGGGCGTGCCGGTGCGCTGCACATGGCAATGGAAATTGCGCCTGTGTCAGAGAGCTTACCAATTCTGCCCACGCCGCAAGCTCCTGCATGCAACGACCCGTCAACACAAACCTAGGTTTGTGCACAATGTCGAAAGTTGCGACTTATCGGCGCGCAAGGAGAGCAGAATTGCATGCCAATGTGGAGCTTCGTCATCGGTGTGATGACGGTGGTTGTTGGTTTTTCGACGAATGGCTTGGAGTTGTGATCCACCGTGGCTTGCAGTCTGCATAACCACCGATGCCGACCTTCTCAGACTTTCCTGCAACCGTGAAGTTTTTGACTCTGTCCAACGAGTTGGGCCTGTCCCTATTGACCATTGGACCGGCGATTCTGCGCAACGGCCAGCGGGAGCTGCATCGATGGCAGTACGGATGGAGTGGCCAGCGGTGGTGTGGGCTGACTGACGACACGGCACAGCACTCATCTCGGGATCTTGACGATATCTCTTCCGCTTGTTATTGCTCCTTTCGAACCCACGGGCATATGTCAAGGTACGTCATACGCGCTCGAGCCACACGGGGTCGCTCGCACCAGTGATAGCACTCCTTATGGTCTGACAGAAGACGCATGTTGACCTATGCGAAGCATGTCCGTCTGGTGGCCTAACAGCCATTGGTGACACACAGCTCGTCAATCTAAACTCGACCGAAAGATGCGGCGTTTGACATCCACCACCCGTGCCGACCCGTGAAATTGTGTAACCATCACGCTGGTTGCTAGCCTTGTACTCAGGACACTGGCATGCATTGTTCAAGCAGTTTCGACGCTGCCTTTGTTCGGGTACGGTGTGCGATTATCGGCTTGCCTTGCCTGCTTGGGCATGGGTGCTGTGGCATCCTGGTACATTTCCGGTTTCTTACCCCACAATACGCGGTTCAGTCGGCGGTACTACCTTTTCTCAGCGGGCGACAGATGCGCCTAGACGGCAGTCGAATATCGCTCCATGCAAGGCTGTCGCTGTCAAGCACACAGCTATGTACCACAGTAAGCGGTAGCTGACTTGAGATGCACAGCGCTGTTGGGCTGACCTCAGACGGCTCACAGCAACTGCGCTCATCTTCGATGCACTCGTGACAGGGTGGGATGCAATGTGGTAGGCAACTCGGTCATGCGCGATGGGTCGCGCGGTTGGTCGCAGCGAGTCAAGGTGCCTACGACAATGTTCGAGCAAGGGCAGGCGTGCTGGGAGGACGAGGCGTTTGACTCGTCCTGTGACCTTCTGACCATGCAAGGTTTTCATTCAAGCATGGCAAGCGATGATTTACCCGCTCCATGCAAGGCACTCAGCTGAGAAGTTGAAATACGAGTGGGATATAGCGGCAGCAAAGAGAGTGATTGGACGACATTTATTATTAACCTGGGCACCGGAATGGCCGAATTGTGCATCAGTGGGCCGTCAGGGCTTGCCTCGCCTGCCCAAGACGAAGGGAGCCCAAAGGTTTGGTGTTTATCGATAGAGCTCGTGGCTAACGAACGATAGCTTTCTCGTTGTCGTTAGGCTTTTGCGACTCCACCGGCGCGCAGGCAGTTCCATGGCGCTGCAAGGTGCCGAGGCGGAGTGTTTAGCGGCAAGCGAAGAGTGTTTCGCCCTTCTCCTTCGTCCCGCGATGCGTGCATCCGCCTCCTCCGGCTGCGTCATTCTCAGCGGCGGGAAGCCCGGCACTAAAGAATCAAAGGCCCCAGTGCAAGAAACTAACGGCGTTTCTGCGCTCGAGCGGTGCGGCATTTCTGGCCAATCACGGACGCGAAGCAGGCTGCTTCCAGGGAACATGCGTCCGCAAGGTGCCGCGGGCGCAAGGGAGGGAGGATCTACCAGATGAAGATTGACAGGTTTTGGGATATGATTTGGTGGTTCATGTGGGTTCGCCGCGTGCCCAAGCCCGCCTTAGGCGAGGCAAACGAGAGCTGAGGGCCAGCAAACTCAAGTTCACGACGGTCGGTGGGCGGGCTAGCCTCGGCTTTATTCCACACGCGTTTGGCCGTCCGAGGTGACGCTGCCGTGTGCTGCAGAGAGGGAGGAGGAAGGGCAGATGCAAAAGACGTTGCGTTGCGCTACCTGGGATGGCGGCGCGCCGCTGACAGGAAAGCGCGTGAAGTGGCCAAGTCGTGAAGACGTGCAGGCTGTGCTTGGTAGCAAGGCTGCGCGGACGTCATTGGCCTATTTGTTGCACGCCAACAGCCAGGACAGGGCTGTGGGTAAGGCCATCAACAGACAAAAGACCGATGCAAGAGCGGAACCAGCCCTATCTCAAATTGCGACGGGCGGCGACGTACAGGCAGGCCCCTGGCGTGCAGGCTTCAGGATGTGGGCATGCGTCGACGAGCAGCACGAGCAGCACGAGCAGCACGAGCAGCACGAACAGCAGAAAGCAGACGAGCAGCAGAAAGCAGACGAGCAGCACGACAAGCACACCGAGCAGGACAAGCACCAACGACAGGCCCGTGCGATGACGACGGTGTTGCAAAGAGGAAACAGTGCGCAGGAGGAGACGGCCCGCATGGATTGAGTCGCGCACATGGCAGGTCCGTGTGTTGCCCGAGGAGAGGCCTTTTGTCGATTGTGCTTGCATGCGAGGTGCAAACCAGGGGAAGATGAGCATGAGCCAGAGCAGGCGCGAGAGCATAGAGCACGACGACGAGCATGACCACGATGAGCACGACGATGAGCACGACGATGAGCATGGCCCAGACCAAGACCAAGACGCAGGCAAGACGCAGGCGAGACGCAGGCAAGACGCAGGCAAGATCCAGGCAAGACCCAGGCAAGACCCAGGCAAGACCCAGGCAAGACCAAGACCAAGACCAAGACTAAGAGGGCGACGCTGCGGTGGGCTGCTGTACGCTGCTGCAACGTGCTGTGGCACGACCAAAGCAGGTCAGGTTGCGTGTGTTGACGCAGCTTGCGTGCGTTGGGCAGGCGCCGTGCAGCAAGGAGCAGAGGCGGTCGCTCGTGGCGGTGGGTGAGAGCTAGCGGGGCTGGCACGGTGTGCAGTGCGCAGTGTGCAGCCGTGTTGGTGCGGCAGACGTGTATTTTTAATTAGAGGAAGCAGATCGCACGTTGACGGGCCATCCCGAACTCTTGGCAGGCTGGCTTTGATAAAGCAACCTGACCGGACCCGGGCCGCCAGCAAGGCCAGCAGCGCCAGCAAGGCCAGCAAAGCCATGCAGTGACAGACCCCAGCATCCCAAGGCCGTCCGCCCCCAGCTTGCCGACCGAAAGGGGGGCGGGGGCGCACCGTTTGGCGCTGTTGCACGCCGGGCTGCACGCGGCTATCGACGCAACCACGCATGGATAGAGGAGGGCAGCGAGGAGACGGGCTGCATGCGCGGGAGTGGCAAGGCAGCGAGGCGGCGAGGGCTGGTCAGCGACGAGTGAGTGGTGAGTGGTTAGTGGTAGACGGTGGAGAGTGGTGAGTGGTTAGTGGTGAGTGGTTAGTGGTGAGTGGTTAGTGGTGGAGAGTGGTGAGTGTTTAGTGGTGGACAGTGGAGAGTGGAGAGTGGTGAGTGTTTAGTGGTGGACAGTGGTCAGTGGTCAGTGGTCAGTCAGTGGTCAGTGGTCAGGAGTGGGTGCTGCTGGCGTGCGGCGTGCGGCGTGCGGCGTGTGCTGGGGTGTGTGCTGGGGTGTGTGCGCTGGGGCGGCGGCGTGTGCTGGTGCTGGTGCTGGTGCCGGTGCTGGTGCTGGTGCTGGCGCTGGTGCTGGTGCTGGACTGGGGGGCGCGCGCTGGTGCTGGACTGGGGGGGGCGCTCAGGGCGTGCGACAGTGCCAGTGGCAGCCGCGCTAGATGGCGGACTGGCTCGACCCGATGCACTCGTTCGCTGCATGGCCGCCGTGCAGGGATCAGAGCACCATCCCAGTCTGAACGGCGAGGAGGTTTGGGAGTTCGGGCGGCGTGGTGGGTAGTAATAGCGGCCACCATCCCGCCGAAGACCTGAGTCTCCTTTCTCGTTTCCACGCTCTTGGGACACGTCCACGCGCGCTTCGAGAAGCCTTCCCTTCCTCTGTCCTCTGTCCCCGCGCGCACAGCTGTCAGCCAGTCGGTCTGTCAGTCAGTCTCCCTGTCTCTCTGTCTGTCCGTCTGTCCGTCTGTCCGTCTGTCTGTCTGTCTGTTGCCCGCCATCCACGCCGCCCACTCCGCCCACACCGTCCACGCCCTTCCGCCAGCGTCGGCCTTGCTTGGCTCCCTTGACGCCGTTTGCACTGCCCTCTCGCTGACCTGCAGCCGTCCTTGCGGGCCGCGAGTATTTGTGACACCTCTCCCGCCCCAGAGGATCTCCCGCACCACCACACCCACACCCACACCCACGCCCGCGCCCACGTTCACCCTTCGCTGCCGCTGCCGCTGCCACTGCCACTGCCACTGCGACCGAGGCTGCGCGCACACGTTGAGCTGTGTTCCACCGGTTCATGACGGCCTGACAGCACCACGTTGTAGCGTTGTAGCGTTGTAGCCCGGCCGTGCCCACCACGCCCCCAGCAGCCTGTCGCCTGTCTGTCAGCCACGCTTCCACCGCCCGTCACCCAGCCCGCACACACGTCGCCAATGTACCCTCACCCCCAGGCCCAGGCCCAGGGCCACGGCCAGATGCCCTCACACTGGCAGCCGCCCGCCTCGCAGCAGCAGCCCGCCAGCGGCGCCTATCCCCCGCCGCCGCCCTCACATGTAAGTCTTTGACCTGATGCAGCAGCGCCGCACCGCTGCACCACTGCACCGCTGCACCACTGCACCGCCGCTCCACTGCACCGCTGCTCCACTGCACCGCTGCTCCACTGCACCACTGCACCGCTGCACCACCACTGCGCACTCGCCCTCGCCCTCGCCCTCGCCCTCGTCACGCGCGTCGTCGGCGCGCTGTCAGCACCGTCTGTGCAACGTCCCTCGCACCACCCTGCTGCCCAGCCTCGCGGCTGCCATAAGCTGCCCGCCTGTCCGCCCGCTGACACAGCTCCACGCAGATGAACACCACCCTCCCTCCACCTCCCCAAGAGCCGCGCCCTGACATGGCCGCCCACCAGCACCCTCAGTACCAGCAGCAATACCGTCTTCCCGGCCCCAACGAGTGGACACGCGCCCCGCCGCCCCAAGACCCCTACCGCCAGCAGGGCCCGCCCCCGCCGCCGCAGTACGTCCAGCAGCACCACCAGCCTCCAGCGCCCCGCCAGCGCACCGCCATTGCCTGCCGCTACTGCAGACGCCGCAAGGTAAATCCAACTGACGACCGCTGTGCTCAACCTGTCTTGCTCACCCCGCCCAGATCCGCTGCTCCGGCTTCGAGGCCACCGAGGACGGCCGCTGCTCCAATTGCCTGCGCTTCAACCAGGACTGCATCTTCACGCCCGTCTCCGCACAGACACAGGCTTTTGTTCCAGCGCATACCGTCTGGCGCGGCGTCGGCGCGCCTCCGCCTCTGTACGGCGCCTACGGACAGCCCCTCCCGCCTGCGAACCACGCAGACGCCTATGGGCAGCAGCCACCTCGCCAGGGGCCGCCGCCGCCGCAGCAGCAGCAGCACTATCTGCCCAGCCCCACCGCAGGTCCGTATTCCTATGGTCCGCCCAGTGTTCACTCAGATGAGGGTAGCCGTGACGACCTGACTGGCAGGAAGAGGCCCCACCCGGAGCCTCACACTCCCACCCTGCCGCCGCCAGCTCCTGGCCCGGCGTCACAGGCCCCTCATCGAGTCTCTGGTCAAGACTATGCATACCCAGAGCCACCGTCTCTAACCCAACCGCCCCGCACAGCCACCCCCTCGGCACCCTACTCGTCTGCCCCTCCCCCCGCCACCCAGCCATACTACACCGCACAGCCGCCTCGCCAGGCCTCCCCGCAGAGCGCCTACCGCTACGATCCGAGCCGTACCTCGTCCTCTCCACACTCGCAAGCGCCTACGACGCCTGGCTCAGCATCGGCCCCCTACTATCCTCCGCCGCAAAACGGTGCTCTGCAGCCCAACCCACCTCGCAGCGACGGCAGGACACCACCGCCCCCCACCTCCCAGCCTGCCAGCCGACCTGGCATGCGTATCAACGACCTGGTGAGCGACAACGGCAACGGGCGCAGCTCCACCGACTCCGACATGCTCAACATGCTCAACCGTCGCCCCATGTAATAAATCTCTCTTCCCATCCAGAAGAAAGGCTCCAGAGCTGGCTCTCCCAAGGAGCACGCATGGCGCAACAAACAACGAGCAGAGCTGTTCGCAGCATCCATCCTCTGTTGCTGCTTTGTTTCTTTGTACAACCTTGAATTCGTCGCCATTGCACTGCCTGTCTTTCGCAAGGTGTTCAGGCCGGCAATAGCGTCTACTTTTGGGCGGATATCTGAATCTCACAGCGTCAAAGAGCATCAATCGATTTTCCAATACTCGTCTCGAGCCCATCCCTCCCGGGTACCGTCTCTGTGCCGAGCTTTCGATCACCGCTTCACGTTCGTACTGGGGGGATGTCTCGACTATTCGCTGCCACCTTGGAAAGGAGGCGATTTCATACGTTGGTGGCAAGCGCTCAATTCACTTTTCATTACGTTTTCCTCGAAACTGGGTGGATATCTGCGCTTTCTCGCTACTAGATCTGGGCCTGCATACAGGAGGTGCTCTGATTACTTCCACAAGCATCGTTGCACGTGTAGGGTTGGAGCCAGCATTGTGTTTCGCTGCATCCTGCTGGACTCCGTGGTCCTTTGTGTTTCATTACCGCCATATACTCTCTTAGTTTGTCTGGATTTCGACTTGGCAAAATGGTGCGGCTTCCTCTTTTCTCTCCTGTCCCTACCGCGACTCGGCTCCTTCGGCTGAGGTTTCTTTCTTCCTCTTTGGGTACATTGGCTTGGGCGGCAATCTGAATTTTACAACCCAAACAGCGTATACTAGCTACTGGATCTCGATCTATCTAAATTGAAGGATTAATACACATTCCAACTTCATCCGGCGCGACTCCCTCTCCCTTTGGCAACATCACCGCAGCCTTCCTGACATCAAAAGCGTCAACCATGGTACCTATGGCTTCAGGGTCTGCCAGTCAGTCACGCTGACGCACGGTACACGACGCAGGGCGGCCGCAACCAACCTGCTCAACCAATTTCCGCTCAACCAGACTTCAACTATATTCTGGACCGGTCCGTTATCGATTCTGCAAACTGACGGTCCGTCTGGGAGGTCACGGACCGGTGCGTCGCGTTAAAAGGGCAAGTGGACGGCGTCAGGGACCCGAGCTTGTAGAATCGGCGCGCCTCGGACCTTTGTCCTAGGGTACCAAAATGTACTGACTGCTCTCCACTGCTAATCTTCGGGCAACCGGCTTGCTTCTGGCCGGCCTACACTACGCAGGAACCATTCGTCCAGCTCCTTTCTTCGCAATGCCGGTAAGGAAGAGCCACTGGATACGGTGAAATCGGCCGTCCTGGCTGTAGAATGTAAGACGCTGTGATCGGGGAAGTGGGATGTCACGAGTGTCTTGATCATCGTTCGGCTGATGTTAGGATACTGCTGTCGGCTGCAGTGTAGTGGCTGACACCTATCAATGGAACTCAACAGCAGCCGAGACCGAGAGATCAGACGTGATGCTGCGTCTTTCATCCTGCATTCCAGTGCCCCTTTGTGGTGGTTGCATTCTCAACCCAACACCGCGGGCCTCCCTCCCACTCCCTCCCGCAGCTCTGCAAACGGGAGTACCGGAATCTACCCCTCGAAAATGCAAGATCTATCGATCCAAAGCAACGTCGGCACCGCCACTGTGATCCGGCACCCGGTGTCCAGGTGTCCTCTTCCCTCGAAACCTTTCTAATTCTCAGCTAAAACATGCGTACCATGGTACACGTCCTCGCGTGCCTCGCCGCTTTACAGCCGCTTCCCGCTTCGTCCTCCACTCATCTGCGCAAGCCGACCCAGTCAAGACCCACTACCGAAAGCGGTACACCAAAGCGGCAATGCGTCTCCATACCACGGTTCGACCGTACGCTGCTCGGCACAATGGACACACCGCGAGTGCCGCAGAAGTAGCCCCTCCTAAGCGGTGTGCAAATGGAAAGGAAGGAATGGCAAGCCAGGAGAAAAGCCTAGGAATTTCGGTTCCCGCGTGATATGGACTACGACAGACGAGGTGCTAGGGCTTTTAGTGTACCAGAATTGCAAGTGGAGCTGCTGAGTGAGCAACAACGCTGGCGTTGGCACATAGGTGGGCCACGGGCTACGGCCAATAGGCGGAAGGACCACCGAAACGCAGAGAATCGTCTCGGCTCTCTGTCGCATGTTGCACCGACCGAGTATGGATATCGCAGACTCCAGGTGTCGTACGGCTTCGTTATGTGGGGGAGAGGAGAGGGGGGAAGTCACTTTGGTGGCGGTCCTCCGACTCGGGTCTGCCACGTTGTGAAAGTGGATCGATCGTGGGCGATTTAGTGCCGAGACATGGTTACGATGAGGCCACCTGGATCGCCTGGTTGTCGTCGGACAAGAAGCTGGATCAGGATGGGGGGGGGGAAGAAATTTGCTTGGAGTTTTCCTTCTGGAAGGAAACGCTTGGGCGTTTCGGTTGAGTCATTGCCCATGTCATTTATTTGAAACGTGTAAGTATCCTGGACCTTGTTATTGATATCTCGGCACATGATGCTGATCGTGGTGCATGGTGATGCCGCGTGTGTGTGGCACGACATGTAGAGGGGCTTGTCTGCTGGTCAAGGAAAGGGGTTTATGGTGCGGGCCATATTTCAGTGGTTCGAACCTTGGAAGTAGGTATCCGTCCACCCACAACAATATCTAACTCGTATTTCTGGATAACGTCTTCACTATGACCTCTAAGAACAGCTGCACTCTAGGCAACACTCGTGTGAGCATATTCACTATGCGATAGTGTAGATTCTTGTCAAACGGAGACTGCCAAACGAGCAAACAGCTCTATCTCTTTCCTTTCTAAACATTCAAGAGCGAATGATCAGTGCATGTGTAGGAGTCAACACTACCTCATCTCTTTCCTTCACAGCTCAACTGTGGTCAGCGCCCATTCCGGCTAGACTGATAAGCCCGTTTCACTCCGAGCTGTACCCGGCATCATATCACCGCCGCTCACTGGAGAGCCTGGGTTGTATACAACACTAGTAAGCTCTGCTCTTGTACTCTCACAAGTTGGTGTATTTTAGGTGCATTTAAGCGCGCAGTGTTTGTTTAAACGCCCCAAGGAGTGTTGTCGCGCTAGTGACGCTAGTCAGTAGACGTGAGAAGGCGCTGTGCATGGGAGCTGCTGCGCCTTACCTCAATCCTGCGTCGAACGCACAACTCTACGCTCTTGCAAGACAATGTACCGCCAGAGCTCTCAATCCTGCTGACGATTTCTGTAGAAACGGTTACTGTGTGTACGTCTCTTACACAAGCCATGACTTCGCGCACGGTGCTTCGTCAAACAGAGTAATGTGGTTCTTCGCAACTGTGCCGCCGCCCTGTTTGCTTGCCACTGAAGCTAGTTCGCCATGGCTCCCAAGGTTTGACGTTGGAGAGCGGCACATAGAGTCCACTATAAGCACCGCGCCGCAATGCACAGGCGGCACCGTTATATCGTCGGCTCGCTATATTCTTCAACAATAGACCACAGACAAAGACAGGTTTAAAAAGACGGGTCTAGGAAGACAGGTTTAGAAAGAAAATTCTAGGAAGGATGCAAAAGCGACGTCACACCATGCACAGCTTAGGGATGGTAGGTTGGCGGCGTTTAGCTGCTGTCCATACATCTATGTCCATGGAGTAGAGTCTGTCTTTCAACATACGCTGCAGCGGTCAGCCAAATCTTACCATGTCTTTTCTCTGGTTGGTCGTTCCCATACTGGTCGGACTCACAATCGCACGGGATCCATTGGTCGATTTCTGTCGGTTGCATAGTCACCGGACAGCAGTTGTTGACCGTAAGCTCTATGTCGACGCTGGCTTTGTCAACTGGGCACCGATCAAAGCAGATCCTGCCAATCAGACTAGTACGCACCTCCTCAAGTGTGGTGATGAGCTGATTTGACCTGTTGCCATCAGACACTTGGCTTAGAGTGGCTGATTTCGGCACATCTCGCTTGGGTTTCCCAAACCAAACCACGCTCGAGAAGAACGCAGCTGCACCTTCAGTCAGTGGCGGGATCTTATGGCCGGATACTGTCAATAAGATCATCTATGCATACGGCGGTGAGCACGAGAACAGTGATACGGCAGACAAGAGGCTTTGGTTCTATGACATACTGTACGACACGTGGAATGTTTCCATCACAAACAGTATTACAAGCATCAGTCCGGCCGCATGGGGTGAGTCCTGCTCGCTGGTCCTGGGGTTTGTCTCTGACCATCATAGGTGCTGGCACGATAGCCTCGAATAAGGCCTTGGGCTACTACTACGGCGGCTGGCCCACGAGTTCCACTAATTCTGACGACAGTAGCACTAAAGCTCTTTCTACAATGGTCGTCTACAACATGCTTGAGAACAAGTTCAGCACACAGTTGGGCCCTGATCAGATTGGTCGCGCCGAGGGTGTGATGCTGTACGTACCCGCTGGTGATGCTGGGGTTCTCATTTACTTCGGAGGTATACAAGTCATCAACGGCACACATCAGCCACTTCCAATGTCGGATATCTTTATATACGATATTGCCAACGCCAGGTGGTACAGGCAGACGACAAGCGGTGCTGAGCTGCCCGGGAGCCGAAGACGAGCCTGTGCTGGAGTAGTGTGGGCAGAAGATCGTTCGTCTTACAATATCTACCTTTATGGCGGTGCTTCTGTCGGGGAAGGCGAAGGCTACGGTGATGTTTGGGTTTTGAGCCTACCGTCATTCACTTGGATCAAATCTGTCCCGACAGCGGAAGACATCGTAGTAACGACTCCACGCCACTCGCTTACCTGCGACGTCTACGAGAACTCGCAGATGGTCATCGTGGGCGGCCATCTTACGAAAAGCACCGACTGCGACGTCCCTTGGATATATGGACAACACAGTCTGTATCTGGGCAGATCCAATATCGATGGCCTGAAACGGGCAGCTTTCAACGCCAGCCTGAGCACATACGATGTCCCGCAAGAAGTCACCGATGTCATCGGTGGTGA
The DNA here is from genome assembly GCF_004011695.2 of Ascochyta rabiei. NCBI lineage: Eukaryota > Fungi > Ascomycota > Dothideomycetes > Pleosporales > Didymellaceae > Ascochyta > Ascochyta rabiei. Next base: position 816,394 of record NC_082414.1, read on the forward strand.
CTCAGCTGGCCACGCAACAGTCACTGCCCCCAAAGACGGTTGGGAGAGTGAAGATTCAGGTGTCGTGTTCGGGCAAAAATACACGCCCGTCCCCAGAAGTCCAACTCGACCGATCATCACGCCAGCTGCCAAAAGCTCCAATCCAAAAGAAATATCCATCCTCGGACCCGCCGTCGGAGGAACCATAGGCGGCGTATTCCTCATTGCTGCAATCGGATACTATCTCATCTTGATACGCCGAAGACGACGACGTGAACATAGCACGACACCCCCAGAATCGCACTACCACATCTCGCAGTCAAGTCCGCATGTCGAGCTCCCTGGCGCACTCGCCCGCAGTTACTCGTCAACATCGCTCCACTCTCGCGAGCCAAACAGCCTACCATACACGCCACACTACACCTACCCACCGCACGGCGCAGCAGGAAGCTGGGCAAACGCCGGCCGCCACGACACGCACACTCTGCATGCATGGGGCCTGAGCGAGCTGGGCGACGAAAAGCAACAGCGCTTGCTCGTGCCTGCACATGAGCTATCTGGCGTTCGCAGCCCAAGACAGTCGGTCAGACATTCCAAGTTCAAGGAGGAGGACTTCGCTGGCAATTAGCTCGGGTCACAGTGGAGAGTTGCGGATAATACATTTTATACTGACAGTGTACCTCGAGCAAAAGCATGCAGTTGAGGGACGAGTCCAAGGGGGGACAGGGAGAGGGACAAGTGATGAGAGGTGGAGAACGTGTCCCAGAGCAGACGAAGGGGAGATTCTGTAGCAGTTGAGAGTATCTATAGCCATGTACTCAGACCATCGACACTGCCTCTCCGCCACGAGCATGAGCGAGCAGAGCCAGGCAAAACCAACTACGTATTACGTGGTGAGCGCTGCGTAAAGTCTCCAAGTTTCCAAGCATCAACATGCTATGCTGCCGTTGATATTCGAGTCGTGGGATTAGAGGGTCCCCGCAATGTACGGCACCTCCCCAGCACGAGTGAAAGCGGCACGTCCAAGAACGAAACAAAGAAACGGCTCAAGCTCAAATGTTTGGCTGCATCCGAGGCCTGAAAGTACGCTGTACACTGAAATCCCTCGTGCTCCATACACCCAAACCGGGTATCCATCGGTTGCACACACACACACACACACACACACACACACACCGAGGATGAATCGCAGCAGCGGCGCCACATACGCACGAGGTGCGCACTACTGTCGCTTTTCCCGAGCTTGAAGACCCGACTCCTATCGCACATTCCATACAGCCGCTAGCTGGTATTTCCGTCGACTGACACCCAGAACGACCGTGTCTACCAGAGCCAGGGCGCATTATGCCTCGCCTCGCCTCGCGGAACCACGACTAGCATCAGTCGATCAAGGCCCGTCGTCTGACGTCGGTACGAACAACACAGTCTCCCTTCCAGCATTGGTGGTACACTCTCGGGTGCGCATGCGTCTGGGCCGCTCAGTCGATACCAGAGGCGCAAGAGCACCCAGTGTACCTCCCGTAGGGTGCGTTGCCTGCCCGAGCATCTGCCGGAGCATCTGCCGTGTGAAGGGTAGGTAGCGGGCCGGGCCGGGATGCTGGAGCAGGCTCTGTGCGCGGCGCGCGCGATCTGATCAGTCGTGCAGGGCTGCTCATCCATCCCGTACTCTCCGTTCCTAACGCACCGGCTCTTGTCTTCTCCACCCCTCTTTTCTGTTGCCATTGTTCGAGGAGGCGGCAGGTCTTGCATTCTCCACTTCCTGAAAGCGCTTTAGTTGTTTATGAGACTGCTCTTCGTCCCTCGCACCATCAGTCTGTAGTGTCGCGTCTGATCTGCCTTGAGCATCTCCAGACCCCTCGGTATGTGTGGAGGTCGTTTGATCAGTGGAGGTTTCTTCTTCGGCGTAATCTGTATCTGCAGTACCGTTTGCCGGGTGGTTGACGTAGAGCGATGCTTGCACCTCGGGGTCCACATCAGCTTTCCTTTTGCCTTTGACGCCACTTGATGAAGAACAAAGGTTGCTGTGAGACATAGTACCGTGATCCTGCTGCATGTTGTGACGGCAGGGAAACAAACCGTCATGAGGCTCTGCGGAGGGCTTGGAGAATCGATTCACGCTAGGTTCGCCGTGCTGCGGATAGGTGTAGTATTCGTCAGTAGATGAATTGCTGGTCTCGTCAACGACTCGTGGGATGTGCCGCAAGCTTTGATGCCCATCGGGAGACTGTTCTGTGTCTCGTTCACAGTCTGTCCTATGGGAGGCTATATGTGGATCTGGAAACTCAGGCTTTACAGACTTAGCGTTAACGTCTCCAAGAGTCGTAAATTCACTCTTGTCCTCTAAGTATGACGACAGGATGTCATACAAACTATGGTCGTAATATGCCCTGGGGTCTCTAACGCTTGGGGTCGCGTTTTTCATGTTGTGAAACCCAGCGCGAGACTGGAGGTTGTGCAGAGCATCTATTTCATCCGACTCAAAGTAGGGGTCGGCCTCTCTCTCTCGGCTATCGAAGGTCCGTTGCTAGTGGCGACTCGAGTTGGAAGTATCGCATGGCAGATATTGGACTCTGCCACGATCTGGAATGATTATAGCTGCGTCTTGAATGGTAGGCCCCGGTAGAGACTTCGTTCTGTCTGAGGTTTGGACTGACGAGAACGATCTAGTCTGACTACCTTCAGGCATCGGGCAACAGTAGTCTGGCCTTGGCGGAGCTTTTGGTCTTGAATGCAAACTAGACGAGCTATTGGAAGCATCTTGAACCTGGGAGCTTGCTGTCGGTGCCCACAGCCACGGGTGCAGTCCGTGGTTGGAGTTGAGTGGTGCATGTCTGATTAGCTTGTAACTTCTTCGGGACCACGCATCATCCTCAGAAAGAGTTGTTGTGAGTCGCTGCTTTGGTACAGACAGCAACCATGGGTTTGATGCCAGCGGACGAGATTTATCGTTGGGCTGGTGCCGCAAATGCTTTAGACGTGTAGGTTCTAAGATTTATTTCCGATAATCATTGTGTGAACCTCGCCAGTGGAGCGCACTTGAGGCTCGAGAACAACGCGATTTCCTCGCTGTCGTTGTTCGTCCCCCAGCGTTGGAACCTGCAACGAGGATAGAGCTACCATCGGCTATCGCCTGCAGCTACAGATTAGTGACCCGAAGAAGATTTCTTGAGGGCTTTGCTTACTTTCAAGATCAACAACTGTCGAAGCACCATGACTATCTGAAGAAGATGTAGCATCAGCCTCCTCTGGTTGCTCTGGCTGCTCCGCTTTTGCCCTCTCCATCCTTCGGCTCGATTTTGTTCTTAGGTTCTTCTCGAGTCGCACTGATGCCACTACTGGAGGGTAGTAGTGTTAAACTTGAACTGTCGTTTAGAGACAGCTGTTGGTAGTCCATATGGTTGGTGGGTACCCGTGTAACTACTTCTGAGGTGTCGTTTGAAACTACTGTCAATGATCCAGTTTGTAGGCCAGAACCGTGAACAGGTCTAGGAGATCTAGGGTCGGGAGCGAGATGGCTCTCATGACTCTTGTGTTCACCGCCAACATGGTGCTGAGGTGAGATTTTTGCTGCTTCCCGATGCATCGGACAATTCGACATTGGAGTTGGATCCCAAACTGTGGGATAGTGATAGACTCCCTGTGTCCTTCGAAGGACCACCTGATATTCAAGGGGTACCTCTCGGGCACTTGCTTGGGGCTTGGAGGTGCGGGTGAGGTTGTCGAGCTACGATCGTCCGAGTACATGGCCTTCAGTGCGTTCTCTCCGGATAGCTGTTGCTGCAACATGAGACTGTGGTTTGTGCGAACCACCTCCGGGGTCACTGAAGTGCTATGATTATGTGTTATTGGCTGCTTGCCCTTGTCACACTTCTGCGGCGTGTCATCCAACTGCTGGCTGTTCTCAGACATTCTCTTTGCCATGGTAATGAGCTAGTAACTGGTAAAACGACAGAGATAATATCAAGAAACGAACGATGTTGAACCACGAAAGTAGCGATAATCTGGGTGAGTCGTATCAAAGTGCAGCGTGGGATTCGTCATTTGGAAGAAGTAGGCCGCACGTGGCTGCACCGCAAGTACTTCAAGGCGGCACTTCCTTGCCATCCCAGTCCCAGCACTTGCCTCGTCCATCCACTCCTACCTGCTTGACCACATCCACGAGCCGCTCTGCGACAAACTCTTTCTCGAAGAGCTTATCCTCTTTAACACCGCCCCAAAATTCTTTGCTGAACTCGGTCTTGACCGTGCCAGGGTGCAGAGAAATTGAAATGGCTTTGTCGCCAGACGCAGTTCGTAGGTGGTTGTCGAATGTCTTTGCTACCTGATTGACACCAGCTTTTGACGCGCGATAGCTGTACCAGCCCCCAAGGCGGTTGTCTGATATGCTACCCACACGGGCAGACATGATCGCCATGCTTGCGGCAGCTGGAAGTCCCTTCATAGCCTCCACGTCCTCCTCAAACGACGCACTTTTCTTGGGCAAGAATGATGAGAAATGCTTGATCATGAGCATCGGCCCTAGCGTGTTGGTTTGGAAGGTTAGCAGCGCATCTCTGGCATCGATTTGAGCTGGCGACTTTTCAGGGAAGAGCAATCCTGGGACGAAGAACGCAAGCTGGAGCCGATGGTCTCCTGGCTTAAACTTCTCCTTGCATACGGCGGCTGCATCTGCAATTGTTGATTCGTCTGCAGTGATTTCTTAGCCTTTGCAGTCATGTTTGGGAGCACGCAAGGCATGGCTGGCAGCACATCTGTAAACATACCCGTAACGTCGAGTTTAAGCATCTTCAGCCGTGCCTCGTCGACATCTAACCCTTCAAGGAGCTGCTCTTTCGTCCTATCGAGATCTTTACGCGCCGTCGCGACAACAGGCGCATTGGTGGTCTGGAGTACTCTTCTGGCAAGCGCGAAGCCAATGCCTCGCGAGGCAGGCGAGATCATGGACCATGGTGGCATCGTGACAACAATGAACGATCTGCGACGTGTACGATCATGTTTGACGGCTTTACACCATAGATTTGAGGTTGATGGAACCGTGGTCGAAGCGCGATCGATGATGACATACTTGCCCTATCGATCGAACTAATCATTCTAAGCGTAGCGTATACTCTGCATCAAATCGTCAAACACGACACTGCGAATGCTCGTTGCATCTCTTCAAGTTCAAAAGATGGATATCGAGCAGCAATCATCTCAACTATACTCTCAAAGCTTTGCGTTATCCACTTCGGCAGTATATGTTTCTTGTCTGCTGAATTCCGGCCTGCACACTGACCAAACTGCTACTATTCCACTGCACCTACAGATGCTACGTTGAACGATACCATAGGCTACACTTCTGCATATCGTACGCGTGATCCTCAGACAACACTTATCCATACATGCTTCCACTGCCCGAAGCTTTAGCGTTACAGCTACAATGAAAGCTCTGTAGGCAAATTGTGCATGTGTACTCAAAGGTCATGGTATCAAGGCTCATCAACGACATCCATCATACCTGGACTCCTCGTCTACCTGGTGGTTGAAATCACAGCCTGGTGCCTGAAACCACAGCCTGATGCTAGTCGGTTTGCAAGGATTAGGAGTACCATGTAATCTGTCGCCTGTTCAAACAGCCTTTGCAAAAGTACGTCCAGAGTCAGCTCACAAGTGGTCGTCGTTTGGTGGCGGCGGCCCTCTCGACGGAACTCTGTAGAAGCTCGTTCCAACGACAAACCTGCTGATGATCTTGTTCTTTCGCAGTCTGTGAGATATAGTATACCAGACATCTATCATTCTTCAGCCATGTGCGGATGTTGGTAGACAGTACACTCGGTCTCAACCGTTGTCCGGCGACCGAAGCGTGGTCTGAGTACTCGAAAGTCTAGCGATCACAGCACTCTGTCTTACAGCCATTGCCACATACTTTGTCGACTGGGATTGTTTCAACGGCCTTCAGCTCATGCACACAGACCGATGAAGCCTACCAGCCATCTGCGGGAGTAAGACACTCGGCAAACTCGCAGGATGGGAGGAACGTAAAACTGGAGGCGTACGTTGTTCCTTCCAGATAGCACATGTTGCCTTGCTGCTGACAGTGTGAGAGTGGGTTGTTGGACTTGAGAAGCAAACGGCCTTGAGATAACTGGGTATCCACCTCCGAAAGGCTTTGCGGGTAGAAGTCGACGAATGGGTGTGAACCCGCAGTTGCGCGCAAATCACAGTCCATCTTTGTAGATGGTGATCGCTGTCAACTGTCATTGTCTAACCCGCCAACATCACATCGTCGTTGCCTATTCAAGCCGAGATGAGTATCGGGAATCTCGATTTGTTGGTGCATGTGCGTAACACCGTGTGTGATGAAGCCTGGTTTCACGACTCGATGTTGTGTCCGCTACCAGACATTGCCTGTTCGTGATTTTTGTTTCTCATGTATCCCACTGTCTGAGATGCAGAGTGCAACGCTGCACCTTCTACGTTGCTTCGAAAGCTTCGAGTCTGTGGTAGCCGACGCCAGCGTGACACAACCGTGGCTCAGAGCATCTGTGTACGACTGCGTGACTGCGGTATTAGGGAAGACTGGCTATGCTTGGCCAAGCGCCGGGTGGTACTGCAATAAGCACTTGTCGTGCACGGCGCGCCCCATGTTGCTTTCTTCCCGAAGCATACCGAGTCCTTGAGAACCACAAGGAGGAGAGGGAACGCGAAACCGCCACAGTTGGGCAAAGCGGCTGTGCCAGGGTACGGAAGGCGTCAGATGGTGGACTTGGGCAGCATAACAAGGGTCATGATGAGGTAGCAGAAAGTGAGATAACGAGTTGTCTGGTCCCTGGGGGCAGTAGACTCGGCTGTCTCCTCGCACGACCCCGCAGTACGATGCAGCAGCGCATTTTAGGAGTCGCAGAACGTAGAAAGGGTAGCTTGCTGTTCAGAAGCAGAGATGGGCTAGGATGGGAAAATATGCCCAGAGCGGCTAGGCTCCATGGAGTCAGCTACGCAAAGTGGTTGTTTTTAGCGAATTATCGTATTGTACCGATGTTTCCAGCAGGGAGGGGAATCGAAATACACAGTACCTCGTAAATGGCACGAGGAAGATGATATAGATGTCCATAGAGACCACAAGAGAGTTGAAAGAAAACACCACACCACGCCGGTATCCACGTAAAGACGTACAATCGTCTGATCAGAGCTGCAGCCGCCTGGCTTCCAACATGGCGTTTCCACATGCATATCGTCCCGTCCTTCTAGCACCTTTGCAAATAAGCGCCATTGCGTGCCGTACAGCTGAGCAGTGCTCGTGAGCCACGCTGTTCAATTACTTTTTGGCCATTATAAGGGGTATCCGTCCTGGGCAATGTGCACGACGCCCGAATCGTGGCCAGCTACCAAATCTGGTAGCGGCCCGCAAAATGATGTACTTAGCCGAGCTTCTGATCTTGAGGGTAGTGCTGGCTGGGATGGCGGGGCATGCCGTGCTGGGCCATGGGATACTGCTGTGATTGCTGGTGGCCCTGGAGGTAGTTTTGGTATTGCAGAGCAGCCTCGGGGGTCATGTATGCTTGGGGGATGGCGTTGTTGGGGACGCCGCGGGGCTGGCCAGGCGGCATTTGCGCGTGGTTGTCCTCGGGTGAGTCGACCTGGTTGTCCTCGACGCCGTTGGCATCGCCACTGGAGGGCTCAGGAGCGTTCAAGCAAGCCTGTGGAGGGTCAGCGATGCCATGCGACAGGTGCATCCGAGGTGCAGCGTACCTGGATGAGGTTCTTGCCCTCGGGCTTGGTCACAAGAGGCTGCAGCTTCGGTGTGGTGAAGGTGTAGACGAGACCCGTCTCGGAGACGACGAGCAGCAGGACCTGGGTGCCGGTGAGGACGGACAGTTCGTAGGCCTGGGGCAGGGTGTCAGCTGGGATGCAATGGATGCGGCGACGCGCGCCCCTCTCGCAGGGTGCAGGGTGCAGGGTGCAGGGCGCAGAGCGCAGAGCGCAACAGCCGTCACGGGCACGTACCTTCTTCATGATGCCGGCCTTGCGCTTGGAGAAGGTGATGTGGCGACGCGACTTGTCCTGGATGAACTTGATCTCAATCTTCCTGCGCTCGCGGCCGGGCTTGTCGTCGTCGTCGTCGTCGTCGTCGGCAGCCGGGCGCGGGCGCTTGGTGCCGCGGGCTGCATCGCCGACATTCAGAGCGCCGTTGCCGTCGTCGTGGACAGACGGCGACGCGTTCTGGTCGTGCTCGGTGATCTCAGAGGCCATGGTGGTGGGCGCGCTGTCGTTGGGTGCGGGTGTTTGACGTCTGGCGGTCCTAACTGCGTTTGGCCGGGTGTCTGTGTGGGGAGACGCTCGGCGTTCTGTTTGGCGGAGAGGTGCGCGTAACAGGACAGGACAGACGAGACGAGTGCAGCTGTCTGGAGTCGGGTTAGGCCCGGGTCGATGAATGGGGAAAAGCAGGCGCGCTTGGGGACAGAACGAGACAAGTGAAGAGGCGGGTGCTGAACCCTTTGGTGGCGGCGAGCAAGGAATGCAAGGGGAGGGCAAGAGCTCGGTTGCACGGCGCTGCGGCGGACAGAGGACCGCACCTGCTCGGGCGCGCAGACCAACCAACCGCCAGCCGCCTGATTGACGAATCGCCGCCTGATTGACGAGTCGACTAGAGGGCTCGGCGGACCGGGGGGGGGGGGGAAGGGTGGCTGGGGTGCGACAAATGCGCGCAGTACGCAAGCAACAACAACAACAGCAACAACAACAGGAACAACAACAACAACAACAACAACAACAATAGCAGCAACAGCAACAGCAACAGCAACAGCAACAGCAACAGCAACAGCAACAGCAAGAAGAGCGCGCGGTACGTACTAGCAGAGCAGCGTGCGACGTGGACTCGGGCGGGTGGAGCAGGGCGGCAGACCAGGAGCGCGGAGAGGCAGTGGGAGCTTGGCCGCGGGTGGGTGGCAGAAGGGGCAGCGATAGGCAAGGCAGCGCGACGCAGGGCACACGCTGGGTGGTGCAGGTGCGAGAGAGCTGTCTCAGAGAGGGAAAGAGCGAGAGAGATTGGGGAAAGAGTGAAACGGGCGGCGGAGGGGGAAGTATAGCAGCTGCTTTGGTGCCAGTGCGAGTGCGAGTGCAGTGCCAGTGCAGTGCCAGTGCCGTGCCAGTGCCGTGCCAGTGCCAGTGCCAGTGCCCGTCAGTGCCAGCCAGACCAGACGCCTGCCTGCCGTGGTTGCAGACGACACGACGGGGGGCGGGAGACCGCTTGAGCGTGCACCCTCACCCTGGTCGACGCTGGACGCTGAGTCGCAGATCGCGCGCTTGGGGGTGGAATGGGAGGCTCGCGGCGGTGCGCGGCTGCTGACTGCCGGCTGCTGGCTGCCATGCACCGTGGGCCGCTTGCCCGGCAGAGGACGTTGCTGCGAGCCTCCAGACATCGACATCGTGCCCTCACCTCGCTGCTCAAGCTGTCAGTACGCTTTGAGCAGAGCAGCAGAGCGCGCTTCCCTCATCACGCAAAGCGCCATCCTGCTTTCGGCCCACGCTCACTCCACCAATCATCGTCGGCTCGCTCCGGCCAGCCCCACTTGGCTAGCCCCTCGCCTACAAACGGCTGACGTTAGCCCCGATCCTGCTACGCTCCTGCCAAACTCGGCATCGCGCGCTCCCCCCGCCGCTGGCGCCACCAACACGCTTCGCCGCACGGGCATGCCTCCTCCTGCTCAACACCAACGCCGACTTGGAGACTTGGAGACTTGGCCATGGCGAGACAAACACCGAGCTGCTGCCCTGGGAGGCGCCCCTCCGTCGTCATCGTCGTCGTCGTCGTCGTCGTCGTCGTCTCTCTCTCCGCACACGCACTCCATGCTTCGCTGATCGTGTGAGGCGCAACGTCGCGGACTGCCTCGGCGCCGAACATCGAACCACCATGCACCTCCGTGACGGTGATTCGCCCACGGACAGGCTCCAACACCACTGAAACCACACACGCCTCGTCTTCGTCCGCTTGCGACGCGCCCAGCACAGCCTCTTAATGCTCGAGCTGCCCGTCTGCACCATGCCATGCATTTTCCGTCTTCCCGCTTTTGCTGCCGTTTCCTCTTCTCTTCGTTTCTTCACCGTAGCTGTGCCTATACCTAATCATTGCACTTGTCGTCGTAGTCCATCGAGAGCACGCCGGACGGCTCCGCTGCACTCGACTTCCGTTCTTTACTCCGCTCCATCGTATTCTTTTCAGCCGCAGGACGCAATAGAAAAAGAAAAAGAAACCCACCATCACAAACCGCCATCATGCCGAACAAGTTGATGCTGGCCTTCCTTGGATTCGACTTCCTCTTCGCTGGATGTGGAGGACTCCTCTTGGGCTTCTCTTTGACGTCAGAGGCAGCAATGCGGGAAACACAGACCGTAGCCAACGTCGCGCAAAATCTCCTTCTCGGCCAGTGTCCATTGACAGCTGGTGTCGTCAATGCCATCTTCGTGTTTGCCACCTTTCTGCTCTCCCTACCTGCACTTTTCCTTCCTACAAACCGTGGCTGGCTTCGCACTCAAGGCTGGCTTGTCGTCGTCTGCGCAACCTTCACCCTGACCTTGGGTGTAGCCATCTGGATAGAAACCCTGCAGACTCGCCGGAACCTGAGCGTCCTCTGGGGACGTGAGACACCACAGGTCCAGTCCCTGTTGCAGCAAAAGGTACACCCGAGCACAAGACATGCACTGCGCACAAGCAAGCTAACATGTATACCAGTTCGGCTGCTGCGGATACGTCAATGCTAACACACCCCCCTTTGTCCAGGACTCCATCTGCACCAACGCTCTCGTAGCAGCCCAGAAAGGTGGATGCATCCGTCCATTTTCCTCCTTCACCAACAGGTACCTCGACCAGATCTTCACCGCTGCGTTCGGTATTGTTGGAGTCGACTTCATCCTGGTTCTCTGCGTGGCCATGGTCCTCAAGTACAGGATGGAGCAAGAGCGCTACAGGCACATCGACGAGAAGAACGGCACGGGAGGCTTGTAGAGATGTCAAGAGTAGAGACGCAGCCTATGGAACGGAGGAGAGCGAGGAGAATTGTGGGTTTGGGAGGAGATGGGACGAGAGACCGAACCACATATACCCAATCCTGAACGTCTCTTTTTTCCCCTCACACGTTTGTATGAGGTGACGCAGTAATGATAGGACTCAGCGACGCTGACGATCCAAGTATTCTTTCAGCTGTGCTTCCCGTACAGTGCACACGGCATGATTCATAGACCCGAATATCACAACGAGAAACAAATCTCTATTCTGACTGTTGCATCTAAACTCAGCCATCTCAAACATTTCACATGTAGACACGAGCCGTTTTCACGCATGAGCCCTCTTTCTCTCTCTCTCTCTCCCTCCATTGACCCATCCACGAGCGCGAAACCCAAGTCAGCACGCCAGAGCCCGACCAAGCCTCCCAAGAACCCGCGACAGCTGTCACCACCACAGCCGTCCAGCCACAACCCACCCACCGCCCCGGCCTCGTCGTTCATCCCAGCGCCCACACCGAGCGTTCCCCCTCGCGCCGGCACCCGGGGCACACGCCTGAAACCAAACCGCTTCGGGCGCCCTCCCATCCGGACTCCACTCCCCAGTCCGTCCGCTCTCCGTGTCGGCAACCGGCCAGAGCCTCAAACACGTGTATCGACGTTTTTAGTCCAGTAAAAAAAAGAAAGAAAAAAATTGTTTCATGTAGGTTCTATATCGTTGCTGGCGTAAGGTAGTGAGTGGTGTAGGTGGGTCCGGCGTAGCCAGGGTGTTTTTTTTCTTCTCTTCCAAATGACACGGAATGGCTCTATTGAGTAGATTTACATCCCCCCCCCCCCCCAGCTATTTCTGTATATATAATACAATGTTTACTTGTCTCTAGAAGCCAGCATATGCGTGGCACCACCACGATGCAAAGATACTGAGTAATACAAATCAAATCAATCCATCTGGAAAAATTACAGCTCATCACCCCTGTCGCGCTTCTCCACTTGCACACCTCGGCTGGATGGGCGCTCCGTTTGTCGAATCAGAGAGGGGTTTGGTGCGACGCGACGGGGATGCGATGCGAGTCAGGAGTACGCACGCCTGGCGAGTGGGACTACCGGTAGGTACGTCAAGTCAGGTCGGGTTCGGTTGGCAGCGTGCAGTCGCGGTGGTTTCTTCGTAGCGCGGCGACGAGAGGGAAGCGTGGAGACGGGGGGCGGAGATTAGAATCAGATGGGGCGCATGTGCGGACTGTGTGCCCTTGGCTTGCTGTACGTGAGCAAAGCAAGCAACACATAACACGTCCGGTTCTGCTCGCCACAGGCTGCTCCACTGCACCGCAGCCGTGTCCGACTTCTCCATGGGCGCCTGGCAGCCAGCGCATGGGTCGCGCTCGCCCTGTCCATTCAACGGGCGCCCGTGCGGCCTACCTAGTGTGTGTTCTGTGTAAGCCCGATGCAGACGGGCTGCAGATGATCACGCACTTCCTCTTCTAGACTGGCTTGGCGCTGCGCCGCGGGTGAGCAGGTCATGTGCCAGAGGTGTCAGATTGTCAGATGGTGAGATTGCGAGATTGCGAGCTGGCCTGGTGGGTACCGCGCGAAGGATGCTGGCTGCGTTGATCCCCCTGAACCGTGCATGCTGGTGCGAGTTTTGGTTTGGGTTGCGTTCACGAATGAGATGGGAAGGAAGGCCTGCTTTCGAGTTGGTGGAGAAGGTAACATGTGGTGATCAAGGATACATTTTTTGTGAGATGCTGCACGTGACTATTGGAACAGACAACAGGTCCGTCATCGCGGGTAGATCAACACTCTGAGCGGTTGTACATGGCTTGTAACGACTCCTTCAGCGGCAGGCTTGCCACAACCTATGTTGGTACCCCAGTATCGCCGTCTCCGTCGAAGATGCTGTCTTCCACCTTTGGTGCCGGATTCTTGGGGAAAGGCTTGAGGAAGCTCCTGATCTTCGTTTGCCTCTCTTCCTCATCGTCACCGAAGACATCATCTGCTTTCTTCCCACCGATACGCACAGCATGTTGCAGCCGCCAGTATACTCTTTCGCAACGTTCCTTTGCTTCCAAGATGGTCAGGTCAAGAGTTGCACCCGTCTCGACAATAGAGTTGCCTAAGAGTTTGATATGCTGAGCCAGCACGTCCACTGCTCTGTTGAATACTTTGACCTCCGAAGAGCCAGGTGTTGGTGCCAAGAAAGGAGAAGAGCCTGCTTCTGAAGGTGGCGGGCTAACAAGCGGCATGTATGGCACGTTCAACGGCCCAGGTCCGATAGCAATATCGAGGAGCGCAAGCCGAGCGGTCAGGAAGCTGTAATCTGTACCTTGGTTCATGCGGTAATGTGGTGACGTTTCTAGATGTGTGTGGATGAGGTCGGGCAGCTGAGCATCTGCGAGAGGTACGTCAACGGAGGTGGGATAAAGGAGGAAGGACAGAGCCAGATATCGTTGCAGGTAAGCAGTCAAGGGCGATCTCGTCGGAAACGCATGGATGAGGTTTGCTTGCAAGAGGGGGTTTGTTACACGCGAAAGCAGTTTCGGGATAACATGTACGAGCTGAGAAGTGATCAGAGAATGTATAACATCCGGTTGAGGGCTTCCTACGCCTGAAGTCAACTTGTGATTGTCGGCGTACTGGCAAATGATTGCTTCCATGGCGTCTTGAACAGAATTCAGAACGTCTGCGTCTAGCACGACACGGTCGTCTAAGCAGGTGTAACAGAGCAGGTGGAATGCATGAATTCTAGCTCTTGCATGAAGCCTGACCAACATTAGCTGGGGCCTGGTCAGTGTGAGAGCTGACATACCAAGGCGCAGCTGTTGTAAGTAGAGCAGCAATGCGTTTCAGAGACGGTGGAGGTGGCCGCGGACCGTCTGCTTGCGCTTCAGACATGGATATTTCATCCCTGGCGCTCAGGCTTTCAACCTGAGCGCCGATTGACTTGAACATGACGTCGAGCCTCTTTGGGCTGAGTAGTTTCTGCAGGTGCTCCTCGTGTGTCTTGAGAATCTCGAGATACTTCTGATCGAGCGCCGCATCGCGACCGAGACAGACTGGACCCGCTTAGCAAACGCACCTTGCAACACAGGAAAGGTTCTTACTCTGATCTATCATCCAGGCAGCAAGCTCTTTTGGAAGTTCTTGCAACCGGAAGATCTGGTGCGCAAAGCCAGTCATGAAGGCCTGGTCTCGAGTGGATGGGACTGAGAGTTGCTTTAGCAGCTGAAATATGGTCAATGTGGTGGAGTACCTTCGAAGCAAGCTGTCCAGCCGCGATCTGGTAGGCTCTTTTGAGGGAATGATGGTACCATCGACAGCTGGTGGGTATCTCCGAAGAAGTGGTAGGCGGTCTGGGCGCGTGCTTGGTTCGTTCTTTGCATCGCCTTGAACAGCCGATCGGCTTGGTCCGGATCCTCGGCGTCGTTGATGGCCTGTTCAAGCGTGTCCTTATCCAGTGCCGTAGGCACAGGAGCAGTCTGTTCCTCCACTCTCTCCAGATCAGCCTTGCGCTCTTGAATTTCGCGTTCTGCGTCCAGGTTCTTTTGGGCGGTCTCCATGAGCTGACTGAAGGGTCGTTTGGCACTCTTCCTGCCTTCTTTGGGCGGTCTGCGCAGCTCCTGCTCACCGCGACCTGTTCTGCGACTCGGGCGACCTGTGTGTGTTTGTATCTTGAGCTTAGGCGCAGGCAGACCGAAGTCCAGCTCTGCCATCGAGTCCGAGTCCGAGTCGGAGTTGAGGACGACGTGCTGTCCATGGGACAGGACGCGTTTGGTTGCGCCTGAGGTGGCAGAGGTCTGCGAGGTGCTCAACGGCAGTGTCTCGACTGGTGTCATGACTGTGTCGGTGGTTGGTGCGTCTGCGTTGGTCGATGTGTTGGAGCCAAACGATAGGGAGGGACCGGCTGTGGTGTTTTGCGCGCCTTCTGGCAGCGGGGCACCGCTGGAGCTGGGTGACTGCGAGGCACCATCGGTGGCTGTGACTGTTGTCGCTATCAGGATCACGATCAGCCTGAGGCTGCAACTACTCGTGCGGGGACGCAGGTAGGCAAGGCGGCGCGGTACCTGGGGTGTCTTCTTGCGAAGCGGGCGGGACAGACTTGAAGAAATGCAGGATGCTCTTGTTGCTCGTGTTTGCGTTCGACTTGGACGAGTTGTGCCGGTTCATGACGGCCGTCCCTCTGCGACGGTGACGCAACGCGACGCGGTATGGAGAGAGCGGGGCTGGAGTGCGAAGCCCAGAAGCCCAGAAGGCTTGGCTTGGCGTGTTTGTCCAAACCAAAGCGCGCCATCACGGGACCGCAGCGCTGGGGCTAAAGTGCGAATAGGTCGGACCACGTACGGGACGCTAACGACGCGCAGCGGAATGCTCGCTCGTCCGCATCCGGGCCCTGTGCTCCATATTTTTATTTTTATTTTAATTTCTTGCGTCTTGTGTTTGGATGCGCGTGGGAGGAGGTGCACCACTGCACCGTCGAGGAGAACGGTGGTGTGTGCTGAGGCTGTGTGATGGTATCGCATTGATCTTCATGAAAGCTCCCGGGGCCCTCCGTGTCAGAGAGCGAGCGCTCCCGGCTCTCAGGGCCACAGCATCCATGTGGCATTTTCCGCCGTGCTCAAATTACGACCAGCTTCGTACGAGCCGCTGGACGAGGCCGTGCTCGCAGCCACCAGCACGAAGCGGCTCTGAAAATGTCGTCGAGGAATGACAACGAGAGGCACGGGCGTGATCAAGTGTATCCTGTCAACCATCGAGGCCCCGAGAGCATGGCCGCTGACAGACGCTGAGGCATTGCGCTCGAGGCAGACTGGCAGAGCATGACGCTGACGGCAGAAGGCTGCTTACCCAGCGCAGGGCCGTGACCGGCGAGCCTGTGGACATCACTCTGGCGTTGCACGGCGGCTGCAAGATGGTGTCGATGAGGCCACGCAGCGCGAACGTGGAGCGTGCAGTCACTCACTGCAGTGAACGTCCTTCTACACGGACGAAAAAGCATGCAACTCGTAGGTTTAGTGTGGATGCAATGCAGGCCCGCCCTTGTGCCTATACTATGTAGAGCACAGCGCGGTAGAGAGCAGCGCGGGCTTTCGGCACGGTTCAGTGCAAACGCCGTCGCGCCCCGGCCAGGTGCGCTCGTAAGCAACGCGCAGAAGTGCAGGTCTAAAGAGTAAAGACGACGTTTGACGTTTGCATGTCCGGGCTGTCCGCTGTCCGCTGTCCGCTGTCCGCTCGCTGTCCGCTGTCCGTCACTTCCCTCTGCTCCCGCACCGCACGTCCTTGTCTTTTGCTTTTGCATTTGCAGTGACAGTTGCAGTTGCAGTTGCGCCTGCGCAGACACTCGCACGCCGACCGACGCCCGCTCCGCCCGCACTGTCCTGGTGCGGCCATCTCGCTGCCCGGGGGGTTCCATAGCATCTGCACAGGCAATCCCGCGCAACGCTGCCACGCTGCCACGCTACCATCCCTCACCACCCACCCCCTTCGCACCACCGCCCACCGTCCCACTCCCTCTCACCCACCCCTCCGCCCCTCGGCTGCCCGTCCGCACGCCCAGCACCTCTGCGCATCTTCTCCTGCCGACGCATTGGCGAATTCGACAGCGTAGAGGCCCTCCCGGCTGCGGCCGGCCATTGCAGCACCCCCGAACCTCCGCCTCGCAGCAGCCATGAGCTCCAACAACAACAACCCCAACCTGCAGCCGCCCTTTGCCGAGCTCGAGCCAGAGATCTCCAACCCCGTCAGGAGGATACGATGGGCCACACATCGTGCGACCGGCACCACGGCTGAGAACAAGCGCCACTCGCTGAAGGAGCGCCTGCATCGCCGCATAGGCTCGGGCGAGAAGCGCGACTCGTTGGGGAAAGAAGGCGGCTCGCTCGGTGGCCTCGACGGCGACAAGTCGCCCGACTCGTCTGATGCAGGTGGCGACGACCAGGACTCTGGCCGCAGAGTCTACGTCAACGTGCCGCTCCCTCGCTCCGAGCGCGACGAAGAGGGCCATCCACTGCAGTCCTACGCGCGCAACAAGATACGAACCGCAAAGTACACCCCTATCAGCTTCGTCCCCAAGAACCTGTGGTTCCAGTTCCACAACATCGCCAACATCTACTTCTTGTTCATCATCATCTTGGGTGTGCGTACTCCCTCATTTCCTCGAGACTGGCTGGTGCAGCGCTAACAGCACATGTGCAGATCTTCCAGATATTTGGAGCCTCGAATCCAGCCTTGAACGCCGTGCCGCTCATTGTCATCATCGCAGTAACGGCCGTCAAGGATGCCATCGAGGACTGGAGGAGAACTGTCCTCGACAACGACCTCAACAACGCGCCAGTGCATAGACTAGTCGACTTCAACAACGTCAACACTGCAGAAGACACCGTCTCCATGTGGAGGAAGTTCAAGAAAGCCTGCACAAGGACCATTGTCACCACATGGAGGCTTATGAAGAACGCAAAGAGCAAAAAGGACGCAAAGGGCAAGGAGGACAGCCAACGTGGTATCGAAGGCTCGAGACCTTCCATCGATACTCGCCGCGCTTCAGTCGCTACACGCAGATCGTCGTACTTTGATGCTCAGGAGGGCATCCAGATGACCCCGGTCCCGTCGCCCTTGCCCGGCGCTTCTCCCAGTCATTCTCCGTCACCGACCGAACGCGGGCCTGGAGACAACGACAAGATTCGAGGCGCTGACACAAAGGGAGTTGTCACGAAGAAGTTCTGGGGCAGTGTGCTTAACCCTTTCAAGACGTCGCCAGAAAAAGCTCGTTTCAAGAAGGATGCATGGAAAAGTGTGCAGGTTGGTGACTTCATCCGCTTGTACAACGACGAGGAAATTCCTGCCGACATCATCATCATGTCGTCCTCCTCCGACGATGGTGCTTGTTATGTCGAGACCAAGAACTTGGATGGAGAAACGAATCTGAAGGTTAGAAACGCCCTTCATTGTACACGCGACGTACGACACGCTCGCCACTGCGAACGCGCCGAGTTCACCATCGAAAGCGAGGGTCCACATTCAAATCTGTACTCCTACAGTGCCGCCATCAGATGGCAGCAACACAACGAGAAAGACCCAGAAACGCCCTCTTATGAGATGGTCGAACCGATATCGATCAACAACATGCTCTTGCGTGGCTGCCAACTGCGAAACACCGAGTGGGTACTCGGTGTTGTGGTTTTCACGGGTGAAGAGACCAAGATCATGATTAATTCGGGTGTCACACCTAGCAAGCGCGCCAGGATTTCCAAAGATCTCAACTGGAACGTCATTTACAACTTCATCATCCTGGCCCTCATGTGCTTGGTCTCTGGAGTTGTGCTTGGTGTCACATGGGCTAGAGACGACACCTCGCATTCGGTTTTCGAATATGGATCCTATGGTGGCACCCCATCAGTCGACGGTGTCATCGCCTTTTGGGCCGCTGTGATTCTGTTCCAGAACTTGGTGCCTATTTCCCTCTACATCACTCTGGAAATCATCCGCACACTACAGGCTCTCTTCATCTACAGCGATGTGCAGATGTACTACGAAAAGCTCGATTATCCCTGCACACCCAAATCTTGGAACATCTCTGATGATGTAGGTCAGGTCGAATACATCTTCTCGGACAAGACGGGTACCCTTACGCAGAACGTTATGGAGTTCAAAAAGTGCACAATCAACGGTGTTCCTTACGGAGAGGCATACACCGAGGCTCAAGCTGGTATGCAAAGAAGACAGGGAATCAACGTTGAGGTTGAAGGTGCTCGTGCGAAGGAGCAAATCGCTCGTGATCGCGTGAGAATGCTCGAAGGAGCTCGCAGGCTGCACAACAACCCATACCTGTGGGACGAAGAACTCACCTTTGTAGCGCCAGACTATATCGATGACCTTGCTGGCGAGTCTGGAGCCGAACAGAGAATGGCCAACGAACAGTTTATGCTCGTGCTAGCCCTCTGCCACACTGTTGTTACCGAGCGAACACCCGGAGACCCACCAAGGATCGAATTCAAGGCCCAGTCGCCCGATGAGGCGGCGCTTGTTGCAACGGCCCGTGACGTTGGCTTCACCTTCATTGGCCGAGAAGAGGACAAGCTCATTGTTAATGCTCTTGGTGAGGAGCGCAAATACCAGGTCCTCAACACCCTTGAGTTCAACTCGACTCGAAAGCGCATGAGTGCCATCATCAGGATGCCAGACGGAAAGATCATGCTGTTCTGCAAGGGTGCGGATAGTATGATATACTCTCGATTGATCCCCAACGAGCAGAGACAGCTTCGCATCACCACTGGGGAACACCTCGAGATGTTCGCAAGAGAAGGGCTGCGAACTCTCTGCATTGCTCAGAGGGAAATTTCCGAACAGGAGTACGCCGAATGGAACAGAGACTACGACATCGCCGCCAACTCCATCACTGATCGAGAGGACAAGTTGGAAGAGGTCTCTGACCGAATTGAGAATCAGCTGTGGTTGATTGGTGGCACCGCCATCGAAGACAGACTGCAAGACGGTGTGCCCGAGTCGATCTCGCTTCTTGGTCAAGCCGGGATCAAGCTGTGGGTCTTGACTGGTGACAAGGTGGAGACGGCCATCAACATTGGTTTCTCCTGCAACCTCCTTGACAACGACATGGATCTCGTCATTCTCAAGGTCACCGATGATAGTCTTGAATCGGTGGAAGCTCAACTTGACGAGAAGCTGGCTATCTTCGGCTTGACCGGCTCTGAGGAGGAACTCAAGGCCGCTCAGACTGACCATGAACCCCCACCACCAACCCATGCTATCATCATTGATGGTGACACTCTCAAACTCGCATTGGACGACTCGCTGAAGAGAAAGTTCTTACTGCTCTGCAGACGATGCCGATCGGTTCTTTGCTGCCGTGTCAGCCCTAGCCAGAAGGCTGCTGTCGTTAACATGGTAAAGACTGGTCTCGATTGTTTGACCCTTGCCATTGGCGATGGCGCCAACGATGTTGCCATGATCCAGGAAGCCCACGTCGGTGTTGGTATTGCTGGTGTAGAGGGTCGCGCAGCTGTCATGTCCTCCGATTACGCTATTGGACAATTCCGCTTCTTGACTCGCCTCGTTCTGGTCCACGGTCGATGGTCATACCGAAGACTCGCAGAGACTATCGCTAATTTCTTCTACAAGGTCAGTGCATACAAAACCGATAGTTGACCTGATTGCTAACGTGTATTCAGAACATCATCTGGACCTTCGCGCTCTTCTGGTACCAGATCTACACCAACTTTGACAGCCAGTATCTCTTCGACTACACTTACATCATCTTCTTCAATCTTGCTTTCACTTCTCTCCCGGTCATTGTCATGGGTGTCTTGGATCAAGACGTCGATGATAAGATATCGCTCGCAGTTCCTCAGTTGTATCGCCGTGGTATCGAGCGGAAGGAGTGGACTCAGCCTAAATTTTGGTACGTTCATACTTGACCGTCGGAAGGTAATTTCTAACAATTGTCAGGGCCTACATGGTTGACGGTGTCTACCAATCAGCTATTGCTTTCTTCTTGGTATACGAAATTTTCCACCCTGCTACGTTTGCAACATCCAGCGGTCTGGATCTCGCAGAATACCGACGCATGGGTGTCTACGCTGCCACCACTGCTGTCGCTGCTGCCAACATCTACGTCCTTTACAACACCTACCGATGGGATTGGCTGATGCTGTTGATTGTTGTCATCAGTACGGTTCTAGTCTGGGTCTGGACAGGTATTTACACATCGTTTACTGGGAGTGCCCAGTTTTATAAAGCCGGTGCAGAGGTTTACGGTAACTTGAACTTCTGGGCATACGTTCTCGTCGCGACGATCATGTGTCTGCTTCCACGTTTCATCTTCAAAGCTGCACAGAAGATGTACTTCCCTCTTGACGTCGACATTATTCGAGAGCAGGTCAAGCAAGGAAAGTTTGACTACCTGAATGATAGCGACAGCTATCTTCCTCTCCCTCCAGGACAAGTTCCAGCCGTTGTACCGGAGGTTGATGCGGATAAATACAAGGCTGCCAACGCCGAGCCTACAGACGAGGATGTTCGACCAATTTACCCACCCTCCGTAGCACCCACCGCGACGACGCACAACCCACGAAGCCAAAATGGTAGCAACAGCACTGACTACACATACCGCCGCTCAATGGAGGGCCTGCCTGCGGCCCCTCGTATGTCATCCGAAGGCCACCCACCAAACAGCTATGAACACCGAGTGCGACCCAGCTTCGACCGCGCTAGGATGTCTATGGACCGTGTGAGGCAAAGCTTTGAACAAAGCAATGACTTCACGTCAGCCGCCATGCTGACCCGTATCGAGTCTGCGCACAGCCGGAACAGCTACATCGACCGCAGTCGCACTGGCAGCCAAAGTGGGTCAGCTGGCAACATCGGAATTCGACTGAAGAACGCCATCCGCCGCGCCACAATCACGAGAGAGGAAGCACCTTCAGATTTCCATGATGCGCCTGCTGTACCTACGATAACAAAAAGCTCCCCGGAGCCAAAACTACCGCCAACGAGTCCGCCTAGGTGATCGCGGTGATCCAGCACTTCCACTGTTTTAACGATTTGTATATAAAAATATTCCCCACCATGTTGCGCACCGGGCGTTCACGAATACACCATTGCTATTTTCCTTTGCTCTTGCCTCAGGTGCAAGTAGGCGTCTTTTGGTTGTACGTTTCTGGGCACATGCGATTCCCACTCCTTTCTGCGTTTTGCTCATCCAGTTGCAACATTCGACTTTGAAAGATTAACGGTTGTAAATTTCGTAGACCAGCAACGACAGACGTGCTGATGACTTCGTCTCTGAGGTGTAAATAGTTAATGCATGACTAGTCCTTTTGGGCTGGCCGAATCTTCAATGAACTTCGATCACATGCCGTGACAAATGAGCATCATCGAGTGACCAACTTCTGCAATATGACAGATGTACAAACCTAAACGTTGCTTGACGCAAGTGAATGTACGGAGTAGCGAGGTGAATGTTTAATAGGCTTGGCACGAATCGGCACGCTAGCGGATCGCGTCGCGTTTGCGAGATTCTTTGGCCGCAATGACGCCCGTCATCCGTACCGTACAATCTGTCACCCAACCGCTCTACTTCTTCTCGACGTCCAAAAACGCTTCATGCCGCTCCCTCACCGACGCTCTCTTGTCTTCTGTTTATGAAGCGGGGTTACGTGCCTGCCATTCACTTCCAAGATAGCCCAGGTAGGCACAAGGAAGGGCGGACGCCGTGTTTGGACAGCCGTAGATAGCATCTCTTCCGTACCAGCGACTGCATACGCTTGTACAACGTACACGGTTACCACAAGTGTGCTGAGTCTCGTTGCCCTGCACAGTCATTAGGTGTGTTGTGCCTGAGCGCTGGGCTAAGGACTGCGCAAGATAGACTATGGCAGAGATTCTCGAGAAGATCAAGTAAGTACGACGGGCAGCCTATCTTACCTGTGACCCTGTCTCTCCTTCAGCTTAAGCTTTCCTTTCTTCCACACCACTGCCGCCCACTGGCCCTTTTGCATGATCAAGAACAATGTCTAACCTTGAATCTTACAGCGAGCTTCGAGCATTGCCAGAAGACCAACATCTCTTCTGCCCTCGCGTTGGTGAAGATGGAACCATATACTACGACGAAGATGTGGCCAACTACCCACCCGAGACCGACCCGGCCGCACTCAAAGACCGCGAATTACGGATACAAGAAGCCGAGGAACGGAAGTGGGCAGCACTGAAGGCAACTGAGATTCTAGCTTTTGACGGAGAGGAGGCAGCACCGCACAAAGAATGGCTATTGAGTCGGCTGAACCAGCTGATGCAGAGCTGTGATGTCTGCGTCCGGGTGTTCCACCAATCTCGAGCGGAGTGGAAGACACGGCTGGTCGACACGTATGATGAGGGGAATATCGGAGACTTCTTGAATGTGGTGGACGACCAATGCCTTGGGCGTATACAAGCCGGTCTGGACAAGGCAACCGCGATACTAAGCAGCGCAGAGCCCAAGGCTCGTGGTGTGCGGATACTACCAGGACAGTGCACATATGCTTTTTTCGAAGCATTGAGCTGCGACGCATTGGTACGGAACGAGGATCGCCTCACTCAGCACTTTGACGCCCCGTTCGATCTCGTACAGACCAAGAAGCGATTAAAGGTCCAGACCTACCTTCCTGCCATGACTCGGTTCCTGTTCAGTAAGAAGGAGCGCCGCCAAAGGTGGGCTGCACTTTCTTGGTCAACCTCCAAGCGCAATCTTATCAAGTCAGAGTTCGAGTGGGCCGTGCGAGACTACATGATCAGCGCCATGATGAAGATTCAGATGAACAACCTCGACATCGAGCTTGTTCCAATATTCTGGAGTGGAGCTCGGCTCATCATAAGCAAGATGGATAGGGAACTGATCACGGAATATATTCGTGGCCTAGACGGGAACTTCTACCGGTTGATGCTCGATCACCTCTCATTGAAGTCGGAGGCTTTCCTTGACATACTCGCTACGATGGAGGAATTGTTGAAAAAGGCACCGGTCGACTTCTGGGAAGGCATGAATGCTGTGACTCCCTCCATCGCAACGGTAGTGGAACAAATTCTTAACAGCCCTGTCCTACAACAAGTGCTCATTGCAGCAAACGAAGGGGACGAGCAGGGCATGTCCAACCTCAAAGCGTCATTCAGCTGGATACCGCTCTTTGTCGCGTCTATCAAGCCAGCAAATCTTGGTCCAGCGACTAGGCCGTTTGCCCAGGCGCTTTTCGGTCGGTTTCAAGACGGACGATATCCATCAGTCTCTAAAGCTATGTGTTATCGCGAGGGTTTGAAAGTGCTGGAATTTACTTTCAAGAAGATGTGCGAAGGCAAGACAATAGACAAGTTTGTGGGGCAGCCCACGGTCAACGGCATGATGGACATGTTTTCAACACATGTTCAGCTGTTGGTGTCGAGACTGAAGCAATTTGGCGACAGTGACACCGATTTGGAGGATCAAGACCTGACCTTGACTGTGATCCAGAATGCTTTTTTACTCGAGGCTCAGTCTTTGCTCATTGAGAGACAGCTAATCTCTGCAAAGAAGCCTTCTCCAACAGAGACGCCATCGTCTGCACCGATATGGAAAACTATACTGAAGGCGATCGACCACCAGAGCTTGGAGCTTGCTTCCCATTTACTGGTCGCGGGGAGAAGCCTGATTGGACTTGAGCCTCTATCGATGAAGTCTGGCATCGAGAAGATCCCTGCTGAAGTGCGCCACTTCAACGACCGCTTTAAGCTTTTATCTCAGTCCGTCACAGATGTGGTTGATCGGCTCTCTGAGTTCAACCCTTCGCAGCTGCACGCCCTTTTCGAAAAGCCGGTCGCAGCAAGTGCGATCGTCTCATTGCTGTTTTCATCGACACAGGACACCAGAAGCTCAGCTATTGAGCTGATGAAGGTTATCAGCTTGGAAGAGGAGCGACGAAACGCTCTGCAGTACATTCTGAAGAACTACTTTAAGAACGTAGTCATGGGTATTTCGGACTCGGTTCGTCAGGTCATGCGCAAAAAGGCTTTCGCTCCTACACCAAGTATGATCAGGACGTGTAGGGACGTCATCGATGTTCTGTGCAACTCACAGGATGGTATATTACGAACCAAAGATCTGAACACTGCAGAAGCAGCGGCGACGATGACTCTGTGGAAGAACCTATGGGATTCGTTGACCATGATCTTCGCGACTACGGAGGCTTGGAGCAATCTGGGTTTCTACGACAAGCAGATGATGATGGACTTCTGTCGAGATACTATGCAATTTGCTGACGAAGTCTTCGACCAGTGCAGTATCTTCGCGACTGCGTTGAAGAAGCAAGCTCGTTCAGGTGATGACGAGAGCAAGGCCAAGACGGAGCTTTTGCAGGAGCTGCTCGAACTTCCAGCGAATGCCATGGAGGGCTTAGCAAAGTGGTTGCGTCTTCGAGATGAGTTCCTGTCAAGCAAGTCCGTCACTCTCATCAGTAAACTGCTTGTTCGCCTGCACAACGTATCCATTGAGATCAACACTGACACACTCTCTTACATGGAGAGGATTTTGACCGGCGACATCCGCGCCAAGCTCAGCACTACACAACAGGCTGAGCTGCAACAAGCTCTTGAAACCCATCTTGGTCATTCCATCGTCAAAGAAGAGGAATCCGTACAGCCAAAGCAAGCTTCCATTAGCAAATGGATGTCTACCGGCGCAGCAGCATCGCCAAGCGACGCAAAGGCGAGGCTGTTGTCAAGCCTTACTTCAGGTTCGGTCGCCTTCAAAGAGAAACGCGAAGCGATGCGAGCCTCAGAAGCGAAACTTGCCAAGCAAAAGGCTCTCGATGCCCAGAAGAATGCTTCTCAAGATGAGTTTAGGAGGAAACGTCAGCTCGAGCTACAGAGGCGCGAGAAAGAGAAGGCCGCCGCTATCGCCAAAGCCAAACAGGCTCGAGGGCTTACGCAGACTAACGAGGCAGGCTCGGGGCTCGAAGGCCTTGGTGTGCTGGGTAAAGACTCAGCAGCTAAGGGAGAAGGTCTCATGCACTCATCTGATGAGTCCGAAGACAGCGATGGCGATATTGACGAGGATCTTTTCGGGATCAAGAAGCCGAAGGCAACCACTGGGCCGAAAACCAACATTGTCAACGAAGTCAAGATTCAAATGCCGTTCAAGAAGAAGAGGGTACAGCGCTCAATCAAGGATATGCGAGCCCGTCTTGCTCCTGACTTGTCTTCACTCCATAGGGCGATCCTCAGCTGGGACTACTACTACGAAGGCGACTACCCACCAAACTCGAACCCTGGAATCTACTCCAAAGTACTCAACACATTCCGAACACCAAATGATTACCAGGCGACCTTTGAACCTCTTTTGACACTTGAAGCGTGGCAAGGATTTGTCAAAGCTCGTGAAGAAAACCAGAACAAAGCTTACGAAGTCCGTATCACGTCACGGGCAAGTGTCGATATGTTCCAGGAAGTCGGCAGTACGATGACACACGAAGAGAACCGCGACATTTTTATCTCTGAAGGCGACATCATTCTCCTTTCGCGGACGAAAACACCTTCTGCTGAGGTGCCAACATGTCTTGCTAGGGTGTTCCGTGTCAAAAGGAAACAGCAGCACATTGAAGTATCCTACCGCGTGGTACCTGGTAACCCCCTCTCGTCCGCTCTAAACCCAAGTAGCGCTGTATTTGGAGTAAAGCTGCAGTCCATCACTCCGCTTGAGCGCGAGTATGGCGCGCTGAAGGGTCTTCAGTACTACGATCTGTGTGATGAGATCATACGGGCGAAGCCATCACCTCTTTTGACGTACAGCGACAAACAGACCGATTCGTTGATGGAAAACTACAATCTGAACAGGGCACAAGCCAAGGCAGTCAAATCAGCTATCGACAATGATGCTTTCACGTTGATCCAAGGGTACGCGGTATATTTTTTCCAATATTGAGCACAATGCTAATGCGGTCACAGTCCTCCTGGTTCCGGAAAAACTAAAACTATTACTGCCATTGTCGGGGCGGTTTTATCCGACGCTTTACGTAGAGGTGGTACAGCTGTACCTATTCCCGGCGGGCAGCAGCGAAACGATACTGCAGCAAAGAAGTTGTTAGTCTGCGCACCCAGCAACGCTGCTGTTGATGAACTGGTCATGCGTTTTAAAACTGGCGTCAAGACTTTGGGCGGTGAAGAGCGCAAACTCAATATTGTACGTCTTGGTCGCAGTGATGCTATCAAAGCCAATGTCCAGGATGTCTGTCTGGAAGAGCTTGTCAGCCAGAGGTTGGGCACTTCCAACCCCAAAAACAACGACCGTGAGGCGACGCAGAAGCTATTCACAGACCACAAAGCGATATCGGAGAAGCTCAGGAATGCCATTGCGCAAATTCAAACCGGTGAGCTGAAGGGAGATGATGCCACAAAACTCCAGGACGATATCAACGCTCTCCGAAAGCAAAAGCAGAATCTTGGGACCAAGATCGACAACGCGAAGGATGACGAAAAGCTAGCTGGTCGTAACGCGGATCTCAATCGTCGACGAGCTCAAGAAGCGATTTTGAACGATGCACATGTCATCTGCGCAACGCTCAGTGGCTCCGGTCACGAAATGTTCCAAGGTCTTAGCATTGAGTTTGAAACAGTCATAGTGGACGAGGCCGCGCAGTGTGTTGAGATGAGTGCTCTCATCCCTCTCAAGTACGGATGCGCTAAGTGTATCCTTGTTGGTGATCCCAAACAGCTGCCACCGACGGTCTTTTCGAAAGAAGCTGCCCGCTTTGCGTATGAGCAGAGTTTGTTCGTTCGCATGCAGAAGAACCATCCAGACGATGTCCATCTTCTGGATACGCAGTATCGTATGCATCCTGAAATCAGTCTGTTCCCGAGCCAAACGTTCTACGACGGCAAACTCCTGGATGGTGGTGACATGGCTGGTCTGCGTAAGCAACCTTGGCACCAGAGTATGCTCCTTGGACCATATCGATTTTTCGACGTTCAGGGTCAGCAATCAGCTGCACCTAAGGGTCATTCGCTTATCAACAGAGCGGAAATTGATGTTGCTCTACAGTTGTACAAGCGACTGACCAGCGACTACTCCAGCTATGACTTCAAAGGCAAAGTCGGCATCATCACCCCCTACAAGAGTCAACTCAAGGAGCTGAAGAGCCAATTCACATACGTCTATGGCGCTAATATCATCGACGAAATTGACTTCAACACTACCGATGCATTCCAGGGTCGAGAAAGCGAAGTCATCATTTTCTCTTGCGTGCGTGCGTCTCCGGCAGGCGGGATCGGTTTCTTACAGGATATCCGTCGTATGAACGTTGGCCTCACACGTGCCAAGTCCTCGCTGTGGGTCTTGGGTAACTCACAATCGCTTGTCCGTGGAGAGTTCTGGAAGAAGCTCGTCGTGAACGCGAAAGAAAGAAAGAGATACACAGATGGTAACGTGATGAGGATGCTCAGTGAACACTCCAACAAGTACCCAGCGCCCAAAGAAGGGTATGTCAAATCGCATCGTCCAACGCCGGAGGTCAAATCTGAGCCAATGAGTGGAAACGGAAGTGGCCAGTCTCATGGAAACGGTGCTTTCAAACAGGCAAACGAGCAAGAGGTCAAACAAGAGGACCAGCAAGAGGTTAAGAAAGAGCTAGGCCTTGTGCACCATGCAAAGCGCAAGCTTAGCGATAGCCCGGTCGTCAAAGCCGAGAGAAATGGCGACGACTTCGACATGATCGATGCCCCGTCCGACACGGCGTCTAACGCCAACACCAATGCTTACAACGGAGGCAGTGGTCGCTCAACACCCGCCGCATTCTCTGATGCGAATGCAAGGAGTTCGCCAGCGGTCGACAGTGACCGAGCCAATACGCCAAATCAGGATATGCTGGGCGGGGTGCGGGCGAAGCCTAAGATCAAAAAGAGGCCGAAGCCCAGTGGGCCTTTCATCGACAACAGACCTAAGAAACCAAGGACAGGGTAAACCCTGGATCGCATTTGCGGCCTTTGACCATGATAGACGTTGTGCTTAGCATTTGATCGGCGTTCATTGTACAGTTAGCATTCGTGTAGACTACGTAGCAGAGATCTGCGCATGTTTGCTTCTTGCGGGTCTCCCGATAGAAGTGCGTCAAGTTGCGAGGATTGGCCACAAAGCTTGAGGGCGCTCGTGGTGTAGATCCGATGGCTATGATCAACATTGATTCTCAAATGTGCCGGCCGCCGAGTTGAGATGGCTTGCCATGGATTATTATCACTCTCGAAGGATCCCGTTCGTCGCGGGTGAAAACTTCTTATCAAGCAACCGAGAGCAAATAGGCTCACTTCTGCAGGTGTTGTGCGCAGAAGGCAACTGAATGTGCATGCTCATGAAAGCCAGCGCTCTTCGTGTGTAGTTGCATTTCAAGGGTTGCTTGCAAGGCCTATGGCACACAACATACGCACGCGGGTTGCAGCTAGACGACACAGGTCAACACCACGACGGAACGCATAACGACAATTAAACCCCATCCATTGCGTCTCAGACATCAATACGACGGCTATCATGAAGTTGTCTTCTAGAAGCAAGCTACTGGTGATTGGCTTTCCCCACACTCGTGGGTTGCAACTGCTGCTTAAGGCTCCCTTCGCTGCTGCCAAAGAAGCAAGTTACACGACGCTTTCTTCGCGCAGCAACGCGACAATTTCGTCCCACATTCCAGGCAACATCCCGTCATATGCTGACGAAAGCTTCCGATAATGATGGTTGCGAAACCGACATACGTAACAGCACCAGCAGTATAGCGAAAGCGCTGATAGCTACGCTGTAGGTTGTTTGAGTCAAAGTCCGCAAGCACCTATTGTGAAAAAGAAACGAGATGGACGAACCACAGCTCACAATTGGGCCTTACCCCAGTCTTCCATGTCTGCGAACTTTCGTTGAGGATCAGATCATTGCTGCCAGCCACTCGTCTCGTTATGAGTACCTGCTGTGTCACGTCGCGTCACGTAACGTCCATCACGAGCTCAAGAACTAATCCCTACTGTCAATTACCGCCACTGGTTTCACTGCAGGGTTTGCCTTCCTTCAGATTCGGATGATTACCTTGCTTGCAGCAATCTACACTGCATGGAGCCATTATCCCTGGCCGACGTTGCAATGTAAGGGCCAGCATATCGCGAAAACACCTCTGCAGTGCTCTGGTACAACAACAACTGCATATGCTGAGTACCAGTCTCCTGGTTGTGCCACGTTCTGAGCTCAGCTGTCGCCAGCCGTTGCAGCTGCCCACACCCGTGAGGTCTGGCACACGTCGGTTCTGCACACGCGCTGAGCATATAGGCGGCACAGCCTCCCGCACCTACAACATGTTGGAGTCCAAATCTACAGAGCGGTTGATCAACTCGTTCCCTATGTTTGGTCATCCTGGCATTAGTGCGCTCGAGTACGCCGGAACGCTTGCTGAATCCAAAGAAAAGAACCGCAGGGCCAGTGTTGCTTCAGCAAGCCTGAAGCGCAAGTCCACCGCCGAGACGCACAACGAAAACACTAAAGCGAAGACGCCTGCAGCTACGGGAAAGTTCGAGACCGCCTTGCCACTCGCTCCTGTGCATTATATTGACGAGTTTGGCGCCCAACGTAAGCGGAAGGATATGTTTGTAAACCATACCCCAAGAGACTTCGACATGCGCGCACCACAGAGCGTCGAAGTGTATCGACCCTCGACGTCTTCTTCAAACGAAAACTACTCACGCCCTCGAATCAACAGTCGGAATAGCCACAGCTCATCGGTCGGCTCTTATCTCGAGCAGAAGCGGCTGACAGTCAACCCTGGGGCTCCGGTCGAGCTCGACTCAAGAGAAGTCGGTGTAGCCTCCACTCCTCGAATGGCTCCAGAGGTATATCGTCCAATTGCCGTTCCACCACATCGTCGCTCGATCTCGAGTCCATTGACCAAGATCATTACCTACCAGCCACGCCAGGCACGGGCCATCATCTCAAATAGCCATCAAAGGAGGGAAGTTTGCGTGCGAAGCACCACCACGCCAAACCATGACCAGAAAGAAAGAAAACAGTCACGTCGACAGACACCTTACAAGATCAGCTGTCCAGAAGTGAACGCGGGTGCTCCACACGCTTCACTGGAGCCATGGATAACTAAGCACGAACGCGATGCGAGTAGTACAAACAGCGACATGCCTACCCAAGAGGATCTTGAAAAGCTCGAGGAGGTGGCGCCGCTAGGCGTCATCCAAAAATACTTTGAAAGCCAGGCCGACAGTCGAGAGTCGAGTCTGAAGAGGGTGCGCCACCGTCACACACCCAGCCCACCAAAGATGCCACTACCACATTCGCCAGACCCGACATTGCGCACGAAAGACCCAATCGCTATCTTCCCTATGGAAGACTTGGATCTGACGACCGACATACCACCCGCTGTACCAGAACGTAGCCCGAAGCGTGTCACGAACCCTCGGTTCCCACTTCGCAAGGAGTCTGTCACGTCTGTGGACAGTGACTTTGCACGTGCGGCTGAAGGCCAATTTACAGAGTACGACCAGAGGGACACGGAGATTCAAGTTCCCAGGAAGCGGAGTCAGATGTACGGCAGCGTAGGACAAGCCGCCCGAGCTGGCTCGTCCAACCTAGGACGGATGGCGCCACCCATCCTCGGCCACGATGCACTTACTGCCAGTAGCGACCTGGGTTTGAACGATCTCAGCTACTACCTCAAGCATACTGGACCTAACCTGGACTCTCAAGCAACAGGCCGACAGCGAGCGAAGAGCGGACCGAAGATCTTCAAGGTCAAGCGCAAGAGCCTTGCGGCCCGCGTCGGATCTGTGGAAGGCTCTCCTCAGCGCGCACGCCAGAAACCAAGGGTGCCTACTTGTGCGCGCGAAATGACCACGTCAAGTGGCGCGAAGCATCTCAAGATCATCATCCCCAGGATATCAGCTACAGACAACCTTAGTTTCCCCTTGGCTGTCTCCGGACCACAGCACCAGAAACAGCGCTCTCGACACATGTCCCTCAGCTTCACCGAAGATATGCTCGTTCCACCTCTTGCCTCACCGGCAGTCGAGCGTGCAATCCAAGGCTTTAGCTCTTATGATCGTGCAAGTCGGTCATTCTCCGCGCCAAACATCATGGATGTCGCTGCCAGTGCGATGCGGAAGGGGAAAAGTCCTCCTATTAGTCCGACACTGATTCCGGTAGTGGAGCACCCGCTAGCAGAGCACCCTATGACAAGGGAAGAGCAGACTAAAGCGAGGAAGTTGAGGGATCTGAAGAGGATCAGGAGGAAAGACATACCTTCTACCATGTCAGTGTCGACATCGAGTCAGCAAAGGCACTCTGACACAGGACCCGGTGCGCTGCCAACGCCCAGACACACCCCAGAGCCCATTTTCGATTCAACGATCGAGATCAGAGTACTGGAAGACGATGCATGCACTGAAGACAGCCCGAGTGAGAAGATGACGAGGCTGCAGGAGAGGGTGATGCTGCTGCAGAGGCAGAATACGGACTTGACCGCGGCATTGGCGAAGATTGTGGGGCTGGAGTTGGAGAACGGGGATTTAGAGCCAGAGCATGTACTGCAGACGTTCAGGAGGTGCAGGCATTCGAGGACACCGAGTGGGTGGTGAGGTGTCGATGCATTGACGGCAACGAAGATATCCCGCTTGCCAATGCTGGACACACGACAGTTTGTTTATAACATAATGCTAATAACATCCATGGTAATGCGGCCGGGAGGATATTGGGCGACGCGAGCTTGTGGTTGATACATGACGATGTTCTTGGAATGCAGCCGTTGGTCTATTTTTGGAACACGAGCTGGTCCCTGACCGGGACGTGGATGCCTGACTTTCAGCTGTCAGTGCATATAGATTCATACTACAGAAAAGGTACTCTACTGGCCGAACTCCCCTTCCTCGAGACACTCGCCCTCAAGAGCACATCTTCCTCCCTCTTGCACGCTCAACAACGCCCTGTTTCTCAGCGCCAGTGTCGTTATCGATAAGGATTCAGCACCCCTAGCACCCCTCCAAACACCCAACGGCTCGACTGCAAGCGCAATTGCACCCTCACGTCTTACATCACACGTCCCTGTACGCTGGCAAGCCTCGAGCGCCTCAAGCATACCACAATGGCCCTCCAAACACCCGTGACAGACGCTACTGCCCCGCTGTTCAGCTCAGAACTCATCTCCCCTGAGGTCCTCAAGGCGCTGCCCGAAGGCTACACCTGCCGGCCTATCCAGCGCCAGGACTACCACAATGGCTTCCTGGACGTCTTGAGGGTGTTGACGACGGTCGGCGACGTTTCCGAAGAGGTACCGTGGCCCGTTTTCCCTAACCCACTTGTTCCGCTCCAAACAAAGAGAGAGAGAGAGAGAGAGAGAGAGAGAGAGAGAGAGAGAGAGAGAGAAAGCTGCTAACCCTCAATTTCCGGCAGGCGTGGAACGAGCGCTACACATGGATGGCGACGCGCAACGACTCGTACTTTCTGCTTGCGATCCTCGACTCGTCGTCGCACATTGTCGGCACCGGCGCGCTGATTGTCGAGCGCAAGTTCATCCATCAGCTGGGGCTGGTCGGCCACATTGAGGACATTGCCGTCGCCAAGGACCAGCAGGGCAAGAAGCTCGGGCTGAGGATCATCCAGGCGCTCGACTTTGTCGCTGAGAAGGTCGGCTGCTACAAGACTATCCTGGATTGCAGCGAGGCTAATGAGGGGTTCTACGTCAAGTGTGGGTTCAAGCGCGCTGGGCTGGAGATGGCGCATTACTATGGCCGGTAGAGAGAGAGAGAGAGAGAGAGAGAGAGAGAGAGCGTGGGGTTGCATTTGGAGGCGTTACAACTAGAAGATGATGGGTGTCATCTCGAGCTGGGATATTTAGACGCTAGATAGAAGGCTTGTTCGCTTGCAATTGCGCTTTGTCGTGCAACTCATCTTGGAGTCTTGCAGCACAGCCGGTCTTGAGTTCAGTCACTCTTGCAGCATATGAGGGCCCTGGCGTGGAGTGTTTCCAGGTCAGAAGCGAGAAACTAGTCAACTTCCCCATGCATCAACACGGCAACTCTGACCTGCAGCACAACCACCCGTCTTCTTCGCTTTGTCACGGAGCGCGTAGAGGTGCTGAATTTCGAACACACTTGCGCCACTAAATATACTGATTCTCGAGCAAAGTACATGATAAAGCGTTGTGACTCACATCGCAGAAAGAGATGGTACTGGAAGACAACTCGGGCATGGCAGAAGTAGACGCCCGCAAAACCATGTCGAATTTGACTTTGGGGGACGACAAACCAGCACAAGAAGCCCAGAGATCGGAAACAGGAGGCAAGAAGGTACAAGCCTCGCAACCTGTGGCAGACAAATTTACACCTTATGACCCTGCCTCCGCACCGGCTTTTCCCTCTGGCCTACCGTCCGAAATCTGGAGCATTGTACAGTCTGCACCTGCGAATTTCACGCCGCAGTACTTCCTTGATGTCAGTCGTAACCTACTGGAGAACCCAAATCTGACAGCCTCGCACCTCGCACGTGCGGAGCTGTCGTACGCAAGCTTCAACGATGCTACATTTAATCCCAATGCCACGACATCTCTGGACCTGGCAGACATCATCAAACACCTACGCGCTGAGCACCATCCGCGTCTCATCGAGGGCGGTATAGATGGCTATGATCTTACGTGGACTGTAGTTCGCAAGCTGATCCCTCGAAACCCAAAACTGGACGATACGATGGTGCAGACCTGCCACTTGTTCACCTCGACCGCGCCCATCACGATACAAGACCCAACCAGTGGCAAGGAAGAAACCATCGAAGCAGAGCGATACCTGGTGATCTACATCCCGCACGTCGACAACCCAGACTCCATCCCCTACTACCACCCGAAAGTCGGCCGTCTTGCCATCGTGTACACGTACCTTCCGTCTCTCTCGGAAAAGCCGTCCACTACCATCTCCTCCCCGGGCCACTTGAGCATCTACTTCGACCTCTTCTCCACCCACCCGCTCGACAACCGGCTCTCGCGCACTGCGCTCAAGATGCTCGAAATTATCCACAAGCACTCACGCGGCCGACAAGCGGGGTACAAGAAGCGCGTGCACCACGACCAGATCATCCCGCAGAAGACTTTCCAGGACACATATGCCTACCTCAAGGGCAAGTACGCAAAGGGCCTGATTGAAGCGTGGGTCGAGCAGACGCCGCCGAGCAAACACGTGTTTGAGGATCTGGGCATCAGCGCGTTTTTGATGGAGTTGTGGGTGGACATGTACGGTGATGAGAAACTGACGGGGGAGCAGAGGAGAGAGGCTGCGCAGAAGGCGTTTCCCGGGTTTGTGGATATTGGGTGTGGGAATGGTCTGCTTATCTACATCCTCAACGAGGAAGGGTGGAGAGGCTGGGGGTTTGATGCCAGGAAGCGGAAGACGTGGGATACGTTTCCGGCCGTGTATGCGCAGAGACTGAAAGAAATGCTGCTCATTCCCGCGGTCCTCGGCGCGCATCGAGCTTCCGTGGATGAGGCGACAGAGACGCCGTGGCCAGCGAGCCACGACGGAGTCTTCCCCGCCGGGACCTTCATCGTCTCCAACCACGCCGATGAACTCACGCCCTGGACCCCCCTGCTCGCCTCCCTCTCCTCATCCCCCTTCATCGCCATCCCGTGCTGCAGCCACGACTTCGGAGGTACGCGCTTCCGCGCACCGGCCATTAAGAAGTTTGTCCTCGACGACGGCCAGCCGAAGGGGAACAAGGGCGCGCAGCCGAGTGCGTACGCCAGTCTGTGTAGCTGGACGAGCGCGTTGACGGAGAGTATGGGATTTGTGGTGGAGAAGGAGCACCTTCGCATCCCGAGCACCAGGAATATTGCCGTGGTGGGAAGGAGGTTTGAGGATGGAGATGCTAGCAGGGATTTAGAAGAGCGATTGCAGTACGCAAGGACAGTGGTGGAGAAGGAGATGGGTGGGGAGGTAGGCATTGAGCAGGTTAGGATGCAGTGGGTAGCAAGAGGGAGCGGGTTGATGAAGCCTGGAAAGGGGGGACATTAGAAATTGCGGGGGACAGTTGGGTTGATAGACAAGATTTGGGACAGTGAGACATGACAAGCACATTACGGAGCCCACTGATCGAATTGGGTATCATTGTGAAAGTGGTCGTCGAGTGCAAAGCCGCATCTCGTACGAGTAATACATTCGTGGTATCATCCTTTCATTTCGCCGTATACCACCAGGTCCTCCAGTCCCTTTTTGTAATGCAGCAAAAGATGATCCTGTATCTAGTCCGTTACGCCTTAAGCAAAGGTCAATCGCTTAAGAGGCAGGGGCGCCACGGCCTCGCCCGAAGCCACCACGGAACTCAGGCTTGAACTCGCCGGGAGCGGCACCCTCAGCCTTCTCGCCAGCATCACGGCGGCGGTAGCCACCCTCGCGGTCACCACGGTCGCCACGGGGAGCACCGCGGCCGCCACGGCGCTCGCCGTCACCGCCGAGCATACCCCGGGGAGGAGCAGAGCGCTGCTGCTTGATGTGGGTCTGGGGGACGATCTCAGCGGGCAGGTGGAGCCACTCGCGGAGGTAGTCGAGACCCTCGGGGGTGAGGGTGTAGTAGTAGTACTGCCACGAGAAGCGGGTCTTGACGTATCCGCGCGAGGTCAAAGACTGGCCTGCACAGTGTTAGAGCCCAAGTCACGCAGAAAAAAAGCGACTAGGTGTACTGACAAGCCTTGATGACGAAAAGGTTCTTGGTGTCGATGTCGCCGTGCTTGGGAAGGTTGAAGTCCTTCTTAGCAACGAGAACGCCCTCTGTGGTGACCGTGTGTCAGCCTGTCCTTGTATGCAGCCAAACTGCTAAAATATACGAGTGTGCCATAGCCATGGCCCGCGCGTGGGTAGAATACTAACCTCGGAAGAGGTACCTGGGAACAAGATGTTAGCATGTGTTTTGCAATTGTGAGCTGAGGGGGGCCAAGTGAGGCTCATGATCAAGTCGTAATTTCGTGCGAAACTTCAGAGCTCGAGCGCGGCGTCGCATTGACGATGTGGTGGGAGACTAACTCGTGAATGAGCTTGCGATCGGCCTTGGGGATAAGCATCTTGACTGTTGCGAGGAGTCTCGGGGATGCTGTGGGATTAGTTGGTGGTTGGCGATGGGAGGAAAGGCGCTTGATAGACGGCCAGTGTCGATATTCGTTGCGGTGCACGCTAAGCGGTAAGCGAGTGCTTGGCCGTGGAGAGGAAGGCGCACGGACCAGTCTCCAGTTC
Source organism: Ascochyta rabiei (assembly GCF_004011695.2). NCBI lineage: Eukaryota > Fungi > Ascomycota > Dothideomycetes > Pleosporales > Didymellaceae > Ascochyta > Ascochyta rabiei. Next base: position 853,090 of record NC_082414.1, read on the forward strand.
GCGACCGTCAAAGTTCGCCGCTGCCTCAATCGTCACCAACACCAACATCAACATCTACCGACACCACATTCTGCGACTGCGACAGCCCAACACTCCTCGTAGAGCATTATTACGGGAAACAAATCTGCGAGAACGGACTTTGGAAGCATCCAACATGGAGTCGACCACGCTGTCACCCGTGACTGTCATTGTCGACAGCATCAAGGACCAGAACATTGCTTTCACAACTCCCAGGGATGCCTCCCTTGCCTCTCTTTACAACAAACTATATGAGCGTGCTCCGTGGATCCAGAACTCCTCGTACATACTCACAACAAACTCGCGCCGAGCTGTTCGACATGGCGAGGAACCTATCTCGACCCTCCTCTCTTCGCCATCAGACACATTCGTATCGCTCCGTTTGACCGTACCTCTATGTGGTGGAAAGGGTGGTTTCGGTTCCATTCTGCGTGCACAGGGTGGCCGCATGTCATCGCGCAAGAAGAAGAATCAGGCTGATGCAAACGCTTCGTCGCGAAACCTGGATGGCCGCCGACTACGCACCGTCGCTGAAGCCAAGACCCTCGCCGAATACCTCGCAATCAAGCCTGAGATGGAGCAGCGCGAAAAAGACGAGCGAAGAAAGCGGTGGGAAGACATTGTGGCTAGTACCGAGCGAAAGCAAGAGGAGCTACAGAATGCTGGTGGCAAGGCACGACTGGATGGCAAATGGCTGGAAGACAAGGAGGAAGCCGAGAACAAGACGAAGGAGGCGATTGAGAAGATGTTGCTCGCGCAGATGGAAAGCTCGGAAGAAGACGAAGATGAGGCCAAGCCGTCCACTTCGTCGTCTAAGCCTGCGCAACAGCGAGCTATATTTGGTTGGGACGACGAGGATGATGAGTTTATGAGCGACAGCGACGAGGAAGAGGAGGTTTCTGAGGAGGACGTCAAACAAACGGAGTTTGAGGGTAAAGGGAAAGGAAAGGCAGCGTAGGCGCGCAAGCCATGGGTTTCTATGACGCATGTTTTGTAGTTGCAGTCATTACAGCATTGCTCAAGTTCAGGCGTTCTTCCAGCGATTCATCTCGATACCCGGCTTGTATACTAGCTTCGGCAAGCACAACAAACAATACACACTGTTCATCTCATTCCAGTACTCGCAACACCACCAGTATACACAATTCGAGCAATGCTCACTGATGATGATGTTGGACCCACGGATAGGGTCGCGGGCAAGTCGCCGACGGGTAAGCCTATCAAAACCAGCCCTTCCCGCATTCTTATCGGAACATGTAGCCCGCGACCCCACGACCAGGCGCATGTCATACGACTACGCGCATCCTTCGCGATTCCGTGTTTCTTATTGTTACCCAAGCCATGCTTCTTCCTTCACACTCTTCCAGACCTTCGCGATGGCTCTATCGGTCGCCAGATTCCCTGCGGTTCGCATTGCCAGCAGACGATACCCCGCACTGAGAGGCAATGCTATCTCCAGAGCTACCTTCTCAACCACACCGAGATGGCAGATCCGTACCAAAGAGATGACCGAACAGCACTTCAAAGACCTAAAGGTCAATCAAGCGCGTTTGATGGAAGACATTCACTACACTTGTAAATGGGGAACCGGGGAGCGGTGGGGCGAGTTAGTTGTTCTTGAGCTCGAAGTCACATGAGATACTAACGATCGCAGAGCCCCTACGGAGACTGGAATGTCTCGTCTTGCCCTCTCTGATGCAGATAAGGCTGCAAGAGATTGGTTTGTGGAGACCACACAAGCTTTGGGCTGCAAGACTACAGTCGATGAGATGGGGAACATATTTGCAGTTCGACCTGGATTGAAGAACGACAAGGCACCAACGTATGCAGGAAGCCACCTGGACACGCAGCCAACAGGTGGGCGCTATGATGGTATCCTGGGTGTGACAGCAGGCGTGGAAATGCTGAAAGTGCTAGCTGACAACTGGGTTGAGACTGAATATCCAGTCGGTGTTGTGAACTGGACGAATGAAGAAGGCGCACGCTTTCCAATGTCGATGGCTTCCTCTGGTGTGTGGGCGGGCTCTATACGTCTTGAAACCGCACACAACCTCCGTGAAGTACACCCAGGAACCGCAACTCAGAAGTCTGAGCTCGAACGAATCGGTTACCTTGGTACGACGCCAGCGAGCCATGAGGCCATGCCCATGGCCGCACACTTTGAGCTTCACATCGAGCAAGGCCCTCTACTTGAGATGGCTAACAAGAAAATTGGCGTAGTAACCGGCGTCCAAGCTTACAAGTGGCTCACCGTCAAAGTCAAAGGCCGCGACACCCACACCGGTACCACGGACCTCAAATCACGCGCTGATGCGCTCCTCACAGCGTCCAAGATGATTTTGCACTCCCACAAACTAGCGACTGCTCATGGCGCTCTCGCATCAACAGGTATCCTCAACCTCAAGCCTGGCTCCACCAACACTGTTCCAGGCGATGTGACGTTCAGTCTGGATATCCGAGCAAAGAAAGACGCCACAGTCGCTGAGCTTAAAGCTCTTGTTGAGCAAGACTTCCCTAAGATCGCAGCAGGCGAAGATATCGACGGTCTGAACCACGGCTGCACTCCAGGCCTGCCCCTCTCCGTCACCATAACCGAAGACTTCGACTCGCCCGCCACAACGTTCCACTCTGACTGCATTCATGCGGTTCGCCAATCTGCTTCCTCTGTTCTAGGACCCAACAGCCAGAACCTGGTTATGGAAATGACATCTGGTGCAGGACATGATAGTGTATACGCAAGCAAGCGATGCCCTACGAGTATGATATTCGTGCCATGTAGAGAGGGCGTTAGCCACAATCCGAGAGAGTTCTGTGAGGAGGTGGATTGCGCATTGGGTGCTCAAGTCTTGTTGGAGAGTGTGGTGAGGTTCGATCGGATGAGAGATGAGAGGAGGGTTACTTGGAAACAGGAACCTTATACGCTCTGAGTCGGCCTTACTGCTGATACGAATATAATGAAATACGAACTTTTACGTAAAAGCGTGTGCGAAAGAATGCTTGTATGTACGGGGAGCGAGAATCCTGGGCTTGCTGTCAAAGACCGTATACTGAAGACATGGCATGTCCCGAAACTGCTCCCCCAACAATACTCCGCTAGAGTTGATGCTTTACTGAACACCTCTTTTTCCAGCAATTACGTTTCGATTTTGCAGCGGCACAGTCAGAATGCTGCATTGCATCGTCTGCCACATTCGGCTGCAGTTTTTAAAGGTGGGGATGATCACATGGCAGGTGCGAGGCTGAGCTGCGCACCTCACCCATATCCACCCTCTTTAATTGTCTGATGGACTAATTGCACATCTGCTATGCTCCAAGTCCACTCTCATCTCATCACCGCTTGTGTCTTCCTCACAGTCACGACGTCATTCCTGCTCACCGGAAAGAAAGCGCCACTTGACCCGGGCAAAATTCATCGCGGTCTGAAATATGGCTTCAAATTTTGCTAATAACTGAAGTAATGTTGTAGGCCACGCCTTACCTACAAAGCTGCAGTCTTTTGCAATGTCAATTTGCATTGGTCTGTGGAGCTTCCTGCACTACATCGGTGCGCGACGTCACAAGAAGCATGTCACGAACCAGATGACTCACATGGGGAATATCATGAATAACGAAAATACAGACAATGTGTTGGTATCCATACTCTCCCTCTGCAGATCATGGTTGCCAGGTCCGACGAAATCTCCAAAGACGGCGCTACTCCTCGAATTGACGTAAAAAGGCGTCCGCCTCCGACCACGCGTGCTCAATAGTTTCTTTCCTGCCACTTCTCAATTCGAACTTAACCTTCAGATTCTTCGGTCGGATGACTAGTCCATCTGTCCAACCGTTCCAATCATGCGAAGGTAAGCTTCCTGTGCGCTTGATGTCGAAGGCCCACACTAATTTTGCAAAATGTATCCTCATACTGTTTTCGGCAAACTTCTGGCCAGGGCATACGCGGCGGCCAGCGCCAAATGTGTAGTTCATCCGTCGACCCTTTATGTCTTGCGATCTCACAGATGCACCGCGACCGTATTCATCCTGCATGTAACGATCAGGATTGAACGTCGCAGGCTCATCATAGAATGACTCATCATGGTTGATCCGCCAAGCGTTGATTATAATGTCAGTATTGGTTGGGATGGTGTAGTCTCCATATGTATCCGTGGCCGTCGTGTTGTGCGGAACACCCAGTGGTATAATGGGCCGATGTCTCAGGACCTCCAACATACAAGATCTGATGTACGACAGATTGTCTATATCATCCTTGTTCGGCATTCTCGAAGTTCCACAAATGCCATCGACTTCTTCTTGTGCTTTGGCCAGCACGTCTGGGTACGCAGCCATAGCCATGATGAAGATCATGATCGAGCTCGCGGAGGTCTCCGCGCCGCCTTCGAGCAACACACCAGAAAGATGAGAAAGATGCTTGTCGGTGTACCGCTCTTTTACTTGGGTTTTGAGAACCGTCGCTAAGAAGCAGTCTTTTCCTTTTCCCTCAGTCAACCTCTCCCTGGTCTCGCTCAAAAGCGTACCATATACCCGCTCTTGCTCATTTCGGATCAGCAAGGCCCTGTCCTTCCAGCCTTTCCACGGTGTCAAATAGTCCGGCACATTGGCTAGGAACGGAAAGCTGTTAAGTGGAGGGTACGACGTGGCTCCAAGAGACGCTGCCCATTGCGCCTCAACCTTGAAGAAACTGTCGAGTTTCCCACCAGGCTCCATCGTCTTACCGCGCCTGCCAAACACCGTCGCAAGAATCGTCGCACCAAAGCTTCGATCGACGTGGCGTTCGAAGTCCTCTGGTTGATGCATCATGTCGTATATCATCTGCGTCGACTCGGCATCCTGAACAGGCTTCATCTTATCAGTCCGATCGCCGCCCAGGAACTCCACAAGTCGCTTCCGTTGCCCTCTCCATTGGTCTCCATAGACGCTCAGAGCAGGGTTCTCACCATTTGGCACCACAATATCGCACACGGGGATTGAAGGTCGAGAAGAGTAAATGGAACCTTTCTGCTCGATTAGATCGCGCACTGCTTCCCAGGTGTTGAGGACCACAAGGTTCTGGCGGCCAAGCTTGAGGCCAGTGAGGGCCCCGAATTGACGTGCATACTCGGTGAATTTGAGCTCAGGTCGACTCACGGGGAGTTGGTGCAGATTACCAATGAATGGAGCGGTCTTGGGGCCAGGGGGATAGCCAGCGGGACGAGCTGAGAGTTTGCTGTAACGGTATAGACGGACGAATACGAGGATAAAGGACGCCACGAAAGCGACTTGATATAAATGAAGCGCCATAGTCAGATCAGTACGAAACTCAACGTGCTACGACGAATGATTAGTGCGATGGGAGACAATCCAGCGTCCCATTCTTGTAGCCTTACTTATACATCCCGCAATCTCTTCAGCCTTGTGCGGGGCAGTAGCACGTCAACACACACACCACGCATGTTGTAGCGGGATCTGTTCATTTCATGCCATCTCCAGCCTCCGGCTGTTCACAGTCCTGCGACATTGTCCAGCAGAGAAAGGATCCACAACACAGACATGCGCGCCCACTATCAAGCTGCCTGATTCAAGCTATCGGTGACAGGGCTCCTCGCATGTCCCAATACGAGACGGCCCCTCGATAGTGGGTGGATTGAGCTGGCAGGTACCGAGTGGGTGGGTTCACATGCATACTGCGACCAATCGAACGCAATCTTCATGCGTAGTAATATATTGCCTTGCGAGAAGGGTGTGCTTCTGTAAGCATACACAAGGATGTGTGGGAGCAGCCATGTATCCCAAGTAAGCTAATTGACAGGCCTGGACTCCCCCCACTACAGTCGAGTGGAACGAGCCTACACACTTGCCTTCTACGTGCGTTATGCTATCAGCGTGACATGTACATGAACAGTTTATAACCAATTCTGATTGCCGTTTGCCGAATACGTGAAACTGAGAAAGTGGGCGGTTGGAGGATGAGGTGACGTTGCGCACATGCTGCACAAGGTGGATGATCGAGCATGCTGAACCTCGGCCTTGCCAGTTCAGGGATCGCGAGTGCGAAGCAAGTCAATACACCAGGCAAGAGCATCTACTATCTAGAAAATGGATAGCTATGTGTAGCCATGTCACGTCGCAAGCTTGTCCGTCATCCTCTTTCTGATAGCGGATTCCAGCTCCTCCAACGTCTCCAGAAGCTCAATTCCATATCTCGCACAAACGATCTGCACATTACCCCTCTTATAGAATCCTTTCGGACAACATACAACAGCTTTCCCGGTACCAGCATACATTCCTAACTCAAGCAACGTAATAGGCGTCAATGTGCCAGGCTTAAAGTAGAACGCAATAACATCAGCTAATTTCGCGTAGTCCATTTCCCATTCGACCTGCTCCTTGAATCTCAGATCCGAAGCATCTTCGACCCAAGTGCTGTCCCAGGCATCACAGCGCGGATTGATGACGGTGACTGGGAGGTCTACGAGGGAACGCGCGAGGCTGGTCTGCCAGTCGTTGGCAGGGTCAGGTTCGATGCTGCCGTACAGAATGACGGAAGGTCGGTTGAGTGTTGGACGAGCTGGGGGTTTGTAGACGAGTGCTTTCGAGTCGGTTTCGGACATTCTTGATTGTGATGTTTGGGTCATGTCTTCGTGGTGGCCTTCCCCGACTTTCCGTTAGCTCTTCACTAGCGCAAGGTCTCACTCTTGTCTCTTGTGCGTCTCTTAGCATCGATGTTTCAACAACCAGTACTTCATCAGATTTTCATTTCAATATACACCGGCCTTGGTCCAGTTTTCAATTTAATCAGATATCTTCTTGCGTGTCTGACGCAACTTCTTGATGCGCTCGATCTGATCATCCATGTGGGGAATCGCAAGCGAAGCCAGCTTCGAAGCCTTGGGACGATATGCGATTGGCTTCCAAAGCTGTGCATACCAATAGCCAAGACGCGCACTGTACGGCTGATAATCGATCGGTACGTGCAGGTCGTGCTCTTTGCACAAGACTGCCTTGGCTACATGAATTGGCCTGAAAACGGTTGGTATACGTTGCCGCCAGTATTCCGACATCCATTCTCGCTTGTCTTCAAGGTCGGGATATGGCTTAGCTTGTGCTTTCCTTTCCAGAACAAAAGCCTCTTGCGACTGTATTGGGTGAATGCCAAGTGCCATGAACTGCAGCGTGGCACCGAGACCCCATATGTCTGCGGAGGGCTGGACAGGAGCGATCTGCTCCAGTTTTGGTGGCGCGTACTCAGGAGTGCCATCAAAGCCTTGTGCGCGCTGACCCGTTGGTGTTGGCCAAGTTGTGAGCCGGGCGAAATCCGAAAGTTTGAAGATAGGTTCTTCGGGTAGTGTCTCGTGTTCAGTATGGCCCGGCGGCGTGACCACTAAGATGTTGGCTGGCTTGAAGTCGTTGTGGACATAGCGGATACCGCTACCAAGCTCGTGATGGATGTAGTTCAGGGCTAGTGCCATATCTCGGAAGAGCTTCCATATTGTGACCTCTGATACGTGCTTAGGCTTGCGTTCCGATGCCTGCTGCGCGCACCAAGACTCCCGGTAGCTGATCAGGTCACCGAGTTCACAGACTGGGAGAAATATTGCAGGTCCGCAAGGCCACCAACCTCCAGTTGCGTGGCACATATCCAGAATATGATCGTGCGGTTCGAGTAGGCAAAGATTCTTGACCTCTTGCACTAGGCCATTACGTGCTGAGATCGAGTTGTTTCGAGGTATTTTTACAGCGATGCACTTGCTCTGCTGCTTCCGTGACTGATAGAGGTACACTATACCATCTCCACCCTCACCTAGCACCCGCTCCTGAATCCAGTGCTTGTGAAATAAATTGTATAACGTTATGTCTTTTGTCTCTTTCTTTGTAGCCTTTGAAAAAAGCGGGATTTTTGAGGGTTTGTTTGCTTCAACCTGCTGTTTGGATGTGTCGTTCAGCACCGAATCTGTCGCATGTTTGGTCACTTCCTTGTCGATCGACCGGCGATCTTCACAAATGGGGTAAATAGTTGTCTGAGTAGACATCGTCTGCGTGGCGCCTTCCTGAGCCATGATTGACCGGCAACGCTTTGGCTCAGCATAGGCCTTGAGCATATCGAAGGCTTCTTGGATTAGTAGGACTGCCCAGAAAAGCATCTGTCGACTTTAGACACTTTGCAGTTGAGGATGACAATCCAATTTGTGTGGGATCGTTGAGCAGTGCGCGAAAATCAAGTAGTAGTCTTTGACCAAACCGACCACACGTTGTTGAAAAGCACAGTCCGTGAACAGTGTTTTTTAGCACGCTGGCCCGAACTTAGACAAAGGGTATACACAATACAGTGATAAAGGTGGCTCCCAAAGGCTTCATGTACCAGTCAAGCTCTCCAGGAACGCAGTTTCGAAGCATGTCGTATGACTACGATCTGTTGCTCTTGACATCCTGACGCATCATGCTCCTATAAGATATACAACTGTGAAAAGAGACAGGTGCTTTAAATACAAGTCACTGCCCTTGAGACAGTCGCGTTCGAATCCGAAACCGTCCCTTTGTTGCTCTACCTGTAAACGTATTGGAGTCTTGTGCGTCCAGAGCTTATGAGATTCCTGACGCACAAAAATAGAATTAGAACGTTCTAGCGTCTAACCTCGCGGCGTGAGGTTTTTTATCTGATATCGTTATCATGTGCTCTCTAAGAGCTCATATTCTTGTAAAGTAGCACGCTGATGTGCTGTTTGGATCGCTTGTGAGTTTTGCAAATTAGGTACTACCACGTCGCTGTGAAGAACGTTTCTCAAGTGCTACCAAGTTGCTGAACTCCAATTGCGAAAGAGTCGTAGCCCCAGTACTCGTTCAGCGATTAAACATATTCGTCGCATTTTCCATGAACATTTAGCACCCAAGGCGTCGTGTATCCACTCAGATTTCACAACAAAATCGTGATCGAATGCCACTCGCCACGAACGAACCTCACTGCGCAACGAACGCTCTTGCCTCTTGCAATCCAACTGCGACTTCCGCCTGGTGCCTTCACTTGCGCTTACTTACTGTGTGAGTGGGGTAGACAAACGGTCGAGTCGGTCGATCACCTTCGAGACCCTGCCCTTCACATCGCAGTGATCATCTCCAAACCACACACGGCGCCGACAATAAATTTGACTCAAGCATAACGATGCGACTCACCATGACCGTCCTTGCTGGGCTCGCCTTGGTTGCACTCGCTCTGGGCGCACCTGCCGACTTGGGTAACCCACACTCTAGCACCGGCTCCACTACTGCCTGGGAGAATACGCAAACACAGGAGTATCACTGCGAGGGCAACGACATTGTCCGCTGTGAGACCACCCCCGGAGGTTTTTGCTTTGCTATGGACCTCTGCGAGGCATACTGCTTCCACCACGACAGCGGCGCTTCATGCGTTGACTTGGGTGCGCCTGCTGTCGAAACTTCCAACAACGTCGAAATCACCGCTCGGAAGACCTCCATCTCAGTAACAGGTGTAAACGTCGCCGCCAGGGATGCTTCATCTCAAGAGGACATGCACTATACCTGTTCCCGAAACCGCGCCAGCGTTCTGATCTGCAAATACGGCTTCTGTTCCATAGACCACTACTGCAGAAGCGGCAACGAATGCAAGGACGACTGTAGTTGCTGCAAGAGCGCGTTTCCCTCGGTTCAGGGTGCTAAGTCTGAAGTTCGGATCGTACCTAAAGACGCGGCTATCAGTCTCGCTGCAAGAGGTCGCAATCCGAAGGAGAGCGCACTCTACGTTTGCTCCAAGGACCGCGCCAGCGTCCTCAAGTGTAGGCATGGCTTCTGCGCTACTGATTACTATTGCGAAAACACCATACGTGCATCGACAAACCTGCACGCTGCAAGAAAGTCCGTGATGCTGGAGACTGAGGTTGATGACTGTTGAAGCGTTGGTCGTCAAACACTGCTACGAATGATAAAATGGCAGCACGAACAGTACTGCTGGCAGCATTGGCTCAGGAAGAATGCGTACTCGTGAGAACCAACGACTAGGAAAACATTGACGGAAGAGGGAACATGTACGGAGAGACATAAGATATCAGAATGCAACGAAATCACATGTGGTGCACGCAATTCCCAATTTGCACGGTCTATGTCGAGCTGACTGCAGCATTTTCTACAGTTTCAAGTGTCCGATGAAGGTCAACGGCGAAGGAGAAAGAGTGAAGTTGAGGTGGGGAAGGCACTCGGACCACGCGGCGCTTTTCAGGTCAACAGCCTCAGACCCCGCCCTCATTCAGTTGCCGTCCTCTTCCCGCTGTGCCCGCTCAGCCAGTTCTTTGGCGGTATGTGCTACTGTCTTGAAGGTGGGGCCAGTCGCCTTGCAGGACGGAGAACAACTCTGTAGCCTCGTACTCAGCCCAGACACAGAAGAACAGCGGGCAGTTCGAAGACGGCACATATCACCTAAGACTGACCACAGCTCTCGGGCGTTTTCGCTCGAAGAGCAGTAGCGATATACAACGTTGCGCTCCCACGTACACGCTGTCTCATGTCAGGTCGCACATGCGCTCTTGGACAGTTAATGGAGCATTGGTCTACGGTCTCTAAGAGCAGTCAATTCCAGCTCCTCCAACCAGTATCGACAATCTACGCCTTGTCCCGCAATTCTGATTGGCCTTATTGAGGCATGGCCCGAGTCACGTACAGCTTACCGAGGGCACTTAGTCAAGGCCAAATAGACGCATGTTGATAAGGCTACCGCAGCACTACAGACCTAGTCACAAAAGTTCGACATCACTGTTAATCTAGTTTAGTTTCTTATGCAGCATGCTTTACCCGCTCCACCTACGTTGTCCAACGGATTGAGATCTCTGCGATAACACCTGCAAAAGACCGTCACCGTGTATTGTCATCGGCATTGTCATCCCGCTGTATCAACATCCACTTCAACGCGATCGGGAACTTGAGCTGCATGAGCAGCATGACGCTCCGCTTGCTCTTCTCGTTGGAATAGGGAGAGACTCCACCATATTCAGGATCGTCTTACATACATTTGAAATCCCTCTACCCTCTTCCAAATCACTCTTTCCAACCCAACCTCTCCTTCATTTTTGTCATCATGGAGAACGATGACAAGGCTCCGTCTTGGATTCCAAGACTGTTCAAAACAACTTCGAGTACAAAGGCAGGCATGAAACCAAACGAAAGGTCACCCCTCCTTCCGCCATCACAGCAGGAGGAGTGGTCGACGGCCGAAAGCTACGAGCTCGAAGATGGTTCTAACACCAGGCTTCAGCTTGTGCTGCAAGAGTTTTGGGTGTTGTTCAAGGGATCCATCCCGGTGGTCCTAGCATACGCCCTTCAGAACTCCCTGCAGACAGTGTCAGTGCTGATTGTAGGGCGCCTGTCACCAGAAGCTCTTGCGACAGCTGCATTCTCCTACATGTTCGCTATGGCTACCGGATGGCTCGTTGCTCTTGGAGGCACTACGGCAATTGACACCCTTGCCTCTGCAAGTTTTACAGGAAGCAAGAATCGCCACGATCTAGGTATCATCCTGCAGCGCGCTTTCGTGGTGCTCTTACTGTTCTACATACCTATTGCTATCCTTTGGGTTTGCTCGGCTCCATTGTTCAGGGCTTTGGGTCAAGAGGAGTACATTGCACGAGATTCAGCAAAGTTTCTTACAGTCCTCGCTCCAGGTGGAATCGGCTATATCTTCTTTGAAGCTCTGAAGAAATACATGCAAGCCCAAGGTACGTTCATCTTCCTTCACACAATGTCTTCGCCTGCTGACAAGTCAAGAAATCATGCGGCCAGGTACCTACGTCCTCTTGATCACTTCCCCACTCAGTGCAGGACTGAACTACCTCTTCGTTTACACCTTTGATATGGGGCTCCTCGGCGCACCGCTCGCTACCGGAATTGCCTATTGGGCTTCATTCCTACTTCTCCTCGCATATGCACGCTTTGTCAATGGATGGGAATGCTGGGGAGGGTGGGATCGCAAGTGCTTGCAGAATACCTGGGTCTTTGCACGCCTAGCCTTTCTTGGTGTCATCCATGTCGGCACTGAATGGTGGGCATTCGAAATTGTCGCTCTGGTTGCAGGAAAGCTCGGGACAATACCGCTGGCTGCACAGAGCGTCATTATGACCACCGATCAGGTCATGAACACAATTCCGTTTGGAGTCGGAGTCGCTACATCCTCACGAGTCGGTAATCTTCTGGGTGCTCGCAACGCCAAAGGCGCCGCAAGAGCAGCTAACACGGCAGCAGTTTTGAGTATGGTTCTGGGCGCACTCGTTCTGGCTGTTCTCATGGGAGTCAAAGACTTCTACGCAAAGATTTTCAACGACGACATCGAGGTCATTCGGCTGACTGCGAAAGTCATGCCGTATGTGGCTCTCTTCCAGATTGCAGATGGACTCAACGGAAGCTGCGGCGGGGCTCTGAGGGGTATGGGCAGACAACACGTCGGAGCGACCGTCAATATTGTCAGTTATTACTGTGGAGCTTTGCCACTCGGCATCTGGCTTGCCTTCAATGGTTGGGGGTTGGCCGGCTTGTGGGTCGGCCAATGCATTGCTCTCTATCTCGTAGGCTTTGCCGAGTGGGCCATCGTGGCGTGGAGCAACTGGGATCACCAAGTCAAGAAGGCTTTTGAGAGAATGGATTCGGATGACCGTGCAGAGTTGGGCGTCTCGGAAGAAGTCGTAACGAACACCATTCACAACCAGAGATTGTAGATAGATTGCTGGTGTTGAGAAACCAGAGAAGCGAATCGGAGAATTCTTAAGCATTAGCAACGCTTCTTAGACATTAGAGATAGATAGGAAAACCGGGGACTTCATGCAGCTGTTGTTGAGTACCATCCCTATGGAGTTAAGCGTGCCTTGTATCTAGACCCTTGTCCTCGAACGACACTTCATCCAGATTCCACCTCCGCAAACTCCGCTGCTTTCCCCACACTTCAACGTTGTCGCTAAGCAACGAGCCGATGACATGTCTTACATGAGTATGGGGAACAGCATGCACGCCCACGTATCTTATTGTGGTCCGCACAGACCTGACCTGTCATTGTCCGGGGCGTGACCTCATCGCCCGATAGTAAGACGCATCAACGAAGCGCGCCCCAAGGGGATCATCCGAACCTAGCTCCAATCAGCCTGAGATGTTCTTCTAATCTTTACAAAACCGTGTGACGACTTGGAGCACTATTGGCTACACGCAAAGCCTGCACAAGCGCCCCAAGAGAACGACTTGCATGTAGACCTTGTCCAGTTCAGATAAGGCTATCTGCCGAGATACAGAATGGTGAGTTGCGTAGTTACGGCATCGCCTGAAGGCCTTCTCATTGGTGTCTTGTGCAGTCCCCAGCGTCATTGCACATGGGCGGGGTCGAAGCCACCTCTTTGCTGTTCGATCTTGCTGGGAATTGGGTGCAAGGTGAAGGTAAAAATCAGTACCTAGATGGTCTCAGGAGGTACTTGTTTATTCGAGTCTCTCCAGATTCACATTGATGGAATTTTCGAATGACTCAACCCCTATCGCAGGCAGCACGTCCTCTCGAAGATCGCAAAAAACAACTCCAATTGTCCGCCGGCCTATGATGTCGATACTACATGCTCGTCGGAAGCTTTTAGCCAAATGCAGGTATAACGGTACAGAATCTGCATAGTTACGTCGCCAGGGTAGCTTCGAGCTGTTTACCTAACAGGACCTGGTCAACAGCCGGTGATACGGATGGTCTGAACGACTCCCAGCTATATACTGCGACGTCCCGCTCGACTCACTTGCGATCCTACTATCTGCGTCCTCAAAATTTGCCTCACATCAACTTTTCGCAACTATGAAACTTTCTTCAGCTTTGCTCAGCTTCGCAGCTGCTGTAGCCGCACATGGCGACCACGACCACGACCAGGAGCCATTGTCTGGCCCACATGAGGGATTGTGGTACAACACACTTCCTGGTGATGGCGGCAAACAGGTTCGTTGTCCTGCGTTATCAGGAAGGTGCTTCGACAAGAATTGACATCCACGAAGGCCGATTCTATCTTCAGTGGAATTTCCACCTTTGGTCGTCTCCCATACCACCCGTGTCTTTCCAGCAAGGTTGACTTTGACATTGCCTTCATCGGTAAACGCCATTTCCGTGCCCGTAAGCCACTTGGCCACTGACAACCCTAAGGCGCACCCTTTGACACTGGCACATCATACCGCCCAGGAGCCCGTTTTGGACCCAGCGGGATCAGACAAGGTTCTCGCCGTCTCAATCTCTAGTATGTCTCCTTGAAGCATCACACGCTTACTTTTGGTCCGCTTGGGCACAAAGGCTCACGCAGGATTGGATTTAGTGGCGGATACAATGTTCCCTTGAAGGCGAACCCTTTCAACTCATGGGCGAAGGTTATTGACTGCGGCGACATCCCGGTCACTTCGTAAGGGTCTCACCATTCCTCAGTTTAAAACGATGAGTATTGACACAAGCGATAGGTACGACAACGGTTATGCGCTTCAGCAAATTGAGGAAGGCCACAACCTTCTTCTGAGCCGAGCACCACACACTCATGCCGACAAGCCTGGACCCTCCAAAAAAGGAACAACACTGCCTCGCTTGATCACTCTTGGAGGCGACCACACCATCACCCTGCCACTTCTGCGCTCCATCAACCGCAACTATGGCCCCGTCAGCGTCATCCACTTTGACAGCCATCTCGACACATGGAAACCCAAGGTTTTTGGTGGCGCACCCAGTGAGCAAGCAGCGATCAACCACGGCACTTACTTCTACCACGCTGCGCAGGAGGGCCTCCTGGCCAACGACACCAACATCCATGCCGGCATCCGCACGACGCTGTCTGGACCCTCTGACTACGAGAACGACGGCTACTGCGGTTTCCAGATTGTTGAAGCTCGCGAGGTTGACAGGATTGGCACCGACGGTATCATCAAGAAGATCAGGGAGAGAGTCGGTACTGAGAAGCCCGTCTACCTCAGCATCGATATTGACACTCTCGATCCTGCCTGTAAGTTCCTTCTGCCGTCGACCCTCTGCTTCACAGACACTAACGTTTGATGACAGTCGCCCCTGCCACAGGTACTCCTGAGACGGGCGGTTGGACGACCCGCGAGCTCCGCACCATCATCCGCGGCCTCGAGGGCATCAACCTCATCGCTGCCGACATTGTCGAAGTCGCCCCAGCTTACGACACCAACGCTGAGCTGACCACCATGGCTGCTGCCGACACTCTGTACGAGGTCATGACCTTGATGGTCAAGAAGGGCCCCCTGAGTGAGCTGGGCAAGCAGGAGACCATTGAGCTCTGAGTCAAGTGATAAGCCACGGTCCGCGGACTCGGGCCATAGACCCACTAGGCAAGCTGACCCCCTCTCCTTCCTCCCCTTTAGATGTAGAACTCTGTGTCCTAGGCTGATTTGTAGTGCAGGGGTATGTCGAGCAAGAGCTCCAGCAATGAAAGTGTGAGGCGTGATATCGCAAGGTAAGAGTCAAGATGACGTCAAAGTAAGGCACTCGTAGATGTGCGTTGCAAAGTATGCTTGATAGTAGAATCTCGAATTATGTTATTAAGTAGCGGGGGGTATTCCTTTTTCCCATCCTTCCTGGTCGTCACCAAGCTCCATGCTCTTTTTTCCATCAACGCCTCCAAGTTCCCAGACCAGACAAAGTCAAATGGTATATCGCGGAACCGTAGTCCAAATCCAGCGCTCGCAAATGTAAAATCACTTTTGGGGTTTCCTCCTTGATCGCTCTGCTTAGTAGCCGACACCGTATGCAGCCCTGTAGGCAGCGTTGACGCCTCGGTGGTGCTCGACCACCTTGGTCTTGAGCTGCTTCCAGTGCTTGGAGAGGTTGGTGGGCTGCTTGGGCGCGGCCTGCTCGTTCCTGGGCTCCTCGATGGAGTGGCGGGGAGTGGAGGATGTGGAGCCGCGGGGAGAGTTGCAGCGCGAGGCACCGGGGGAGTAGTAGGCGGTGTAGGCGGCGTTCATCTCATCGTGGTGGTTCTTGATGGCGGTCCACAGCTTGTTGGCGTTGGTCTTGGGCTTGGGGGCTCCGACCATGCCGGCGACGACTGAGTTGTTGCGCGATGTCTCGAGCGAGGCGGGGGTGGAGGCTGTGGGTGTGAAGGTCGAGCCGTAGTAGGCGGAGTATGCCTGGTTCACGCCCTCGTGGTGTGCCTTGGCGTGAGCAACAAAGGAGGAGAGGATGCTCTGCCTCTTCTGGGTGCTTGCGGTGGAAGACATTGTTTTGATTTGGGGTGTTGACTTGATTTGGTAGTCGAGGATGTTTGATGGTAGTAGTCGATTTGATTCGAGGTAGTAGATCGAAGTCTGATGCTTTGAAGTGATGCTTGAGTTGTGTGATACTCCCTCAGACCCGCGACCCACACTCTTATATACAAAGTCCTCACCACGGCTCCTGGAAAACCGTGACACCTGCCAAGTATCGTCAGTCACACGCCGTTCACCTCATTTTGCAACAGAATTTTACTCAGCACGCCTTGCGCATGTTGCCATCCATGGAAAACATTGTCTTATGACATCTTGGTCACCTCTCAGCCAATGAGACGGCTCACATGCTTTGCCAAACAGTGGATTTCTCAGCGACAAGGCGCAGAGGCGTCCGTGCGGCTACCGGAGAGTCTCATGAGGTGACATGCAACCCATGGCTTTCGCGCAGGGCGTATGTCGGCGCCCTGTAACATTGCGCTTGCAAAACACGCAAAACGTACGCAAACCTGAACGCATCGCGTCCGTGCACCTTTCCCGCAAGCGCTTCTCCGTCGGCGATCTGCCGCCGCACATTGAAAATAGCTCGAAGTTGGCTTTGAGTACGTAAAGGCCAGTCAGAGTCTTCGTGTCAATGCCTTTAGAGGTTTAACGACTTCACTTAACGGCATCGCGTTAGAAATCTCTGCCTTTGCACACTCCATCCAACCACGCTCGTGCGCCCCCCTGGCGGTTACAAGTTTCCCGTCGCTTCTCGTCGGCCCACATCCGCGCCGCAAGCATCGTGTCGGTCAACTGGTCTAGAAGCCACGCCTTGCACGAGAAGCTTGTTGTTGCATTGTGTGTGGGTGCTTGTACGTAAAATTGAGCGTTATAATTATGGGATGCTGCCTTTGGAGGCATAGAGGGTGCCTTTGGAGGTAAAGTGGGGAAAATTTGCTGTCTCACCGTCGCACACACGGTGTGGATTGCGTGAGGGTGTTGAGGGAGGATCGCGAGATTGGATGCGATCGTGAGATCGCGCCTTAGTTGAGGAAAATTGAGTCGGTCCACGCTCTCGCCGTTGTATCGTGGGTTTCTTTCCGGTAACAGGCCATCCCCGGATTGCTGGAGTAGCTTGGTTTTCTTTGTCTTCCCGCCTGTATATCTGCTATGCGCTCGTCCTTCCACAACTCTGGACCTCTGTAGTATCTCCGCCTACACTGTACACAATGCACCAACTGCATCTTCTGTGTCGCGGCTTTCGCGATATTGGAGATGGTGCGCTACTGCGCGCATGCACCAACTGCATCTTCTGTGCCCATTGCATACCATAAGCCTTACTCTCCTGTGTTTACGGGCTTTCAGGCACTCCACCTCATAAACCCAAAGATCGCGTTGATCAGCACCCCCATGACCACAGCCAACTGCCTCCTCCGCGACCAGACTCCGTCTTCTCTAAATCCCCATATCAGCGCGCCCAGCGGCCAAAAGAACCCCGTCATGTAACCCCACAACATGTCGTCCAGACCACCCTCCTCCACAGCAAACCCTGCGCCCCACCCCGCGTCCGCTTCGCCAGCCAAGGCTGGCAATGGATCTGTGGCTGTGCTGTCCAGCCATCGGTCTTCGAGGACGCGCATCTCGGCGGGTGAAGGCATGGTGTCGGGGGTATGGGTAAAGGAGAGGTTGGTCTGGAAGTGTGAACGCAGGCTTGCTACTTCTTGTGCTGTGAAGCCTGAGGCGAGGAGGCGGTCGAAGCCTTGTGGCGCTGGGGTTGTTGTCGAGGAACCTCGCCGTTGGGCGGCATTGTTGTTGCTACTGTGTGCACCGCTACTAGAGCGGCGATGGCTGGCTGAGCCTTGCGCTGCCTCGTACTGTGTCTTGAGCGACGTCTCGGTGTTCTGCGCCAGAGTAGCCTCGCTATCCAACTCGGCTGGGGTGAGCGCGTCACCTAACGAGCAGTGGATGTAGAACTTCTTCGCTTCAGAGGGTGCTGTCGCGCCATATTCTGCTGCTGGCGTGTTCCGTGCTGGCTGCTTCCCTTTGCTCTTGCTGCCTGGCTCATGTTGATCGTATGTGTCGTCGCGCGGCGGCGGCGGCGGAGGTGGAGGTAGTCTTAGGGACGTCGATAATGGCGCAGTGTCTGTGAGCACCTTGCCAGCGTAAATAAGGCGTAGACGTGCTGAAGCCTGATCAGGCGGCAGGTGTGATCGAATAAGCTGCTTCAGGGAGAGCGTCGGTGTAAACCTCGGCAGAGGTATCGATAGGGACAGATCTGGTATCGAGGCGGAGAATCGTATGATCAGATACACAATCTGCTCAGGGAGCAGCGGTATGGTCGTCATGTCGGAGCTCGTAGGGGTTGGTGGTGTGCTATGCGGAAAGGAGACGCAGCTGGATGGCTGAGCTGCTGATGAAGTATGTCGAGTCTGTGACCACGCATGATTGGTGTTGAGGACAGTGCGCACTAAGGCTGCTTGGAGATCATGGTGGAGAGAGGTTGTTGATCAGCTGCGGAGCTGCCACGAGAGCGAAGCTCGGCACGACCAACGCTGAGGTCATAGCTCCATGAGCCTCATGTACCCCAACTTTGGTCCGTCGTACCCCAAGCCTCTTTGCTTTTGAAAGTTCGACGTTCTTTGAAACACCCTCTCCCAAAGCTCGCTATGACCATCATACATATTGTCTTCTTCGAGTGGAAGTCAACTGCAAGTCACGCTCAAGTAGAGGAAGTGGGTACCACCGTCAGATGACGTTCACTCCAGTACTAAGTGCAAATATTTAGGCATGCAGTCGTATGCTCGCATTGCAAGATAAGTGCTTGAGTGCAAGTTCTCAGAAGCCGTACATCAAGTCCTTCTCAGGTGGGAGGAACAACAGCAACGAAGGCCATGCAGTGAGTGCGTCTCTGCGATTCGAAGGTTCTTTGGATTAACGGGTGCTCAGAGCCCCTTCACACATGGCTTCGTAGTAGAGTTTGAGAGCGAACAAGATCGAGACTACTACGTGAGCAAGGACCCCGCGCATCAAGACTTTATCAAGTTTGCTGGAGAGCTGCTGCAGAATGTGAAGGTGCTAGACTATGAGCCTGGAAAGCTGTAGCATCGTGTTGAAGTATATACTATCTAGTGCATCTCAGGAAGACAAGTCTAAAGCTACCACGTCAACGCCGTATGTAATGCCGTGCTGTATCATGCCAGATAATGCTGGGTGTTGTACATGAATGAATGAAAAGGGTATCACGACACACTGAACGACTCTCCGCAGCCACATTGCTCCGCTATTATGTGTTAGCTTGGTTCAGGGCACAATCTCTCGGGGGTACTCACTTATGTTTGGGTTCTTGAAAATGAAACGCTGGTTCAGCTTGTCATCCAGCCAGTCCATCTCGCTTCCAATGATGTTCAAGAGCGCCTTGTTGTCGATCAGAACCCTTACGCCATCCTGCTCCACTTGCTCGTCCAGCTTCGATGGCTTGTCCACGTACTCCAAATGATAAGCCAGCCCAGAGCAGCCCTTTGCCCTTGTTCCGATCCGAATGAGCTTCGGTTCTGGCTGATTGAGTAGATCTCTTAGGTGTTGGACGGCAGATTGTGAGATCTTGATCGTCGCCTTTCTCGGCCCAAAGTTGTATCGCCGTGGCCGAGCTGGCTTGATCGGCGCGGCCTGTGTCTTTTGTGCTTCGCCTTCCGGTATGCTGGCATTTGGTCGCTCTTGCGTCTGTGTCTGGCTCTGTTGTTCTGGGGCCAGCCGCGACGCTGTCCAAGATTTGACCTCGGATGCGCCGCCCGCTATCGATGTGTCCGGAACGCCAAAGGTTCGTGGTGGCGGCGGAGGAGGCTGCAGTGTCGAGGGCTGGTAGGCAGTTGCAGTCTGCATCTGTCGCCTGGACGATTGACGGTGCCATGTTGATGATGAGAGGGCCCGTGAGCATTGTGGACATGGGCGGGGAGCGAAGGATGATGCGGCGAGTCGTGATGGGGCGAATGCCGAGGAGCGCGTGAGTGCGCGAGTCGTGCAGGGAAGAGACATGGTCGCAGAGGAAGGCCTGAGAGACTGCTGCGACTGGCTATGGTCTGAATAGGTGTGTGTGGTGGTGCTGGCGCCGTTGGTGCGATGGACAAGAATCGATGTTTGTCATCCAAAGTTCATGACATAGCTCGGGCAAAGGCGGGCGGGGCCGGCACATGGCACACCAATTACCAAGCATGCGTTTCATTAGCTGCGTCGTGCAAGGGTCCTAGGGTCATCTTTCGGAGAAACGTCACCTGTCCAGCACGCGACTGAACAAACGGCTTGCTGTTCGTAAACTGGACCTGTAGAGTTGCAGCCCAGTCTCCGTTGTCTTGTTCGTGCTATGGAAGTCTCCTAGCTCCAATGTCATTCGGGTGGTCGTTCCACCCAGGATGAGTTGCATAGTGCGAATCACGTCGTTGCTACAGCCGCAGCGTTCGACGTGTTGTTTTTATGGTCTGACAATTGCCAAACCCCTTGATCCTCCGCCACAAACCCTCTTTGGCTTGCGCTCTAAACGCGACAAAGACCCTTGCATCCAAGGACTGTGTCTGCAACGTACGCGCTGAGGGATACTGGTATTTCAGCAGCTTACACCGCACGGATCAGTCTTGAGCGTCCTTTCAGATCGACTCATAGACTTGGGTCTGCGCGCACAATGTCGTCGCCGTTTCGTATGGTGCATACCCAGCGTCTTTAATTCGCTGCTGTTCTCTATTGTGTACCGTCGCATCCTCCTTCAAGAACGCATGTCGAGTGTTGTCCACACCCAATGGTACCGCACATGCACCCAGAGATTGCTCGTAGAGTACCGGGCCCTAGCCTGTATGTGAAGTGTACAGCCGCCTATGTGTGATGGCTGCTCCGACAAGATCTTATAGCCTGTCTGACAGTGGTATGTTTGTCTTCGTCTTTCGGTTCCCCGACGCGTCGACGGTCGGTATAATATCTTCCTCGGGAAGAAATGTTTCAGGAGCGCTGTCCTTGATTTCGATCTGGTTCCTCTTCCTTGACTTCCAAATAGGCCGTCTATTACCATTGTCCGCACGACCAACACCCATGTCCCTCCACTTCTTCGGCGGCTTGATGCCCATCTCCACCAGGTTCGACCAGATCCTCTCGCCTCGCTTATCCCAGCGCTGCATTCGCTCATCGTGTTCCTCGTCGCTCGGCCGCCACTTGCTCTTCAGAATGCGCCGTATGGCTTCGGATGAAACCTTGAAATGTTCGGCGAGTACCGGTGTTGTGAACTTGGCAGGTTGGGTCTGATGCAGATGCCGTATGCCTTCCATGGTGTCAGGCGACAGTTTCTTGCGCGGATTCCAGGCTTCTCCGTTGAGCTTCCTCTTCATGGCCTCCTTCTCGGCTTGCCACGCTGGACGATTCGAGCGCCCCTCCGTCCATTCTGCTGTGCTCTCATCGAAGGTTGTGGTTGCGACTGCTTTTGGCGACCTTGAGGGAGCGTCGCGTGTCCTGTGCGATGGACGAGCGTCAGGGAAGGGATCTGATGGCCGGCTGTACTTGTTGTGCACTTGTCGTGTGCCAAATGACGGCTTTACATATGTGACAGAGCGAACGAAGAGTCGGAGTGTCTTTTGTGCGCACAAATGACAGTTCATGGCGAATGCTGTTATTTGTTTGGCAAGGAACGTCCACATCAAAGTTTAGTATCTCGCGCACGGACTCGAACATCTGGGAACAACTGACCAATCGGTAGATTAATTCTCTCCGCCGCAGACGCGCCGTGAACACGCTGAATGGTGACGCAACACACTTAGCAACAAGACTGACAAGTTTCATGCCACCGCAGAAGCACCTCCCAGTCCCGATCGGTCGGAAGAAAGCACCATGTGCTCAGATCTTGTGTCAAAGGCGGCAAAATGGGACTCCTCTCAGCGCGCTAACCGCCTTGGTTGTACATGACGGTACCAGAGTATGCAAGCCTACAAAACTGCAATCAGTCAATTCCTTTACAACGTTATTACACCTATAACTCTGTTCGCTTTGTTGCATTTTATCCATAATCCAAATTGCAGCCATGGCTTGGCCAAACCCATTCCGTAGGCGCACTGAGAACACTCGAAGGTACGTCCTGATTAGGAAGACTGTGAAGATCCTTTTACTCACAACATTAAGTGCCTGGGCCTATGAGTTCGAGTGGACGGATGATCATCTTACGCCTGAGCAGTCAGAGTCACTGAAACACTCATACGATGTACTGGCCGAAGAATGTCTGGACCGACTCAATACCATCTCGCCACCTCAGAAGGGGGTCTTGCCAAGAAACAGCAATCAGCAGCCGGAACCCGTGCGCACCAAGGGCACCGACGAGGAAAAGAAGGATGTCTACCCGGTGCCAAAGCGGGATTTGTATGCTCTGCTAAAAGAACACCACGAAACGGACGCAAAGCTCGATGAGCTGTGGCAACAAATCAACACTGTACCAGATTGGGTAGACTGGGATCAAATCGAAAGAGGCCAGGACGTGTTCTACCGCTATGGGGGTCCTGCACTGACTGGACTCACGTTCCAATCTTTACTTGGGGGGATGGGTGCTGCGCGAGTCGTTGAGACTCTGGCTCGCACTGGAGGATTCAATACGAAGGTGGCAAGAAGGCGACTTTTCGAAACCACACAGCACATCCTCCAGTGTACAAGGTCCCTGGAAGGCATCAAACCTGGCGGTGAAGGACACGCTTCGTCTGTAAGGGTGCGTTTACTGCACGCGGCGGTGCGCCAACGCATCTTGAGGCTCGCAGAAACAAAACCTACTTACTACAATGTAAAAGAGTGGGGGATACCGGTCAATGATCTGGACCAGATTGCGACCATCGGCACGTTCTCTTCGTCGTTAATATGGCTCAGCTTCCCTCGCCAGGGCATCTTTCTCAGCAATCAGGAAATCGAGGATTATCTTGCTCTGTGGCGATACATTGCGTACATCCTTGGCACACCGGACACCTTTTTCACCTCTACACCGAAGGCAAAAGCCATCATGGAGTCACTCTTCTACAACGAGGTTCATCCTTCAGAGATGTCAAAAACAATGGCTAACAACATCATCCTTTCTCTCAAGGAGACACCTCCTACTTTTGTGTCCGCCGATATGCTTACCGCTAGTGCACGCTGGTTGAACGGAAATGCCTTGTCCGATGCTCTTGGTCTCAGACAGGTGTCTCTATACTACTGGGCGCTGATGGCTGGCCAGTGCCTCTTCTTCGCCATATATTGCTACATGAACCGCCTGATCCCTGCCTGGGATCGCGACCATGTCAGACGAGCAAAGATAGTGTTCTGGGATGTGATAGTTAAGGCGAAGTGGGGTCTTGCTAACGAGGAGACTTCATTCGACTTCAAGTATGTACCAGAGTACGATACTCTGACGGAATTGGGCAAACACGAGGAGCGTAAGCTGAAGAGGTCCGGCATCGAGTCCAGGAACCTGAGAACCTTCGCTATCTTTGCTGGTATCTCTCTGGTGGCTTTGAGTGTTGGCACATATGCCACAGTAAAGGTGGCATCCCGAATTGTCGGAACCATGTGGTAATACAGTCGCGTTCGATCGCTTTGTCTCTTTAAATCATGGCTTGTGAACTCTTTTCATGTATATCTTTAGGTTGTATTCACCGCTTGTTCTTAGCTTTCCTCTGTGTCTCACTCCTTGTTTTCTACGCGCAAACTCGCTTGCTCATACTGTTCGTGTGGTACCATCTTCTCTCGAGGTCTTTCACTGAGAACGTCCATATCGCCTTACACTGCACGTGTACACCATCTCTGCCTGCTGAAAGCCACGTGAGATCCCCTAAGTAATTCTAATCTCCTTCGCCCTCATCTTTCTTACCTTCACTCATCTACTGCAACACCTACAAAACTACATTGAAGAACTACAGACTTCACCACGCATCCACTGTTGCTCGGTATATCGCAACCCATATCCAACAACGCTGCGGCTGACATACAAAATGGCCAGTAAAGAGAGCGGCCAGTGCCCGCACTTCAACATTCACAGTGGAGTGTGTGGATGTCCTGAGTTCTGGGTACCAGCGCAACGCCTGCAGATCGATCGAGACCCATCAACACTTCGAGACATGACCAACACCCATTCTGACCGAAACACAGCTGATTCCCGGTTCGGCCCAAGTGTCAACCACATTCCTGTCCCCAGCCGTACAAAGACCCAGCCAGTAACTACAGCTCCACCTGGTCCGCCCAAAGAGACGTGCTTCTTTTGGTATCACGGCTCATGTCGACGGGGTGACGATTGCGATCGTCCACATGAAGCTCATCCTACTTGGCCTATACCACCTCCGCCTGGCTTCCGTCACTTTCAGCCCTGCATGCTCCCATTGTGCCCTTTACGTGCAGACCTAGCAGCTATTAAGAAGCCTCAAGAGTATCAACGACGCTGCCGCGCAATCGGCGGTCAGATGGACGGCGCAGCATTCAGCCGTGCGACGACATCAAGTAGGAGCTCAAGCTACGGCGACAACAGTAGCAACACCAATGCGGACACGATTGAGATCGATGAGCACACAGCCGTGATCTCGTGTGATCACGATGTAAACCTTTTCGCACGGTTTGATCTTGCCTCATGGACTTCTGCTCGTGATGTCTGTGGAGAAGAAATGGGCCAGAAAGGCGAGGGGGCATTGCATCAAGAAGCAGGAAGCCACGAATTCGATAAATCTGGCTACATCGACTTGTTACAGCCGTCTTGCCTGCCGTCTAATTCATACATGCAAGAAGAAGTTTCATTATCGATCAGCCATCCTGGTACTCTGGGTAAACACCGCCAGGCGCCTTCAACGCATTCATCTGATATTAAGAACAAACGCGTCAAGCTTGCAGAAGGCACCGCACCCGATTTCGGCAACGCTATCTCCATCCTCGAGCGTCCACGCGTCAAGTCGCATTGGGACATCAAGCCGCCCAGCTTTGAAATTGGCCGCATTCATCATCTCGAGGCAGAAGCAGTGCACCTCGCTCCTGTGCACATCTCCTCGCCACAGCTACTTCCAATACTTACAGCCAACAAGGGATTTGCATCGTCTGAACCGCAGCCTTTTCATCCTCCAAAAGGACCTCGTAGCACGAATGTACCCCCTCTGATTTGCTTCTTCTTTTACCACAAGGGCTACTGTAATCCAAAGCGCGGTCGAAGGTGTGGCTACCTCCATGCCGTTGATACATCTCAACAGACTGTCAGTCTACCAAACGGCATCGACAACCACGATCCAATGTGCCCACTCCAGCTATGTCCGGTTAGGCTACAAACTTTTCGAGGAAAGAGGCAAGAGCCGGCCTTGGTTGCAGGAAGCAGGCAACTCAAGATCAAGTTTGAATCAACGATACCTTCTGCCGTAAGCAGTTCATCCTTTTACGAAAAAGGGAGTTTTCCACCGCGCCACTACATGACAGCCATGCAAAGTACACATTCAAATGGTATCCTAGGGAATTCAGAACCTCAGCCCTCAGGTATCGTCAGACGCCGAATGGAGCAGAAACAGCTCAAGGAGTGTGTTGCTCCGACTGAATTTGCTTTCACCGTTGATGACGAGAACCGGACACAAGGAAAGAAAAGAGCCAGGAGACGGAGAAAGGGAGGCAAAGGTCAGGCACGCGCGAATGCTGCCGAGCGTTTACGCCTGCAAATAGAAGAAGAAAACTCGATCTCGCAAGGCCGCAACGCTCACTCAAATACTTTCGGGGTGCAACGCTCTCTGCCTTCCTTCTGTGTCAAGGAGGGGCTATCCACTCCTACAGTAACACTGCCGATTGGCGATTCAGAAAAGATGCGAAGAGAGCCACGATACTGCATCAAGAAACCACCACATAATAAACGTGCTCAACAGTCGGGTTTCGACATTGCGAGTGCGAGCCAGGACATGCGAGGATCTTCGGTGGAGGCAACGCAAGAGTGGACAGTCCAAGACTCTGCATCATCGCCGAGAGTATCGTTAACGTCATGTCTGCAGGACGCCGCCGGCGCAGTAGCTCAGAACGACACCAACAAGGCTTCAGAGACGTCACAGACTGTGAATCAAGATCCTCGTAGATGGTGGCCACTCAGCAAAGATGCGCCAAACGGGCCCCCGAAGACGATTGTGGCGCACGAGTATTCGCAAGCATCTCTGGGTTTGTCGCGAGAGAGAAGACGGGCAGCCATCCACGAAGAGCAGCATGCAAGGCGCGAGGCATTCTGCCACATACAGGAAGCAGAACATAAGGAGGGAAAGGCCGCACGCGAGGAAACGGCATACCCAGGAGTCAGTGTAGTGTCACCAAATAAGACAGCCGTAGGTACCGACAGTGCAACTGAGTACAAGCTGCCTGAAGGCGACCAGCGTCTCGACTGGGATACTGATCTTGTGAGGCGACTTTTTGGCGAGATCGAGTAACGATTCTTCACCCACTACAGATAAGGATTCCGAGTACTGACGTGGTCTAGTCAGATCCTTCATGCAGATCAAGGTTTGGGTTCCAGGATTTTATTATGCTTATGCGGTCTAGTAGCAGTATCATCCCAGTGGTGATTATCGGAATTATGCGACAATAGTAGTAGTAGTGGTAGTAGTAGTAGTGGTAGTAGTAGTAGTAGTAGTAGTAGTAGCAATGCAATGGGTCTGTCACCACACATACGGCTGTACAGTGTCAGTAGGTAATCACGCACACGAGAATGCAACCTACTTTGTTCTCCCATGTCCAGAAGGTCCCACTATGCTGGATCCCCTTGCTCTTAATGACCTGGATCATCTTCCCCACGCTTTCCTCCGGGGAGATAATCCCCTGTACCTCCCACGGCAACTGCACATTTGCCATATCCGTCGCCACTTCTCCTGGGTGCATACAGAGTAGGATGGTGTCATCGTCCTTTCTCCTCAGCTCGGCAGCCATGTGACGCACCGCCATGTTCAGAGCAGCTTTCGAGGCGGCGTAGGCCGCGAAGCCGTCTTCCATCTCGCGGAAATGTGCCATGGAACCGGAGTCGGATGACATGAAGACTATAGTGCCGATGGGAATGTTGGTTTGAAGAAGCTTCTGGGCGGTTATGATGGGGCCGATTGTGTTGGTGTGCAGGTGAAATGCAAATTCATCGAAGGAGCTGTTCGTATGGTCAGCATCCAAACAAGCTTGTCGTTCTCATCAAGTATAGTGGTTGGAGGGAAGATGGCTGAGTGCCAACGGCGATACCATAGATCCTGATAGTCATGGTGAGCGCCGTTGCCGATACACCTGGCAACCGTTTCTCGACAGTGACACTCAGCTGGGATTGTGAACACGAAAAATCACTACCGGGACGCATAGTGTGTGGCTCAACACTCAGCTGAAGCCCGGGGGTGCATGCTTTAAACCATATGTGGTATGGTGAAAGGAAGACGTACAGCTCAGTAGCTCTCTGCAGGGGTGGGTTAGTGCGGCTCAGTCAGACCCATATGCTCGGATACCTTACATTCGGATACCTCAGCACTCCGGCATTTAAGACTACATAGTCGATCTTCAGGTTTGGTATGGTGGTGAGCGTTGAAACGAATCTCTAGCCCGAGTCAGCCTACAACACCACAACAGAACGCCCTATCTTCCAAATACAGAAAGGGCTAATATGGCCGGAACATACAACGATGCTCTCCTCAGACAAGATGTCACAGATCTCCATTCGACAGCGGCCATGATCCCCGCCAGCCTGACCCCACAAGGCTGAAGCATGTGCAGCAAACGGTTCCCGCACAGTCGCAATGATGCGCTCATTTTTGTTCAATAGCTGCCGCACAAACTCCAGCCCGATGCCTCTGCTAGCACCAAGGATCAGCCATGTAGTGTAGTCCTCATCGGCATATAATATGCTGGGGATCTGATCCATTCGTGCTGCGCAGCGGGGTACAGGATGATAATCAGGTCAGATAGGGTACATTGACGTATGGGCGGACACCCCGGACGAAGCCGTGAGGAAAGATTGACGAGAACCGCGAGTAAGTAAAAGCTCTGAATCGACGACCCTGAGGATCTGTGGCGGCGACAGGGAAGGCGCAGGGTATTTGGGTAGTGGACGAGGTCATGCACAAGCTCGCGCAAACAAGTTCCAGCGCTTGATCGTACACGGATAGGCAGACTATGGGTGCATGGCAGGGGTCCTTTGCTGACCATGTACAGACGGCACTATTTGCTTGCAGCTGCTACAGCATGCAGAACTACATGTCGATTGGCATAAATACAGCAGTCAAATATCTAGCCAGAGACATAGGCGCACGGATTACTGCCACAGGTCACTGTTGTTCTTCGGCAGAAAAGGCCGTAACCGCGGTACACTGTCCGAGGTCGCCCGAGCAGGCCCGGCAACTACTCGTGCACCTTTTCCGATCGATTTGGAACTTCATGACGGCGAGAATGGTTCACACGATGGGTTTTGGTAGTTGGCAGTTGGCGCAGGTCCGCAAGAGGCCACTGGAAGAGATGCTCAGGACAGTACCGGCTGTGGTGATGGTAGTAGACGCTTCCAAGGGCTGAGACGAGATTCCTGATGAATGCACGTGACTCTCTCTGACTTTTGAACGGGATGTGATTGGATGTGGCGGTGGCAGCTGCGACCGTGCGTACGGGTGATGAGGAAAGCGCGCTTTACTAGCGCGCTTTGAACTTGATTGTCAAAAGCGCCTTCAAATTTGCCAGGCGTCCCTTTTCTCCTACTATCGCCATCAAGCTCATCCACAGCTCCAGATTCCATTACCACACCTCCATCACTATCACCAATCCCTACCACCACCAACTTCATTCACAATGGGTTACGAGAAGGGTACGTTACCACGTTCGCTAGCAAGCCTCGGACGTCATCGCAACGTTTTCCTCACGCCACGGCCTCGACGCTCATTGAGTTTGCGCAACACGAGCACTGTCCGCAGCAAGCCGCCAGTTGACACTGGCAGCTGCTTGGACGAGCTTCGAGCTTCTCATGAAGTGCGATCTACAAGGCGCGAGCTTTGCGATCAAGGGAGGACCAGCGGCGAGGGCCTCGGATGACGATGATGACGATGGCTTCATGTCGACAAGACCACCGCTAACAGACGACTACAGGCGATGCTAAGAAGGGTGCCAACCTCTTCAAGACGCGCTGCGCGCAGTGCCACACCCTGAAGGAGGGTGAGGGCAACAAGATCGGCCCCATGCTTCACGGTCTCTTCGGCCGCAAGACCGGCCAGGTCGAGGGCTACTCGTACACCGACGCCAACAAGCAGAAGGGCATCACATGGGACGAGAACACTCTCTTCGAGTACCTCGAGAACCCCAAGAAGTACATCCCTGGTACCAAGATGGCCTTCGGTGGTCTCAAGAAGCCCAAGGACCGCAACGACCTCATCACCTTCCTCCAGGAGGAGACCAAATAAGCGCTTCTTCCCCGGCGCTTTCCTCATCTCTCGACCCGTCATGACACTTCTATAATCTCTTTTGAACCACCGACCTTCTTCCGATTGTACCAACACCCACGATAGACGTACGATTGCGGCGACGACGCGTGCTTTTGGTGCGCTGCTTCCCTGTGTAGATTATGTTTGGTATATCATCTGGCGTCTTTCGATTTCCAGTGCTGCATATTCGGTTTGGAATCAGCGGCACACCGAAATAAAGATCTTCTCCTCTTCCATTCCCATTCTCGTGTCGTGCGCCTTTGTGTTGTATTCTTGATCGTACTGCTATTGCCACCCAGCCTTGGGTTTGGACGTGGTACACATGTTGGCACCGTACCGCCCCTCCTGGCTACGCGTGATGGATGCATTTTGCTCGAGACAAGAGGCCAACGTCGCGGCTTGCGGCTCTGCGCTCAAGAGCCTCCCTCTGCGCGCAAGATTGTCCACCAATGACACGCTCGGTAAAAATTCTGACGTGCATGCGGAGGGCCCACTCCACCAACTCCAACGTTGCCCGGACGTGCGGCTCCTGGTGGATACCGAGCCATTGTCATCCTCCTAGCCGAGCGAGCCGTACAGCTTCCATTGTTGTTCGACGAAGAAAACACGTCATTGAAATTGTGTGATACTTGCAGCGTGTCTTGATATTCTGACGGTTGGTTCGATTCGATTCGATTCGATTCGACTCGACTCGATTCGGTGCAAAGTACGCACCCGGACTATCCCTACCCAAGAAGAAAGCTCTTGCCACACTGCATGATTCACCATCTATCCACACACACACACACACACACACACATGGTATGTAGTACATTGAGATCAAGCAGGACTCACAACACGTTGGATGCTTCAACACGATCCTTGGGAGTGTCTTGGACTGCTTCTTCTAGCTGCGGAGTGTCGCTGAGCTTTGTGTTCTCGTGAGTTGGCTGCAGACTATAGTATGCTGCACACTTTACAGTATGGGTTGGCTGCAGACTCATAGTATTTAGTCGTCTCTGATGCAAAGAGGCCGTGGC
Source organism: Ascochyta rabiei (assembly GCF_004011695.2). NCBI lineage: Eukaryota > Fungi > Ascomycota > Dothideomycetes > Pleosporales > Didymellaceae > Ascochyta > Ascochyta rabiei. The sequence continues at coordinate 883,709 of NC_082414.1, forward strand.
TGTCTGCTCATTTGGTGCGCAGTAACGGCGTGTGTTGGGTGAGTTTCTGGAAGCGCCAACGGGCACTGGTGAGGCTGCCTGTGATGTCTTGCGGTGATGTTTGCATGTTTGCATGTTTGCATGTTTGCATGTTTGCATGCAGTAATGCGGACCTTGACAGTGGAGAGTCCACGGATCATAGCAGACGTGTAGTGACAGAGTCAGCCAATCACGGAGACCGGGACCAGGCGTGTGGTGAAGCTCAGGCGACCTCGGTAGTACGGAGGAGTGGAGCTTGGCTGTGGCTGAAGCTCTGCCATGCATGAGCGTGCAGCGCTGCGAGCACAACACCAGCAGCTGGCGCGAGCTGCACTGCGTGGAGATGGAGAGGAGATGGAGAGGAGATGGAGAGGAGATGGAGAGGAGATGGAGAGGAGATGAAAGGCTGTGGTGGAGAAGCAAGCCGCGTCGACCCAGAACGTGTGCGACTCGTGGGTTTGCTCTGCTCGGTGGTCACACGTGAGGCTGATCTGTGGGGTGCAGTCCAGGTCCCGGAATCCATCCGACCATCCGAGTCAAGGCAAGTGTCGTGTCACTGGTGCCATCGCCATCGCCCTCGCCATATCCACGCACGCTCAATCGCCTCGTGCACCGTCACAGACTCGCATGCCCGCGCCCTTTGCTGTGCCAGGAAGCAGGAAGCAGGAAGCAGGGACCAGGAGCCGTCGTCTCGAATTGCACCGCGTGCGCCATTGCTGCATTGCTACCTCGGCCTGTCTTCTGAGGTCATAGCGGGGCGGAACAGTTGATCCACGACCAACGTCGACCGCCGACAGCGCTTTGGCGACCAGACACCGAACGGGCCCCGCAAGGCCTTGAACACTCGCAGCCATGTCGTGGAAACGCTCGGAGAAGCTGATGGAGACCATCAAGGTAGCAAATGCCCTCGCACCCCGCGCTTCCACGAGCTAACGCCAGAGCAGCACTACAGCAACTTTCCCGCGACCGGTGCGTGCCCCCGCGAGCCATTGTGTGCGTGTACCGTCTGATGTCAGTCCAGGTGTTTCCCTCCGCCAGATGGTGCAGTTTGGCGAGAAGCCGTCCACAGGCACCCTCTTCCGCGCCTCGCAGTTCCTTTCCGAGGAGCTGCCCATCCGACTGGCACATCGCGTGCAGGAGCTCAACGACCTCCCCGACGGCCTCAACGAGATGCCGTCCATATGCAGGGTCCGCGATTGGTATGCCCAGTCGTTCGAGGTATGCGCGCCGACCGCCGTCTGCTGTGCCCGTGACTCACGACGTGAACAGGAACTCGTCCAGCTGCCCCGGCCGAACCTGCCCAGCGACGTCAAAGACCGGCTCTTGAAGCCCGCCAAGCGCACATCGCCCCTGATCAAGGCAACGCAGAACCCCAGCATACAAAAGGGCCAGTACCGCTCGGCGCCCGAGAGCGGCCATGGCAACGGCCACGGCCACGGGAAAGACCACAAGGGCGCAACCTCGAGCCGGAGATACTTTGCTGCCGCAGACGACGGCCTGGACTGGCCGCCCGAGCTGAGCGCCTACAACACAAAGTTTGCAGACACCCTCGAGAAGATCAAGAGGCGGCACGACAGCGTCGTGACCACCGTCGCCCAGGGCATCCTAGAGTGGAAGCGCAAGAGACAGAGGATGCAGATCGACCACAACATCCAGGCCTTCCTCGACCGCTTCTACATGTCTCGCATTGGCATCCGCATGCTCATCGGCCAGCACATCGCCCTCACCGACCAACGCTCCCGCTCCGATCCCAACTACGTCGGCATCATCTGCACCAAGACCAACGTCCGCGAACTCGCCCAGGAAGCCATTGAGAACGCGCGTTTCGTCTGCGAAGACCACTACGGCCTGTTTGACGCGCCCAAAGTTCAGCTCGTCTGCAACAACGACATCAGCTTCATGTACGTGCCCGGCCACTTGTCGCACATGCTCTTCGAGACGTTGAAGAACTCTCTCCGTGCCGTTGTAGAGCGCCACGGCCAGGACAAGGACGACTTCCCCGTCACCAAAGTCATCGTCGCCGAGGGCAAAGAGGACATTACCATCAAAATCTCCGACGAGGGAGGCGGTATCCCGCGATCCGCGATCCCCTTGGTATGGACATACATGTACACAACGGTAGACCAGACACCGAGCCTCGACCCCGATTTCAACAAGAGCGACTTCAAGGCCCCGATGGCTGGCTTCGGCTACGGACTTCCTATATCGCGGCTGTATGCGCGGTACTTTGGCGGTGATTTGAAGTTGATAAGCATGGAAGGGTGAGTCTCTTTGCACTCTCCTCACACTCCCCGTCTCTCCTCGACTAACGCCCGAGCAGCTACGGCACAGACGTCTACCTCCACCTCAACCGGCTCTCTTCGTCGTCGGAACCGCTCCAATAGCAATTACCCGTCACGAGAGACGGCGGCTGGGTCTCGTCGGAGCTAATCCGCTCGGGCTCGGCATCCGCGTCTCCAGGACTGGCGCGAAGTGGCAAATTGGGAGCCAAGGGGAACAGCTTCCTCGCGCTCAAGGCTATGCGGCTCAAGCTGAGCGGGCAGGTCAGCAGGGAGGTGTCGGAGAGGCGGCAGGTGGGCGATGCTGAGGAGATGTTCTCGGCCAAAGGCGAGAAGCCGTGGTGGCGCAACGTGACCATGGAGGAGGGCGTGTAAGATGGATATTGTCATGAAAATTGTGGTTGTTGTGGTTGTTGTGGTTGTTGTGGTTGTTGTGGTTGTGGTTGTGGTTGTTGTGGTTGTGGTTGTTATGGTTGTTGTGGTTGTTGTGGTTGTTGTGGTTGTTGTGGTTGTTGTGGTTGTTGTGGTTGTTGTGGTTGTTGTGGTTGTTGTGGTTGTTGTGGTTGTTATGGTTGTGGTTGTGGTTGTGGTTGTCGTCGTCGTCGTTGTGTATATAGAGCACCGTATGGGTTTTCTACCATGTATCGCAGCTCGGAGAAGCAGCGACGTACTGGAAAAGGGCGTTTAGCAGCGCAAGGAATGTTTGAACGGGCAATATAAAAAGCTTTGCAAATCATCATCATCATCATCACCATCTTCCGACTCGTGAGGCCGCACAAACTGAATTGAACTGAATTGATGAAATCCATCGCGCCGGGGGTATAATGCGGCATAAAGAAACAACCTCAACCTCAATCACGACGACATGCTCTACCCACTCCACTAGAAACCCCCCTCTCCAGGCCCCCCATGCGCACCCCCGGCACTACTACCCCTTTCCCGCCCCCTCTCTCTTTCTCTCTCTCTCTCTCTCTCCCTCCCCTTCCCTCTCCCCCTAGGACTAGCTCTCTCCCCAGCCTCGCCGCCCGCACCGCGCTGCCACCCCTCTCTCCACACGGGCGCCTCATGCCCAACGCCCAGCACGACGCGGCGGTAAAACTCGCGCGTCTGCGCCACGCTCTCGTGCCGCGCCGCGGAATACCACAGCAGCATCTCCTGGCTGTCGAGAATGGCCGCGGCTTCGGAGCGCCGCTGCCGGAGCGCGTAGCTCTCGGCTTCGTTTGGCGGTTGTGCGGTGCGCGCGCCGTTGCTGGAGTGGGCTGCCGCTGCCGCTGCCGCGAAGGGCTTGCCGCGTGCTTGGGCGCTTCGCTGGGCGGCTGTCAAGGGGCTTGGTTGTGCGTGTTGGTGGTGTTGCGGGTGCGGGTGCGGGTGCGGGTGCGGGTGCGTCGAGGATGGGCGTGGGCGTGGTGGTGTGGACGTGTGCGTTTGTGCTGGTGCTTGTGTGCTGGCGACGTGAGGAGCGAGGGCGTTGGGCTCGTTGAGCACAGTGGAGAGGTATTGCGAGTCGGGAGTCCAGGGGCTGGTAGACATGGTCGCGGGCTTGAACGGTGCAAGCGTTGCGTGCGGACTTGCTCGGGCGCGTAGGGATGATGGGGGTTGAGATGTGGGATCTCCACAGGGAGGGCTGGCTAAGGAAGGTGGAACCGAAGGGAAATCAAACCGCACGACCATGACACCACTCTGGCTTGGTTTGCCTGCTTCGTGGGCATTCAAGTTGTATTTGCTTGGTATATGCTGTAGCAACAAAACGCTGAGACAAACATGTCGAGCTATGCCAGTTTCCATGCGCCGGTCCTGCGTCTCTCTTGCTTTCACTAGACTCACCAATCGGTCAAGTCATCCATGCCCCAGTCTACTTGGTAGCGATCAAACAGTGCCTAAGGAGCGTCATTCTATGCATGTCCCTCTGCCTGCTGGTGCTCAGCCTTACTGCCCTTTCCCCTCCACGTGCTGACCGCGGGGATATCTGCCTTCAGCCTTTCCTCTTGTGTCGAGTATGCCTTGGGCGTGAGCTTGATGAGCGTGTGGAGTGGAACCTCCATCCATGGACTCTGCTCTTGCGGCACATTCATAAAGTATGCATATATGCATCTCAGAATGGCTTGGTGTGTGACGATCAAGATGTTTTCGCTGCGCTCAAGCTCCATGATGATGGGTTCGAGGCGGATCACTACATCGCGATACGATTCCCCACCAAGGTAGCGGTAGTTGTACTTGTCTTCATCACGCTGGGCAAAGTCTTCGGGGTACGTTTTCTCGATGTCGGCGTACGTCAGGCCGTCGCAGACGCCCGAGTCGAGCTCATCGAGCGCTTTCCATTCGAGCTTTTCGAATGTCAGGAATCGTGCGGTTTGAATCGTTCGTTTCAGGGTGGACGTCCAGACAGTCAGCTTTCGGCCATCGCCTACAGACTGTGCAACCAGTCCAGGAAGGGCGTGGGCGTAAGCGTCCCCACGTTCTGAGAGGTCTGCGTCTCCTCCGATTTGGCCAGTCAGGTTGTATGCCGATTCGCCGTGCTGTGACAATTAGTACTCTGGACTCTGCTCGCAACAACATCAACTTACTCGTGACAGCCAAATCGATCGCGGCTTGATGTGGAGATTCATCAGATAGTAGACAACGCGGCTCTGGAGGTAGTCCTGGATCTGGTTGATAATGACCTGCTTGCCCACATCGATCAACTTGACGTAAGTAAGATCGCGCTCGTCCTCGTCTATCGTTTGGTAGACCTTCTCGTAGTTCCGGATACGGTTTCGGAAATCTGCTGCAGCTTCTTCTGGGTCTTGTCCCACGTAGTCCGGCGACGTCGTCTTTACTTCCAGGATGTTGCTCATGATCAGGTCTTCGTCATCACACTTTGACTCCACGAACAAAGTCTCAATGTTCTCCGCCTGACAACGCTCCTGTATCCACCTGCGACGGCTTTTCGTCGAGTTTGTCGCATCCAGAATCGCAATGAGACCCTTGCCCTCTGCAAACCACTTGCACATGTCGTTCACGGCAGCCTCGGCAGCAGCCTTTCGAAGTCGTTCTCCTTCGGGGTTTGATTGATCAAAGAACTCGGCGGAGGGGTTTGGTGTCGCAGTTCGACGATACTGCCCCACATTGAAGGTTTTCGACTTGATCGACAGCCAATGCAAGTATCGAACAACTGGTACTCGGTTAGATCCAAGGGCAATGATGAGCTACACAGAGTGTGTCTTACCTTTTTGTGCGATCAGACTCTTGCCTCTGGCAGGTAACCCCACCATGACGACGCATATCCGCGTGTCCTCAGCCTGCACACCGGCACCGTTAGTTCTTCTGAGCGGTTTTACAAATTCGCCAGCAGGCACGGCGCGCATGTTTGGCGCATAGTAGCCATTGGATTCCGTCATAGTGTGCGGTGAGACCAGCTCCTCGAATAGTCCAAAAAGGCAGGAAACAGCGGTATCTCCCGTATACAGCGAATGCAAAAAAAAAAAAAGGCGATACGATTCGGAATCTAGCCAGCGGACTTCCGATGAGCGGCGTGAAATTGCGGTCTCGGATGAAGTTCAAGGGCAACGTCAAGCGCAGGCGGTCAGGAGAGATCCAAGGAATAGCAGGGCCGAAAGGCGCGAGACTGTCGGAGCGGCAGCTGTATGTATGTGGGGGGTATGTTACAGAGTCGTGGATTCGGCTCGGCACTGAGAAGCGAAGGAGAGGAAGCTTGATGATGGATGACAGTTCCCCGCATTTGGAACGGCGGCCTTCTTCTTTTCACGAGCGTTCGGGCACCGTGCTAAAAGACTCAGTGGAGCAATCGCGACACGCGAATCTCATTCGATGACAAGCGTTGGTTCGCAGTATAGTGTTCCACCAGGCTGGCGCAACGCTGGCAATGACTGTCGCTGATTGCAGTCCCCGCGTCCGTGTTTCCGAATGCCTACTTCAATCTGGTGCACCTGGGGAGCTCCAAGCGGTTGCTGTGCTTCCAATTCTGTTCGTGTGCGCGTGCTGCTGCGCTGCTCTCCTATGACGACACTTGTGGCTAGACTGTGGGACGACAATTCGTATGCCTTAAGCCGCCGAATGCCGGAACGTGGTTCATCTCAACGTGTAGTGACAGCCGTCCAGACTCGGCGAAAAGACCGCGTACCACCAGGAACGCTGCAGAAAAAAACGAGCCAACTCACCGTCGATATGGAATAGGTCCTAGCGTGACCCATGGTTGCTGGAGCACAGTTGCCGGGTGGCGCTGCTGCTTCGTTTGGCGGTGTGTCTGTTGTGTGTAGGTGGGGCTGTCAGGAGAGTCAAGGCAGAACGGTACTTTCAGGTCAGGTGAAGGTGATTTTCTACTCTCTGCAGCAGGAGAGATTAAGTAGAGACAAGACTGCTCTTCCCGCTCTCGGACGCGCCTGCTTGCTCTTGGAACGTCTAGACTGCCTTATCAGGCACCTCGACACGGCAAAAAGGTACAACACACCGCTATCTCTGATGCAATCGTTGTCCCTATCGCGGCCACGTGCATGATGGCATCTTGCGTACGAGCTCGCAGACTAGATACATACTTGACGGTTTATGTGTGTACAAAGTCAAACTTTAGATTGCTTATATAGCCTCTACCAAATATCCATACATGTGCAAGCCTTGCGCTAAAGCGCAAGGTCGTGAAACTACGGGTATATAGCAATGCTCAAACGTATGTCCTAATCATACAACGATGCCGAGAAACGAATGCTGATGGACAATGCAAAATATTCAAGAATGGCTGTTCCTTGCTTGGGAAGCGTGTAGTCAGGCGTGCAGCTTCGCCATACCGTTCGCTCGGTGTGGGCCTTCTCCACCATTCATAAGGGCAAGAAGCGTTGCGCTTGCGTCGAGCCTACGCTTCAGCGCTGCTGCTGTTCGCTCTTGCCCTCGACTGCCGACTCCTTCCTCGACCCATCTGATCTTGTTGATCATGAAGCTCAAGCCGTCGTGTGTTCTGCTTTGCCGGCTCGAGATGCCGTATTCAACAGAGCCAGTGTACTCCTGCATCTGCGGCAGTATAAGAATCTCAATCTGAAGATCCATGTCTGCAGGAGGTGTGACAGGAGCAGCCGGTAGCTTGTTCAGCGTGTCCTCGGCGTCGCTTGGGTCGTTCGGGGCTGTGATGCGTGGGTCGAGCATGCTGACATCGACGGTATCGTCCCACTCTCCTCGAATCCAACCCGAATGCATAGCAGCAGCGATCGGATCAGAGTCGTCCCGGTACACACGCGCACCCCATAAATGCCGCTCCAGAACGATGTGCTGCCTCTGTCGAGGCCTCAGATAGAACCTTGGCACCCTAATGGTAAAGGTGCAGTTGATGGGATTTACCTCGAATCGGGGCAGCCGATTGGGTTTGGATGCGTATCCAAACTGATCGTCCAACGAAGAGTTCGGTCTCGGCAAGTCAGTAGTAGCTTCGTATACGTGAGATCCAAGGTGCCTGCGTGGGAGCTTGGCAGCTTCCTCAAGAACAGGCTGGATGTCGTGGACCTTGGGGGGAAGCTTTGCAGTGAGCAGCGCAGCACGAGCTGTGTGGTGGTGATGATGATGATGCGGTGCACTTTGAGCGTGATGGTGGTGGTGCACAGGCTGCGCTGGGCCGCTCTGGAGCAGGCTCGATTGCCGTCCGTTGATAGTCGCCGACGTGACTGGAGCTGACTCTTCATTGTGGTGGTGGTGATGATGGTGGTGACTGAGACATTAGCAGGTAGCTGCTAGCGTTCGGTACAAGTAACTTACTGGTGATGTGGCGCATGATGATGGTGATGACCAGGAGGGTGAGTGTGCTTGTTGCGTTTGACACCTCGTATGCCTGTAGGCGTTCCTCTCCCATCATTGCTGTCGTCATCAAACACACTGCTCTCATCCTTGACCCGCTTCGGTTTTCTCCCTTGCTGCGAGCTAATTCTCCTCATCATCTCGCCAGGCTCCTGTCCGTCTGAATTGTTCTGTGGCAACGGGCTCCCACGCAGTGGCGTCGATGATCCCAGTCCGCCGAGACCAGAGAACATGCGCCCGAACTCGCTCTTGATGCCAGGATCTTTACCGGTCATGAAGGGTGGTGCTTGCGCGCCCTGCACGGCCTGCGGTAATGGAGAGGCGCGGCCTGTTCTCCTGCTCTCCTCCAAACCTAAGCCGATGTGCGACTTGGAGTGCTGCATTGGCTCACCCATTCCATACATGGATCGTCCTGGATACGAGCTTCCACCCGAAGAGAAGGATCGGGCGAGTGGCTCAGTCTGGTGCCGTTCCTTTGAATTTGGATCCGAGGTGGGCGGCGCATGATACTGCTCCACTACGCGATTGTTGAGTTGATCCAAGCTTCGTCGCGGTGCCATGTCGTTCAGGGTGGAGGGGCCGTAGCGTGGAGGACCGGGTATGGGGGGCGGGTAGGTACCGTAGCCGCGATAGAGTGCTGCGGGTTCCTCCCGTTGCGTCTCAGCAGGTTCACGCGGAGGCTCACTGGGCGCCGGGGGTCGCCAGAGTGTGCGCGAAGGCTCGCTGGGGCCGACAGTGCTATGCTGCTCTCGTGGTGGCTCGAAAGCAGACTGCGAGACCGGATGCACGGTAACAGGCCGATTCCTGTCCGTTGCCCCTTGACCAATTCCGCGCAAGAGCTCTGCTGCGTCCGGTCTCGACTGCTCCCCGAGCGTTCTTCGCCGCTCCTCGTGTGGCCCATAAGCACCACGTCGCGCTCCCATTACATCGTATAGCGACGCCCCGTCTCGATCTGCAGGACCTGCAGGACCGTTGGGCTGGCTGTTGGGGCGCGGAGGAACACTGCCGGGGAGCTGACGAGTGTCTCGGGCGAGCGCGTCGTTTGGCGAAGGCCCAAAAAGGCGTTGGGAAGGGAAGCCCAAGGGCTTGTAGGTTTGGTGTGAAGGTGGTAGCGACTGTCGGCTGAGATTGGGTGAGCCATGGTTGCTGTAGGGCCGTGTAGGTGGGGAGCTAACGGAGGAGGTGTGGCCTTCAGAGGCTCTTGAGGTGTTGTTGCCATGCATGGGCCTGTCGGGCGATGGCTGTCGACGGAAAGGAGCAAAGTCTGCGCGCGGTGCCGAGGGAAAGGCGCGTCGGGGCGAGGGTGGCTGCATGCTGTGGTTGTTGGGCTGCGGCGCATGCGTGGGAGGCGATGTCAGTGGTTGCGAGGCCTGGGCGGCGGCAGCAGCTGCATCGCCTCCACCGATGAGGGACGAGATGGACATGCTGCTTCCTGGCCGATGCACAGGGCCGAGTGCAGGGATGTCTCTGCTGGCGGCGAAGGTGGACGCGAACGGAGGGCGTTGGGATTGCGAAGGGTGCATCTGCTGCTGTGGAGGCGAGGAGGGCGGGGGCATGTGCGGTCGTGGATAGGATGGCGGCAGGGCCGGGTCGTGGGAGGAAGCTGGGTCAGGTTCAGCATGAGACGAAGCTTGGGCTTGGTGCGCGGACGCAGGGACACCAGCAGGTCCGCGTGGGAGGGGCGTACCGTTCAGCGAGCGTCTGCGGGCGGCATCGAAAGCATAGGGCGACGGGCCTGACGGGTTGCTTGACGCGCTCATGGATGGCTGTGATGGAGGACCGGAGGGAGGATGCATGCCATGGGCTCCATGGGACAAGCTCCCGTGATTGCGCACTAGACGTGATCAGCCCGTGGATTGCCGCAAGGGGTTAGGAGGTGCATAGGGCAGCTTTGGCGAGCTCGCCAAGTGTGCGGTGTGCGGAGACGGCATCATCAGAGAATCGCGCAACGGGCGCCTCGCCGAGATGGCAGCCCCTCTCACTCCCTCGCGTCTCCAGCCCAGCCAGCGATGCGAGCTGGACGAGCTGTCGAGCTGTACGAGCTGTCGAGCTGTCGAGCTGTACGAGCTGGACGAGCTGGACGAGCTGGACGAGCTGGACGAGCTGGACGAGCTGGACGAGCTGGACGAGCTGGACGAGCTGGACGAGCTGGACGAGCTGTACGAGCTGCGCCACGGCCGTCTCAGACACGGTCCCGCGCTCACAACGTGGACGTGTGGGGGACGTGTGGGAGACGTGCAGGTCTTGGACCCATCGCCCGCCACAGCCGCGTGCTGCCGTCTCGCTCCCAAGAAAATGTGCAGTGCAGTGCAGTGCATACCTGTGCTCTCCCACCCGCCGTCGCTCTCACTGTAGGCCTGCGACGCGCTCTCAGGCGCTCCGTGGCTGCGGTGCCGTGCGTGGTGCGAGGTTTGCGGGTGGAAAGGATCGCGTCGAGGCGAGGCATACGGGTCGGTCGAGGTCGAGAAGGGTACGTGCAGCGGCTGCTGGGGCTGCTGGGGCTGGGGCTGGGGCGGCTGGGGCTGCGTCGACGGTGGGTAGCCGGCGAAAGCGTGTGCGGTCGACGGCTGGTGGTTTGGATGGCGGATCAGAGGGCGGTCAGGCGGGCACGTGGACGGCGGTGCAGGCGGGCGAGCGTCCATGTTGCTGCAAGCCAGTCTGGCTCACCCAGCAAAGCAGCAGCTGTCCAGAGTGACAACAAAGGCAACTAACAAGGTACAGTGGCCGTGGGCCGGGTCAAGTTCCGGTCGAGAAAGAAGCACAACGGCCGGCACGGAGGCGCTGTGACTGTGCAAGAGACAGGTCCGAGAAGACGGTGGGGGCAGCAGGAGCGAGAGCACAGCGCACAGCGCACAGCGCACAGGATGCGAGGAAGAGAAAGCATCTATGCGCGGAAGGTAAGCCAGCAGCCGCGAGCTAGTGATCCCTGTCCAGCCCCGCAAATCCTCGAGGAAGAACCCCAGCTACGTGATGTGCACACTGCGCCCGGCCTGATAGGTACCTACCTAGCACCCTACCTAGCACGCACAACCCACACGCACTCGGCAGGGCAGCCGTCGCGAGATCCCTGCGTTTGGTTCCTGAATCAGCTCCACCGCCATTCTCCCGTGCGTCGAGCCTCGTCTGCCATCCATCTGCCATCACATGCCCCATCACATGCCCCATCACATGCCCTCTGCCTGCCTCTGCCTCTGTCTCGCTGCGCACGTGCGCAACCACCTGCAACTGAACATCCTCGTGTCATGTCAAGGCGCACCGTGCACTGCTCTCCATGGCCCTTCCTATGCCCGGCTCTCCAGCTGCTTCGTGGGCCGTCTATCGTGCCCGGCTGAAGGCTGTCTTTGACGGCGCCGATCCTAGGGTTTGTGCTGCTTTCTGGTTGTTTGGTGAGTGCTTGGCTCGACCCCTCCAGCCTGATCCGTCCCAGCCATCAAAAGGCCTCTCAGCATCACGGCCCGAGCCCAGCTAACACCACCAGGGCTCATCAACAACGTCCTCTACGTCATCATCCTCTCAGCCGCCCTCGACCTCGTCGGCCCCAACGTGCCCAAAGGCGTCGTCCTGCTCTGCGATGTGATACCCTCCTTTCTGACGAAGCTCTGCGCGCCCTACTTCATACACAAGATAGCTTACAACGTGCGAATATGCATCTTCGTGGCTTTGTCGGCAAGCGGCATGCTCATCATCGCCCTCACACCAGCACTGCAGGACTCGAGAACCATTGCGATCAAGATGTGCGGTGTTATGCTGGCCAGCTTAAGCAGTGGAGCCGGTGAGCTCAGCTTCCTGGGTCTGACACACTACTACGGCCACTTTGCTCTTGCGGCTTGGGGCTCTGGCACGGGCGGGGCGGGACTGGTGGGCGCGGGAGCCTACGCCCTGGCGACCAACACACTGCATATCAGCCCTCGCACGAGCTTGCTGGTCTTCTCTTTCCTGCCTTTGATCATGTTGGCCAGCTTCTACTGGCTGCTTCCTCTCGGCCCACTGAAGACGGGAACGAGCAAGAGTCACGCATATGAGCCTATAACCAGCGACGATCAGCAAGACGAGGACGAGGCGCTGGCAAATGGAAGGGAGCACGACGGACTACTATCGTCTTCAGCGCATTCAGCATCCGAGCGAAGCTTCGCGTCTGCTAAGAACAGTGGCGTCACGGGCGCCCTCGGCAGCTTCCAGGTGAACTTGAGCCGCGCTCGCGCGCTGTTCTTTCCCTAGTGAGCTCTCCCTCCATCTACGCGACTGCATGCTACATGCTAACCATGGATAGCATGCTTCCCCTACTCCTCGTCTATGTCGCCGAGTACACTATCAACCAGGGCGTGGCTCCGACCCTCCTCTTTCCACTCCGCAACTCTCCTTTCTCCGAGTACCGCTCTTTCTACAGCACCTACGCTGTCATCTACCAAGTCGGCGTCTTTATATCGCGGTCGTCGACGCCCTTCATACGCATCCACCATCTGTACCTGCCCTCGTTTCTCCAGATGGCCAATCTGGCTCTGCTCACTCTACACGCCATGTTTGATTTCATTCCCAGCTACTACATCGTGTGCGTTGTAATATTCTGGGAGGGCCTGCTCGGCGGACTCGTGTATGTGAGCACGTTTGCCGAAATCACAGATAACGTGAATAAGGAAGACCGCGAGTTCAGCTTGGGAGCGACGAGCGTGAGTGATTCCGCGGGCATCTGCGTAGCTGGCTTCTTGAGCATGGCCGTCGAGGTTGGGTTGTGTAGATGGCAGGTCGATCATGGACGAAGCTACTGCAGACTGACATAGCGGCCAAGTGCGCCGTTGCGTAACCAGAGTGAATGGCGGCGCGCAAACAAGACAAGTGCGCCGTTGCGTAATCAGAATGAATGGCGGCGCGCAAACAAGACAGGTGCGCCGTTGGGTGATCAGACTGAATAGTTGCCCGCAAACGAGAGACGTCCAATTGATGGCAGTGTATTTCGGAAATCGATACAAACATGAAAACCATCAATCGAGCGTGCCTACTTGTGCTGGTTGTGCTGGAGCTTCGAAAGGATGGACGCTCGGGCCAGTCTGGATCTGGTTAGACCGGCATGCCGAGAGGGCAGAGCAGAATCTCGACATTCGACATCGCAACAAGCCCTCCGAAAGCTCGCCCATCCCGCAACCCATCTCCTCTCCACCCGCCATGTCTGCCGCACGAGCTTTCAGCACCGCTTTCCGGGCTGCCGCCCCCCGCGCCCCCGTCGCCGCCCGCTTCGCTGCCACCCGTGGTTTCGCTGCCGCCGCACCCAGCAGCGCAGCAACCAAGCCCCCGGTCGCCCTCTTCGGTGTCGATGGCACATACGCCAGCGCTCTGGTACGACTCTCACAAGCCCAATTGGCCCCGCGCAGATGACAGGCGGATGGATTCGGGCTGCAATGGCTGGGCAAACCAGCACAGAGATGACCTGCGAGAACCGGGCTAACAGCTATGCGACCAACAGTACACCGCTTCCGCCAAGACCAGCACCCTCGACAACACCGCAAAGTCGCTCGAGCAGCTCTCCGCCGTCTTCAAGCGCGATGCCAAGCTCGCTGAGATTCTCCGCGCACCCACCCTGTCCGTCTCGGACAAGCAGCAGATCGTCCAGGAGCTCCAGAAGCACATCGGCTCCGACAAGGATGGCATCGTCAAGAACTTCCTCGACACACTGGCCCAAAACAACCGATTGGGCGTGCTAGAGGGCGTCGTCAACAACTTCGGCATCCTGATGGGTGCGCACCGTGGCGAGATCGAGCTCGTTGTCACCAGCGCCGCTGTACGTTGAAGCCTGCGTCGAAACAGTGCCCTGACAAGAGCACCCAAATGCTGACCAAATGCTGACAACCAACAGGCCCTCGACAACAAGACCCTCTCCCGCCTCGAATCCGCCGTCAGCAAGTCGCAGTACGTTGGTCAGGGCCAGAAGCTCAAGGTTGTCTCCAAGGTCAACCCCGAGATCCGTGGTGGACTCATTGTTGAGATTGGTGACCGCACCATCGACCTGTCCGTCTCCTCCAAGATGGCCAAGATGAACAAGCTCCTCAAGGACACTTTGTAAATATAGCAATCTGATGTACCGAGTGGACAGCCTTCACCAAGCATGTGTGGATGTGGTAGGATTGTGTACGCTAGATGATTCGTGAAGAGAAATTTAGTTGGTGTTCATCTACAAGATTGCGCAACTGCTGTGGATTGTGTTCCAAGCCGCTTTTCCCCACGTCATTCAGCGCTTACACTTTGCAGCTTTCGCCAATTGTTTCTCTCGTCCGTTATACTTCAACGATGACGCAGACCGTTCCGCGCTCTCGCACCGCACTTCGATCCCGCAACAGTGGAAATCTTGCCTCCTTCACCTCACCATGGCTCGAGTGTGCTTAAGAGCGAGCGTGACCTCGAGTCTGGCCAGGTCTTGCTTAGCGCTGGACACTGACCGGGCTTCACCTTCACGCTTCATGATATATTTCCATCATTTGGCTCGCTCACCTCCCACCTTCTCAACCTCGCCAGCACTCGGGGCTCAACTCTACCCAGTCAAGCAGCCAACCCAAGCAAGATGAGGCTCTCGAAGGATCGACCATGTACGCCTCCACCAACATCTGGGCTCATCACCCCGCCGTCCACTGGAGGCTTTGTCAAACAGGCTCTGTTTGCTAGGCAGCAGGAGGCTCTCTATGATGATAGGCGTCAAGCCAAGCTTCGTGGAGGTGAGACATGCACTGAGTTCTTCGAGGATTATATCGAAGGTTCCAACACCGAGATCGAACACAGCCACAGCAGTATCAGCCCTGCTCGATCAGACAACCCCTCACAACCTTCCGATGGCGAATCTCCGATTACAGCGATCGTCGTTTCAACCGGTACCTACATGCCTGGACCTTCCACCTTCGAAGAACCCAGCCTCCTCGCTTCGCCTATCACAAAAATCGACACGTGTGCTGTTACCAAGTCATTTCCGTTCATGAAGCTCCCTCCTTCTGTCCGCAACCGAATCTACGAAAACCTCCTGGTCATACCCGCCCTTATTTGCGTGCGCCAGAAGCACACATCTTTCCATGACGAGAAGAAGGCCTTTCTCTACGCCGAGCGCCGCGAACTACTTCCTGGCATTGCGTATGCACTTGCTCAGGCCAAAGTCAACGCTTTCAAAACCCGCTTCTCCAAGTTTCCAGGCGCCAACCTCAACATGCTCCGTATCAGCAAAGAAGTCTTCGCCGAGGCACGGGCGGTCATGTACAGCATGAACAGTTTCGAAATTGTCAAGCCCACCAACGAGCTGACACCCCAGCCCGATTTCAGCATTGCCCTTTTCCCATCTGGGTACCAGCGTCTCGTTACAAAGCTCAGCATTCGCATCCGCACGTTCTACGCCCTCGACTGGCTTCTGAGTGGCGGCTACAACATCATCAAGAACCACTACCGTGGTCTGCGCACACTTACGCTGATCTTGGAGATGGATTCAGCGACGAAAAGCTTCGGCCGTGAATGGGCAAGGAAGCAGGGTGAGAAGTGGACCACTTTCATCAGACGCCTGCAGGCCCAATTGGCTGAAGATCTATTTGGCGAGGCCAAGTCGAAGAAGACGAAGACGACGACGACGATTACGACGACGATCCCAACGTCGATCAACCTGCGCGTTCTCTTTGGTGGCGAGGCCTACGAGGGAAACTCCTGTACCTCTGTCGAAAATGTTGGCGTCGCAGTAACTAGCAGCGTGAGAATGGAGCAGGTCAAGCGCAGCGAGCTCAGAAGCGCCCTGGTCGAGACCTGGGAACTTTTCAAGAAGGGCGGCAAGTAGGCTGGATTCATCTCCAGGCTCCTGCAGTCCGTTCACGTCTCCGACTTCTCTTTGGTCCCGCAATCAGTCCGTCATCACCCCCCGCGGCATCCACTTCATCACATGGCGCAGTGCGCTATCTGTGTTCGACCAGATACCGCAGCCTGTAGGTTTCTGGACAGCCCATCATCATACTGTAGCTCACATTTAGGAGCGCATATTTCGGACAGACATTGGATCCACTCCATCCATACTAGTCAAGCGAAGAGTTCGATTCAGGGAACCACATCACACCCTACTTTCTTAGTTAACAGCATCAGATACTCATGTACTTAGCCATTAAAAAACGTCAAGTTAAAACCCTCTATCCCCTACAGAAAATGCATGTTACAAATAAATCCTAATCCTAATCCTAATCCTACCTCTCTCTTGTATGTATTGTATAACTTTCTCTAGCTTTATCTACATACCTCCTTCCACATACTCCTCCCTTACGCAGCTACATTAAGAGATTTGCAGTAATTAAACAAACAGCGCAATTTAGGGAACTACATTACCTACTACTATCCTAGTTAACAGCATCAGATACTTATGTACTTGGCTATTACAAAACATTAGGTTAAAACCCTCTATCCCCTTAGAAACTACATGTTGCAAATAAATCCTAACGTGTTTTATAAGCGAGCGCCGCGTACAAGCGAGCGCCGCACCCCACCAAGTTTGCGCACCTCTCCTATCTCAACGTACAATAGCTTAACGCAGCGCTACTATATTAGCTTTAAATAAAGCAGATATCTAGCTTGCTATCTTATCTATTAATTCCTATTAAATATAGAGTAATTATAATACTGCTGTTGTCTATAACATGTCTAAACAAACAATCCGCCACTAACGCGCTAGCAAGCCTGCCTAACGTAATTGCTAACCTAACTTAAAGAAGTTAACCTAGATAGAAGAGGAGGTAATAGTCTAGTATATACTTAACTTAGACTAACGTAGATTTAGGCCTACGTACGCAGCCGTACGTAATATAGCTAATAAGCTACTAGCTGCGCGTAGTGTAGGTCAGGTTAGCGTCTACTGGCTACGTAACTTTGTTAAGTATACTAAGAGTCTTATAACGCGTTTTAACTAAGCGTATAATAGGCAGAGAGCCCTCTATAAGAATCTAGTCTTAATTAGCTACTAGTTTAAGCTTATAGAGCAGACAAAGGCTAGGTATAGCATCTGTAATAATAACGTCTATAACTTTAATAAGGCTGGCTTTATAATAGGCAAGATTATAACTTAGCTTATTATAACAGGGTTAGAGAGGAAAGGCAGGCTAAAAGCTGTTTAGCCTGGCAATTGCGAGTAGGTGACAGTTATTGCTGCAATTAACGCTGCTGGCTAGACAATCCTACCCTTCCTTATCTTTGCTAGCTAATACTACTTGTCTGCCTGGTACAAGGAGGCAGAGATCCCACGCAACTGGGCGATTGCAGTCAGCAACAACAGCTAGACAACTAACAAGCTTAGAGTTAAGTAGCTAAAGCACTTTATTAAGCATACGGAGGCTTAGGTAGTAGGCACACGTTACCTGCTTATCCTTAACAGCCACAAGAGCCACTACTTTCTTGAATTTAAGCAGCTCTGTAAGGAGAATAACATCTACACGCTCTGTATGCCGCCTTACTTATTACACCTGCTACAGCCTCTTAACATTAGCTGCTTCTTGCCGTTAAAGCGCGCGTACAGTTGTAAGATTAAGAGCCTAATCTGCTACTACATTAACTACATTACTAAGCTTAAGTTTCTACTAGCGTTTAAGGCAGCCTTTAATTAATTATTTATATTAGCTAACATCTGCTTAGCTTTTTAAGGCGCAGGCCTTGTTCCCCTCTAGCTAGACGCTGTTCTATTAAAGCTAGACGTACAGCTCTGTACACCTTCTCCTGCTGCTCTTACAGAGACCCTCTAGGAGGCTTGTACGCCAAGCAATATACATAAGCTTAATACTTAATTAATATTAATATGTAATTATGTACGTTAGCATAAGAGCTTATTACCTGCCTTAATTATTAAAGCAATTAATTAGCTTAAAAAGGGTGCTGAGGTAATAATGCTCTCTGCTAAGCTAATAAGCGATTAGATTGCTAGCCTTAAGAAGGCTAATAAGGCAGTATTAGAGCAGAAATAACGTAAGAAAAAGCGTATACAGAAGTAAGGAGTCTTAACAAAGGAAGCTAGCAAGGATATACTTGCTTAACGTAAGGCTGATCAGCAGGTTGCTCGTGAAGAGCGTCAAGGAGGCGAGCAATCAGGCCTTAGCTGCCAGGCTCTTGCGCGCTGTACAAGGTGCAGAGAGACTGGTTATAACTCACGCACGTGTAAGAAAGATACTTTAGATACTGCTTAATCTACTCTATAATTGTCTAACTGTTATGTTATTACGTTGTTGAGATACACGCTTACAGATATGTGCAAACCTGGTGGGGTGCGGCGCTCGCTTGTACGCGGCGCTCGCTTATAAAACACGTTAACCTTAATCCTAATCTTAATCCTAATCCTACCTCTCCCTGTATAACTTTCTCTAGCTTCATCTACGTACCTTCATCTACATACTCCTCCCTTGCGCGGCTGCATAGAGAGATTCGCTGTTGTCGTGTGTGGCAACCGTGGCTTAGGTGGCGATGAAGGACGACTTGGGGGCTGATTGTGATGGAGACTGGCACTGACACTTGGCACGGGAGGATTACTACGCCTGAGACGCGCAAAGAGGTCCTAGATGGTGTTTCCGTGGTGTTGCTGTGGTGTTGCTGTGGTGTTGCTGTGGTGAATTGGGGAGTGGTGGGGTTACGCGGCGTC
Organism: Ascochyta rabiei; assembly: GCF_004011695.2. Lineage (NCBI taxonomy): Eukaryota > Fungi > Ascomycota > Dothideomycetes > Pleosporales > Didymellaceae > Ascochyta > Ascochyta rabiei. Next base: position 902,399 of record NC_082414.1, read on the forward strand.
GACTGAATCGGAGTCAGAGGGTCAGGAGGTGGGGATTTTCGCGTCATGCAGGGCTCTCATGTGATCAGGTGGTGGCGGGTCTGTCTATCGGGACTGCTATTGAGAAGTGTCTTCTACGCACGCTACCTAGCCATCGCGAACAGTGACGCTCTCCACCGCCTCGGCGACCTTGTCCACAATCCCGTTGCCGTTCTGCTGAGCGCCTTCTCTCTCCTCCAATCCCTTCCTCACGCCCGGCAGGATGTACCTCCCGTAGTCGATCGCGTCGTTGAGGTTGTCGTAGCCGCGGATGGAGATGAGTTCGCAGCCGAGATCGACGTAGTCCAAGATGGAATCGATGACGGTCTGGTAGCTGCCCACCAGCGCCGTCGAAGCGCCCCTCGCGTTCGTGGCCGTGACGGTGGGATACCACAGCGCCCTATCCTGCACCTCGCCCTTCTTCGCAATGTCCAGAAGCCTCTGGCTGCCGACGTTCTGCGGCGCTTGTGCATTGGCAGGGACCTTGCCTAGACCGGCCTCACGGTGCGTCTGCAGCGTATCTAGCGTGCGATGCGCCTTGTTCCAAGCCAGCTCCTCCGTCTCCGCCACAATCGGCCTGAACGTAACCCAGATCCTCGGTCTATCCGTGCGCCCGGCCTTCTCTGCCTCGGCGTAGATCCTGTCAATCTGCTGCTTCGTCTCCTTCAGCGGCTCGCCCCACAGCCCGAAGATGTCAGCCAGCGAGCCGCCAACGCGGTACGCTTCGTCGCTGCTCCCGCCTACAGAAATGGGAATGCTCTTCCCATTGACGGGCCTGACGCGGTTGCTGAACTGCTTGAACTGGTAGTACTTGCCCTCCCAATCGAACGGCTCGGGCGACTCCCATGCGCGCTTGAGGATCTTGATATACTCTTCGAGGCGTGCATAGCGCTCGTCTTTGGAGAGGAAGTCGCCTTCTCTGGCTTGCTCGACGTCGCTACCACCGGCGATGAAGTGCACAACCGCGCGCCCTTTGGAGAGCTGGTCAAGGGTTGCTAGAGACTTTGCGGCTACGGTTGGGTAGACTGTGTTGGGGCGGAGTGCGATGATCACCTTGAGGTTCTTGGTGAAGGAGGCAATGGTAGCACCCGTGGTGAAGGGGTCAAAGTAGGAGGAGTCATAGGGTTGGAGTGTGTAGTTGAATCCATAGTCGTCAAGGTTTTGGGAGTAACGCTTGAGGAAGTCTGGATCGATGGCTGCACCTGGGATAGGCTCCAATTCGGTTGAAGCGTTAGGGAACGCAACAGATATGAATTCGGTAGGCATGACGGCGGCTGTAATTTGGGATTGCAAAGACTCTATACGTTGCTATGCAGATTGACATGATCCTCGACATTCCCTCTCTTTTATAATGCCGTCCGTCGTGAGATGACAATGTCGACAGCTGCACGCTAGAGCACGTCAACCACCAGTGGGCCGGCGAACGACCGATGTCGCTCCAATCGGCTCAGGACATGCTTACGAACCCATTCGATTACCCCTCTCGCTATCAGATAGCAGCGGCAATCGTGAACATCAGGTCACCAATATGGAGTATTGGAGGTTGCGTAAGGACCGCTGCTGGTGGGTTGGCGCTGGTGCCCGCACTAGCGTGGTAAATCCCTGCGCTTTTCCACAGTCGCAGAAAGAACAGTCCAACAGTCGGGATATGGCTATCCATTACAGGTGCAATGTTCAAAACAAAATATTGCTATCTGCGGTTTGGTGCGCAAACTTGAGAAAAATAACGATGTAGGAAATAAGAAACGACAAAAGAATGACCACGTAACGTTGAAATTGAGAATTCATAGACTCGTGGTATCTAGAGAAGCGGCATTATCTTGCCTTGTTCATTCGAAGTTCTGCGATTGTGCAGACCAGATACATGACTAAACACCTTTTGTGACCTGACCAATGCACCGAAGAATCCCCAAACATCACCCTTACTTCCTGAGGAGACGCTGGTAGAAAGCGAGCTCCTCACCCTCGAGGACGTAACCGTCGCAGCGTCCGCTCTGGCCAGGGCGCGAGGAGACGACAGCGTACAGACGACCAGCCTCGAACTGCTTCTCAACAGCAGAGTCAACCTTGCCGGAGCCGGACAGACGCTCGGACTGCTTCTTGGCGACGGAGTTGGACTTCTTGATGTCCTCGGCCTTCTCACCAGACTTGGCCTGCCTCTTGCGGCCAAGGGACTGGCCGTAGTGGGCCTCGTACCACTGCCTGAAGGGAGCGGCATCGATCTGGACAATGGCGGAGCGGGTCAGGGTGTTGGTACGGACGAGCTCGTTGTTGGAAGGGTGGTAGACGACACCGATGACACGGGTCTTCTTGGCGATACCCTCGGAACCCCACGAGAAGTTGCCGGCATCGAGACGCAGAGCGCGGAACTTGCGGTTGCCGCCGCGGGTGCGGACGAGGTGGACACGCTTAGCGCCAATACGGGTGTTGGCAGGCTGGCGGCCCTTCTCGAAAGCCCTGAAGCCATGTTAGAAACATGACTTGAGATGCGATCGGTTTATGCAAGAAGCTTGCTTACCTCTTCTTGCGGTAGTATGCGCGCTTCGCACCGGAAGCGGAGCGCTTGTGGCGAGAGTCGCGAGAGATACTGCGAAGTGTTAGCGGTGGTGGAGTGTAAAGAAGGGTGCGTGCTTAGATACCCCATGTTTGCGGTTTACAGAAGACTGCTGTTCACAGTTTGTTAGCCTTTGTTCGTCCCAATCTCAGGTGCTCCAGTGCCCGCAGCGATTGCCTCGAGACCACCAGTGCAGACCACCATCCCTCGCCCATTCCGCAGAAAAACGTATCAAGCTGTGACGATGGCTGGTAGTATCGCGCGCGCCGGTACGTTGCTGAGCGGTTGTGCAGGGCGGGAGTGATCTCGATGCCGCAACGCGGGCAGGCTCTGTCTGGCACATCGTCGAACTCGGTGGGTGAAAAGCGTACCTTTGGGGTCGTCTGTTGGGTTAGTCGGCTTGTCGAGGTCGAAAGCTGCAAAAGTTGTTCGAATTACCTCGAACTGTGCGAGAGGCGCTAGCAGCAAGCGAGGTCTTGGTCCTGGTCTGTGCGCCCCCCCCCCACTGTTCTTCGCCGCCATGAGACAACAACCACAATAACAACTAGGACCTTCAATCACAATACACATTCGGAGCAAGTTGATATTCTCTGTTATCGTGGTTCAGCAACCTTGAGCATTTGATGTCCCATCGAACTACACCAACGCCTCTGTCAAGCAACATGCACGAGCGCACCCCTCATGATCTCAGGGAGCAGTCAATGTAAATTTCTTGAGGCCTCAGAAGAGTATCTCAAAACTTCATTGGTTTCTGTAAGTATTTTGAACATGTTTATGTGCGTCGAAGGCACCTAGAGTGATATTCGGATACTACGCTGCGCCAAACCACAAGACGCCTGCGCTTCTGCCGGCCCATGGAAGACATTTGACATGTCTGCGTACCTGATATCTCATTATTTGCTGCCATGGCGCCGTAACCTTTCAAAATATCAGCGTTTAGCTCTATTGATCCAATGCAACCCTGGAGGCCAGATCCTCGATGAGTAGTATCGCATGCACTTCTGCGCACTCACCTTCAAACCCTGTCTTCACCACTGTCACTCAGAGGAGTCAGGTCGAGAACTTGCAGCATACAATAATGCGCAAATCCTAATTGCAATGCCCAAAAATCCATCAACTTATACAAGACCTTACTGGAGCATCTCAAAAGCAGAGTACAATACTGCCAGTAATTCTTCCATTACCACTACCGCAATTCGACATGCAATCTATCAGCTGCATCTTCACTGCCGCTCTAGCTCCTAGCTTCTTTGCCTTAGCGACTTCTCTGGAGATCCTCAAAGATACACTCTTGGTTTTAGGAGTAACTAGCACTGTAACCGACCTTCCGTCAGTCCGGATATCTGGCAGTTCCCCAGATACAGAACTGCCCAGCCATATGTCTAAGGCAGGACTTAACGGAACGACACATTTTCGGTGCTTGTCGAGTGGTTGCTGTGGCGCGATAGACGGTTCACATCCGTCCATCAGGTCTAAAGATGAGTGATGACACTTCTGATCCCCCTCCAGCGAAGTTATTACTCGTCCCTGTTACAGGGACACTCTGAGTCCAGTTGAAGGTAATACGAAAAACAGCAATGATTAGTGGCCCGAAATAACGGCAGGAATTGGTAGATGGAGCAATAATGACAAGACTCTAAGCTGCGTTCTAATGAGCATCTGCACGTAGCAGATACAGATCATCAGCACATAGGATAGTAAACGAGTTTCAAAGGTTTTTTTGGTCGAAACAAGATCGCTGCAACGGAAGGCCAGCCTAACAAGCATTTTACTGACACATGGGTGCTTTATACGGACAGTGGATCACAGTGCTGACTGTATCCAAGGTATCCTTTGTGACCATGGCGCCAAGAAAGTGCGAGAACTTACAACATTCGGTCCAAACATATCTGCATCATAGACTACTTCGAACCTGATGTGGATAAGGCATGAAACAATGTTACAGCATGATAATAAACAAGTGACCTATCGCAATGAGGAGGCGGATAATTGAACAATCGGGGGAACCCGTAGCTGGGCTTTTGTGCGACCTTCGGTGCATCTGGCACATGCACTTTGCACAAGCCTTATATTACAAGGGCTGTATATGAGCCTGCGGGGTGAAGATGGGTGCAACGTGGACTGCTGCGACCCCGCACTCACCTTCGAGGAAACGCTGTAGCGGGCAAACAATTGTCGCTAGCCTCGAGGCTGTCGTCGCTGAGTTGAGAATCTGAGACTTCTTTTCACAAGAGATTGTAGAGAGTGTTTCCAGGCTCCCAACTCATAATCATAGATGTCGCTCCACGGAAGAACAATGTTGTTCGGGGCTACTTGCCCCATCCGTCTGCGTGAATCAAGAGCCTCCGTACGCCACAATAAGGCCACCACTCAAAAAGCCTCATGAACAGCTTTCTCTCACCATTTGCCGACTGCGCCGTACATTGGTCCTTTTTCAGGCGCCCTGGCACACACCTAAGGCAATCTTGGCACGTGCTCCGAGTTTCGGCCGTCAAAAACTCTGATCTTATCTGATGACGCTAATGGGCCACTAGTACCACCACCACTCCACTTGCAACGCAGCTTACCCTTTGCGATTGGCAGCGTTGCCTGAGAGAAGCACACTCTTCGGCTTGCCAAGCTGCCTGGAGCAGAAAAGATGCATTTGCCAATACGAATAAGAGGGCGACACACCACGGCACAGAGACCTTAATGGAGATGAACCACAGTGTCGGGAGTGCTTGGTATGGTCGAATCTTATATATAAACAGGTTAAAGTGATCTCCCCAACAAAGCCCCTGTAAGCCCTGAAATAAGTGCCAGATGGCTGATAAAACTCGCCGCTACCTGCCTATCTGCTTGAGACAAATTAATCAGCCCTGTAGCGGGCGCAGCAGACGTGTAAAGTTGTCGTTTTCTGGCCGTGCACCCTCTAGCGTCAACTCTCAGCTATACTGACGTCCTACACCGCCCGTAGCGGCCCTATATTGTTCCGGTAATCTGCTCCTGTAAACTCCTGTAAAAAGCTTTACAGGTCCTGTACAGGCTCGCTACAGGTTCGTATGGCCCGTCCACGGCGTGTTCTAGCCCCCCCCCCCCTCCAGTCTTTTCCCTAGCCGTCAGCCAGCCATCATCCCAAGTATTTTGCAGCAGCTGTAGGACCTATCTCCCATCTGCTAACTTCCGCCGCAACCGGATAGGGGGCGTCTACCAGCCATGTAGCAACTGCAGTGCCGTAACTACTACCTCCCCCTCTCTCTGATTACGCTTACAGTCAGTAGACGTCCCGTGCAGGCCGCCGGCGACGCCGTCTCTCTACACCTCCACGTCCATCAAGCCCCCAGAGGGACCGCCTAACTGCCTCCCAGCCAGCGCCCAGTGCTAGCGCCCCTGAACAGGCCTCACGCCGTGAGGGCAGTGCCAGTAATACTCCTAATAACCCGGCTGCTGCTGCTCCAGCTGCTGCCCCTAGCTCCCAGTATAGTGATAACCCGTTTGACGACCTGCCCGAGACAGTCCTTGTAGGGCTCCAACAGGACACCACCCCGCTCCTGCGACGTCGTCCTGATGGTGTATACTACGATATTGGCAGCATGCAGGTGCCCTGTTCAGCCTGCGGCGCCTTACACTGGATAGATGAGCGGAAGAGCACTACCTCTGTAACAGACCCGCGATTTACTCTCTGCTGCCTGGACGGCGAGGTCGACCTGCCAGCCCTCACACCGCTGCCGTCGTACCTGTATCAGCTACTCAACACGAATACTCTAGCAGCGCGGCACTTCCGTAAGGAGCTACGGGCCTACAACGCTGCCTTTGCGTTTACCTCGGTAGACTGTACACCTACCAGCCGTGGGGCGCAGGGCCCTGGCGTGCAGGTGTTTCAGATCCACGGGGCCCTATACCACCGCAGCGGCCCTGTAGAGGTTCTCGAGGGAAGCCTGCCGCAGTACGCTCAGCTATACTTTTACGACCCACAGTACGCTGCCAACGCCCGCCACCAGCGGAACAGCCACTTACAGCTCCAGATTCTCTAAGATCTAACGGCAATGCTATATGAGATCAATAACCCATATATATCTATATACCGCACGGCCCAGGATCGGCTCAACAGTAGCGCTGCAGACGCCCGCGTCATACTAACCAGCAGGCTTACACTAGCCCTAGAGACTGGGCAGGACCGCCGCAGGGAGAACGTACCTACTAGCGATGAGCTAGGCCTAGTGATACCTGACGCAGCAGGTGCAGAGACGTCCCGTCCCATCGTCCTAGCAGCCCGTAACTCCAGCGCCCTGTTTACTATTAGCGCCGCCCACCCATCTTACATGCCGCTACACTACGTACTGATGTTTCCCCACGGGGATTCTGGGTGGCGGCCGGGGCTAACGCTCCGTAACCAGGACGGATCCCGTCTGCAGACGTCGCTGACCCAGCAAACCTACTATCGATACTATCTACACCCCCGCCCTGGGCAGACTACAAATCCGTTCCGCTTCTACAGGCTGTTTCAGCAGTACGTTGTGGATATCTGGGCTATCTGCGACCAGGCCCGGCTGGCCTGGATCCGAGCAAACCAGGCACAGCTGCGGGCAGACCTGTATAGCGGTGTTGCTGATGCCGTTATGGGCAACAACGACGCCCAGGCAGGCCCTGTTGGACGCCGCGTTGTCCTGCCGTCGTCCTATCTAGGCAGCTCACAATTTGTCAGCCAGTGCTATCAGGACTCTATGGCTATCGTCCGTCGATATGGCCGCCCTACCCTGTTTATCACTTTTACAGCTAGCCCATACTGGCCAGAGGTTGCCCGTGAGCTCCGCCCTGGGGAGACAGGCCTGAATCGGCCTGATCTAATCTGCCAGGCCTTCCATCTGAAGGTGCAGAAGCTAGTAGCCGATGTGAAGAGCAACCTGTTCGGCACCCATCTGGGCCACGTGTACACGATTGAGTACCAGAAACGGGGCCTGCCCCATATACACCTGCTGCTGTTCCTGACCCCACACAACCGCGAGGCGTTCACGGATCCTGTAACAATTGATAGCACTATCCAGGCTGAGATCCCTTCCCCTGTGGATGACCCAGACGGCCTGCTTACAGAGGTTGTACGGACCTTCATGCTTCACGGGCCATGTGGGGAGCACAATCTGCAGGCCCCGTGTATGGTGCCTCAGCGCGACAGCGCCCCGCCGCGGTGCTCTAAGAACTTTCCTAAGCGTTACTGCCCATCTACAGTGGTCCATAAGGACAGGTACCCTGAGTATTAGCGCCGGGATGATGGCTGCACGCTTGCTGTACGGTGTAAGGGCCGTATTGTACACCTTAATAACAGCTAGGTTGTCCCGTATAACCCTGGTCTGCTCCGTAAGTACTGGGCCCATATCAATGTAGAGGTTTGCGGCACTATCCACGCTATCAAATACGTCCACAAGTACATCTACAAGGGCACTGACAGGGCAGTACTAAACGTCTCAGAAGCAGATAAGGTTAAGCAGCATCTAAACGGGCGATATATCAGTCCATCTGAGGCTGTTTAGCGGCTGTTTGAGTACCCAGTACACATGGAGCGGCCCACTGTAGTGCCCCTAGCGGTCCACCTACCGAATGAGCAGATAGTTACGTTCCCTGCTAACGCTACCACTGCAGAGTTATCAGCCCGCCTGGAGCGATCTGTAACTACGCTTACGGCGTTCTTCCAGCGCAACGCTGACCATGAGTATGGCTGTGAGGTCCTATATCAGGACTATCCATCCCAGTTTGTTTGGCACCTCCCGTCACGGACCTGGCACGTGCGTCAGCGCGGCACTGCGATTGGCCGCATGTACTTTTGCAGCCCGCTACAGGGTGAACGGTTCTATCTACAGCTTCTCTTGACTACCGTACGGGGTCCACAGTCCTACGCGGACCTGCGTACCTTTAGCGGCACAGAGTATCCTACTTTCCAGGCCGCCGCAGCTGCCCGCGGGTTACTGCTACACGATGGAGACTGGGTAGCCTGCTTCCAGGACGCCGTTACGTTTGCCACAGGCCAGGCGTTACGGTACTTCTTCGTTGCTGCTCTCTTAAATGGGCCTGTTACAGATCCAGCTGCTATCTGGGCAGCCTTCCAGGCGGATTTGTGTGACGACTTACCTGAGGCTGCTGCTGCCCTGCTAGTATCCGCAGATCCAGACGCGTACCTTGACTACGGCCTGTATCTGATAGAAGGGCTGCTGGCAGAGTCTGGCAAACGTCTTACGGATTTCTCACTCCCTGCGTGCCAGTTCAACTGGGGAGTACGGCTGCAGAATCAGCTTCTTGCCGCTGAGCTGGCCTACGATACAGACGGGCAGGACACTGCCTTCTGGGACACTGTTACAGGGCTGAATATAGACCAGCGCGCCGTATTTGATGCCGTTACTGCCGCTATTAAGGCTGACCACAGCACTGCCCACTTCTTCGTACAGGGCCCAGCAGGCACAGGCAAGACGTTCCTCTGGCGCTGTATATGTGCCTACTATCGCTCTACAGGCCAGGTGGTCCTGTGCGTTGCGTCGTCGGGTATAGCTGCTGTCCTGCTGCCCGGCGGCCGCACTGCCCACTCCCGTTTCCGGATCCCGTTGGATATCCACGACGATTCCATCTGCCCTGTTGCTCCAGGCTCGGAGCTTGGGCGGCTGCTGCAGGCCGCTACTCTAGTTATCTGGGACGAGGTGCCTATGCAGCACCGTTACTGCTTCGAGGCAGTCCACCGTATGCTGCAGGACGTCCGTAGCTCCCCTGCCCTGTTTAGCGGCCTCCCTGTAATTGCCAGCGGCGATTTTGCCCAGATCCTACCCGTTGTCCGCCGGGGCCAGCGGCCTGCCATCGTCAACGCCTGCCTGCAGCAGTCTACGCTCATATGGCCGCACATGACCGTACTGCACCTGCGTCAGAATATGCGGGTGCTATCTGGGGCTGACAACACCTGTTTTGCAGCCTGGTGCCGGGGACTGGCTACCCGTGAGATGGATGGCCTGATCTCCATCCCAGACTGGATGACCGTCTACTACAGCCTACAGGGCTTCCTGGATCACGTCTATCCGCCGCACCTCCTCCAGCAGGCTGCTGCGGACTATCAGGTCCTCAACGGCCGTGCTATACTGGCCGTACGGAACAACGCAGTGGCTGTAATCAACGCCGCAATGCTTGCTGCCTTCCCTGGTGAGCTAGTAGAGCTGGTTGCAGTGGACTCTGCTGAGGTTGAGGACAATACAACACAGGATCTGCCTCCCGTAGAGCTGCTGCAGTCCTTTAAGCCCCCGTCACTGCCCCCGTCACGCCTTCTGCTCAAGGTAGGCGTACCAATAATGCTTCTACAGAACCTGTACCCAAGCCAGGGGCTCTGCAACGGTACCCGTTTAGCGGTTACACAGATATCCTCCCGCTGTATCCAGGCCCGCATCCTATCTGGCGAGTTTGCAGGCCAGCTCCGCCTGCTGCCACGTATCAGGCTCACTTCAACCAGTAGAGAGCTCCCGTTTATCGTCAGCCGGGTCCAGTTTCCAGTTCGCCTCTCCTTTGCAATCACTGTAAACAAGTCACAGGGCCAGTCACTCTCTGTTGTAGGCGTTGATCTGCGTCACGCTGTGTTTACACATGGCCAGCTATACGTAGCTATGTCCCGTGTAACTACACTTGCAGGCCTGTCAATCCTGCTGCCAGCACCTGATACTAGCGATGAGCCATCCCGTACGGTCCCTAATATCGTATACCCAGAGGTGCTCCTGTAGCCAGCCACAACCTACTAGTATATCAGCCCGCTAACGTTGCCGCTACCAGTATATCAGCCCGTTAACGTCACTGCCACAACCTACTAGTATATCGGGCTAACGGCTATTAATAGTACGTCACCGCCTAGTTATTCTGCCGTTACAGGTGCTATTGTGCCCGCAGGTTGACCTTCACCGTGAGCTTACAAACCCCCCGCGTACCAGTATCCAGCACCAATCAGGCCACGTACAGTGACCGTACAATCCAGATACAGTATAGCCACAGGCCCTATAACGTTATTTGATAGCTGCCTATTCACTGTTTTGGCCCGACAAACAGAATATACTATTCACGGTGAGCTACAACACCAAAATATCGCAGGTCTTGGCAGCTGCTAGCTGGCTGCGATATACTATATAGGCAGCCGCCCTCCCCCGTTTTACTACTCTCTAGGTCATCAATATGGACTCCTCCGCCCCCGCCGACGACGTCGCCGCCCCCGCCAACACCGCCGCCGCCGACGCCGCCGCTGCCCTCGCCGCCCCCGCCAACACCGCCAACACCGCCCCCGCCAACACCGCCAACACCGCCGCCGCTGACGCCGCCGCTGCTGCTGCTGCTGCCACTGCTGCTGCTGCCACTGCCGCCGCCGCCCTCGCTGCCGCCCCCGCCCTCCCGCCGCTCCCCCCTGCCCCCGGCCCGCCCACCGCCGCCGCCCTGCTCGCCATGCCGCCCGCCTCGCGGGCCTGCACAAGGCTGGCTTCTCGGCCAGTCCAGCGCCAGCTGGAGTTCCGCGCGGGCTACGAGCCCAGCAAGTTCAACCTCGCTGGTAAGTAACCCCCTGTAAGTGTCCTGTAGAGCCCTGTACTGACAGTAAGCAGTTCGGCAGCAGAACCTCGAATCTGCGCTCGCGCAGGTTGTCGGCCGCGTCGCCCCCACCGAATGCGACTCCTGCCAGCGAGCAGCTGGCCCGTATACTACCTGCGTGGTAGTTACAGGCCAGCTGCTCAACTCGTGCGCCAACTGCCACTATGGCAGTGAGGGCGCCCGCTGCTCCTTCCGCCGTAAGTTTACAGCCTCCACATTCCCCATACAGACCTTATTGACCCTGCTACAGCCACGCCCGCCCCCGTCGTCCCCGTCCCCGCCATCGCCACCCCCTCCAGGTCCCGCCGCCAGGTCGCTGCCGCTGCCGCTGCCGCTGCTGCTGCCCCTGCCCCTGCCGCTGCCCCTGCCACCCCCTCCAAGAAGCGCCGCCGCACCACCGCCACCCCTGCTGCCTCCCCCGCCGCCGCCGCCGCCGCCGCCACCACCGCCACCGCCTCCAAGAAGGAGAAGAAGAAGGAGAAGAGGAAGAGGAAGAAGAAGAGTAGGTTACAGGCCTGTAAAAGAAATCTACTGGCTGCTAACATTTTTTACAGAGGTCCGTAAGTGCGTACGGGACGTAAAGAAGTCCGTAGCGGCTCTAGAGCTTGCTATAGATTCCTCCTCCTCAGAGGACAGTGATGAAGATGATAAGGATTAAATAGTTTACAGGTCTGCACATGAATGAAACAGTGTTTACAGTGCTATTTACACTCCTGTTACTGTTGTGATTTTCCCTTGCTTACTAACTCTCTACCCCGCTACCCCTGTAAACGCAAAGCTCTGCACCCGCTGGCCCAAACACTGGCATAGTAGATAGTAGGAAGAAAAAGGAAGTGATCAGATGAGTTTCGAAGAGGGATAAAGATGCTGCGTTGGCAGCTTTGGATGATCAGGGTCGTCTACTTTGATCAACTTTGATCCTCTTGTCAAGTTCCAGCGCCTCTAACTCACCATGGGCTTCCTAACAGACCTAACTCTCTCAAAGAGCAAGACCAAGGAGGAGACCACCCCCATTGATCCTATCTCCAATGTTGCTGTTGATGCGGAGAAGGGCGCTGAGTCCGCCACTCCGTCAGAGAAGGCCAGCGACGATGCTACGTTCACTGCCAATGCTCAGGCTGGTGTCAAGAGAGTCGAGGCGGCTACCACCGTCTGGACGAAATGGCATCTTGTTGGCGCCTACATAATGTAAGCCATCGAACTGTGCAGTTTGTGCTTTGCAATCGCTGATACTCCTTCCAGCATTTGGTGGATCTACTTCGTTACTGCGCTGCAGGAGGTTGTTGTCCGCGCAATGAATCCATACGTGGTAAGCGCTTTCAGGCTACATTCGCTTACCGCTGCTACTGGAATTGTCTCTTCGATCGTTGGTGGTCTGTTCAAGATCCCGCTTGCGAAGCTGCTCGACACATGGGGACGTCCTCAAGGTCTCCTCTTATCCCTCTTCCTGTGGATCGTTGGGTACATCATGATGGCTGGATGCAACAATGTTGAGACGTACGCAGCTGCGCAGGTCTTCTCCTCTACAGGGTAAATGCTACTTCATCAAATGGTGTACACCCACTGACATCATGCTAGATCTCAGGCTGTATCATACATCCTCACCGTCTTCATCGCCGATACTAGCACTCTGAGGAACCGTGCCCTCATGCTCTCGTTCGCTACCTCGCCCTATGTCATCACAACCTGGATCGGAGGGCCTGTCGCGCAATCCGTCTTGCATGGTCCTGGGTGGCGTTGGGGTTTCGGAATCTTCACGATCATCATTCCTGTTGTCGTGGTTCCTCTCGCCGCGCTTGTGCTCTACAACGACCGCAAGGCCAAGAAGATGGGCCTTATCGACGAGACCAAGTTCAAGTGGTCAGCAGCCAACATCAAGCAGTTTTGCGTGGACATTGACTTGGTCGGTATCTTCATCCTGACAGCGGGAATGGCTCTGTTTCTGCTGCCATTCAGCTTGTGGTCTTACCAAGGAGAGCAGTGGAAATCGCCTATGATCATCTGCATGATTGTCTTTGGCTTTGCCCTCCTAATTGCCTTTCCCATCTGGGAGAGGTTCTTCGCCCCGGTCACGTTCATCCCGTACGAGCTGCTGCTGGACCGCACCGTCTTCCTGGCAGGCTGCATGTTCGTCTGCGTGTTCTTCAACAACGCGGTCTGGGGCTCATACTTCTCTTCCATGCTGCAAGTCGTATGGAACCTCAACGTCACAGAAGCCTCTTATGTGACTCAGGTCTACCGTGTCGTTTCTTGCGCTTGGTGCTTCTTCGTCCTTGGACCCCTTATTCGTTACACTGGACGCTTCAAGTGGACTATTGCTTACTTTGCTCTGCCGCTGGATATCCTGGCGATTGGTCTTATGATCCACTTCCGCCGGCCTGGTACAGACATCGGATATCTCGTCATGACACAGATCTTCACAGCTGTGGCTGGAGGAACCATTGTCATCGGCGGCGAGCTTGCCATGATGGCACCGTCCAGCCACCAGCATCTCGCTGTCGTTATCGCCGTTCTTAACCTCTTCTGCGCAATCGGCAGTGCCGTTGGCTCCACTGTCAGTGCGGCTATCTGGACCGCAACATTCTACAAGAACCTTGTCAAGCATGTTCCAGAGGGCGTTAACGTTCGCGACATCTATGCCTCACTGCCTAAGCAGCTATCGTACAAGTGGGGTTCTCCCGAACGTCTGGGAATCGCAAAGGCCTATGGTGATTCGCAAAGACTAATGCTGATTACCAGTATCTGCATGCTGTCGATGGGCCTGATCTGTGCTGTGTTCTGGCGCGACATCAACATCAAGAACAACAAGCAGGTCAAGGGCCGTGTTTTCTAGATCGTCTCGTGATCAGTCGAGGAAGCACTTACAGCGTAGAGATGGAATTATACTTTCAACCAAGAGGTGGCGACAGGGAACAATTCGAGAGCTAGCTATAAGTTATAGTCATAATACCTACGTTCGTTATTCCAATGTATCGGCTACCGAGCAACATGTGAGGATTCGATAGCAAAAGCTAAAGTTCAAGTTTTGCAACGGCAGAGCTGAAGCGCCATAAAAGAGCAGGTGCCCAAGAACTTCTCCTCGCAAATGTACGACGCTGTCAGCTATCTGCGCTTCGTGTCATTACCGTTACTCGATGAGGCTCTGTCACAATATGCGAATCTGTGACTGCCGGGATACAGAACACGCTCCAACGGCCCGTAGACTACAGAAAGTGAGTGCAATCGGGAAACAGTCCGTGCAGTTTGCTCGACCCGGTCATCTCCGCGCCGCGCCTTTCCGTCAATAAACGGCAGCATCCTGCAGCATCCTGGGCTTCAGTGCATCTGATACTCTAGCTTGCCATATGCGATAAGCTGCACCGTCTCCGATGATTGGAACACTGCAAAGCTCAGCAGCATGGTTGGCGTTGTTGCGCTGATCCGGTTGCGTTGTCCCCGCAAATCTTGGCATCGTCACAAGCTGGGAGCTCTCAAACCACCCCTCCGCCCGAGCGTGCCTCTGGTTCACCATTCACAGTAGCCGGCCTAGCCTGCATTAGACCTCACGAAGAAGATCCTCGGCCCAGCTTCGAGATGGGTGACGTTTGTGACAGTGATTATATAGCCCGGCCGCCCAACCCTCTCCGCACGCATACATCATCGCATTCCTCACTTTCTGTACCTTGAGTATACACTCGATTGCATACACACAACGACCACACAGATACACAAGTCAAAATGGCAGCTAGCGCCGACTCAATTCTTCGCGAGGTTAACATCCTCGGCGAACTGAACGACTCCAACCGTCATATCCTTAGCAAGGATGCTGCTGTCTTCCTAGCTCTCCTCCACCGCACATTCAACAACCGCCGGAAGGAGCTTCTGCAGAGAAGGGTGATCCGACAGGCTGAGCTCGACAAGGGCAATCTTCTTGACTTCCTTCCCGAGACCAAGCACATCCGCGAGAACGACACATGGAGAGGAGCACCGCCAGCTCCTGGTCTGGTCGATCGCCGAGTAGAAATTACTGGGCCGACAGACCGTAAGATGGTTGTCAACGCCCTGAACTCTGATGTCTGGACATACATGGCCGATTTTGAGGGTAAGCATTCGAGCATCAAACCTCAGCCGGAGTGTCAGTCTAACAATTACAGACTCCAGCGCACCAACATGGGACAACATGATCAACGGCCAGGCTAACCTGTACGACGCCATCCGCCGCAAGGTCGACTTCAAGCAGGGCGAGAAGGAGTACAAGCTCCGCACCGACCGCACACTTCCCACACTCATCGCCCGTGCCCGTGGTTGGCACCTCGAGGAGAAGCACTTCACTGTCGATGGTGAGCCCATCTCCGGTGGTCTCTTCGACTTCGGTCTGTACTTCTTCAACAACGCACACGAGCTCGTCAAGCGAGGATTTGGCCCATACTTCTACCTGCCCAAGATGGAGTCGCATCTTGAGGCTAGGCTGTGGAACGATGTCTTCAATCTTGCTCAGGACTACATTGGCATGCGCCGAGGAACCATCCGTGGTACCGTCTTAATCGAGACCATCCCCGCTGCCTTCGAGATGGATGAGGTGAGACGCCATTCTGCTTAAAGTGCGAGGCTCTACTAACCACAGCTAGATCATCTACGAGCTCCGTGACCACTCTTCTGGTTTGAACTGCGGTCGCTGGGACTACATCTTCAACACCATCAAGCGCTTCCGCCAGAACCCCAACTTCATTCTTCCCGACCGTGATGCAGTTACCATGACCTCGCCCTTCATGGACGCATACGTCAAGCTCCTCATCAAGACTTGCCACAAGCGAGGTGTCCACGCC
Source organism: Ascochyta rabiei (assembly GCF_004011695.2). Classification (NCBI taxonomy): domain Eukaryota; kingdom Fungi; phylum Ascomycota; class Dothideomycetes; order Pleosporales; family Didymellaceae; genus Ascochyta; species Ascochyta rabiei. Next base: position 918,344 of record NC_082414.1, read on the forward strand.
ATGGGTGGTATGGCCGCCCAAATCCCTATCAAGAATGACCAGGCTGCCAACGACGCCGCCATGGCCAAGGTCAAGTCCGACAAGCTCCGCGAGGTGCGCGCCGGTCACGACGGTACCTGGGTTGCTCACCCTGCGCTCGCCAAGATCGCCACCGACGTCTTCAACGAGCACATGCCTACGCCCAACCAGATGCACGTCCGCCGCGAGGACGTCAACATCTCCGCCAACGATCTGCTTAATATGAATGTTCCTGGAAAGATCACCGAGGCCGGCATTCGCCAGAATCTCGACATCGGTCTCAGCTACATGGAGGCCTGGATTCGTGGCGTCGGTTGTGTGCCCATCAACTACCTCATGGAGGACGCTGCTACCGCTGAGGTATCGAGGAGTCAGCTCTGGCAGTGGACAAGGCACGGTGTCAAGACAGCCGAGGGTCAGACTGTCACTAAGGACTACGCCCTTAAGCTGCTCAAGGAACAGACAGCGAAGCTCAGCGAAAAGGCGCCCAAGGGAAACAAGTTCCAGTTGGCGGCCAAGTACTTTGAAGGCCAGGTCACTGGAGAGGACTACGCCGAGTTCCTTACATCGTAAGTCATTCATGCTATCACACTGCAGGAATACACGCTGACATGAGCAGATTGCTGTACAACGAGATTACAAATGTAAGTGCTTCCAGGCCCGCCTCGAAGTTGTAGATTGGCTACGCCATTCCAGATCGTAACACCCTCTCTGTAACTTATCATACCCATCATGTCAAGGTCCAATGAAGACCCGTAAGCAGAATGCAAAAGCTTGATTACATCACCTCACACGCTTGTTCTTTGATTGAAGTACCTGAAGCATACGCACCACACGCTCGCTTGTGCATTGCAAGCTAACTGCTCCCACAGCCCGTTGCACCCACACCCGCTGCGAAGCTATGAGCACGCGCACGTGACGTACGAGTTTCCACGAGCCGAGGCACGATACACAACGGGGGTGATCGACCCGTGGGACTGGGTTCACATGCGGGGAGGACTAGAATGAGCAAGGATGTGCACACGTGAAGAAACGGTGGAAGACCCGGTCAGCAGGCAGGAGCGGCCGAGGCACGACTCACGATCTGCGAAATAAGCGAGCACGAGCAATGATTTCCCTTCCGTTACATTTCATGGGGGTTTTTCTTTCTTCTTCTTCAATTGCACTGTGCACAGTAGATGTGTATTGATTCGGAACTACAATAAGTCATCATTGAGCTCATGGCTCTTAAGTGCCATCTATCCATAATTAAACCTCCAAGTGATCCGTATAAACCAGAACCTTTTCCGCCATAAGCCTTGTGTGTATCCCCCATAACCCTATCCCAGGGCATATTGCCCGTGCAAATTAGCCATTCCAAATATTCCAAAACGCCGCGCTGAATGCCCAACGCCCTGATTTCATCACATCATCCACAACAACCACCCAGCTACGCCCATGACGAGGCTCTCCACCCATTTATCGGCTCCCCCACCGTATGTCCAGCTTCCCAGTGCCTTACTCGACTCGCCGATTCCACTCGCGATGAAATCACCGGCACCGCGCTCACTTGTTGTAGAAGAGCTGCTTGCACTGCTTGCACTGCTTGTTGTACTCGCGCTGTTGCTCGCCGGCGTACTGGAAATGATGCTCGTCTTGCCGTTGATGACCAACGCCGTACCGCCTGGTACAAGACTGTACGTCGTCCCATCGATGATTATCTGCCCATCTGGCCTGAGCGTGGTCGCAGAGTTGAGCACGTATTCTGTCGTTCCATCTCTTGTCGTTGCTGTAATCGTCTTTCCGTCTACGCGTATTGGCGGTGCGGACGTTGGAGATTCTATGCCTGGCCCAGGACCAAGCGTGGACATGACGCCGTTGATGACAATAACGGATCCGGACGCGGATACAGGGAGGGACAATGTGGTTCCTGAGACGGTGACCACGCCGCCGGGGGTTAGCGTTACGCCCGGGCCGAATACAAATGCTGTAGTGCCGTGGGCAACAGTTGCGGTTGCAGCTTCACCACTGAGTGGAAGGACAGGAAGGTGTGACGGATTGAGGCGAGACGTTGCGCCGTTGATGACGATGGTTGAGCCAGCGCCGGATGTGGGGAGGCTGTACGTTGTGCCGCTGATGATAAGAACACCTCCAGGTGTTAGCGTTTCGCCAGGCGCAAGAACAAATGCGGTGGTGCCGTCTGCTACGGTCGCTGTGATGGGTGAGTTGTTGATAGTGAGGGCAGGGAGGCCAGCATTGAGGCGCTGCGTCTGCCCATTAATGACAACGCTGGAGCCATGGAAGCCGGATGGGAGACTGAAGGTTGTACCATCCACAGTGACCGCGCCGCCTGGTGCAAGGGTCTTGTCATTGAGAACGAATACTGTGGTACCGCCAATAACTTTTGCAGTAATGGATTGTCCACCGAAGCTCACGGTGGGAGCCCCAGACGGACCAACCATGGTTGCAAGTGTCTGTGTGACGCTGTTCCAGATTGCGATCTTGCCATTCGGACCTAGTGTGAGTGTGTTACCATTGATGGTGAGCTCGGGTCCACCTAGTTGTAATGTCTGTGTGCCTATGACGAACTGTCCTTGCGAGTTTGCCGTGATGGTGTTGTGTCCCACGGTGACAACCGGCAATGGCAGTTGTGTTATCCGAGGGTTGATGCCGATGGTCTTGTCGCCAACTATGATTGTGGAACCTCCTCCAGCAGTGGGAACAACGACAGGAATACCGTTGATTGTCGTCGTCTGACCAACAGTGACCGTTTGAGTCCCAATCACAACCACCGTAGGTGCAACGGTCTGTTGATTGGGTTCACCTTGGCTCTGCTTGGATGGTTGGGGGTTGAGAGCGACTTCGCTGTTGCCGATGGTGACAGTCTGACCTGAGCCTGTGGGCTGCTCTTGCGGTATCCTTGTAAGGCTAGGGTTATCAGAGACGATTGAGTTGATGATGTCCGGTACACTTGGCGTCGTTTTGACATCTGGTTTTGCAGTATTTTGGGGCTGATCCTGAGGTTTGCCGTTAGTCTTCGGGCTGTCGTCGGTCTTTGGCTTATCGTTTGGCTTTGGTGTGTCGTCGCTCTCTGGATCGGGCGATTGGGTGGGAACCGGATCACCGTTGATCTTGTTCGTACTGGGATCCTGTTCTGTAGGCTTTGGGTTTTTAGGTAGGTCCCCGGGATTCGTATCGCATCTCAAACAACCTTGTTTGGTTATATGCTTCGACGTCGAAGCATACGTTGTCGAGAGGTAGGTATTCATGCCTGGAACACTGGAAAAGACTGGTGGTCTTGACGAAGATGCTGCCGGTAAAGTCTTAGTTTCTGTTGCTGTCGGTTGAACTGATATCTCTGCTGGTGCAGACGTTGTAGCAGGAGGGTTAAAAGTTCTAGTCGGATCGCCTAATAGGATTTCCGAAATCCCTGCCAAAGTACATGTAGCAATATCAGCGCCCTGAAACTGGTCCTGTAGGGCTGGATCCTGTGCTAGAAAGTTGACAAGCTTGGTGGGTACTGGCAAAGGGCTGTCCATGGTTGCCGGTTTTGGCGCAGTTCCGTTGAAGGTCTGAATGAAGAAGGCCCAGTCTTCAATCCGCGTTGGTGCCCAGTTTCGCAGACTTGAAACATGCGGTTGGCAAGTGCTTTGTGTTGGATTCAGTCTGCTGTGTGTTGCGTTGTTTGGTGCTGTTGCCTTGGTTTGTGCATCGGGGCCACCATACAAGTCCGTATAAAGCACATATGTCGGTCCAACTTCCAAGGTCAACAGCAAGCCAGGGGTTGGCAGGTAAATGTTGAAGTTTGCCCATGTGTCGGTGATATCATCCACTGTCTTGGTCTGATTGACGGTCTTCAATTCGGTGACAACCGTATCAATAGTTGACCCATCCAGATAAGTGATGAACTCTGTCAGAATGGTCTCTGTCACCACCAAGCTTGTCCAGTTGCCGAACAGGTCTGATTGATACACTGCTGTCGAAGGGTTCAACGCCGCAAGCGCGCATCCTGTGCAAGATCCCCTGGTAATTATCGGAATGGCAGCAGTGCTGTTTTTATAATGATACGGTGCTCTGGAAGGCGCGTACGTGCTGTTGCTTGGCAAAGCTGGGGAATAGTGTGAAGTCGGGGAAAGCGAGCTGGGTTTGAGCGAAGCAGACGATCCATTGAGATACGTTTTGGTATCCAAGGAAGGCTGGACTACTGTGAGAATCGAAGACGCCTGGATCTGGCTTTCTAAAACCGTGGTTGGATCGGGAAAAGGCGCCACTTCCGCCCCCGAGTAGCTTGAAACTTGTAAAGAAGGATTGTCGGATACTGGATTTCGGCTACCAGCCGACGTGGTGGTGCTTGAGGGGGACGCCGCGTCCGCCACGGGTACCTGTAACGAAGGACTGCCCGACACTGCTGGAATTGAATAGTTGCCGTCTGATCGTAATGTTAACTATGATAACAGACAAACCAATATTGACAGACATACGTTCTGCTTGTGGTTAGCCGTCTTTTCCAAGAATTGCGAAATGCGAAAATACCTACGGCTTGTTGTGCTCGGAGCGTTGTTAGAGGCGGTCATGAGCGACGCCGTCCCTAATAGGGCGTACCTCCACATCATTCACCTTGCGCACATGAGCGAGTGAGTGTGCGAAGTGCGAACAAAGATGGCGCGACGCGAATTGAGGGTGAAGACAGTGCCAAAGCAAGCCGTGGAAGACGAAAAGTATCTCTCGAAGAAGATACACGCAAGCCAGACGACTGGACAGCCACCGGCCGCGATGAATAGACAGCAGTGTGATCCATGCGCTCATCCATTAGTGGCAGCTAGCGGTCGAGCAAGGCACCCGATGGGCTGCAGAGCAGATCACTAGAAATGCGGCCTGTGCCTTGTGTCAAGCAAAGAGGACTTGGAGGTTCAACGACAAGGCACCGTTTGGACTTCCGTCCCGTGGTTGCACCGCCTGTCAGCTTTCAGAAGTAGCAACAGCTCTATGCTGTGTCCGGACACGTTAAAGTCCATGGGCACCAATCAAATCTCAGGACCGACGACTGGGCGAGGAAGCGTGGAATGCAACCCTCCACCTGGTTGCACACGTACATGGACTGTCCGCTTTTGGCACGGTGAGCGCTCGCCACGACAGGCGAGCATCGGTCTGCTTTTACAATCAGGAAGAATGGTGTTTTCCTGTGAGCTGACGTAGTGCATTAAGGCGTGTTTCATGTTGCAAGTGCCCGGACGAGCCGGGCTGGTTGGGCAGCCGACGTGCTGAGATGCCGGCCACGCGGGGACGTTCTTGACGAGGCTGGTGGATCAATGTCAGTAGCTCCGAGTGCGAACGCGCTGGTGTTCTGGATGCGCTTTGCCTCGTTGGCCTCATGATCGACCGCACTCCGCCCTGACCCATCCGATCGCTCCGTCTGCGCCCTTGCCGTGGAACCTCGTATTTTCACTTGGCCGGCTCCCTGCACGCGTTCATTATCGCCGAATCATGCTGCGATCTTCAGTATTGGCTTGCTCGCTAGGACCGCTAAGAGTCTTGAGCCAAGCTCCAACTAGCAAGGAACCATGATTCGAACGGCCTCACGGGCAACCCCCAGATCACCCATCCTTCGTTCCAAAAAGGCTTTCGCGTGGCTCGGGAAGTGGAAAAGTTGACATTGACCTTCTAGCGTTCAGGAAGGCGACTTCAACAACGCCCTGATCTGCGATTCCCTTTGGATATGCAGGCTGCATAGCCAAAGCTCCTTGTCATTTGCACTGCTACACATGACCTGACACCACTTTGGCCTTTTTCCAGTTTTCCTTCTGTACGCACGTTCGCTACCACGATGCCATCACCTGAGATCCCCAGCCCCTACATAGTTCCTCCCACGCAGCAGTTCGACGGCAACGATGGCAGCTGGAGCACGTTCCAAATCAGCGTGGGCATACCAGGCCAGGATTCACGCGTGCTCCCATCCACCAAGAGCGGCGTTACGTATGTGATAGCACCTGAGGGCTGTAGTCTTCCAACCGATCCCACAAACTGCGCAAACTTGCGCGGCGCAGAGCCATTCGAATCGTCACAGAACACAGGCTTCCGGATCTCGCAATCGACACAATGGTCGACGATAGGGCAGTACGGTGTGGATCTGGAGGACGCGTTGAACATGACTGCAGAAGGGCTTTTTGGGTATGACCATATTGCACTGGGAGCATCCGCGGACACTGTTTCAGACATCTATGTCTCATCGATAGATCACCAAGTGGTTGCTGTGATTGCGGACATGGATTACTACATGGGCGTTCTTCCATTGGGTCAAGCAGAGTCGAGTTTCTCGAGCCTGAGCGAGCCTCAGAAATCCCTCATCTGGAATCTACGAAACTTTTCTCAAATCCCCAGCATGTCTTATGCCTACACAGCCGGCGCAAAGTATAGGCTGAAGTCGGTTTTTGGAAGCTTGATCCTTGGAGGTTACGACTCGACACGATTTACACCCAACGCGAACGACTTTTCTTTCACCTTCTCCTCGGATCCTTCGAAACTGTTGACAGTCGGCGTTGAAAGCATAACGGCGACAAACACTTTGAAAGGGACCTTCTCTCTTTCGTCTGGCTCACATTTCTCGGTCATTGACTCGACAGTAGCCCAGCTGTGGCTACCAACGGATATATGCACTCAGTTCGAGGAAGCCTTCGGCCTCACATATGATGCGAACACCGATCTCTATCTCGTGAACGACACCATACACGCCAACCTCACGACACTGAACCCTACCATCACAATAAAACTTGTCAACTCGTTCCAAGATACATCGACGGAATACACGAACATCCAGCTGCCCTACGCCGCGTTCGATCTTCAAGCCTCGTATCCTTTCTACACAAACGCCACACGGTATTTCCCCATACGCCGCGCTAACAACGATTCACAATACGTACTGGGGCGTACACTGCTCCAAGAGGCCTATCTAGTAGTAGACTACGAGCGGGCAAACTTCACTGTCGCCCAGGCTACGTTCCCCGACCCTTTACCTGCTGCAAACGTCGTCACCATCAACCCACCTAACGACGAGGAAACCAACAACGGCTCTTCCTCGTCTCTCAGCACTGGCGCAATAGCTGGAATAGCTGTCGGCATCGCCCTTTTCTTAGTCCTCCTTGGACTCGCCGCCTTCTTCTTCTTCCGCAAGCGTCGCCAAAGCACACGAAAGTACGAACTCGCCGCCATCGAAGTCTCAGACACAGGCTCGAAACGCCACCTCACCAGCGCCGGGAACAGCAACAGCAACAACAACAACAACAACAACAACAACAACAACGCCGCCATGAAAGCCCCAGCCCCGCTTCCACCGCAGGAAATGGGCGGCACGCCGCTCACCGAGCTTGCATCGCCGGCTGCCATGGCCTTTCCTCTGGACCACAAGCGCGCCATCAGCGTAAACAGCACACCGGTGGAGCTGCACGCTGAGAGCGCAGTGCCGTACTCGCCGGCGACAGCGGCGCGATGGGAGGAAGTGTCACTCGCACGCCCGGACGGCTACCACTACCACGAGATGGGCGGAGAGAGCAGTGGCACACCGACGGAGGATAGGAGTTGGGCGCCCAGTGACGATGCTACTATGATCAACTCGCCGAGGAGCGGTGGGCACGGTACAGGTGTGAGTCCATTGACTGAGACGTTTAGGAAGCATTGAAAAGGGGTGATGTATTGTATTGGGTTTAGGAAGCATTGAAAAAGGGGCGATGTATTGTATTGGGTTTGGGAAGCATTGAAAAAGGGGCGGTGTGTTGTATTGGGTCTGGCGCGGCGTTATCGGGGCGATGGCATGTTGTATATTGTTGCTAGATACCACTTGTATACGCGGACCGGGCATTTGTTCCGCCTTCATCATATCTGTAGAACCATAATGGACAAGCAAAGTCTGCATCTCTGGTCTGTCGTAGAGATGTGGCCACCTTGCAGCTTACTGTTGTAGCGTGTCCATATCTTATCGCGGTCGTCAGCGTCTTGCCTTGCGAACGAGGCGAGGTCACGCCAACCTAGACATGACACCTGCTGTGCAATCACTCGAAGCCCGGCACGATGATTGGCGATGGCTTCAGAGAACGTCACCTGTGACATTAGAGCCCTCTGAAAGTTGTGGGTCAACCCACCCCTTCGTGATGATCGTCTATGAAATAACTGTTGACGGAAGTGCAGTCTTAGTGCGGTCATACCTAACGCTGTAGCAGCACATCCGCAGGAGGAGTTTCATGAAAAGTTTGTAGACATTCAATTGGTTGCTGAGAGGCCGCTAGGTGTCACTGTTGAATCGCTCATTCTCCACTCAAGTAGTCATATCATGCCTTGCTCTTGCTCATCATGGGAATTTCGAAGCTCTTTATCGGATAACAGGGTTCTGGCCAGCGGTTGCACTTGCGCCAGCAAGGTTGGTCTGCCCGGCAGTCCTCTCACGGTGCTCGCGCTCAAGCTGCTCTTCAGTCCTCTTGTTGCCGCGTGCAATCAGCTTCTCAATAAGACCACCCTTCTTGGGCTCGTCGTGCTTGTCTGATTCGTCATACTCGGCGAGGTAGGCGACACGCTCGTCGGGAGTCATGGTTGCGAGCTCCTCATCGAAGCTGCCACGGTCCTCTGTAACACAATCAGCTCAGCCTCGTTGCGTTGGATGATAGTGTGCCCTAAGCTTCCTGCTACATGCTCACTGAAGCTTTACATACCGTAGCTGTCTTCGATGGTGTTGCCAGCCCTGCCATGGGTGGCGTGGGTGCCAGTAGTGCCAGTGGTGTCAGTGGTTGCATGACCAGGGCCAGAGTTGAAGGTAGTGCTGTGTGTTGTGTTGGACGAGCCTGAGGTGGCGGCGACATCGTTCTCGGGCTGCGACTTGCGACTGGAGCCGATGTGGAGCTTCTCCTTGATCTTGTCCATTGTGTATTGGGTATGTGTGAGGTGGTTGTAGATCTGTTTAGTGTCGAGGATCAATTGAATTGAGCGATGTGGTCAAAGGGTGGTGGTGGGGTCGAGTGATGTGCCTGCATTGACATTGGCATGACATCATTAGCTAGGTGGACTGGAAGCGGGGACGGACATCAGGTCAAGCTTGTCTGCGTCCATTGACGTGGCTATGGGCGGCGGCATAGCAGCCAATGAAGCCAGCTCTAGGCCTAAATTACGACATGTCACATGTCACGCGGCGGTGTTGGTTCTGGGCTGGACGAGGCTGGCCTGCGTTCAGCTGGGCGATCTGATCTGATCTGGAAGGCTTCCAGGGCCGTGAGAAGAAAAAGCACGGTACCTGCAGTCCCAGAACATGGGCAGACGAGAACCGTGTAGGTCTGATGACGGGAAGCGTGCGGTTTGCTTGCAATACAAGGCCCGAGCAGGGACGATGGCGCGTTGGGACGCTTTGCCTGGTGAAGAAAGGAGAGCTCGATGGGCACTGAACGGGGCTCAAGGGCGTATTGGTGCGTTGTATAGACGTGCCTCTGAACGCTAGGCGTACATACGGCCTACGCAGACACCAGACAGGCTTGTCTGTACTTGAATGCATCTTGACTGTCGTGGTTGATCTGCGCCAACACTGAACACGCGTGAAGATAGCTGCTGATCGAGGCAGCTGGTACCTGGAGCTGCCAGCTCGTGACGCGGTTGCGCCACGCTCTACTGAGACATTGCTGCTCCATTCCAGCTCGGACGCAGAAACTCTCTCTCTCTGGGCATGTTCGCACCGCGCCTCGCACGGTGGACTCGGGCTCAAGGCAGATGCCTCTGCCTGCATTGGTCTCGACGTGCTCGAAGACAAGAACGAGCTTGAACCCTGGCAGATCTTAGCGTGCCCGGGCCCCGGGGCTAGCCAACCGTTCCCGCGCGGCCGTGCGGACCATGATGACGGGACAGGCATGACAGCAACACCCAGCAACCGTCAGTGAACTGGTGTTGCCGACATTCTTGGGCGCCTTCTACACGACAACCGTCATGCCGCGGGATATACGCACCAGATGAGCCGCCTGCGAAACCTCCGCCGCCCGCGCCGCCTGCCCTCCTTACCATGTCCTCGTCGAATATCCGGGTATTCGTACAATGGAAGGACTCGACCGTGTTCGCCGGCGAAGACGTACAATGCACAATCACCTTCAAGAACGTAGCCAACCCAGACGGACGTGACCCCTCGCTAGCGCGCAGACGCAACGGCTTTGCGCCCGGCGGAGAGCGACAGCGCAAGCTGCCCCCCGTCCACTCCTCCGCGAGACCGTCGATATCACGCAACTCGTCCTTTGTCTCTCAGATACCAGGCTCCCCGCTCCTGCGCGGCCACCGCCCTGCACAGTCGCTCCATGCCTCGTCGGTTGCTGGAGACGCGCGATCGCCCATCTCACCCGGCGGGGCATTTGGCAACAGTGGAAGGGGCAACACGCATGGCCGGTCCATATCCATCATATCCCTAGGCACCGACGCGGCCACGGGAGGAAGCCACAATGGCAGCGCAACGCCTACACGGCCAATGCGGGCACACGGCAGGTCTGCCAGTCTGCAGGTCGTGCCAAACAGGCCCTCCTCGTATCCAGGTACGGGCAGCGCAGAGGGTATGCTCGGCTGCGTTGACTGACATAGCTACAGTGCCTTCTCCGGGCCACCGCTCAGCTACACACCCATCACCACTCGCAGGCGGCGCTTCTTTCCCACCCACCATCCAAGAACCCTCGAACGAGTTTGCGTTTCCTACACGTCCAGCGAGAAGGAGGCCAGGCGTCACCACCACGCCAAGCACGCCTGCTCTTCCTGTCACAGGACGGAAGCCATCAGGCTCGTTTTCGTCCAACTTTAGATTTCCAATGGGCCCTCCAGCGAACGACCCTTCGCCAGAACGACGCGAGATGCAGGACACCACACACACCCCGCCACTGCACACCCCCCCTGTGCAGACACCGCGAGCGAGAGGCCACTCCCCACAAGCAACACATAGCGGTCGCCGGATGCCTGCAAATCCACATCTAGAGACCCTCTCGCCAGTCGCCCGGATAATATCTGCGTCCAGCATGGAAGGCACACCGCGTAGTAGCGGCGAATTCTACTCCATGAGCAACAACTCGTCAGAGACCCTGGCCTCCGAACACGTCGCACATCCCTCTGCACGATTTCTACCGAGGGCACTGCACCAAAGACAAGCAAGCCATCTGGCACCACCAAAGCGGCAGCTCCAGCCGGAGTCTCTGATGATGGGATATGCGCAAATCATGGGCTCCTTCACCCTCGATGGCTCTTTGATCAACCAGGCACCTTTCGAAGAAGTGAAGAGGAAAGGCGTTGTAGGTGGTCAGGGGAGCGGCGGTGTGGTTGGAGTAGAAAGACAAAAACACGAAAGCGGGCTGTTTGGTGCGCTAGGTTGGGGAAATATAGGAGAATCTCTAGGCGGCTTACTGGGCTCATCTGAGCCTTCAAGCATTCGCGAAATGCGAAGCACTGCGAGCTCGAAGACGGTCCCACTCATCACCACGCCACAGTCGATTCTGTTCGTTGATCTCAAACTCGCGCCCGGGGAGAGTCGTAGCTACACTTACAGCTTCACTTTGCCCCGTGGGCTGCCACCATCGCACAAAGGGCGCTCGATAAAGGTCGATTACCATCTGACGATTGGCACACAACGGGCAGGCTCGACCAAAGAGCAACAAGTGAGACATGTCGATGTTCCTTTCCGAATCTTTGGCAGTGTCAACGGTATGTCGGCTTCCACCTCGAAGACTGTGTTTGCTCATATACCATCAGGGCGAGGAGATATACTCGGTCACGATCTGATGACTCCATACATCATCCTACGCGACCAAGCTCGAACCGCGAGTGTTGACGTAGCCGCGGGAACCGACTCGGCTTTGACAACAAAGAAAGCAGCTACTGCAAGTAAAGCAGGCCAGGACCCATTCGCCGAGTTCCTAACATATGTCGACAACCTGCTAGATCGGCCGCGGCAGAACTCGAGCATAGGTTTGCTGTCGCCAACTGGCACGATACCAGGGCAATCATCACATGCTGAAGATCATCCTCAAACCATGAAGGATTCCATCGATATGGCCATTCTCCGCAGCAACCTCACAGGCGCAGCAAATCAGAGCGCTAATCGATTCGAGATCGCTCGTAGCGGACGCCGTGTTGCAGTCATCATGCTGGCCCGACCGGCGTATCGACTGGGAGAGACTATGTCGGCCGTAATCGACTTTACCGACTCCCACATACCATGCTACTCCGTTCACATCTCTCTCGAAACCTCGGAGAAGGTCGATCCAGCTATTGCTCTACGATCAAATGCCTCCATCTACCGCGTCACGAAAAAAGCTCACGCGTCTTTCTCTGGGAACGCACTGTTTGCTCAGAAGCTAGCCTTTTCACCTACAATACCGCCAAACGCCACACCCGAGTTCATTACCAGCGGCATCAGCTTAGAGTGGAAACTCAAAATCGAATTTATCACGCCGCGTGTCACCCATGACGACGGAGGAGTACAGTCGTTCGACGACCTGCTTGAGGAGATATCCAGTGACGATAGGGGTGTCATACTGGCAGCAGTACAGAGACTACCAGCAGAAAGTTTCGAAGTACAAGTCCCAATCAAAGTGTATGGCGCCGTGACAGGAGCGCCTGATGCGCCTGATGAAGAGGGCCTGCCTGTGTGAAACCACCCCGCGAGCAGTAGGGTAGGATAACAAGCCGGGCATCACACGGCGTTCTGATGCCGTACTGGCATGGCAAAGTGCTATGATGCAAGAGAGCGTATACACACCCACTGTGAGCATCAGACTCCGGTCACTTCAAGTCCAGCCTGAGACCAGGTCTATTTGGATACAAGAGCGACGAAGTTGCGGTCTGTGCAAGAGATGGCGTGTGGCATAGAAACAACCCCACGTGGGTATCAAGCAGAAGTAGTACAGGATAACAGTAATGATAAGTGTGGCAAGATCAACTCCTGTCACCTGTGCTCTTCTTCATCCCGTGTTTCGTCGCCCAACTTCGCTTGTTGAAGCATCAAACCACACCTCCATAGCTCATTGAGGGCGTGACAAGAAGATATGGGTAAAGCGGGAATGCCGCGTTGAGGTGATGTGTCGATCCGAAGGAACAGGGACACGTCTCGGAGATGACAACCACGATCTCATTTGCCCGACGAAGCGATCAGACGTCGTAAACGCACCTCTTCCCTGCTTGAACTTGCACATGCTCAACCAAAACCAGCGGTGGTTGAGTGTCTTTTCTCCTGAACTTGGTATCCTATGAGCGGAACGCTTGCTGGGTAGCATAGCAGTTGAGGAAGAGAGAATAAAAGGACCGCGACGACAGGTGAAGGACAGCTCTGCTGACCCCATGGATGACCCCAGAGAGAGAAGTGGTAATCCGCGAGTAATGCGATTGTGAGGCAGACAAGGTTCGCACGGGGGCGACAAAGCGGACTGTAGCGCGGGGTTGGGGGATGGATGTCTGCCTTGGTCACTGTTCATCTGAGGCATGAGCAGCGAAACCGGATTCACCGAAACGTGTTGTTATTACAGTGTATGGAAAAGATCTGCGCCCGCGCCCAACACCATCGGCGTACACCTTGAACCTTGCTGACCTTCATCACCCTAGAGCTATACCGTTCGGAGTAAATGTAGAGGCGTTGGCGGATAAACACTCTTCGTTTACACATCACCTGTAGAAACCCACATCTCCCACGCTACCTATGCGACTCTTTCGTGATAGTCTACGACGACTGCGACAATGTGCACAGCTCGCCTCGCTTCCTCTACTGATCTTCGGTTACCCCTGCTAGCTTGCGTACTCGATTCGGTCCGTCTGAGACCAGGTGACTACTTGCGAAAGCTCTAAGCGCTGCACGCGCTGCGTGGAGAGTACTGTTACTTCCCTGTCTCGTCTGAAGTCGCAGCCGGTTTCTTCAGTTTGCTTCTTTCGAGGTCGTGGGATGTTGCAAAGAAAGGTGTCCGCCTGGGAATTTTACTCGTTGTATCGATCATATGGTCGTACTTCTGCATCCTGGAATGCTCGGAAGAATGGCTAGAGATTGTCATAATTCATTGACTGTTTTTCCTGCAGTATCGTTGTGTGAAGTCGGTTTCAAGGATGCTGAAGTTGCCAGACGGCGAAGGTGGCGACATGTGCGAGCACATTTCTGGTGACTATGGGCTGTTAAAACGACGATGCAGAGAGAAATCCGATAGAATAAACTTACGGAGCAAACCGAGTCTGAACGACTTCGGGCTGCTTCCTCCATTGCTCTTCCTTCGTATGTGTAGGTGATGCGAAGTAGATCGTAGACTGTAAGGCGAATCGTCGACATCTTGAAGGTAGGATTGTTGTTATGTCAATTCGATAAGAAGGAATTCAAGCCTGTCTGGGTCTTCAAGATGGGCTGTGGTGCAATATTAATGCTCCCTTTGCCTGGTGTCGCAGTAATCACAATTCCTTGCGTTGTCGTTGGTCAACTCGATGATCTAACTTAGCCTGGCCGCTTACTCAAGGTCAAACAACAAACACAGATGCTGATACAGACACAGTACTCGAGAGAGTAACAGTCGCTTTATACCCCTCAGTACTGCAAACACACACCATCAGGCCATCCGAGCGCTAGTTTGGAACGGGAGTGGTTGCATGAATGTAATGCATGTGCATCCGGGACGGAGACCTGGGAACGCCGATGCAGGGGCGTGCGTGGCTTGCAGAGAATTATTTGTGGACATTGCGTGCGAGCGGCCGCGATATCCGCGGGGTATTAGTGAGGGTATCAGGGTCGGTGATGGAGACTCTCGGATTGTGATGCTGTTACCTGGTGAGTTGGTGTGTGAGAAGGGAAGGCTGAGGTGCTCGGAGATGTGGCAAAGGCCGAAGTGATGTCCGAGAGCCACCGAGATCAGCGAAAGCGGTTCGGTCCAACATATACAAAGTAAGCCGTTTGTATTTAATAAAGTCATTCGCAGTAATGTAGTAGCCACTAGAAATTCTGCCATATGGTACTGGTCCACTACAGCAAGTACTATGACTGCGATCGTGCTCTACTTTTAAGCATTTGTTTTTCGACTAGTCTCTTGCAATGGAGTTCAAAAGAAAACACGTCAGGCTGTCACTATGTGCCTGCGACCTGTATCCAGCGAACACAAAATTGAACACCCCTCGCTATCTATAAGAAGCGTTCTTTTGTCGTCTCCAATCCATCTCATTAGGATTCGAAGTCAGTGGTAGGGCGGTAGCTCGCCCTAATGTACCTTGGTTAGAGTAAATTCTGATATGAACAATCATTGTTATGGCCTACAGTCGCTGCTCGTAAGCGTGGGCGAGCCCGGATGAGGTTGGTCATTGTACTTGCGCAGATTTGGAATAGTCTTGAGAAGGGGGAGCCGGGTTAATTGAGAGCGTGAACTGCGCTATGGTCTGAAAGAGCTCGGGTTTACCAATGGAATGCAGCTTACACTCGCTCTGACTTTATTCCTGCCAGCAGAAAGCTGTGGAATTCTCAGCAAGCTCCTTGTTGTCACGCTCGTCCAGGTCTTCGTGAACGTCTGCGTCCTCTTCATCAGACCCGAAGGCCGCGTCAAACAGTCGCTGGCTCTCCTGTTTGTGCTCCTCGTCTATGATCTCCAGAACCTTGTCAAGCTCAAGAAATAGGTCGTTCATGTGTTTTTCCACGTTTGCGTTCTCTCCTTCGCGGTTCCAACTCCGTATTCAGCGCCATATAATGTCTGCCGTATCTCAGTGTCGGTTTGCCTCGTCCTTATCAGGAAGTGCGAGAGCAAGCAGTATGAGCGTCTCTATGCGATGGTAGTTAGGCATAGCAGAATCGTCTAGGATTTTGCGAGCTGTCTCGATAGTGGCGTTTACCTGATCCTCATCCCATAGCTTGTTGGCTTCGTTGAAGCGTTGGTTGAAGGACCTGCTGATAGTGATGTTATTGGGGTTATCGTCCATCGTTACTCCGCTGAGGAAATATTAGATTGGTACAGACAATTCAGGATAAAGAGATAGTAACGAGCGTTTCGAGTTTGAGGTTCAGGTAGTTTTGTTGGCAATGAAGATGTGACGGAGCAACCTGACTTTCAGGTCCGCTGCGCTCGGACCATAAGAATCAGCGAACAGTCGCTGCGGCGCTTCGCCAATAAGAAGCAATTATGATTTTGGACAAGACCCTTCATACGACTCTAGGGCTGGAGCTCCGGAAACCACTACTTTTGAAGAAGTACTAGCTCAAGCAAAGGCTCTCAAATCGCTGGACAACCATAAGGCTGATCGATTATTCTCCTGACACCACTCAACATCTGTTGATCGATGTGGCTGACTTCTCAAGTTCGCTCTCCTATTTTAATGCGTCTGAAAGCGCGAATTTATCCAATCTACTGCCTATAAAAGCCGAGATTCTACTCGGCACTTGGTACCTGATCCTGCACCCTCCTTAGCAAAGGCACCCTCTCTGCGTCAATAAGACGATCTCCATCGCTCTCAGGGTCTGGGTAGAGCATCTTGGACCATTCACCCTTCGCAACCTTGCTTACGCGCCACGTCTTAGCTTCACCTGCTTGCTTGAAGAACTCTTGATTGTCGTCAAAGCTTCTACCACCAGTCTCGGGGAGATAGAGGTATGTCCATATTCCGGCGGTGGCGTTCGTTGCGGCAAACACCAAGAAAATGAAGTAAGATAGGTTGTTGAACATGATGGGCGTCAAAAAAGTAATCGCGAAATTGGCGAACCCCCAGATGACGACTGAGATGGCAGTGCCCTGGGCTCTTGAAGTCGTGGGGAATATCTCCGTAGGAATTAGCCAGACCGTTGCAAGCCACCCAATTCCAAACGCGCCCGTGGCGATGAACAGCGTAATGGAGCCGAGGATGCCAGGGACGACAACCGGGATGTCAATCTTCGATGAATTCTCGGACAGGCCGCCGAAAACCGTAAGTACGAGGAAGGAAGCCGACAGTAGCATGGAGCCTTGAACGAGAAGTTTGCGGCGACCGATAGCATCGATGAGCAGCCACGCGAAAGTCATCAAGAAGAAATAAGAAGTGTAGTTGCCAAGTGTCAGGTACTCGGATGTGCGAGTATCGAAGCCGAGAAGCTGTAGTCTGGTCAAACGTAGCTCGACTGAGCCAGTTTTGGAATGT
Organism: Ascochyta rabiei; assembly: GCF_004011695.2. NCBI lineage: Eukaryota > Fungi > Ascomycota > Dothideomycetes > Pleosporales > Didymellaceae > Ascochyta > Ascochyta rabiei. The sequence goes on from NC_082414.1 coordinate 935,447, forward strand.
TCTTACCTGGAAGATTTGAGGCCCATATACAGAGACGGCTCCATATCCAGTCAGTGCCTGATTGACCTGACACATGATCGTGACCACAGTTGGATGGAACTGCGCATGGTACGGGTTGAGCATGTCCAAGTAGCCCACGCTATCACCCTGCTCTTTCTCATGCGCCTCAACTAGCTCATCGTACTGCTGCTCACTATCGTCACCGTAAATCTCTTCCAGAGCCGCCTTGGCCTCATCTTGTTTGTCGTGAAAAACGAGCCACCTCGGGCTTTCTGGTAGAGTCCCCACGAGTGACATCAGTGCAACGGGGTACACCTGCATGACAATAATCGGTATCCTCCAAGCCCACTGGTTGGATTTTCCAAGGGCTAAAGTGACGCCCAAGTTGATACCGAATGCCATCAGCAATCCAAAGATGTTCGACTGGAACTCCTGTGCTAGTGATTTTCCTCTAGCATCGTCCGCAGCAAGCTCAGAGGAGTACGTTGGAATTACAGCGTCGATACCTCCGACTCCAAGACCCATTATAACTCTTCCCGCCAGCATAACACCCAGTGCTATCTGCTGGAACTTGAAACCCGCAACGAACATGATCAAGTTTCCAAGACTTGCCGCAGCTAAGCTGAAGAAGATACTCTTCTTTCGCCCCAACCTGTCCGCTAGCCAGGAGAACAGTACAGCTCCTACTGCAGTACCTAGATAGTACACCGCCACAACAACACCAACGATCGGCGACTCTTTCCCAATACCCATCGTAGATAGATAGTTCTCGTTCGTGTTGACGAGAGAGAGCAAACCCTGGTCGTAGCCATAGAGCGCAATAGCGGTTGCAGAGAACATAACGACATGTGTTTGCTTGTCGCTCCATGCTGAGCGTATGTGGTCCGTGATGATAGTCATTTTTGCGGTCCTTGTTGCAATTGCATAAGCAAAGGTAAATCTTTGAAGAAAAAACGCAGCACCAGCGTAGACAAAGACGTTAAGTGTCTTCCCGCGTCATAAAAACCTCAGTTAGGTGGTGGATACTTGCGGCAGATGATGACGATGATGTGCAGTGTTGTGCCGAGTCTTTCCTAATACGGTTTAGCGTATACCAAGACAGGAATGGCCTTCCGGTCTGTGCCTTACATCGTCCCGCCATCGATCTAGATTGTGAGCATCAACGCTCAGCACCACAACACGAAGGTCATCACGTTCTAAGGCTTATGCAGATTGGCTGGCGCATCGGGCATGCATGGCGTGACTCAACGAATTGCTCCATCTCGCCTCTCATACGCTATCGAAAGAGGCCGCCAAAACGCCGCAGGACCACGCAACACGTTTGCGGAAAAGTCTCAATGAAGCACAGAATATAGCTCTTTGCTGATACTGAGGGGGTTTCTAGGATTGAATCGTGCGCTATTGGATTTGGTGAAAGCATTTAAAGTTCGTTGAATTTCTGAAAGCTGATAACATGACTGTTCTTTTGATCCGGTTGAAGCAGGTCTCGTCAATTTGTTTGATCCCAGGGTCGCAAACGCACTTGCATCCCAGCTCTTCTCTAGGTAATATTCCTTCGTTCCACACTTCACTCGCGCTCGAAACAAAGGTGCCTTTTCTTTTCTCCTCATCTGTTGGCGCATACGTACAGTACTGGAAGTCTGAGTGTCGGTACCAGAAGTTTGAGAAATGATGCACTTGTTCAGGCTTTAATAGCATCACAGCCGCCAGGCTATGTACTGGCGCATTACCCCATCGCTCGTAATAGAAACCGCCATCTTCGTCCAGGAAGCAGAACATATCCCGGTACTGTGACGAGCAAAAGAAGTCCATATCCGCAATTTCAAAGTTCTACCAGAAGTGGCACATGTTCCATAGGTCACCGCTTGTGTCGCGATTGCGTAGCAATGCCAGGAAGTATCTAAAGGGCCAGCGAGTATATGAAGCGGCCATCATAGATGTCCAGAGCGACGTTGTAGAGTAGTGCATAGCCGATTTATGAAATAAGAGTTTACGAAAGAGGGATGCTGCCGTGCGACCATTTTCCTACAGCGTGATCGTGTACCTGTATATTTTACCATGCTTGGCCATCTCGACAAAGAGATCGTGTGTTATCGAACAGGTAAACGAGATATCGGGCTCGACGCGCCAATACCACTTGTAGGGCTGGAAGGGGGGGGGGGTCGTAGAAGAAGCTACAGGGGAAATGTCAACTAGTGAATGGCATGATACGTGCGCGAAAACGTACCCCGATTGGAACCTGCATGAATGATGGTAAATCTCCACGCCTGCATACATGATATTTTTGCGCTGCATATTGTCCATGTCCTCTCGGGCTTTCGTCTTGTCGATCCACCCAGGGTGTCCCCACATGCTCGCTGGGATGTTCTCGAAGTCCATATCTGCTCCTGCGCCAGCCTCCGTCACTCTCGTCGGAAATTCATCACTTCACGGTTCGTTATTGAGGTACACCCAAGGATAGCCAAAATTCTCGTTGAACTGCCTCTGTACACTTTTGACGCTTGCCACTGCGCCGTCCACGTCCGAGTTTCGTGCAAGCATCACTATTGTTGCATTGGCCCGTATGGTGTCATTCAACGCAGGTTCCTGTCAACCAACGTAGAAATGAGGATCAAGGTTTGTTGGTGGGCCGACAACATTGAAGCTGCGAATGTGAAAAGCAAGCTCAAGCAGCAGTATGAAGGCTACAAAAAAACAGAGCTTTCCAGTGCCGCGACACGAAGCGACTGAGACGATGCGCAGGATTTCCATGTCGAGCCTGTCGAAAGCGTAAGGGGAGTATGACGGTCGTGAACGGTTTCTGGAGGGGACATGACTGACGGCGCCATGAGTGATGTTGAACTCGAAGCAATCAACAGATAGTCCACCACCTGTGTTAGTAGGGCTATTAGCAAGATGTATGTTCTCTACGCGGCGCTTAGATCTATTATCAAGTCTGTTACAGCGTTGGACCGTGCTACTCGCCATTGACACTACCTAGCCAAAGGCCCTCGCTTCCACGCTAGAGATATCGCGTTTGCGTCCTATGCAGGTCTAACCAAACACGATCATACGTTAGCATCTTCACTATGGTTCCCTCCAGATGATAGCATTCCCTTTCTCAGCTTGGTGTCTGTAATCGATCAGACTAACTAGCACGTCAGCCAAGTAACCAATTGCTTCAAGGAGACGGACCTTTGCGGACCCCTTTGAACGCCACCGGGCTTGAACGTGTGGCTAAACGTCGGTGATTATCATTAGTAGGCTGGACAGGCGCTGCAGCTGCCAAACACGCGTTGACATGCAGACGGAGGCGTTTTCGCGGTTCTGTGTCTCACCATGCGCAACTGGAACATATCGAATCATCGTTGGAACGAAGCGAAGGTGGATAGCGAGAGTGGTCTTGGCTGTGGTACATGTACGAAAGAGTCGAGAGGAAGGGTGGTCAGGGGACAGTGGTAACACAAACAGACAATGGGGAATGTCGTCCTAGCACTGGGCTTTTGCGTGGACTGATTGGGTCGAGTTGCTGCGTAGAAACAAGGTAGTGCACAAAGCAAGTTGACTGAACTGATGAGCCTGTGTTCGCATTTCGATCGGAACAAGTGAGTGGCAGGGATGCCACGTGAGAACGGTACGACGACCAAAGCAGACTTGGGTGCAGAGCTATCTCAAATAGGGTAGCATGTCGTAACAAGAATTGATCGTTTGACTGATACCAAGCAAAAGGTAAGAGCATCAAGGGAGAAGCGAGTATGATGGGATTGCAGAATAACGATTAGCAGCAAGAACCAAAAGATGTCGACGTGGGTATGCCCGCAGTTACTCCAAACATAACGCATCAGAAAGCCAACTGCCGTGAGGCACCCAAATCTCGATTTCCCGCCTAGATTTTCCGAGCCGTGAGGCTTCCTCTCTTATTGTGTGTGGTCCATCAAGATTGGCTAGCCTTGATGTAATGTCGTGAGTCGTAAGGTTGGGAAGGAGTGTTGGTTGATAGACCCTGTTTATGGTGAGGGATCAGAATCGGCGGTCCAGATAGTCAACACGTGCTTTGAAGCCCTTGACTATCTCCCCAATACGACGTACTTTATCGAATTCGACTTGGAGCTCGTCGATCTCGCGAAGTATGGATCGGAAACGGGCGATTTCAGCATCGGCCATTTGCATTGCGTTGCCAGCGCGGTCGTACTGCACCTGGGTCGCCGTCTGAGTCTGTTGGGTAAGCTGCGATGCCATCAGCACTTCATGAGTCTTCGAGAGCTTCGCGATCCGTCTCGCCAGCTTACGTATTGCCATCGCTGCTGTATCGAGTACATCAGACGATCAAAGTGGGCGCCGAGCGCCTGCAAACTGGTGGGATCCAGGAGTAATCGGCCTTGGCTGGATGCTCTCGAAGCGGCGCGGGATGAGCTGCTGCCCTGTTGCGATGCGGCCGTTGCAATCTGTGCTTGGAGATATCGCTGCTCTGAGGAGTTGAGCCCCAGTTCAGAGACCCGAACGGTGGACATGTGCACATTATCTTAAGGACATTGTCGGGACGCTCCTCAGCCTACAAGCAGCTAGCAGCCGTCGTACGCTGTGGGTTTGTTGCACGTTACAGCACCCGCAAAAGGAAGCCTCAGGCGTTGTGATGGCAGGAAGAGGGGAGCGCAATGGCAGGCGAGGCGCCAAGAACAGCCGTGGGCTCAGCCGCCGAGAAGAAGCAACGATCGCATGAACCATTCGTCTCATCACACACACCAGAGTGACCATCCGCATCCCCTAGTTTCCGAGTGGGATGATTCGCCCTTGTCTGTTGCTACACCACCGTGTGCAACATCCCTCAGCTCAGCGTGCACCGCAACCCGCGTGGGACTCAACGGTTGTGCTTACCAGTAAACAGCCGTGAAAAGGAACCTGACATCCACCTCCCCTTACCGAGTCCCCCTGTAGTCCATCGCCTCGCTAGCCCAGGTGCAGTCTCAGTTTGAACGAACACGCAGCAGCCGTGTACGCCTCTCCGGCGTTGTCTTGCCTGTTAAGGGCCAGGGTGATGGATTTTGCCGGGAGGTTGAACCAACCCCCGCCATCTTGCGCGGAGTTGCACGGGAGGGCAGGCCCCACAACAAGAAGGTGATACCGGCAGATGAACTGGACTGGTGTGATGCTGACTTAGCAATCTACTTCAACTGCACCGACTGATCAGCAGCTCACGTGGCAGCCTTACCTTGGACGTACCGGAGACACCCCTCCGAGATCGAGGAACGTCAACGACCTACCGGGCTAGTGTTGTCCATGCGGACTACCGCAGTGAAGAAATCTGGGGTTATGACGATATAGTGCTAATAGCCTCAAGTCGTGTCACTGCGTAACTTGACGTTTCTTCGCAAGTTCTAACGCTGTCATTTCTCTCACTCAGATAGGTCAGCCAGCTACCGGATGCCATCTGCAGTGATCATGAGGTTCTTTCAGTGCATGCAAACTATAATATCATTCACAACAGCCGTCAACGCTGTCATCTTGCAGAATGGACAGGTTCGAGAAACTCACTTCCTGGACACCAGAATTGACAACATTGGCAACGGCTGGAACTCAACAGCGTGGGCTACATACGGAGCCAACTCCTCTCAGCTCTCATACAAGGGTCGATGGGATAGCCAACATGTCTCCTGGTGGGCAGCACCTGGTCTCAAGTTTGCGTTTGAGGGCGAAGATGTAGCCATCACCTTTGGCCAGCATACATCAAATGGCGTACTGATAGCTTACCGCGTCGCGGGGCTCGATTGGCAATTCACCAATATCACCACGAATGCAACTCATCACTTGGTCTCTGCAGGAACTGTTGGTCTGAACCTTACACAGCCAGATCAGTTACCGCTGGCTTTCGAGATGAGAGTGACGAACTGGGGCTACGGAGTCCAAGTCTCTGCCGTCCACCTTTCCACTGGCTCGAAGCTTATCAGAGTACCGAACTTCTCAAAGTCGATTGAAGTCATCGGGGATTCGTTAAGCGCTGGAATGTATACTTCTTACGAAGCCTTCAGTGGCTTCGGCTACGCAATCGGCGCCGGACTTGGCGACGCCGAGTTCAGCATAACTGCGCATCCAGGCATCTGTCTGCACGATGCAAACTGCTGGGGCAATCTCCGAGGCCAAGAACATCAGTGGTTCGAAACATACGATACCAACGGCCGCGCCGAACAGATTCACGGCAACGCATCCGAGCCCTGGGACTTCTCCGCACACCAGCCAGCAGACATCGTCCTGATCAATCTCGGCACCAACGACAACAACACGGCCAATAACGTCACGAATCAAGAGTACTACGACTCGTACATCTCCTTTGTCTCCAAAGTCCACGTAGTCTACCCCAACGCGCAAATCATCCTCATGTCGCTGTGGAACGGCTTTGCGCGGCGCGGGAACACGTACCACCAAGTCGGCGCCCTCACCGACGAAATCTACAGCGTGTACAAGCACTACGAGGCCGAGGGCTACGTGCACTACTTCAACAGCACTGGCATCCTGCAGCACAACGACATCGGGCCGCAGTACCACCCGACCGACTTTGGCCACATCAAGATCGCGAGCCACGTGCTGCAGTACCTGCGCATCAAGTTCGGCTGGGAGTTTGCGGCGACGGGGCCAGAGGTGCAGCACGAGACGCTGTACTGGAACGATGAGTCGGGCTATTAGCGTCGCGGGTTGAGGGGACAAGTACGCGTGCACGTGTGTGTGTGTGTGTGTGTGTGGGAGAGCGTAAGGATTAAGATTTGCAGTGGTGGAGAGAGAGTCTTGGGCATTTGCCAATCTCGATCGTCTCGCGCCGTAACGTACATACAAGAGAGTACTGTAATGCCTAGCTAGGACCAGGGGGTATATACACCAAAAAGGAAAACGTAAAAAAAATAATTGGAGGAAGCTCATCCAAGACCGCTATGCACAGAGGTTTCCTGAAGAAAGGAAAGACAGCCCCGTGGGGTCCAGTGTACGGCAACACCCAACTACAGCGCATAGTTCTCGGCATGTAGGAAGATCTCGTCCCGCTCGCCGTCGCTCCACACGCTCCGCTGCAGATCTGCGACCGTCTCGCTAACGCTGACGCGCATACCAGGCGGACCGCAGATGAAGACGCAGGTGCGGCGTCCAAAGCCCTTGCTCAGCCCCTTGAGCAGGAACGGAATATCCGGACGTCCGTACTCTGTGCTCCAGCCGTCCTTCTTCTTGACGGCCGCAGGGAGGAAGGCGAAGCGCATCAGGTTCTTCTGGAACTCGGTGGGGGTCGAGGGAAAGCCGAAGTCGAAACCCTGCACGTTGGAGGGCTCGCCTGGGTCGTACATGTCTGGGTTTATGGCGGCTGCGTTGGATTTGATGGCTTGCGAGATGTCGAGCGAGAGATTGCGGTCCGTGCGGCGTGCCGTCGTGGGTTCGGGCGCGGGCGAGATTATGTCGTGGTTTGATGATGTGTCCGAGTAGCTGCTCTGGTAGCTTGGTCGGGGAGGCGCGAGGTGTCTCACGTGTGCTTGGGGGAGCGCGGTGATGTGGTCTTCGTTCTCGCGGCGTAGTTCGTTTTCCTTCTCCGGGTCGCCTTGGGCTTCGTCACGGATCAGGGCCGAGTGACGCTTCGAGGAGATGCCAGATATGCCGGAGAGGCGGTGGTCTGCAAAGTTCTGGAAGGCATCGTTGACTTTGTCGTGGAAGAACATCGACACAGGCCGTGTTGGTGTCTTTGCGCTGACGAGTCCTCCGCCTACGACTCGTTTCGCTGCGGTGATGTAGAATTGGCATTCTACGCTCTCTGGAGGCGCAAACTCGCGGCAGATGCGCAGTTCTTCTTTGAACCATTCCATCGTCTCGGGACGCTTCAGTGCCCAGATGACGTGGATCTTGCGCGTGACAGCTTTGCCGTCGCGCATCTTCTTGATGAGGCAGAGAAGCTGCGAGATGATCGCGGTGATGCCACTGCCTCCAGCGATAAGCACGACATCGTCGAATGCTTCGATGCGCCGTTGCATGCCACCGTATGGTCCATCTACAAAGGCACGGTATGTGTGCCACGGACCGTGTGTCAACGCGCTTTCGACCACCTTCTTCGTGAAGCCACCGAACGGTCTAAAGACAAGGACCATGTCTCTGTAGCCCTCCCCGTACTCCGAGGGGAAGTCATCGTCGCACAGCGATGCGATGGTGAAGGGATGGTTCTCGAATACTGAGATACCGGGCATCCGGAGGTAGACATACTGCCCAGGTCTCCACTTGGTCTGGGTGGGGATCGTGATCTTGACAGCATTCTCCGGCATGAGTGTTACAGCTGCTTCGTCTCCGATGAGCCACGATAACCGGAACGGGTTCGACCAGTTCAAAAAGAACAAGCGCATGAAGTACGAAGATATCCAGATGCCGAGGGTGGAGAAAAGGTAGTGCCAGGAAGTGAGGTAGTTGTTGCAATGCCAAAACATCATGCCGAGGAAGACCATAGCGACAGGTACATGGAGGGCTACGAAGAGCTCATACATCCGATGGCGAAGCGGCGCGATCGAGTGCGTGCACAGGAAGCATAGCGGCACGAAAGCGGCGATACCTATACACATGTTAGCTTGACCGTCTCCAAACACGGTGACACAAATATTCAGTTATACGTACCAGTACCGTAGGCATAGAAGCCGCTCTGCTGGAAGAAGCTTTCGAAGACTTTTCGAGCGCCTTTCTCCCAGATTGGAGTGACGTAGAAGGGTACGGTATGCAAGATGCTAAGCACAAGGCACAAGTAGGCCGCCCACCTGTGCAACACATTCAGCCGCTCGTGGCTGATACCAGTCACTATTGTGATCAGGTTGGCCTTCATTGAGAGCGCAACGATCCATGGTAGCAAGGCGACTGCCATCATGCCAGCACGAACGGCAAGTGGTGGCGATCCATAGGCGATGCTCTGCCAGAACAGGGGCTGGGGTAAACAGCAGTAGAGTATCCCTACCGCAAAGGCCAACAGTACGATGACAATGACGCTCAATGAAGGAAACACCAGTGGCCTCCAGCCTTTGCGGATGTTGATCTGTCGAACTGGTCGATAGAAAATGAAACGAAAAAGGGCCACCAAGTTATTGATTGGCCTGACTGACGACACACTGGACTGTGTCTTTGGCCCACTTGGCAATGGGCCTTCTCGAGGGAAGAACTTCATAGTAGACTTGTCAGTATAGAGAACTGACATCTCGTAGTCTGTATCGGGGGAGGATGTCGCCGAGGATTGTAATACCTCTTCTTGGTGTAGCGCGGTCCGGATCTTATCCGTGAACAGGTGATAGTAGCGCAGCAGCGCAGCGATGGTGAGTAGCGGTATGCAGAAGTAGACAAAGGCAAGAGCGTATTTGCCACTCTTGTTCCAAGGGTCCAATGTGTTGGCTTCTATCAATCCTGATGGACTTGTGCTGTTGTATGGTATGTTTAACCGTCGTACGAGCGACGCAACGACGTTTGCGACATCACGCTGCGCATGTGTAGCTGTGGTTTCGATGTTCCCCAGAGCCAGCCCTGATTGGCCCGTTATTGCTTCTACTATCGCCGGCATGTTGGTCGTTGGTGTTCGTGTGCGCAAAAGTTTAAAGCTCGTAGAACCTGCTGCCAGCAAAAGCTGGATCGCAGAGTTGATTTGGCCAAGTCCGGCCGATGATGAGGTTGGGACAGCGATTGCTTATAGAATAATCGGGAACACGCTTCTACATGGGTACGAGTGTGGAGTGGCGTAGGTCGTGTTCATGCGGTGTGAAGGCGTAGTAGAGCGAACCGGATTCGACGTGCCTGTGTAACCGACCGATGTGCGCGGCTTACGTGTTGCAATGCAACGATATCCTGCTCTTCATCTGTGTAGAGTTGTGATTTTTCGTCTTGCTTCGGATCGAGGGCGCATGGAGACCGAAGACCGTCTTCTGACAACAGCGATCAGATAACGTGCGTGAGCGGCGGCCCAGTGCGACCCTTATGTTCCGTACTTGGAGTGGAGAACGAGTCACACGCATGGTCAAGGGCATCTGTATTGTGGCAGCAAATGGCGAATCTTACTCAACCGCTCGCAATAGCCGGCACTATTGGACCAAGGTGTGATAACGATTTGAACATGGGTACCAAATAGGAACTGACGGACCCAGGCACTATCACATTCGCGGACTGCACGGACGATGCGTATTCTGAAATCCTGCATCGACGGTATGCACTGTGCGGGATAGAAGTTGTGACTGGTTGGAAGATACGGAATCTGCCAATGGGGCGAGAACGGGGTCTAGGGCAGTAGCACCGTGGGTAAGTCTTTCAAGCGGATGGCGTTTTCGGTTGCAGCGGGCCATCGACTCGATCCGTTCCCCGTTTCCTGCTGCAGAGCATGCGCTGTCAACGCAAGGGGGGAGTCGTTTTGAGAAGTCGTACAGCTGCAATGCTCGTTCGAAATCCTTCTCCGTTCCACGTTGCATCCAAGAGTCGTCATCATGGCAACAGCTGAGCAGATTCTGCTCACGAGTCCTGTCCATTGTGATAGCGGCCTGGGCGAGAAAGCGACTGCGAGACAGATCACCTCGTGGGCGTACGGTCGAATCACAGCCTCTCAAAGCATGGTGACTTTGGGCTCTAACTCTCCGAACCATGCTGCGGAGCCCCCAAATGGGCTGGCTTCGGTTCGCATGACTTGAGTGCAGGCGAATTGGAGAATTGGAATCGCAGTGCATTGACTGGAGGAGTGCAGACGATGCATGGGCAGCAGAGATGTGGAGCGGGGTTGGCATGGACGTTCTGAGGTTTGAGTGGTCGTCGAAGCGCCGACCATCCCAACCAGGACTAGCCCAAGATCAAGCTTTGGGATGTGCGGTGGTTCCATTGCTCCTGAGATTCTGGGTCCTGATCCGGCTGTGGAAAAGATTGCCTTCAAGGACCAAGACAAGCTTCGTATAGACGGCCCATGCCTCTCCCGTCCCTATTACGGCAAGCACGGAAGAGTTTGCGGCACAGCAGACAGCAGACAGCAGAGTGACATGTCATTGTCGAGCTGGTGTTGTCTTGGTCACCATGAGATACAGAACTGCGTTGATAGTTTGGAACTGGCCACCATGAGATACAGAACTGCGTTGATGGTTTGGAACTTGATGTTGAAGATGGAGTCTTACCTGCGGTCTCGCCATTCGAGCGGTCGCATCTGCTTCATCACGGCGGTGTAACAAATCGCCATGACAGCACCAGCCCAGCCAGCAATCCACCTTCGACTCCTCCCCGTGATATCGCACAAACAGCTACCCCATCCGAGCGGCACCTCCTAGGCGCCCAGCGGCCTCTTTCGAGGCCGACCCGCCGTGCAAAGCGTTCCTCATCTAAGCGCCAGCCCTACAGCACACAAGTGTGTTTTTCGGCCCGCACGGGGGACCCTGGATGGGACACGGTGTCTGGCTTCTAGACGGTTACGCGCTCGCTGGTGTGCTGGATGGCTGCAACTTTAATCGAGCGTGCCGGGGTGTGCCGGAGCGTGCCGAAGTGCAGCCGTGTGGGGTGCGTGTGTGTGCAAGTGGTGCAGGTGGGTAAGGCGAGCGGTTGGGCGGTGTGTACCTGCAGGAGACGGCGATACGAGGGTGATGAGGTGTGAGCTTGAGTGTGGGTAGAGAGAGATGAGGTGTGAGCTTGAGTGTGGGTAGAGAGATGGTGTATATTATTAGTAAGGGCTAAATAGCTACAATACTTAGGCGTAGTAGAGTAATAGGGTATGTTGTAAGTAAGAGCTGAATAGTAATACTTAAGTTTAGTAGAGTAATAGGGTATGTTGTAAGTAAGAGCTAAATAGTAATACTTAAGTTTAGTAGAGTAATAGGGTATGTTGTAAGTAAGAGCTAAATAGTAATACTTAAGTTTAGTAGAGTAATAGGGTATGTTGTAAGTAAGAGCTAAATAGTAATACTTAAGTTTAGTAGAGTAATAGTATATATTAGTGTAAGAGCTAAATAGTTATACTTAAGCGTAGTAGAATATTAGTATGTATTGGTGTAAGAGCTAAATAGTAATACCTAAGTAAAGTAGAGTAATAGTGGAAATAATCAGTAAGAGCTAAATAGCTATACTATCTACGTGTAGTAGGGTAGTAGTGTATACTAGTAGTAAGAGCTAGGCAATTATAGTGGGATGTACTTGGGAGTAGGTAGAGCAATAGTATGTATTAGCAAGGGCTAGACAATTAGAGTAGTGTGTACTTGAGAGTAAAGAGCAATAGTGTGTATGAGTGAGGGCTAGACGATTAGAGGAGTGTGTACTTGAGAGTAAAGAGCAATAGTTACCATCTAACAAGGACTATGGACTGTAGTGTGTACTTGACCCAGCTAGCATGACGCTATGGTGATGAAGAATTCTGGTTTCTTGATTCTTTCACGCTCTCCAGCGCCTGTGAATATGCCTCCCTCCTAGAAAGCAGCCAACCATGGGCTATACAGAATGCAAGTGCAGAAAAAGGACGTCTAGAAAGGCTGCGGTGTTTGTGGATTAAAAGGATAGAGTGTCCGGTCAGCGTCGCTCCTGTTCGGCGTGGGGGCGAGGCTGGGGTATGTCGGGCTACATGAGGCTGGTCGTCTAGACCTTGACGCTGGCGCGGGAGTGTGCAGAGTGTGGCCGTTCTAGGGTGGTCAGCTTGGGTTGGTGTGTGTGCACGTGTTGCAGGTAGGGTACCTGGAATGTCCATTGTCTGTGGGTGCCTTGCTGCGAGCGAGCTGCTGGCGGGCGCAGTGTCCTTGTTGGGAAAGAGGGAGTGCGTGGGAGCTCGATAGGGGGCGTCTTGTCGTGGCGGGGAGGTGGCGGCTGCCTTGTTCAGTCGCTCTTCGGCCTCTCGCAATCTCTTGTGCAAAGCCTCGAGCTCTTGTGCTTGTGTGCTGACGGCTTGCTTCCTGACATGGCGTCAGCGGTAGCTGGGTGGGGGGGAAGGGGCGTGGATCGAGACGCACTTGTCGTGGACCGTCTTGTCCAGGGTGTCGAGACTGCTGTCGAGGTTGAACAGGGAGTCGAGCTCGTTCATGAAGTTGCGGGCAACGGTGCTGGATCCGTCAGAACAGGCGGCGGGGGCTGTGCTAGCGGGAGATCGTACGACTGCGGGCGGTTGTTTGGCTTCCAGGCGTGGTCAGGGTCCTCCTGCACGGTGTTCTGGTGCTGCATGGTGAGAGGTGGGGGAGGGCGAGCTTGGTTTCAGGGGGAAGGTGGCGTGAAGAGGGGGGGAGGCAACGGACGGAGGCAGGTGGTGTGGAGGTTGGGTGAGCGGGCAGCTGGTTATAGGGAGGCAAGCGGCAATGTTTCCAAGGACATGGGCATGGGCGTGGGCGTGGAATGGGGCATGAAGAGGGGGTCCTTTGATAGAGATGCGATTGCTTGGTGATTAATCTGCGGAGCGGAAAGGGGTCGTCGGCCAAAGCGCGTTGCACACAGACAGCTCCAGCTCCACGGCGTCGATCCCTGGTGGAGCTGTCGGGCAGGAACAAGACACGGCCATGCCCAGCGCCGTGTGGGTGGCGCGATCAGCGAAGAGCAAGAACGACCGGCTCACCGTCGCCGTCGCAGTCGCCGTCGTAGTCGCAGTGGAGAGACGAGCAATCCGGGGTGGAAGCGAGGGGAGCGTGCCAGCGGGCGAGTGTGCAAGCGGGCAAGCGTGCAAGCGTGCAAGCGGGCAAGCCAGCGCCTGCACCGCCTAGCGGCCGCTGATTGCAGATTGCAGATTGCATATTGCCATGCGCCGTGCGCCGCAACACCAACGCCGGCCGCGTCGACGGGTTTTCCATCAACGCGCCCTCCCATCGCCAAACGCCCAACGCCCAACGCACCGCCCCTCCCATTCACGTGACGCACCCTGCCATGCCCGTCTGCCTCTCGTAAACGTCGCCCTCGCCCTCGCCCTCCATCGTCGTCGCCGTCAACGTCGTCGTCGTCGTCGTCGTCGTCTTCCTCGTCGTCGCCCTGGCGCCCATCCCACCCCAGCCCGCACGCCCGCCGCGCGCCCCAGACGCCGTGCACCCGGCCCGGGGCATGCCGGCGAGCGTCTCCGCCTACACCACTCTCGAGTCGCTCCTCATCTTCCAGTGCCTCAAGAGCTATGGCGTCACCCCCAACGCCTTCACCAAGACGTCGGAGCTGCTCAAGGCCAACCCCGACATCACCGGCCACAGCTTCTTCCAGAGCGGCCGCCTGAGCCCCGATGCCCTGCGCAGCTTCTACCTCGAGCGCCTGCGGAGGGAGCTGGACCTCGACCACGCCCACGCCCACGCCCACGCCCCCGACACGCCCGCCCGCCATGCAGAGAACCCCAAGAAGCGCAAGGCCGCGGGCCCCACCCTGCCCACCGTCCAGGACTCGCTCCAGTACACCCACCTGATGCCCAAGCTCGTCGACAAGCTGTACGCCACCTACCGCACCGAGATGCTCGACCACATCCGCGCCGACGAGCTCCGCTACGAGAAGCTGCAGCGCGACGTGGAGAGCATCGAGCGCGGCGAGTGGGATGAGCAGCTGCACGCACGCCTCAACCGAAGGACCCCGTCGCCGCGCAGTCCCAGCCTGGCCAGCAAGTCGCCCCGTGTGCCCCAGAGCCCCTTGCCCCAGAGCCCCTTGCCCCAGCCTGCTGTCCAGAATGGCGCACGGGGACCAGAGCGACCGCCGCAGACACCACAACCGGAACCTGCTGCTGCTGCCGCACCCAAGACTTCACCGTCTCCCAGGAAGAAAAAGGACAAAGCATCGACGCCTGCTACATCACAACACGCCGCTGCTGCCACACCTCAACAACCTGCTGCTGCTGCTGCTACGTCACCAAGCCCCCACCCAACCCAGCCTCAGCCTCAGCCTCAGCCTCAGCTCCAGCCTCAGCTCCAGCCTCAGCTCCAGCCTCAGTCTCAGTCTCAGTCTCAATCTCAGTCTCAGTCTCAGTCTCAGCCCCCACACCTCCACCAACCTCCACCACCAAGCGCAACATACAACGGCCCTCCATACCCACTTCTCTCGCCCTACCCTCGCGGACAGCCACCACTCCAACCCAGCCTCCAGCAAGGCCACGCTCGTCCCCACCCTCAGTCGCCTGCCCCAGGGCCGCCAGGGCCGCCACACCAGCCCCAACCTATTCAGCCCTACGCGCCCAACGGACCACCTCAATATGGACCACCCCACTTCTCCCCCACCCAACGCTTCCCACAGCAGCCGCCAGGGCCACACTCTCCCACCATGCACACACCACAGCAGCACAAGGCCTATTTCCCGCACCCGGGCCCGCCATCTCATCCTCCCCAGCACTTGAACCACCCACCGCCACCCCAGGCCGGCTTCATGCTCCCACCCTTCCAGGTTTCTCCTCAGGATCCCTCGCGCGTCCACCATCCGCCGATCACGACACCACAGAACCCTCAGGTGTCCACACCGATCAACAAGCGATCTTCCTCTCAGTCCCATCACCACACGCCAGGCGTCAACGCCAGCAGGCCGGGCGCGCCGCCTATCCATCCGTTGGTAACCCAGGCCCGGCAGTCCTTCTCCACTCCACGAAACAGTCGCTCGCCACACAGCGCCATAAGCACACCACGATCGGCAAAAACTTTCTGGAAATCTCAAGCCTCTGCTACACCCGGCGGCGCCCCAGCAACACCGAGGCCTGCCATAGAGCCCATCGACGACTTCGTGCCACTGAGCGCTTCGAAACCAAGTCCAGTCAAGCCCAGGTCACAGCGGAAGCCAAGAGGGAAGGGCAAAGCGAAGGAGAGGGAAGATGAGAAGACGTTGGAAGAGAGGCCAGTGCCGGAAACGGAGACACAACCAGAAACACCCCTACCAACGAGTTCGCTGGAAGTACCTGCCCCCGACTCAGGTACTCGACAAGGGCGGTCACGGCGTAAAGCACCCGCGAAGCGCGGGAGACCTGGTAGTGTTGCTTCTTCACGCGCAGGTGGGTCTATTCGAGACCGTAGCAGGAGTCGGTCTATCCTATCCCACACCGACACCATAGCCGACACGGACTCCCAAGCCGGCCATCGAATCAAAACCGAGCGTAGAGGTTCCATGGACGATGGAATCGAGGAAGAGCCAGTGAACACACCTTCGCAGATGACGACACGCCGACGAGGCGCCGCAACCACAACAGCGCCCCTCTCAACGCGCCGGAAGCGCAACGCCCGCGAAGCCTCACTCGCAGAGTCCGAAGACACCCCCGGCACACCCGGCCCACCTCGTATCGTTCTCGCACACCGCAACTTCCACCGCACCTGCCAGCCCATGCTCGACGACATCACCTCCCACAAGCACGCATCCATCTTCACTGTAGCCGTCCGCCCCAAAGACGCAGAAGGCTACTACGACATCATCAAGCGTCCGACGGACCTCTCCACCATCAAGAAAGCCCTGACCAACGGCGCAAAATACGTCACCGCCACTGCCTCGGACACGCCCATTGGCAGCCCTGGCGGCGCGGGCGCGACAATCGAGCTGCCTGTCAGCAGTGACGTTGTGCCACCCAAGGCCATTGTGAACCCCGCACAGCTGGAGAAGGAACTCATGCGCATGTTTGTCAACGCCATGATGTTCAATCCGGGCGAAAAGGGGGTCGTGGAGGATGCGAGGGAGATGTTCGAGTCTGTGCAGAGGAGCGTCTCGAGCTGGCGCAACGTGCATGGCAGAAATCAAGGAAGAGCGGATCAAGGCGAAGGCACGCCTATGGAGGGTGAGGAGGAGGGAACAAGCAGCAAGCGTAGGAAAGTGTAGAACCATGTCCCCGTGCTCGGCAGCTCTACGCCCGGACATGGATGGCACCAAACCTGACCATGTTCACATGCATCAATCACCATGAACCCAAGCTTTCTGTCTTGTGCTGCCCGTGTGGTACAAGTATCGTACGAACCAGCGTAGACTTGTCTCAATGTCTTGCAACACATTGAATTCCATGTAGATGGGCGGTATCTCTAGAGGTGGTCAATGTTGGCACGCAACCAAGCCTCTCATCGCAGCCAACTCGAAGGGATGGAGTTGTACTTGTGCATAGCTAGAGTTGTACTTGTGCGTAGCATGGACTGGGCAGAGAAACCAGCAGTCTGTTGCTCAGTTGCGCGACAAGTATATCCTCACGGTGACAGACGCTTCAGGCCTGTGGCGCCGTGATGTATCCACAGTAGGTGTAGCTACACCGACAGATTATCATACGCCAGATGTGGGACTCATGGCGAAAAGGCGGTCGGGCCTTTGTCTGCTTGCAGGTGCGTTCGCACGGGAGATGGGGTTGATCATGCCCCGCTTCCGTTGCATGCAGCTTGTTGTACCAGTAAGATGGCAAGCCGCGCGTGGAGGTGGGTCTTGGCGCTCCAATAAATCGATTCTTGGGGCTGCTCGGTTCGTCATCTGCTGGCGTGATGTGTGGTCTTTGGATGACGAGGAGTGAGTTGTCAAGCGGGAAACCGGACAGGCCGCAGAGCCGCGCCATAGCGAACATGTTCGCATGATATGGCTCTGTTTGGTAGTATTGGCTCTGCGTACTTAAAGAAGTGGGATGGCTCGGAAAAGTAGAGTAGACAGAAGGACATTCACATTGGAGAGAGCTAGAGCTACCCCACATCGCACTAAGCCCTACCAGGACCCCAAACCAAACATCGAATCCTGATGGCGTCTCAGCGTCGAACACCACGAAATCGCAGTAGTAAGTCTGACTTGCCCAATGATACTGCTACATGCCTTGACTGCCTGACCCGCAAGCAAGGCTGTAAGGCAGCACGCGTGCGACGTAAGGCTTACGGGCGCCACAGCCAACCCCGCCAACATGACTGTGGCCATGCTTGACCGTGCCGTACCTTATACCTCGCTGATGCACGACTGGGTGCAAGGCTCTCCACAACACTTTCAGGATCGCCTGGTGCTGATCGGCTCTCCTGACGGGGATTACAACCCCTCTCATTCGCACCTTCCGGCCACGCCGTACCTATACCCGCCGTCGATTCACAGCAGCTCATCCATGGCGCCTATGCGTCGCCAACCCTGCGCATCCACCGCCTCCAATCACCCGCCTTCGCTAACCTCCTGCCACACACGAACCGATACCAGTACAGACAGCTCCGTCTGCACAGGCGTCGCGGATCAGATTCTGGGTTTCTCGTTGCTAGAGGAAGTCGGTGGCGTGTTGGTACAGCCGTTTTCCGAAGTGGAGGCGCCCGTTTACGAATGTGTGTTCTGGTTCTTGAACTGCCATTACTTGACGCAAGACAGGAATGAGTGGAAAACACACTGCCTCAGCCACTTCCACGGCGAAGATCCACCACGTTCTGTAATGTGTCCGTTGTGCGGCTGGGAGACATCCCGCAGTCACGGCTCAGAAGCATGGGGCCTTCGAATGCACCATCTTGCGGACGGACACTTTGCGTTTGGTCAAAACTTGCGCACATCGCGGCCGGATTTCCATCTCTTCCACCATCTTTGGCAGAAGCGTCTCATCGGCGACCAAGACCTGAAAGAGTTGAAAGGTGGCAACCACAACCTGACACACGCGCCGAGTAACTTTGTGACAACACAAGGACGAGGGCCGCTACGCGAGAGAAACGGTAGAGGCGTCGGACGGCAGAGGTTGCAGCACGTCCCCGAAGGACAGACACGCCGCCGCTAACTTTGATGCTCTTTCTCTTCACACCAGTACCGGCTGGCTTCGGCATCTCGCAACTCATGAAGCGCTTTCATATGATACCCTACTCTTTTTCTACCACACGTACGCTCCGTGTGCTTCTGTTATATTCCATAACACAGACTGAATCGGAATGATCGTTGGCGTATTGGTGTCATTCTACCATTCGTCAATTTCTTACAAGTCCAGGTATAATGAACGTCTGCATGCTGGAAATGTTCAATATATACAGTAAAATTCATGCTCTTTCTCAAGCAAAACACAAAACAAGAGAATGGGACGTGTGCGGCACCCGGCTTATTCATCTTCTTAACCTCGAGCTTTTGGCATCGTTGTTGTCCAAATATGCTGGTTTCTCTCGCGTCTCATTCGACATCTCTAGGTACCTTCCAACTCAAGCATTGCATCCCCATTCGATCTTACCATCATAAAGTGTATGTTCGCTGACAAATCAGGGCGCAAGTTCAAGCTGGCGTTTTCAGGTTGGCAGTACATTCGGTACCAGAAATCAATCAATCACGAACGCCTAAAAGCCCATCGAACTCGCGGTACCGTAGATTGCGGCGGTAGTGCCTTAGTGCGTAGATATAAATCTCGTTTGAAGCGTCCCTTAACACCCATCCCCATGACTGATCCTCAACCTCACAGTCTACTAACAACCAGGTATACAATATGTTTTTGTACGTGGCGTCCAACAGGACCAACAATGTCAGTCCTTGGCTTTCAACGTCTCGCTTCCGGACTTGGATACCAGGACCCTTTTTGTAAAGGCCCGTGTGGCCTCAGTTCACTGAACTTCTTGCGATGCATCATCATCTCTACGTCTCCTTCGCACAGCAAACCAGCATGCCAAGCGCGCCTGTGGCTACTGCAGGGTCTATCAACAGTGGGACTGTCTCCCCGTTGCTGCGGCTCCCACCTGAGCTGCGCCTATTGATCTACAACAACATGGCTAGCGATGCGGAACGCCGTCTACCTCTGGACAAGGTGTTCCTCTATTACCACGATATAGATCCCGCTATCCTTCAGTGCTGTAAGCTCGTGCGTAGAGAAGCCCGCGCCCTTCTTCGAGACCTACGTCGGGACATTCCCCCTACGCTCGTCCTCACCCTCGACCTCCCCAAGACCCCCATGACCATCGACACTCCCAACTCTCGCAGTCTGAGCGCAGTCGTCCGTATGCTGCTCGGCGGCTACCACTACTGGCTGGAGCACTGGTCTTCGTCGTCCGCCAGCCACGTGCCCATGGGCTTCTGCGACTTCTTCCGGCGCTTCGAGCAGCCCCTTGCGCTGATGCAGAGCGAGAACTTCATCATCACAAACCAAAAGGAGCTCGAGGGCTACTACAGCCGAACACTGCGCCAGATGCTACGGGCACGCAGCTTGACGATATTGCTCCGCCTGAGTACGAGCTGCACGCAGCCACTAAAACCGGATGGCCTCGTCTATCTGCTGCCGCTCGGGGGCACTTTTGGCCCGTACGACCCACGCATCCTTTCCATGGACGTCGTTCTCGTCGTCAACACACAGCGAACATCCCTGTTCGAAAGCACAGTCCCTCTATCTGCACATGGGCCAATTAGACCTCTCCTTCGTGTCGGGCCACCGGACGCGACGAAGGACAGTCATGCCACGGATACGGATACGGAGTAAGCCATCGCTTCCAGCCAACCTTGGCACTTTCTACTTCGTCTCCTCAAGCAGACCTCGAGATTACCAGGTTGACGTCTTTGTTCCACTTGGCCGTATCTACAGCCAACCCCAGCTTTCCCAACGGAGGCCAATGGTCTCATGTAAAAATAGGACGAGTTTGCTGCTGGATGGAGTCGTTGGGATTTTTTGGATATATAGAGCCCTGAGTATAACGAGGACAAGCGTTGAGGTTTTGGTGATGCGATATCAGAACGTCGTGCGTTTAAAGTCAATACAGTCAGATCCATAGCACTATATCAGAACACAACCTGACACTGCGTTGCAGCTTGAGTTTTCCGTAACTGTAAAAAAAAGGGAGAATCGAAAGGAGAGAGCGAGAGAGAGAGAGAGAGAGAGAGAGAGAGAGAAACAGCGCAAGTTTGAATCGTCCCAGGGGTATTGATCAATACCCCGAAGCTACAAAAAAACCAACACTCAAACCCACCGCTCATATCCATCATCTACCCAACAGGATTTGACCCCAGGCACCAAACACCGTCTCAACATCCGTCTATCCATCCACCCATCCAACGACCACCAGCCCCCCCATCCCATCCTAGCCACACCAACAACCCAAAGAAAAGCCCACAAAAACACCAACCCCCAACCCCCAAGACCCCGAATCCCCCGCCAAAATAAAAATAAAAATCCAAAAAATCGTGAGTTCAGCACCCAAAGAATAGCACCCCCCTAGCTAGCTCAAAGCAAGCGCGCGCGGCGAGCTTAACCCGCCCCGCCCCGAGCCGCCCCGCCCCGCTCCCTCCAGACTAGCCAGAGCGGCGCCCGTAGCAGCCGTCCGCAATGCAGGGCAGCACTTGAGAGGAGGAGGACAGAAGTGTGATACGGTAGTGATGTGAGGCGCTGGGTATATGAAGTTTAATGCGGGCAACACCTGCATCGAAAGATGAAAAGGCCCGGCTGGCACAATTGGTTAGCGCGTGAGACTTTTAATCTCAAGGCTCAGGGTTCGAGTCCCTGGTCGGGCGAAGTTGCTTTTTTTGTTGCTGGCTTCTTCTTCTTCTTCTTCTTCTTCTTCTGGCGAGATGTTCGTTTGCATGGGTTCGTGCGGACATACACGCGAGGGCTGTGAGTGCTACGTGCGGCTGTTTGTGGTCGCTGCTTGCGGTGTGGGTAGAGGCGGGATGTCCAAAACATCAAATGCAATCTTCAGAGTGGTGGTTCGCACTGTGGCGTGTTTCGTTTTGCTCTTTGGGGTCACATAGCGATGACATTGCACATCAAGTCTCGTTTCACATATATACCGTCCATCTAACACAGCTCCGTGCTGCTCTCCAAGATGCATCTAGTCCAGCTGTGGCTCGGGAACCTGTCCAGCAACAAGCGCAATGAGCGCGGCGCCGACACCAGAACCATCCTTTGCGATACCGATGCGGATGTGCTTCTCGCCACGTTCCCCAATCTCGGGAACCGTGCGGAGAGCCTCCCTGATGTGCTCCTCAAAGTCGGGGTAAAACTCGACGAGCGAGCCATCGACACCGACATCGACGACGTCGTCCTCATTGACCTCGACGTTTCCTCGTGGAGGGTTGATACCAGCCTTGTCTTCAGTTGTGGCGGTGCCCTTGTGCTTGTCTAGTCGACCGGTGTTGATGATGATGGCGCCAATGGCCACAGCCGAAAGGCGAGCTGCGCGACGGCCGATGGTGCCAGCGATCTGCTTGACGGCCTCTGCATCCTCAGTGCTAGCAGCCGAGATGCCATAGTCCTTGTCCAGCGTCTGCCTGATCACGCGGTGGCTTGGGCTGCTGTCACCCGCACAAATGCTCAGGAAGCTTGTGTCGATGCCCCACTGCTTGAATATCGCACTCTCGCTGTCAATCTGTGTTGTGCTGTGGATGTCGTTCGACGAGGAATTGTCGTCCTGGAAGAGAGGCACTTTGGGGTCCTTGATGAGCTTGACAAGAGCGAGACGGAGAAGTTCGCCCAAGAACATGCCAGATACGCGCTTCTCGAACATCTGGATGCCAGGGTTGACAGAGTTCTTGTCGAGCTCGACATCATATGGAGTGTTGGGCAGTGTGCGGAGGGAGTTGTCGAAGGAACCCCACTCAGTGTTGACAATCATCTCACCGGTCGACTTATCAAACTCTCCTACGTTCTTTGCCTTTGTGAGCTTGGTAACCTTGTCCAGCTTCTCGACGTAAGCACCGTTGGTACCCGTTCCGAAGATAGCTCCGAGCAAAGTGCCGGTCTTGCCTGGCGAGGCATACGAACGGGCCATGAGCGTTCCAACGGTGTCATTGACCAGCGCGGCGACCTTGACGGGCAAGTGCAGCTCGTCAATCTCGGTCTGCAGCAGGGCGCAGACATCCTTGCCAACTGCATCCTGGATGTCGAAGCCCTTGGTCCAGCGCATGAGCAGACCCTTGTTGATGCCGACCTGGTTCACAGGGAAGGAGAAGGTGAATCCGAGGTTGAAGACCTCCTCCGGCTGTCCTCCTGTCTGTCGACGCTTCAACGTGCCAGCGTAGTGGTCCTCGTGGTGTGCTTGGAGGAACTTCTCGATCTGCTTGGCGAGGAAAGAGAAGAGCTCCTTCGAGGTCTTCGCGGTCATGAGCTCCTGCGGAACCGCGACCTTGCTCTGGGTAAGGGAGAAGGTGGTGTTGCCGTGCAGCTGAATGGAGCAGACACGGAAGTTGGTGCCGCCCAAGTCGACGGCCATGTAAAGACCCTAGGTTCACAGTCAGCCCTGCTGGCACCGTGTTTGTGCTTCAAAAGTGGTCGCGTGCCTTTTCAGTGCCATTGGGCACGGCGGTGACGTAGGTTGGGATCTGGCTCAGCTCGGTGCCCTCCTGCTGGAGACCCTCATCTGGGCACTGTCAGCGTCTTGTTCGCCTGCTGTGGCGTTTGTGCTTGGGGCGCATACCCATCTCCCTGATGAACTCCTTCACCGCCTTGTTCACAGCATCGTTGCTAAAGTCGAACTCGGCGGCGACCCGCATCGCCTGGTCGGTGAGAGCCATGCTGCGGGTGGGGCGGGTGTTGAAGGTGCCTTCGGACTCGACGGCCTGCTCGGGCTTTGGGCAGATCTGGGGCTCGTGGAGGAGCACGGGGTTGCGGAGCGTGATGCCTGGGGAGCGGATGTGCCAATGCTGGTCTTTGGTGAAGAGGCGCAGGGCCGTGTGAGAGAAGTGGGGTGCAAAGACTTGGAAGAAAAGCGCTAGCAGGACGACGATTGCACCGATCACAGTGTGGGTCGCAAGGGAAACTCGACCAGGTTTACGATGGGGAGGGCTCCAGTTGGACTGGGGCCTCCTGGGCGCGGTGGTGGCTTTAAATGGGCGTGCAGGAGCGCTGGTGCTCCTGAAGTGTCTGTTGACCATGACGCCCCGTGTGCCCCGCTCTGTGTTTGGTCGACAGCTATGACGTGAGGGGTAGGCTCGAGCTTGGGCAGCTCTGTTCAATTACATGCATGCAGCCAACAGCGAAGACATGCATGCCAGCTCGTTGAGGAAACGGGCGGAGACGTTGACCCTCGCAACTGGAACGAGCTGCGATCTCACGGAGGAGGTGGATGTTCGCACGGCACTACGCTAGCGGAGTCGAGACGAGGGGGACCGCCGACCGACGCAAGGCACGGCGGCATAGCGGCATCCATCGTGTGAAGCAGTCGTCAAGCCATCAGCAGTCTCAGACTACACACAGCTAGACTGCACCAGCTGGAAGGACCACCCGAGAGGCGTGGGTGTCGGCCCGACGCACTCGCTGGCATCTGGTTGTCTTCCTCCAAAAATACAGAGCTTTCACAACCCCAGTCTGCACACTACCTGCAACATAGCAGAGGCTTGTACGACTACCGTGTACTGCCATCCCTGCACATGTCAAATAGCCTTGCTACATGTGCTCAAGTCAACCAGCAGTAGCGAGTCGCACGGCCTCCACGCTGGCACTGTTGCTCAAAGGACAGTCGGTCTGAAGGAGCGTTTTGCTTTGGTTAGGTGCTCAACAAACTATGTACTACTACATGGTCTGTCGCTCATGCTCCCCACCCCCCCTTCTGCTCTCCGCCACACCTGCTCTGCAACGTCGTCGCCAAGGGAATAGATGGTGGTAGTGTACACTGCGTCAGTCCAAAGCCAGACACAGCAGTGTAGAGAGTGCCCTTTGCGGCTCGGACAAATGCCAGAAAGAGAAAAGCATGTGCATGTATCAAAACTCCTAACCGAAACAAGACCCAACCCACTGGGCAACTCATGCAGGAAACATGATTAGCGAGTGCCAGTGCCATGTGAAAACGACGCCGCCAACAAAACGTCTACAATATGTACGATGGTGACAAAGGAGAAAACTGAAGCAACGACCCCGACAGGTCGCTCTGTATACGTGAAATGATCCTCCCCAGCCAAGTTCTATAATCATCATTAAGTAGCTGCCACCACAAAGCTGAATGAGCCCCTGGCCGTTTGTGAAGGCTTCCAATCCCAACGTGCTGCAGTCGGGAAGAAGGTTCGGGTATGCGTGTTCGAAAAAAGAAGCCGAGTGAGAGTCTCGACACCAAGGTAGGGGTCCGAGAAGGGGTTCCGTTGGAAAGCCCGCCAGCTTCCAAATACAATAGATAGTTTCGTCAAAGTATCGCCGAATCGAGAACGCTGCCCATGCAAAGTCCGCACAAACTCCATCCAATCGCTGCAAATGTGGAATCACGTCTCCTCTTTTACCGGACGCCGAGTGGAGGATGAGGTCCAAGGCTGCTCTGGCTGCTGTGTGCCGAATCTTCTTCGGTGGAATTACTACCCGCGCTAGCGCTTGCGGATCCAGTCAGACTGCGAACATTTGGACGAGATTTGGGCGGGTAAAGAGTGCTCACCCCAGCATGTTGTTCCATTGGTTGCGGCGCCCCGTTGGGGAGAGGGATGGGCTGCCTCATGCCGGGAGGGGAAGGACGTCCGTTGGGCCCATTGCGAGGCATGCCGTTCGGTGGCATACCGTTCATTGGCATTCCATTTGGAGGCATCCCATTTGGTGCGTAGCCGTTGGGAGGAGATGGTCGGCCCACTGGTCGTGGACCAGGGCTAAGAGGGTTGCCAGGCGATTGGCTTGTACGGCGGCTCATTGAAGGATAGCCACCGTAGTTTCCACCTCCTTGCATTTCGTCTAGACGTGATGCAGTCAGTGAGTTCGTTCTCGATTGAGCGCCCATAGCGCCACGATCGACATCGGCGTATCGGTTAGACGAGTAGCCCAGCAGTGGGTTGTTCATGATCGAGTCGTGAAGATTCGGAATATCCATGATTCGTGATGAAGCTCGGTTCTTGTTCATTCCGGGACGTCCGAATGGGTTCCTCGAGCGACCCTGAGGGCCGGGCATGTATCCCGTGCCCTCTGGGTTGTTACGAATTTGGCCGGCACTCGGGGCCTTGCGGTAGCGCCGCGAAGTGACACTCATCATGTCAAAATTGTCAGGGTCGATTGTAGGTCCAGGTTGGCGACCTCCTGCCATTGGATCGAAGAAATCGTCCTCATCTTCGTCATCGTCGAAGCCATTCACAGATTGCGGTGGTGGAGGCCGTCCTCGACCTTGTCCTGGAGGAGGGCCGCGGCGCATGTTGAGCTCTTGCTCTCGGAGCTGTATCTCGCGCTGTCTGATCATCAACTCCCTCTCACGAAGCGAGATGTTGTTCGACGAAGCTGCACCATTTTCGTAATTGCCGTTGGGTACGCCGGGAGGACCGCCTTCGACCATGTCATCGTACAGCATCAGATGTGAGAATTCTTCCAAGTCGTTGGCCTCGAGAGACGGGCGACGCTGGCCGTTGGGGGCTCCGTTCATGCGTGGGGGGTAGCCGTTCATGCCTGGCGGTGGGCCACGACGCATCATGGGTGGGACGCCGGTGATTGAGGGTGCGCGGTTTCCCGGACGAGGCCCACCCTTCATAGGGCCATTCCCGTTCATCATGGGTCCTGGACCATTCGGGCCTGGCGGTCCTCGCGGCAGAGGAGCTGACGAGAGTCGTGGGGGAGGCGGTGGGTGTTGCATGTTTTGGGAGGGTGTGGGTGTAGCACCAGCAGCAGGTCTGGTTCGATTGACGACGTTGAGGTGGTGAAGGGTAGCGTAGAGGGTCTCGATACGGGGTAGAGCGACCTTTACTTCAAGAGCCAGTTTCAGTGGGGATCCAAGGTAAGTCTCAATCTCCATGGGACGCTTAGCCTCAAAGTCCAACCACATGGTGCTGTTGTTCTCTTGTGATTGGGTCATCTGGTGAATGGTTGTTTCCCGGAAGTCAGCGGGGAATGTGCAGCCCTGAGCGCTGGCAAGTGCAAGTAGTTCGTCGAGCACTCCAGTAATAAGAGCACGAACGCCGACCTTCTCCATAAGCTCTGCGTGGTTCGCTGTTTCAAAGAGAACACTGGCCGGGTGAAAAGCGATGGGACTGCGACTCATTAACAACATGTGTGCGGATGGGAGGAATTGTAACCTACCCTATCATACGCTCAAATTGCTGTTGCCTTATGTTGGGAGCGACTTGGCAGTCGACCTGGCCGGAATTTAACGTCATGGCCAGCGCCTCAGCCATATCCGACTGAATCTGTGCTGGAATGGCAGAGTTCCTGCTGGCCGGGCCAACCCAGATGTTGGTCGCTCCCTTGTGCTCGAATTCGCTCGCACCGATTTGTGAAATTTCTGCTCCCGATACCAATGAAAGGACAACATTTGTAGGGAAACGCTGCTCCAGGTATGATTCGACGCCCAGGCTATGTGTGGTGTTCATAAGGATGCAGGTATGCTGGGGAGAGACGACCGACTCGATGATGTTTGCGATATCGTACACGTCAGGCAGGGCTTTGACGCAGAGGAGAACGTAGTCAAAGGGCTGTTTGGAAGAATGGGCGGCATCTTCGGGGGTTCGAACGACTGCAAGGGTGTGTTAGTGCGGTGCTAGCGAGTGAGGAAAGAAGAAAAAAGAGGTGCAAACTCACCAGAGTGAGGCTTGAAGCGCTCGTTGCCATAGAGGGCAGATCTGGAGTGCGTGTCAGTGTGGGTTGAGACCGTCTGAGACTAGGGTGCTCACTTGAACGAGATGCCGTACTGTGCGACGCTCTCGTATCCAGACTTCCATACGAGCGTGACGTCGCAGGCGTTGGTCGCTTGTAACCGCCACGAGAGGAAGGCGGAGACGGCATTTCCGCCCACTGTGCGCTGTTAGCAGAGGCTCTGGTGGAGGGTGGAGGCCTGCTCGGCGTTTCCGTGGCAGGGTGGTGTGTAGGTATACAATACAGCGCTTGGCTGCGTGCATCCTGCACCCTGCAGCCTGCACCCTGCCACCGGAGAACGAAGGCAAGAGCAGGCACTCGAGGGCGGTGAATGATAGACGCACCTGACAGAATGCGTAGCCTAGGGACGGCCGGAGCCATGAGGGGCGAAGTGGATGGGTGTGGTGAGTGTGATGGGTGCGGAGAGGTGTCGTGAGCGGCGGAGACGGAGGAGCCAAAAAGTTGGGCGATGGGTGCTGCGATGCTAGAGGCGGACAACGCAGCAGCAAACCTGACAGGGCAGCGACGGCGACGGCGACGGCGACGGCGACAGGACGATTACTGATTAAGATAACGGCAGAAACGAGCGTGCGGTGTCGAAGGACTCGTTCACCAGGTCGACATGGAACAAATCGAGGGAGCGGGTGGGTGAGGGCAGACGGGGAGGCACGACACAAAAGGCGCAGCGCAACGGTCGCGACGGCGGAAGGCGGGAAGCAGCCACAGGCACGGCAATAGGACGGTGTGGAAAGTGCCAATGGGCGCGCGGGCGATGCAGCGCAGGTGTACGGCAGGCTAGTGCTAAGCAAAGTGCACAGTGCAAAGTGCAAGGTGCAAGGTGCAAGGTGCAAGGTGCCAGGTGCAAAGTAGGAAGAGGGAAGAGGGAAGAGGGAAGAGGGAAGAGGGAAGAGGGAAGAGGGAAGAGGGAAAAGGGGAGGGAGAATGGGAGAAGCGAGCGGGCGCTGGCAGCGAGCAGAGCAGAGCAGAAGGGAATGCAGCGCTGGACGAGGGTGCAGGATGCAGGATGCGTCGGTGAGCGGTGGGTGGTAGTGGTGGGCGGGAATGGGCGGAGTGCACGCGGAGAGGGAGGGCGGTGGTAGGCCCGTCGGTCGAGGGAGGCTGCGGACTGCGGATGCGGACTGCGGACTGCAGACAGCGGATAGCGGACAGTTGAGCAGACAGCACCGGTAGCCTGGCTGCCTGGCTGGCTGCCTGGCTGCTTGGCTTGCTTTGCCTTGCCTTGCCTTGCCTTGCTTTGCTTT
This sequence comes from Ascochyta rabiei, assembly GCF_004011695.2. NCBI lineage: Eukaryota > Fungi > Ascomycota > Dothideomycetes > Pleosporales > Didymellaceae > Ascochyta > Ascochyta rabiei. The sequence goes on from NC_082414.1 coordinate 963,995, forward strand.
GCTTTGCTTTGCTTTGCTTTGCTTTGCTTTGCTTTGCTTTGCTTTGCTTGCTCTGCTGGATACCCGTTCACTGCAGCGCCCATCTGTCTGCATCCTGTCGCTAGCCCAGGCCACCTGCACTTATCGCGCAACACACACCCAACTGTCCCGGTCTAACTGCTCTAGCCTGACCTAACCATCCTGGCCTAGCTACTACCTATCGCTGATGCCCTTTGAAGATTATGGTGGGGCCGTGCCCAGTGCCGTCATTGTTTCTGCATCACAGACGCGTCGCAGGTGTGCAGCCACGGTTTGGCGAGACGGCGACGACGACAGCGAGACCGCATGCCCAATGCCGCCGTGTGGCCGCAGATGCTGCCGGCCGATGGCGCCGTCTCGCCACGTCCAGGTCTACTTTGTACGCGTGCGTGCTCTGGACGCGCAATAAGCAGAGCAGCGCAGCGAGCCCTCTCATCTACCCTGCCCTGCCGCTTGCGCGGCGTTCCGGCCAGCCTGGAGATCCGCATGCAAGACTGGCAGATCTGAGGCGCCTATCAGGGGGACAGGCCCCCACTACCACTACCACTACCACCGTCCGCGTCATTCGTAGCATTACAGCACGATGCTGCGGCCTATGCACAGCATGCAGTTGCACGCTGTACCTACTTGGATGCCCGCTCGTACGCCTGCTCGTAGTCCGTACACCACCGCATTGCCGCGTGTCTGTCCGAATCACAACCCCCTGGTGCTGGATGCTGGGTGCTGGGTGCTGGGTGCTGGGTGCTGGGTGCTGGGTGCTGGGTGCCGGGCCTGGCGCGAACGGATCAGGCCCACGGCGGTGGTAGCAGCAACAAGTGGGAAATTTCTGCTGCCCGGTCCGGCACTTCAACGCGCCTGACGTCGACGGACGAGTTCGCGTACAAGACGCTAGCAAGCCTAGCCAGAATTCACAACGGACAACGGCTGCCTTGTACACCTCCCCCCTGGGCATGGCTTCGCCCGAGATAAAGTTCGCCACAGGCCACTTTCATCTCGCTTCCACGCCACTGCCAGCATCGCACTCCTCCTTGGGGACGCTCGCCGTCCGCGGTGGGAGCCATGCTTGTTGCCAGTCAGCGCGGAGCGTGGACGCGCGCCCCTTTTGAGTTGGCAAGGCTCGCTGTGAGCGCGGGAAGCCCGTATCGACCATAACTGTGCGGCGAATCAAATGAGCTTGCACTCGTTGACGTGCAACCGGCACGACTCGCTCCGACCCCGAAAACCCTCGCGGCTTGGCGCCGTTCTGCAGTACTGCCATCTTCCAACTTGCCGGTATCACAACAGGTTTTCACCACTTTTTCGGCCTTGCAACAAGAGCCTAGATGCATTGCGAACCTCTGCGCAATCCTGCTCGTGAGGATCTAGTAGACACCATGTGCAACCTACTGACTCAAGCAAAACATACGATTTCTGAGAGCTTCAGCTATCCCAATCAGGCAGCGCGAGTCATTGGCAGCTACTGACAGCGGGATGCCACGCGCCAAACCAGGTTCAGAGAGCGGGCTGCTTTGGACAAAACGAGGAGCACGTGTTATCTGAGCACATGTTAACTCCTCCCTAGGTCTGCATGTTCACAGGTAAGGGCGGCAACGAGCCCCAACAATGGCAGTTGGCATTGGGTCAGTGTTCGACAGCATTTCAGCTCCGCTCCCAATCCTTGGCGTCAAGCAATAGCAATGAACACTCCAAGACACAGTACCCGGCGGTCCATGTTCGACATGGAAAATGCAAGAAATCCGTGAAACACACCGGGTTGCGCAAAGCCACGGCTTCCAGCCTCTCGGCGCATTTCTTGATAGTAAAGTCGAGTTAGCCGCATCCAGCATCATCACCTCGTGCTCCCCTGAACGCAAACGTCTCCGCCGTGATGCTCCACTACATTCCGCGGCCCCGTCCCCTGTCCCGTCGATCGTATGTCATTACCCACTTTTGTTTCTCTGTAGACGCGTTTGCGCCTCCGCGACCCAATATAGCAAACTATCGCAACTTCAGATCGTCGTGGAGGTATTGGACGTGACGTGCAACCGGAGAGGGACCATTCAACCTGCATGGGATGAAGAGTTCTCGTCTTCGCAATAACAGTCGTGCGTTAAGCGGCAACATGGACACGCCGTGTCCCCTCGCAAAATCAACAAACTGCGCATCCCTGCTACTGGACGACAGAAGTCCAAAGACTCGGTTCCGCAATTTTGGCTGTGCACCACAAAGAGTGCAGGATCCGGATGCTCTTGTCACCGAGCGCTCAGACCTAGGCTGAACGGTAAAGGTATCCTTGTACGGTTGGTTGTACCTACCTACCGCACAAGCGAGCATGGGAGACTGCGTTTACACATTGCCACCGGATTAGCCAAAACCTGCTGTTCTGACAAGCCACGGCCGCAATGATGTACATGCACCGATGAGTGGTCAATCACATCCGTGTACCGTGCGGCCTGCAACATCTCGCTTGGATGTTTTAATGCATTGGCCACTGATCAACATCATGTCCCGTCGTCTCTCACCTCACCTCACCTCACCTCATCTTACCTTACCTTACCTTACCCTACCCCACCCCAACCCACCCCACCTCCCTTTCTGCCCCTCGACATACCAGGAGGGGTATATGTGCAGAACGTAAGCACCTCGTCCGTGCCGCCGACCCAGCCCATCCCCTCAACGGACCTGCATCCTCGCTCTACAGCCAACGAAACGAGGCTTCTGAGGGACTGTTTGGGATCCTGTCAGCGGTGTGCCAGAATGCAGGAGCTCTGCATAACAGTCTGGCGGTGGGGGTTGAAGGCGCAGACGCAAGCATGTCTGCGAATAGTTTGCCATTTCAACCGTGTGTACTTCGTTTTCCTGTGGCGTGCGTGGTATCATAACTCGTCAACTTCCTACTCGTACAATGCTCTTCCAACGGCAATTTTCTGTTCCGACCGCGCCTTTGCTTCTACGAGTGACCGTTGCTTTCCTTCTCCTTCTCCTTCTCTCCGTTCCCCAACAGATCCCCGACACCGATCCATTTCCTGACGAGAAACGCGCCCTGTGGCTTCAGCTTCCTGTAGTACGCCTCTTCCTTGCCCAGTATCTCGAACTTCCTCTTCTGGTACCATTCCAGCCCCTCCTCGTTCGCTTCCCACACGTGCGCCGTCACGCACCTCACCCCGTGCTCTGCCACGGCCTTCTTGACGACTGCCTGAAGCAGGTGCATGGCGATACCGTGTGTGCGGTAGGGCGACAACATGCCGATGGTGCTGATGTACAGCTGCGAGGAAGGGAGCAGACGGCACCGGATGGCGCCTATGAGGCGCGGCTTTGCTTTCTCCTTCTCTTCTTCCGTGTCTTCCTCGGACGCCGAGTGCCACAGGGCCATCAGAGTTATACTGTGGTGCGGTTCCGTCATGGTCTCTTTGTAGAAGCTCTCGGGATAGGGTATGGGCAGTGTGAGGGCGTTTAGGCGTTTGAACGCATCGAGATGCTCGTCTGTGAGCGGCGCGAGCTCGACATTTGGTGGCAGTGGTCGCAGAGAGAACAGCGATGGTAGCGAGGCATGGGGAGTCGGTGCTGGAGGTGATGACACAGCTGTCGAGGTTGTCTCAGTGGTGGTGGAAGGTGTTTCGCTTGAAAGTGCTGTAGGCGTAGGCACTCTCGACATGTTCGCTGGTGTACCTGTCGCGGACGGTCGCGGACTCTTCTTCGACCGCGGCCGTGACGATGGCGCCGACAAGAAGTCTTCTGGTATGTCGTTCCACTGGTCTGTTGTCTTGGGCATGGGCGTGGTGCTGGATGGTGCGCGATTCACAGGCATGCGGGGTGGTGCGGAGATGGATTTCGGGGGTGGTGGAGGCCGCTTTGGTACGGCTGAGGCTGGTGGAGGCGGTGGTGGTGGCTGGACGTTGTCCTTGCTCGCTGCTGGCTTCTTCAGCCATCCTGACAAGGAGGACTGTAGCATGTTTGTGGACGATGTACGCGCTGCGGTACTGCGGGCGTATTCCAGTAATGCGCGACTGTGGTGGCAGCAATGGAAAGCAAGGTAGTACGGTTGTATAGAAATGTGTTTGTTACTGTAGCGATCAGCTGCACTGCCTGGCCATGAGGACAGTTGTCGTGTTGCTGCGTTCTAGACATGGCGTCTACTTTCTCGTGCAGTCAACATTCCGCACCGATCCTTGCTGTATTCGTCGTAGCGTACATGACGCTCGGCCAAGCCTCTGAGCTCCGACTTCTCCCAGCGGCTGCATCATCGCGTCTGGCATCCCGCACCTCCGGCAGCAGCAACATGGGCGCAGAGAACTCGAAACCCTCCTCGGAGGTCAAGCAGCATGTCTTCTCCACGTATGTCGTGCTCCGCCGGATCAATGGCTGTTGCGGCTCGCCGGGGAAGCAGCAAGCAAGCTGGATACGAGTGCTGACAAGTTTGCGCGCAGAGATCATCCTGTACGCTTCTCAAACGAACTGGTAGACTCGCTACAGAAAAACACATTTGTGAGCCGCCCGCCAATGGCAGCACAAGACACAATGAATCGTGGCTGATATGCAGACCAGACGGATGCCACGCGCTCAAAAGCCCAGGAGCTGCAGTACCAGGAGCGCCTGACCGCCGAGCTTGAGAAGCTGCGCGAACAGGGATCGCAAGACTTCTCCAAGTTCAGCGAGACCCTGTCCGGCGAGGAGCAGCCCCAGGACTCGGAACCCTCCTTCACAGAGAAGCTTGCCGATGCAACTTCGTCCTCCTCCACCCTCGCCGAGAAGCAGAAGCAGAAGGACATGAGCAGGACAAGCGTCACCAAGGAGATTGAGCAGCTGCGCGCCAAGCTCGAGCAGAGGAAGAAGTTGGAGCAGGTCGACGCAGACCTGAACAAGGCAAAGGACGATGTCGTCACATGCTTAAGGATGCACGACCGCCGACCGCTGGACTGCTGGAAGGAGGTCGAGACATTCAAGAGGGAGGTCGGCAGGCTGGAGAAGGAGTTTGTCGAGAGGACAATTCGATGAGCGGTCTGGAGCGGCGATACTACGTGGCCAACAAACGACAGACGAGCGGACTTGAGTGGGGTTCTGTACAGATAGAGCGGGCCTGTAGAAGCGACCCATGAGCGATTCCCTATTTCTCCGCACCTCCACGCTGGTTCTTAGACCAGCCGCAATCTCACCACTGGTATATGCGTGCACGTGCACGGCCATACACCGCCTCTTTCCTTGCTCCTTGCCTTTCAATGTCACGTTCATTCCCTTTGTTTTCCTGTCTCCTACTTGACTCTGCCTCCCATTTTCTCCGCTAGCGTACAGTTGCCTTCACCATGAACTTCAGATCCGCACCCTCGTGGAGATGTGGGGCAATCCTGGTTCACCACGCCTTTCGCGAGTTTGAAATTACCTTCACTCTCACCGCGCGATACGCCCACAAACGCGCAGCCTGGGAACGGCGTGCAATCTTCTTCCTTCTACACGCGCTTCCTTCAATCTCACTTGGCCTTCTCCTTGGCCCTCGCCTTCTTGCACACTCCGACAACGCAACTTGAACCAGACAAGTTACAACGGCACGTTCTCAGATAAATATACCTCAGACACGATGGCAGGCCGCAGTATCGCGGACGCTATCTCTCTAGTCGAGGACGAAGACGAAGACGAGAACGAGGCCGCATATCTGGCAGATGAAGTGGATGTGCAGGGATATGGTACGTTCTTTCCATTCGATACTTGCAAATAGCAATGTTTAGAGCTGACATTCCTACCACAGACGATGTAGCTTCTGAAGATGATGATGAACCTGACTATGTGTTGATTGACGATGATGACGACTTGTCTTCACCAGTACCAGCGCCAATGACTCACTACCCGATTCTTAAGGACTTTGAGCTCCCATCACTCAGCCTGGAATGTGGAGTTATTCGTCCTGGCAGCGTGGTAGAACTGCAAGATCGGTCCGGACGCGAAGCCAACGCTATGAGAAGCGGGGACTTCCTGCTCGTCAGAGCCATCATCGAAAGCGTTGAGACAGAAGAAGTCGTGATTCGCGGATACCGCATGAGGCGATGTGCTTATCTTTGGCCTCTGTTTGCAGGTAGAACATTTAAATCCCTACTGCTCTCGTCACTGACAAGAATCCAGGCCAGACGAATGAACTGTTCATGCTCATTCACACTGACACCAATGACGATCGTCCGTCCTTTGTCCAAGGTCTCGAAGAGGTCGACATCGAAGAGATCGTAGGCTTGCGCAAGTGCCTATTCACCAATCTCCACTTCGACATCTTAGGCTTGCAGCAAGCGAACACTGGCGTACCGGAACGTCTCTACAAGAACCTGAAATCTCTTCACAAGGAACTAAGACCTCTTAGCAGGGAAATGAAAGCTATCAAGTCATGGCTACTGAACAAGGGAACACTGATATGCCGGTGGGTCCATGTCATTGAAACATATGATCGAACATCCGGGACATCCTACGCTGGCGAAGTACGACGCCTGTACAAGCGAGAAGCTGCAGACTTCTCAGGGTCTGGAAACCCAGTGTACTCCTCAACAAGCGATTCTAAGACGCCTACGCCAATACCTTCACCCTCTAAGGCGACATCTGTACAATCTCCATCCTCAGCTCACAAGCGTGTGAGGTCCTTAGAGATAGTTGATCCCCCAGCGTCAAAACGCTGTCAGCGACTCCCACAGAAGAGCACGGAATACACAATGGGTGATGGCTTTTGCGGTTGTGGTGGGGCAACCTGTGGTGCTATGCAAGCAGGACTTAAAGTCGTTTGGGGGTTAGAAAAGGACGAGATGGCCATGAGAGCCTACAGAAAGAATTTTCCTGCGGCAATCCATCTAGAAATGGATGCTTGGGATTTTCCTGACATCGCCAAGCGCTGCATCCACGGCGTAGACCTTTTACACTTTTCCTGTCCATGTCAATATTGGAGCGATAATCAGTAGGTGAGAACTCTTTCGCCTGTTTAACTCCTGCTTACCAGCTTGTAGCACGGTTGATGGTGTAAACGACCAAGCCAACATGGAGACCATCTATATTCCGTACGGCTGGCTGCTGAGGTTGAAGCCTCGTCTGTTCTCTATGGAGCAGGCGCCTGGCCTTATCAGAAAAGCGAAACACCGACTCCACTTTCGCCGACTGCTGAACGACTTCATATCTCTGGGTTACAATGTCCGTTACCGAGTACAAAACCAAGCTTGGCTCGGTTTGGCCCAACAACGAAGAAGACTTGTATTCGTTGGTGCTAAGTACGACTTTCGACTGCTTGTAAGAACGAAACTTTACTGACGCGTAACAGGATCGGGCAGCCATTGCCACCATTTCCGCAGCCGGAGCATGGCCCTACTAGTACGGGTCTTAAACGATTTGTGACAATCGAAGATGCGTTGCAACCGTTGATGCGAGTTGAGAATCGTTTAGCAAACAACAAGTACCACCGGAAGCATCGAGAAAAGAGTATGAACGTACCCCCCATTGATCCTCATATCTCCATGGCAAACTGCATCACGACAAACGGGGGTGACAATGCTCATTACTCGGGCCAGCGTGCAATGACAGTCATGGAACTGGCTCAACTTCAAGGTCTTGGTCTACAAGCCCAGTTCGCGGGATCTGTTACTGAGGCCAAGAGGCAATGCGGTAATGCCTGGGCACCGACGTCAAACAAGAAATACTTTCTCCTGTGGGCGGCAACCCTCGAGGCATTCGATAACGGCCTCATCGAAGCAGAGGATGACATTACGGATCTGTATGATTTTCTGGAGCAAAAGGGTATCAAAATTGCGAGGCCGATTATTGACCTTGACGGTATCTCAGCGCTTGATGGTGCTGTGTCTGCTCAACCTCAGTATCGCTATCTGTCACGGCTGGAGAAGGCAGTGAAGCCCAGGGTTCCTTTGATCTTGTGGTCACGCAAAGCTGATGTACCGCATCGACCTCCAAGGGTCAGAAGAGCAGCGATAATCTCATCGGCCGGCTTAGATGGCATAACAGACACCCGACGCTCACATACTATCGATCAGGCCTCGGTCACGACCGACAACTCAGCTAGAAGATGAAGAAGAAGAAGACGACGAGGTTATCTTCTTGGGAAGCACTCTCAAGAGACGTTGAGCTTCACCTCTACAATGATGCGCTACGAATTTGTTAGCACAATAGCTCCCACTATGGTACCGCAGAGCGTAACCTTCACCACCGATTAGTCTGCGCAGTACTGACAGTGTGTTTTCAGTACCTCCTCGAGTCTTGCATCAAAGAGTCTTGCGAGCAAACTGTCGACCTCACTACACATTCAGCAAGAGCCCCCAATTCTGTGGACACGAATTCCAAGCTCGCACGGATGGAGGCAATGTTTTGGCTTCTACGGGGAATGTCTATCTGCTGTTGCCTAGGTAACATAGCCGCACAGAGCTTGTTAGGTGTGTCTGCGTTACGGTATGTAGTGGATCAGAATGAACAAAATGCTTTCCACTTTACGTTCAGGTAATGTGTGATATGTACATTGCATGGCTACACTGTCACTACAGCCGTGCAGATCCCTGCCCCATAAATCTATTTACCAAACTCTTACAAACGTGGGTATCATCAAGTCGTCCTCATCAGTTATCGGCCGTCTCTGCGCAGGAAAATCACTTCAATAACTCCACAACGCGCCTCACTCCCTGCACTATGCAGACCGACTGTCGACGCTGCCCTCCTTCTGCATCAGCTTGCATATAAGCACTCTCATTTGCCTCCTCTTCCTCCACTTCGTCAAGACCGTCGTCGCTGAGCCCTCCCAGCATGGCTTTGATCTTGATCTCACTTCTTGCAAAGACCGTTTGGCATGCGAGGAACAACAGTCCTCTTTTGCACAGCTCGCTCTTCTCGACGTTGAAGTTGAAGTCCGACTCCGGGAACGAAAACGCAACCGGTATGCTCCTCACTGCAGTGAGCTCAGACATGGCCTTTGTGAAACGCCTGTTGCCCTCGATGACATGGAACCCTGTCAACATCTTCCTCACATCCAATGATTCTTCCTCTGAGCTCTCATCGTCTGGGGAAAACGCGCCATACACTTCATCGCTGAAGCTCGCATATGGGCGCGTGTCAGCCTTGAAGCTTAGACTCAGCAGGGTCGACTTGACGAAAGCGAGCAGATGCGTCAAGTTCATGACATACCGTTCCGCAGCAGGACAGATGGGCTTCCCACCGCCAACGCCCGGCTCTGTCATCAACTTCTTAGGGTAGTATAACGGATCAATTGTCAGGTGCCGTATTAAGGGGAGATCCTTGACTTGTAGTGGTGGTTCGAATGCGCCCGATCCTTCTACATCATCGCCGAACTGGCTCGGCATCGAAGTGATGTAGAAGGTATTCTTGCCGAAGAAGACACTCCTGGCTTCCGCGTAGATTCGCTTATTGACTCGGAAGATCTTCGTGTCCAGCCCGTGCTTTGTGGTTCGTCTGGCGCTGATACCTCTCAAAGGTTCGTCTGCAACGAGGAGGTAGTCGTAAATGTGCAGTCGAAGCTCAGGCGGGAGCATGTCGAGGAAAGGAGACTCGGTTGTCGACGTCATGGCTACGAACGGGTGGTTTGCGGTGTTTGCAACAGGGAAGGGGCTCGTTGCTATTGCACCGAAGGAAATAGCGAGTATGTATAGCGGGGTGTGTGCGTGGGGTTTGATTCAAGGTTCCACCAGGCCTTTTCTTTCTTTGCAGGTTCCAAACCTCGCATGGGATCTGATATTCGGGTAAGATATATGGACTAACCAAACAGCCAAACCCAGGGCGCAGCACAGCCTTTGTACCTTTCAACACCCCTATCACGCCCCAGACGCCTGACATGCGCCCCAAAACACGTTGCATCCACAAAGCCCCCATCCACTCTACCCACAAACTCGCCACCCCTTCCCAACTCACGATCTCTCAAACCGCCTCGAATCCTACTCGCAGAACCTACCGTTCAAGAATGTCGTCCCACTCGCCTACATGGCGACCACCGTTGCTGATCCCTGCTGATCCCTGCAACGGAAGCGCTCCGGGCCCTGTCAGCTGCGCTTGCGGCGACGCTGGCGCGTTTCTAGAAGTTTTCTCGAACAGCGGAGGAACGCTAATCATGCAAAGAACAAAGCGAGAAGGAAAAGGCACCAACGCTGAAATAGCAGAAGAAGTTAGAACGGCGGGATGATGCGACGTGAGGATCTGAGCGGTTGCTTAAGCAGGAGCTGCTATGCAACTAGGAAGACCGTGAACCGTGAAACATGGCTACCGTGGTGTTTCTTTCGCTGCAAACATTGTCTGGTGAGTGTGTTCTAGTCCTGTGCTCGGTGACGCTCGGCATTATAGGCAATTCGTTACGGAAGCGAGTAGCCTCAACGCTTCCGGTGCAACATCTCACCATGCAGACCCCTCAATATCAAAGCCCGTATCGAAAAGCCCACATAGAACTCGCCTAGAGCCGCACCACAGGAGCACACGTGGTAGTCTAGCACAGAGGAGATCGCCGCTGACGTCCCAGACAACCAGAGTTGCCATCAAAACCACCGTCCATACTATGGTCTCCGGCCAAAGTAGAGTCCCATGGCCAGTGCAATGTGGAGGAAAAGCAGAGGCTTGGCAAGTCCGACTCCCAAGGTTTTCTTGGCTTTACTCTAACTAGCGGACATCTTCTCTCTTTGATGTCTGCAACAGCATCCGTGCACGCTCGCTATAAACATCAATAGGCGTTTCTGCATGAGACCCACCGCACTGGCCATGGGACTCTACTTTCGCCGGAGACCATAGTACATCCACACAGGAAGAATCTTCCACGCAGACTACGACAATCCAGACATACTGTGGTATCCGGCGAAAGTAGAGTCCCATGGACAGTGCGGTGGGTCTTGTGCAGAAACGCCTATTAATGTTTATAACGAACGCGCACAGACGCTTATGCAGATAACAAAGAGAAAAGATGTCCGCTAATTGGTGGAAAGCCAAGAAAACCTCGGGAGTCGGACTTGCCAAGCCTCTACTTTTCCTCCACATTGCACTGGCCATGGGACTCTACTTTCGCCGGATACCATAGTACAGGAGCGTCTAAGCAGCGCCGTCCCGCCCTCTCTAATAAGACTTGATTGCACACGTCGCGGATCCACGTCCCTTACCAGGCAATTCTCGTGGAGCAAGAACTGTTCTGCCTATTGTTTCAGGCCCGTACGCTAAACCTACACGTCCACCACCAATCATGGCGTGAGTTCCATCGCTTCCGCGCGTCCATACGTAAACGTGCCACCGGACTCAACTCCGGCTCGCGTGACCAAGAGAAAATATCCTGACAGTGAATGAGTTACGGTGAGCGACGGCGACAGTCGTCCGATGGTGCGCAGCCAGAGTTTCGCCGAGAAGCGTGAGATTCTGATGCCTAGGGAAGGCGAGCCGAACATAGGGACCGGTTTTATAGTAGACGGAACATTTCCGCCAGCTGATTGCAGCTAGGTGACGAGAGAAAGAACACAGTCGGCCGCTGCAAGGTTAAGATCGGATGAAAAGCGTAGTAACGGCCGCTGTTGACCGTGCTGCTCGGGGCTTCACTTGCTCATAGATTAATAGATTAGGCCGGAACAAGACCCTTTCGAGTAGTGCGGCGGACGAGCGTGACATGACCGAACATGCCAAGAATAAGCACTAAATACTCAATCGGATAATGTTTCCAATGTCAATGCATTCATATCTCGTTGTCATCAATCATTCCTTGACTTAATAGCGTCTCAAGTGCTAGGCAAAAGGCAAGACAAAAACCCAAGGCTAGTCGTAAAATCAATCGTCTCTTCGTCTACCAAAAACCCTCTCGCATTCTTCTTTCCACGTCCGAGAACAAGAGCTTAGTAGTCCCTTCGCTTCGTAGTCTTCTTCCTGCGCTGAACGACAGGTGATCCGTCGCCGTCCGAATCAGCTTCAGTCAAGTAATCATGTTCCTCATGAACCTTGTAACCACGATCGGGACGTCGACTATCTCTGCTCCTGGCACGACGTCGGCGGCGGTCGTCACTGTCGTAGTGACTGTCGCTGTCATGGTGTCTATCGCGGTCGTCGCGATCGTCTCGACCTTGGGACTTTGAGCGGAAACGTTCAATGATACTTCTGCTTCTAGCTCTGAGGCCACCACCGCTCTTCCGATCACGGCTGCGGTCGCGATCGTCACGCTTGTGGTGTCGAGATCGTGAGCGTGAGCGTGAGCGCGATGGGAGTCGCCCGTGTTCGTCTTTGGCCCTGTTCTTTGGTAAGTCCCAGTGCAAACTCCGGGCATCGTCATATTTCACCTACCTGTCGAGATTTCTAGTAGCAATGGCCTGTCCACCCAGCGCGCCGGCTGCGGCACCTGCTAGCATTGTCAGCCTACTCTTACCTGCAGCCCTGCCCGCAAAGCCACCTGCCAACGCACCAGCCACTGTCGCCCCTAGATTCTTTGTGCGCAAATCCATATCGTCGAACCTTGCACGCATGTCAGACATACGAGAACTTTCGCGACGAGAATTGCGGGAATCTGCAGACCTAGCTCTATGCCGATGTTCTCGACGGTCGGGCTTGGTACTGCTACGGCGGCTTGGGGAGTGGCGGTCATTGTACTGGGAGACTTGCTGGTCAGAACCGCGAGTATGGTAGGAAGAGTAACGCTGATTTTGGTCAAAGGTAGGCTGGGAGCGTGATTGCTGACGGTAGAATGGTGGAGGTGAGGCGTAACCGTTTCCGGGAGCGTAAGCAGGATCGTGGCCAGCATAGGTCGCGGGGTTGTAAGGAGCATATGGCGCATTTGTGCCAACTGGGGGAGAATTCATCCCAACAGGTGGTGGTGGAATTGGCACAGTAGGCATCACTGCAGGAGATGGCGCATAGCCAGGGCCAGGAGTGTAGCGCGCTGCCGAACCGGATCGCGGATGCTGTGTGCTTCCTGCTTTTGCACGCTGTATCTCCTCATAGCGATGTGCAGCCTCGTCACCATATGCTACTGCAGGCGGCGAGGTGCCATCACGTCTGTTGATGGACGGCTGGTCAGGGAATGGCTGAAAATCTGCTGGCTGGGGGGTGTTAGTAGGTGGGCGACGTAATATAGCCGCGAGAGGCGGCTCATAGGACGGGGAGAAGGAAGCTGAAATGGGAGTGCCCCGACGAAGATGTTCGAAAAGATGAGGCTGCAGACCAGCAAAAGGAGACGGCGCGCTCGAAGACGGTCTGTTCAGCAACATCGGTGGACGCGAGTTCACCGGCGTTGGATGAGAGGCCACCATGGGAACTGTCGCACTTCGACAACGAAAGAGACTATTTACCTGGTTTGGGTAGCCGTACTGAGGCTGGGCCGACGTTGGTCGATAACCATCCTGGCTTCGCCTGGAGGCATGTTCCTGGGGGTCGTACGGCCTATACTCGGACGTTGGCGGTGGTGGGAAATACGGTCCTTGACCCTGACCTTGCTCGGGATACGCCATGTCTTTGTCGCTGCGCTCTTCGTCCACGTCTCCGCCGCGCTGCTTGTCTCTTCCGCGGCTTAAGCTTCTGCTAGTGCTTCTTCCTGAATTCTTCCGGCGTCTGCGCTCTTTCCTTTTGAACTCTTCTTCGTGGTCTGTATCGTATTCGCTGTCATCTGAATAGTCGTTTTGCGGGCTGCGCTCTCGTCGTGATCGTTCACCGTTGCGCCTGTTCTTCTCTTCGGGTGGCGATCGACTGGCTTTGCCCTTTTTCTTCTTCTCTTCAGGCTTGAAATAACCGCCTGGGATCTTTTCGAAGAATTTGTCTGGTATCTGCTCCGCACCGTAACCGATCGCCTTGAACGCAAGAACCGACATCTTTCGATGGGGCGCTCGCTAGGATACCGGATGGCGTGGCCAGGCGTGTGACGTAAGGCAGGCCCAACGATCGCGGCTGCGATTGGGTCACAACCAGCGTACCTACGGAAGCACAAGGAGGCTTGGTGGGCGATGGCGTGTGGGCAAGACCGTAGTGAGGGTTAGTTAGGCGTCTGCAGCCTTGGATGGTAGCTGTGTATAAACAATATAGATCTGAGGTGCGAGGAGGATGGGATTTGGGGAGGTTGGGATCAACTGCCAGCGTGATGAAGGCACAGCGAGGTATAATTGCTTTGGCGGCAAGTGCGTTCTAATGCGCACTGGGAAGGAAGCAACAGCTGGCATTTGCGCTCCAAAGTCACGATAGCTCTGATTTGTCGCTCGTGAAGTGTAGCGCCTCGTGGAGTACAAAGATGACATCACCCTGTCCTGACACCGCCCACTCCGCCGGGGTGGCACGCTTGAACGCGAAGGCCGCAGATCTTTCCATAGAAACAGCCTACTACCTCTAGTAGCTGGCATGAGTTTTGTGAGTAGATCGCGCTGTGGCTTCGTATTGGGATTTCCGCAGCTCTGCATAGGGTGCCAGCATCTGCGTCTATTCTCATTGGACCATATACCTAGTATGAGCTCTTTGCGTCTCCGATACGGGCCCCTGGCATGCTGTTCCCACTCACGAGACTTATGCCGACTACCATAGTACAAGCCTCAGATGCTTTTCCCTTGCACATGGCTTTCCATCGTGTTAGCTTCAGAAAAGGGTATGTTCAGGCAGTCGAACTTGATTTGCTATGGAGGTCGAGCCTCGGTCGTGCCCGCTGTATCGATGACGTAGCGTCTTTTGCACTTCAGGTGATCTCGTGAACGCCTGCATCCTTGCCGCAAAAAGCACGGGTAGGGCTGCGGTAACCATGAAGAACACGCGGACAGGCCCAAAACCAATCACCGTCTTTTGCGGCAGATACCGTATAAAAACCCTGGCTACGAATCACGCGCTATGCAGGGCACACAGGGACTCTCGTGGCATGCATCACCGGTGCGTTATCCAGCTTCATAACGAAGTCGTTAATTGACATCAGAATCACCTAAGAAAACGATTTCGTGCGACGATCATGTAGGAAGACATCGATTCCAATGAGCAGGGTATCTCTTCACCTTGAACACCATGCGACTCCAAGACTAAGTCAAACGGGAAGTGACGGTCCGAATTTGGCCGAATTTCTATCAAACTCCTTGAGCGCTGCTAGATGCAGCTCTGATCTCACCTGATGGTCGTCCCGAACTGTCCGGCACCTCGACCATGTCTTCCACCATACCCAAAAATCTCTGCCTGTACTCGTCGCTGCTTGTCGTGATGCTCATCGGTCCGTGGTCTTTGCCAAACTTGAGCGTATTGTACAGCTTTACCAAGCCAGTGAAAGCCTGTGCTTGCAGCGCATCCTTTGACCAGAAGAAATCCAGTACAATGGCCCGGTAGATCCACTTTCCATCTCGCGAGACAACACCAGTGCGCCACGTTGAGCCACGACCTGGAGGGGTCGGGACCTTGTGCTTTCCGGAGTTTATGTCTGCGGGAAAGCGAACCAAGAAGAGTGAGTAATCGACCGCATTGTTCTCCTGCAAAAGCTTGCTGTCCTTGGACAGTTGCGCAACTAGTTCCTCTTTTTCATCGATGGTTACTCTGATTTTGTCTTCGAACTCATCGATGAGGCGGTCTTTGACGCTTTCTGGGGCCAGTCTGCCGCCAGCAATATCTCGCTCCGGGAAGAAGTAGTCGTTCGGTTTCAAATCGAAGGTTTCCCATTGCTTTTGTTGATTCTTGCTGCAGCTTGACTTTCCGTACAAGATGTTCTCCATCACTATGTGGTGGCTCGGAGCGGCACCCAGAAAGGCACCAAGAGTAGATGTTGGGCAATAGAGAAGATCGGTAATGCGGACGAGAAGAGAGTCCTGGTTGAACCGCATGTGATCGACATAAGGCTCGAGGAGTCGTTTACGGAAGAAGGATTGTTCGAAGTGACGCGGCAACGACTTGACTAAAAACTTGGTATTTGGCGTCGTGAAGAATGTCTGTGATCTATTAGAGGCGAGTTATACCAGATCAAAGCCTCACGTACGGAGCCAGAATATCCCAAGTCTCCAACGGGCTTCAGATCGGTCCGCTTCCCTTTGCTGGGACTCCTAAAACTCTCTTTATACTCTTCCTCCTCAATGCCCCATGTTTCGTTTCTTAGCCTGTTGAAAACTTGATCGCAATAACGCGCAAGTGTAAGTTGGAATATGGACAAGAAGGCAAGGATGCGCGCGAGCAGTCCGGGATGAGCAGTATGATCATCGCTCACAGGCTTCGTAACGAATATTGCGCGCAGGATAGAAGTACTGATTAGGCGTTGCCGACGTCCCATCTTGAGTGTTGATACTGTCGTTGACGGGGGTGGTAAGGCGCAAACAAGTGCAGAGTTGTGTTTACGTCTCCTGGACCTGACGTCACATCTATCGCGCTAACGAACACATGCGTTCTTCTGATCACTGCAACCTCCTTTCTTCACGCCAACGACCCAGCAATGTCCACTTGGCCTTCAAGCCAAGGCCGCGGAAGAACACGCGGAGCGCAAGAAGTACAAAAGGGTGAAGTCTCACTTCTGAGCTAAAATTGACCGTTGACCTGCAGCTAACGCTTAGCAACCAACGAAAGAAGGCAAGGAACCCCGCAACTAGCGGTCGACACGGCACCAGAGCATGGAATCCTTGCGTCTCTCGCAACGATCGGAGCCCAGAGCTTGCGTCGATGAAAGCCTGTCAACCGCATAACCATCAGGCGGACACTATTATATTGAGCAGAGTGTCTAGATCTGTCAGCTTTTCGCAAGCTTCTTTGAAAAAGGCTGTGGCTTGAGGCATCCGCATAACTTTGATGCGTATTCCAAACGGAGGTGCATGTCCCGAATCTCTGTTCCTAGATCGCGGTTGAGAGCGCTGGCTGACAGGTCGATGTTGCAGTGTGTCACGGGACCCTGGAACCTTTGAACTTAATGTCGACTGCGCCGCAGCTGTGCAGGTAGGTAAGTCGGTCCGCGCATCACCGCTTTCGTTCCAGGCTCGATACTCTACGATGGCACAACAACGTATCGCCCGATGCACATCGCAAGAGCTGCTCCTACTTGTGCAGGTTGAATGCTTATGGAGCGCTGATTGAACGACACCTTGGGAGTGAAGGGAGATACCGTTCAGCCACAGCATCCCGTTCCTGGCATGTGACATCTGGACCCGGTAACGAACCAGCCCCCACAGGAGGTTAAACAATCTCCCGCTCGGATCGAGTCCCGCCTTCCTAATCTCGGACCCACCACCTTGAAGGGTAAGTGTCTCATAATCAACCAGAGCGATATTGGCTGAACCATGAATGTACCGTTGATGATAGCAGGCCCCTGTTCTGTTGGTAGAATTTGGCAGCATGCTCAACATGGGCGTTGAGCTGTGGTGCTACATAATCATCTAGATGCTTATCGTTGTGCTAGCGATGACAATCGTCTTTGGAGCTTCGTTCACTCAAGCAATCAGCTCCTCACTGACCCAAGTCCTGGGTCCTTGATCCAGCCAGTGCCTTGCTGATGTGCCAGACTGTTGTCTGGACCTCCACATCGGCAGGATGCCGAGCTGAACGTCCCGTTTCACGCACAGAAGTGCCTCAGGACCCACCAGACCTGCTTCAAACGCCGCAAGCGCGACCAATTAGGGTGTCTCTGTTCGACCACACAGAAGCCTCCGACTCTATTGTTGCATGTCTGCATGATTAGTCCGCCACTGGCACAAGCATATTTGGATACAACTCCGTTCTAGACGCGTTGCTGGCCATTTAAATCATCAATAGCTGCTTGAGAGGCATTGCAACTGCAGCGTTCAATTCAATTTTCAGTTCTTCCGTTGCTCTCTTTTTGACACGTACACTCTGGAATACCCCAAATCATCGCAGGTCGAGATTCCGCCATGGCAGCCGCAGATGTTCAGCAAATGCCTGCCCAGGAGGCTGCTCAGGAGCCGGCTCCTCCCGCTCTTCCAGACTACCTTACTGATCCCGATGCTGTCTTGAAGGACATAGAGGTCAGTTGGCGGTACGGCAGAGCTCCGGATTACTCCAAGACAAGAAAGGTCTTCTCCGAGAGTTGGTATCACCGGATCGGCAATCTGTACTACACAGCTGACAGAGTCCAGCGAAGCAAAAGTCACACGAAGCCGGCTCTCTCCCAGAGCTCGTTCAGAACCTTGTCAAGAACTGGGAGGTTGAAGCCTCTTTCAAGCCCGTAATCTCTGACTGGCGTACCATCGATCACGAGAAGTACTCATTCGCCATCAACGGCTCGGAGCCCGAAGGCGCGGAAGCCATGCTCAAGGTCGGCACGTACAACGCCATCATCGCACCGAACGAGTACTATTCGCCTGATTACTCCGACTTTGCTAGCAGTCACAAGACGTTCAAGCGCATGATGCCTACCTTTGCGTGGGAAGTTCTAGAGGTGTACAGCGGACCTCCTACCGTCAGCTTTAGGTGGCGACACTGGGGTGTTATGAAGAATGACTATATTGGTATCAACAACAAGGGCGAGAAGGTCACGGCAAAGGCGCACGGAGGCTCAATCGACATTCAGGGTGTCACCGTGGCCACCGTCAACGAAAAGGTGCAGCTGCAGTCTGTGCGAACATGGTTCGATCCCATGGACATGTTCAGGCAAATCGCACCCAACGGCGTCGTGAAGAAGGAGACGGTGGACAAAGGCATGGCACCGGCCGACATAGTCGACAGCACATCAAGTGGTGCAGCAACACCCACCACGACCACGACCACCAGTGTCACCGAAGCGCTTGAGGCTATGGGCCTCGACAATGCTGCTGCTGCAGGCTGTCCCTTTGCTGCGGGTGCACAAAAGCAGAACGGCGAGGCCAAGCTCCCCGAAGGCCACCCTCTTATCGAGGAGAAGATGGAACAGGTTGTGGCCGAGTCACGTAACGAGAAGGAGACTATCAAGACAGCGCTTGACCCTGAGCAGCATGGCAAGTTCGACGAGGAGGTTGCCGATCGCCCTTTCATGCCTGGCGGCTTCCGTTGAGCCTGCAGCTTGGAAAGAGTGGGAGAGTGTTGGCTTGTGATTTTGTCATGTGAGAGCGGCTTGTTTGCATGTGCATGCGATTTGAGAAGAATACCACTGTTTGAGCTTCGCCTATATCATCTCCATCCGTGAGGCTGCCTGTTGTCAACTGAACGAGCTCGTGTAGGAGCGACGAGCAAGCCGGCCTGTTTGTGTTTGTGCAGATGGCAAGGGATGGCAGTTTACGGCCATGGTGTTGGAGAAGTGCTGTGGTCAAGGTGGATCATGGAAGGAGGTGAGAGAATGGGCGAGTCTGGTTAGAAGACCTGATTATGGTGATGGCTGTAAAGGGTGCTCGTGCTGCAGCTTGCTCCGGCGGGTGTCCAAGGCCATGCATGCGTCATTCATTGCAAGCATGGGTGCCCTGGCGGTTGGTTGCACCCTGACTTTGTGCAACCACGTGGGAGCAAGCGCACACTCACAGCATGCGCTTCTAATGTGCTCAAATGTGGCATGAGGTGTCTATGCAAAGCGATCAAACTGCCTGATCCGGGGAAGATTGTCTCGAGAACTTGTGTGTTTCCTGACTGGGTCGTTGGGTTGCCATCTTGGTCGAAGGAGCTGGCGGTGTCGCGTGCGGGCATTGGGACCTGAGCCTACGCAGCGAACCCCTGCGGTGGAAACAGCACCAGCAACGAGGGTACATAGTCACGAGCGTCGATAGGCCGTGTATTGCCATTGTCCTACAGGCGGGAAGACGGTTTTCCTGGTCTGCCTCCTGTCCGTCGAGATTCGACGACCTTGACACAGGCAGGGCTCTTCTTGGCTGACGCTAGAACCGCAATTACTGGTACGGGCCAGTCGGGAAAGAGCCGCAGCAGCGCTCACTGACGTCTCGCATCTCGCATCTCGCATCTCGCACTCAGCACCGACACCGCCGACACCGCCGACACCACCGACACCACCGACACAGCCATTCTTCCCCAGCTTGTGGCGGGTGCGACGCGCGGCTACTCAGCATCGAGCCATTGACTTGTCCGCACCGCAAGCCGGACGAGTGCGACACCAGAGCATTCATGTGCTGCCTAGTCGGCGCATAGAGCACCACGGCCCCGCTGAGCTGGAAGCACCCCCATCTCCCACCTCGACACGCACCCACGCACCCACGCACCCACGCACCCACGCACCCACGCACCCACGCACCCACGAACCCACGAACCTCCCCCCGCCATTCTTAGCCCACCGCCGCCATGCCCTCCATCCTGTCCGACGAGGACAAGCTGACGGTCAAACGCACCGTGCCCAAGTCGGCCAACAAGATCCACGCCGTCGCCGTCGCCAAGCTGTACGTTGCCTACCCAGACCGGCACAACTGGACCTACACGGGACTGCAGGGCGCCGCCGTGCTCGCCAATGACCTGGTCGGCAACACCTTCTGGATCAAGCTGGTGGACATATCCGTGAGTACGCGCAGCCCTCTGCGCGGTCGGACGCTAACCTCGTGCAGTCTGCCAACCGCGGCGTCATCTGGGACCAGGAGATATACGACACCTTCGCCTACAACCAAGATCGCGTCTTCTTCCACACCTTCGAGCTCGAAGAATGTCTCGCTGGCCTCTCGTTTGCCGACGAGAAGGAGGCCAAGACGTTCAAGAAGAAGCTGGACGACCGCGAGAAGAACGCGCACAAGAACACCAAGAACAAGCCGTTCGGCGCGGCAGCAGGAAGCAGCGGGCCTGTCGCCAACGGGAAGAGCCACGGCCATGGTCTCCTGGGAGGGCTGTTTGGACACAGGCATTCCTCGAACCCGGCACCGCCGCCGCAGTCCATCATACCACCACCAGCCCTGAGTGTTGTGTCGCCCTCACAGAGCAGCCACTCCAACGCAACAAGCGCAAGAAGCTCCGCAATCGACACTACAGACCCCTCGTGGCAGCCACTGCTGAAGGAACTGCTGGCCATGGGCATCACAGAAGACCAGATCGAGGAAAATGCAGACTTTATCAAGCTGTACATTGAGCAAAAGAAGCATGACGAGAAAGCTCAAGCTGACAACGAGGCAAGGAGAGCGAGAGCACCGCCACCTCCTCCGCCGAGCGCGCCGCCGACAGCGCGAACCATCAGTCCTCAAACCACCGGCAACTCGAAGCGAGGACCGCCTCCAGCGCCGCCGCCAGCTCGAAGGACAAAGACCGAACTGCCCAACCCCACCTCATCCTCGAATCCTGCGCCCCCATCGCCTCCACGAGAGCCCTCTCCACCTCCTGGCCCCCCGAAGCCGGTGTTCAGGGCACCTCCTCCGCTCGCAGATGCTGGCAAGTTTGCCAACCAACCCCCTCCACCACCAAACCGAGTGCGAGCGCAGTCAGGTGCTGCTTCTGGTCCACCTCCGCCTCCACTACCACCAAAGACACCCGTACCTGCCGAGGACCAGCCTGCGGGAGGCAAGTTCGGTGTACCGCCTCCCTTCACAGGCAACCGAGTACCTTCAGGCGCGCCACCTCCACCTCCAAGTCGCGGACCCGTCCCACCTCCGCCTCCTGCGCGAAACACTCCGTCAGCGCCGCCTCCACTGCCGCCGAAGACGCCAGGAACATCACTTCCACCTCCACCACCAATGAACAATGCGCCGCCAGCACCACCTCCTCTACCACCGACATCGTCTCGGCCTGTGCCGCCCGCCCCGGCTGGCTCGGCTCCTGTACCACCGCCACTACCTCCCACATCCTCGATTCCCCCTCCTCCTCCAATGCCAGGGAGGTCGATCCCGCCTCCTCCACCCATGCCCAACAATGCGGTACCCCCTCCTCCGCCTATGCCCAACAGTGCAGTACCCCCTCCTCCGCCAATGCCCAACAGTGCAGTACCCCCTCCTCCACCAATGCCCAGCAGTGGCGCCCCTCCCCCACCACCCCCAATGCCACCTGGCTCCGGACCGCCTCCACCTCCGCCAATGCCATCAAGGGATGCTGGTCCACCACCGCCTCCAGCCGGTGGTCCTCCACTGCCAAAGGCAGCTGCAGTTGGGCGCGATGGCCTGCTTGCAGACATTCGTGGAGGTGCGAGGTTGAAGAAGGTCTCGGACGCGGAGAAGAAGGATCGCAGTGGAGCAGCAGTGCCAGGGTCAGAGCCAGCTTCGACGCCTGGGGCTGGTGGAGGTCCCGCAACACCAGGAGCAGATGCTGGCTTGGCTGGAGCATTGGCTAGCGCGCTCGCGGCGAGAAAGGCTAAAGTTAGCCACAGTGGTAAGTTCAACGTCTCTTTCTTCATGTTGCCACCATGCTGATACATTCATAGACGATGAGTCCGACAAGGACGACTGGTAGATGAATATTACCGGAGAACGAGACGAGACGATACACCACAACGAAAGCGCAAGCTGTCCGAGCTGTGCACGCTGCCGTCCAAAAATTTGTGCAGCGTGTTGGCGTCCAAGTTGGCAAATGTGCCTACAGTTGTAAGCGCAGACATTCCGCGACGTAGTAGCGAGGGAGCGGAAAGACCGGAATTTGGTGGTGGAAAGACGACGGTACGGAGAAGCTGAGCGTACAAAGCATAAAAACCCATGTTCACCTATTTACAGCTAGTTCACACCAGCATGCAAATTGCTTGACTTGTCGATCAACTTTGGCTATCCTTGAACTCGCTGACTTAGACCGCCGAAACCTTGCCTCTTTTGGTTGGACTTGCGTAGGTCGGGAGCTGAACGCCAAGATAAGATACATCTATACTGCGCTTCCTGCTGATACTTGTACTTCTGAACATTACTTCTCGCACGCAGCACACGTGCCACAGATCAAGCGTCACAGATAAATCGCCATAGCCCCACACAACTCAAGCGTGACCGCTGAGATGGAAGCAGCGAGGCTGATTTCAGACCCCCATACTCTCTACAGCTCGACCTTCATCCTCGAGTTTCTTAACCCCCCTCCTTTCCTAAACGCCGCGGTCCTCATGCGCTGCACATACCTCCTCCCCGCCATGTCTCAAGGAAAAGCAAACCCCCAAGCCCCACCGCGGCATCTGCACTTCTCGCAATCTGAAACTTCAGTCGTAGCCAAAGGCACCGTCGGCACAATGACGGGCTGGGACGTACAAGACCATGTGTGGATCAAGGCGAACAGCTTGTTCTGTTCCCGACGGCGTGGTGGCTGGATCCGTTGAGATGGTGGCTGCCGTGGACGCTTCAGGCGATGATTGCGCGGCTGGCGAGACTGGCGGGGCATAGGGCGTTGATGGAGAAGTACATGGGGAGGGAGGGGTGGAAGGAGTATGTGAGAGCCAAGCGAGATCGAAGCTCATCAGATCTCTGTCGATAGGTCGCGACTGAGCTGTTGGGTGGGATCTTTGCGCGACTGACAGTCCTGCAAGGCCGATGGAAACATTCGCCGACAAGGCACTTTGCCTCGATCCTACACACGAAGAAGATAAGTGTTTGCCAGCAGGAACAACAAGTCTCCCTAAAACAGAACCACGGATATATCCTACTCTGCACAGTACCTTAGCTTTTCAGTAGCGTGACAAATCGAGCAACTTCCCGATCAACGCAGAACACGACGTTGAAGTCGCTCGCTGGTCTGTCTCGCTCAGATGACTTTCACTAAAACCACAGTCTCGAGATGCTCGAGACTCCACAGATGATGCTCGTGTGGAAGCCTTGCGCGTAATTTGAGTGACCAGGTCTGGTTCCAGAAATACATAGAGCAACCACGTCCGATTCCCTTTCATAAACAGGAAACGAGATATCCCCAGATGCGGTGATGGTTGCGAGGTTGCCGAGCGTCCAGAAGGGTCGCAAGGTGGCCGAGGCTGACAGGACCCATCTCGAACATTGGTTCCTCAAACGTCACGCCAGACAACTACCACAATTGCATCCAGACAACGGATCAGCTCTGGGGCGCCTCGAATTATGCTGTTTCTACTCCGACGTCGTGACTTGCGTAAGCTACTGTGCTTCATCGTCTAGACTTGAGCTCCCGTGAGCGATGGTGCATGGTCCTGTGCTATCAACTCACCGAGCCCCCGCACCGATGCAAACGCCAACACCCATAGTAAGGCGACCTACAATGACCCACGCCGGTAGTTGTAGCGGCGGCTATGACTGACAGAGTCTACCTACCAAAGCCATCTGGGCGGTACCACAACAGCAAGACCCAACACGTCTTCAACCACACTACAGTCAACGACCCACTATCTCCCACCAACATCAGCAGTTACTTTGTTCTCACGACCCTCTCCCCTACTGAGCAAGCGCCAAACGCAAATGCTACACTCCGATACACGAGTCCCGAGATCGCCGTCGCGCTCGACAACTCGAAAAAGTACAAGCTCCCAGCAACCGCCCTGGAGCGACCATGGATACACACGCAATGACAAGCTCCTGTTCTCCTTAGCAGCCCCGGGCTACCGACTCTGTTTGCTCTCTCCCGGCGCCAGCTCGCCCTGCGTCGTCAGCACTGTCATGCAGTCTGAATTGGCCTATCGTGGGTACACGGTCATCTGCGTCGATGATGCCGGCGAATTTGCAGTCCTTGAGATTCCATACACCGACACCAACACCGACACCAACACCAACACCAACACCACTGTCCACGGCGTGTCGATAGACTACCGTGGGGTGTCGACATGCCGTTCACGTTCCGTGTAAACGACATCCGTAAGAGCGACTTCGACGCTTTGCTTCAGCTGCTTCCAAGACCGGTTGCTGAGTACGGCGCGCCGTTTAGCACCTCAAGCTACCTGAATCTTGGTTTCTCTCTGGGCGGAAGCGTCGGAACGTATCTGCTTTCTGCGCATGACGAGGTCCTTGCAAGTCTCGACTACGACGGCTCCTTCTTCGACACACTGGCTAACGACACTGTTAATGCAAAGAAGCCATCTTTTGACGCTCATGCATGGCCTCGGTGATCCGAGCCAGCTGCTATCTTTAAGTGCTCAGACTGGGTGGCACGGGGAGCTGCTCGTGAATGGGAATGGTCATGTTGACTTCTCAGATGTTGGGCTATGACTGGATTTGCTAGACTTGAGGAAGCAGGTGCCGGACGACTTCGCCATTGGGACGCTCAGTGGTACAAGGATGTACGATATCTTGATGGAGTTCACGACCAAGTTCTTTGATGGAGTACTTGATGGGGAGCTGGAGCCGGAGAAAGACTTGCCGTCTGTGGAGTGGCCTGAGGTGACTTTTGTGGGTGGAAGTATTGGAAAAGAGGACTAAGAAATCGCCCTTAGTAGTGTTGATGAGTATATTTGAAAATGGCACTGGGGGTGTATCAGACTTGGCTATTTGTGCTGCAAGAGTAGCGTTTCCTAGAGCATGTGATTGATAAAAATCCAAGATACGTGGGCACCAGATGGCTGCCTTACGCAGAAAACTGACACATGATGCGATGTCTGGCCTTGGGGTCGTCTTCGCATACCACAAACGTGCTTGGACGAACGAGTGCTGAAGGCAGTGATCATGTGAACAGAAATAACAATAACACTGCAAGAAGAACCTATCGAATGTGCTAGCGATGGTGCAAAGTTTGCCAACTGTATTCCTCATGCTTGGCAGAGATACCGCTTGGCGTGCTCAACACCCAGGTGCAATCTTGTGATGATAGCTCTGAGGACAAGCAAAGTGCTTTTCCAGGGCATCAGATCTCAGTGAGTGGTTCGAGAAGTTCACCAAGTTGTTTTCAAACAGTCGAACGGCTTTGCTTGGCAGTCAGATATCAGATGCTCAGCGGCAGCATGGGTGATGTCGAGCATTAAGCGCAAGCAGATGCATCGGCTACACAAGTGGCCTGGAGATGTTCTCTCGAATTGGACAAATTCTTTTGCACACGAGTAGCGTGAGAAAGGACTCTTCGTCGGAGGCCGCTCGTGCTGCACCCTGGAGGCATATGAGGCCTGCTTGAGATACCCAGATCGTGTGTAAACTCTTCTTGCTTGTGGATGGGTTCCCTGACCATCATTAAGATTCTCGCAGCTAGCCGGCGCAGAGTTGCATGGTCGTAGAGGGGTGACGTGGTTGGGGGGGTAGCAAGTTGTGTCCGGGGGATGCTCGGCTTGGCGGGCTGACCTGCACTGATATACCTCGCACCGCCCACCTCTCAAATCTACCTCTCTGTTCCTCCCACCTCCACTCTCACACCACCATATCCACGCAACACCAAACTGCCATCAACTTCCATCTCTTGCCCATTGCAAAGAGGTTTGGACACTTCAGAGTAGTTTCTTACTTGGCATCTCATACCCCTGCGCATCAGTTATTGTCTCCACCATGCCGTCGTTGCCTTCGTCACTGTCGGCGCCAGAGATGTTGGGGAAAAACAGCCATCTGCCGAGGGCCGACAAGTATCGAGAAGTCGCGTACCATCAGGACGATCAGGGTCGATATGTCGCTCAGTCGTATCCACTTTGGCGCCAGCCACCGCCCGTCAAAGCACCGCCAAAGCAGCGTCTGCAATCAAAGGGAGATTGTTCCAGGACACAGCCCATCGTGTGTGCTGAGCAATCTTTCCCTAGACCAGGGTCAAAGGAGTCAAGCGTCATCGTCCAATCACGTGAAGACAGGTCGGGAACCAAGTCGAGGGATATCAAATACACAAAGTCGTTATCACCTCCCCCAGCACCACGACTACGCCGTTTATCAACGCCAGACCTTTCTGACGTTGACGAAGAACGATGTTTCTGCGACTGCGACCACGATCCTCGAGAGATCGCCGCCTCGTCTTGGTGAAATTTGGGTCAATGCCCAGAATGGCTCCAGCCAGCCGCGGTGCTTACGCAGTGAAATGGAGGCTTTTCATGCCAATCGCGGTCTGCTGTGGTTTCCTTTGTTGTTCCACGTCCGGCCTTTAAGATCTACTTATCTTTTTGTTTCCAGATGTTTTTTCAGTACAATACCAAGGCGCATCATGGAGCGGGCTTGTTTTGTGTCTTGCCTCTTCTTCTATGGCAAGTCATGTATCAGCATACATAACTTTTACGATGAATATCGACAATTAATGACTTACATTGGATGCGTGCGTGTGCCCTTCACTCCGATGGTCGTTCACTATCCACGACGAAGTATCTGCCAGCTCTCTTCTCAGCCGATCCCAAAACATCCCAGTCCTCGACATCTTTGGCATCGACCGACGTAGTGTCTCTCTGAACGCGCCTGTGCCACTTGCCAATAATCTTCTCTTTTGCCAACGCCTCCTTGAGTGTATCCAATCCAATCGTCTGCTCTTGCTCGGCTGCCCTCGTCTCGTCACGTATCGCTCGTAAAGGCTCAACGCCCGTTGTATCGACTCGCTGGATCTCGCCCACAAAGTGCAGCTGTGCTGCCAGCGTGTCTAGCATCTTTTGTTCCTGCTCAGGCGTTTCGGGGAGCGGTAACGCCGAGAGCCGGAGCAGATGGTGAAGTTGCTTCGAGGAGATCTGAGGTGCGTCTGGGGCGCGTGTCTTCGGTGGTAGCAGAGATTCGACGGACCAGGTAGGTTCTGCAAAAAGCTGCTCCAGTTCGTCTGGATGAATCCCTGGTCTCTCCTGGCCGTGCGTCACCGAACTATTGGATGACTGAACTTTCGACAACCGTAATGACGTATGAAACGGACGGTGGGCGCGACGTAAAGGTTGGAGGAGCGATCTGGTGCTTAGTAACGCGCACCGTGAGGCCATTGTGAAGGTGTGGTCCGTTTGCGACAAGCGCTATCGATGGTGTCGATGATGTTGATTATGGGTGCTTACCCAGTCTTCCAGCTGCGGACACACTTTCACGTCGTTCGGTTACCTCCACATACGATTGGTAAGGAAGCTGTTGCTCCAGACAGTAAGTTGTTGTCGAAGCTCGAATTCCACTAGCCTGTTTGTGGCTAAGGGTCGTAGAGTCAGCGGGAAGCCGCACTGGCCATCCAGGGTCGTCATTGCCTTTGAAGCAGCTAACGCAGCCACCTGTCTCGACGGAACCTCAAGATATACGTTGTGAATTACTTCTTTCCCCTCTCTGCTACTACCACGAACCAGAACACAACCCAGGACATTCATATAGACGCAAAGATGGCTGGCGACCCACGAGCGCTGCTCCGTCAGGTGGGGCACTCTCTTGAACTCAGCCACAAAACAGACAACTGATACTGAAGTGCTACAACAGGCGGAGACCTCGCTGCAGAAGGCATCCGGTGGATTCAGCTTCTTTGGTGGGCGGCAAGACAAGTGTATGATCAGCTTCAAAAGCCTGAGATCAAGATGGGAATCAAAATCTAACGCACGTGACAGACGAGGCAGCAGCTGAACAGTTTGTCGCCGCAGCAAATGCATTCCGCATGCAAAAGATGGGTAATAGATTCCTGGGATCAATCAAACTGAAGTCGTGGTGTCTGGAAACTAATTACATTCAGGCAAGGAGGCCGGCGAAGCATTCGAGAAGGCAGCCTCAGTCCAGCGCCAACAGCTGAACGAGCCAGACGACGAAGCCAATTCACTCACAGAAGCCTTCAGTACAGTTGTACTCTCTATGACGATAAAGCCCTTTCTAACACCAGAACAGAGGCCTACCGTAAGGACGACCCGGAGGCCGCAGCAAGGTGTTTAGACAAGGCCATCACACACTACTGCAGCAAAGGCAACTTCCGCCGCGCAGCCACTCACAAACAGAACCTTGCCGAACTCTACGAAGTCGAGCTCGGTGACAATGCCCGTGCAGGCGCAGCCTACGAAGAGGCAGCTGGTTGGTATGAGAGTGTAAGTCCCAAACCTGAATACTCAAACAACAAAAGCTAACATACAACAGGACAATGCCGAGGTACATCACGCACCCCACTCTTCGTTTTTGGAAGAATCTAACAAACCCCAACAGGCACTTGCAAACAAACTCTGGCTTAAGACAGCCGATCTCGTTGCGCTGGAAGGCAAAGATTACTACAAAGCCATCTCGCTCTACGAAAAGGTTGCCAAGACCTCCATCCAGAACAACCTCATGCGCTGGTCTGTCAAGGAGTACCTCCTCAAGGCAGGAATCTGCCAGCTATGCACTGGCGACCAAGTCGGTGTTAATGCCGCGCTCGACAGGTATAGGGAGCTGGATCCGAGTTTCAGCCAGCAGAGGGAGCATCAGTTGCTGTGTGACCTTACAGCGGCGGTTCAGGAGGGCGATCAGGAGATGTTTGCTGATAAGCTGTTCCAGTACGATCAGATGAGCAAGTTAGACAAGTGGAAGACGACGCTACTGTTGAGGATCAAGGCTACCATTGAGGAGACGGGTGAGGACTTCTCCTAGATGTACATTATTGAGAGATTTCTGGGGATCGAGACGTGTGTGTGTGTGTGTGTGTGTGTGTGGATCAGAGCCGAGCACACACATTGGACGATTTCAGATGTTTATGAGAGAATTTTTGATACATGTTCTTTGTGTAACAGTTACCAATTTCCAGACGTGTATACCACCACAGCTAGGCACATACTGAGACAGTGCCTAGGCCTTCTTGAGCTCTTTTTGCTCACCAGCTGCTGCTGATGTCGGTGGCGGCACCTTCCCTGCGTCCTCCTTCGTTCCGAAGAAGCCTCCAATATCGAGACTCTTCGTCTTCTCCTGCATAACCTGCCACATGCTCTGCTCACTCTTCTTCTGCACCTCACCCTCCAATTTCTGCTTCTCCTTCTCGCTGTCCCTCTCTTCATCCCCTGTCGTCTCGCCCTCGTTCTTCCTCCTTTCAGCCTCTTCCTTCTCTTTCTGCTTGGCCATCTCACGCTCGGCCTTCTCCACTTCCGCGATATCGACGTCCTCGAAGCCGATCTTGCGCAGGATCGAACCAGTGATGAACCGGTACTGCAAGTGCCCATCCACGAGTTCCGTAACATCGACATTCTGAACACCGCGTACTCCCAGAACGGGTTGTAGGCCGGCAATGCCCAGCTGCACACTCGAAGTGCGGTACAGGAACCCCAAGATGTAGTCTTGCGTGCTGAACACATTGACTACGCGGCCGCTGACCACAGAGCGCATCTTGCGCCAGTCCGCGGTATCGGACGGGCATGGTGCACCTAGCAGCACAACATTCTCAATGAGTCCGAATGCTTTTCGCTCCGCGAGACGCTGCAGACACGAGTATATGAGTCGTGCACCAAGCGAGTAACCGACAAGTGTCACCGGACGCTCGCCCTGAACCTTGTTGATTAGAGCGTCGGCGAGCACCTCACCCGCTTTGTCAGCGCGATACTTTGCCACACTAAACGGGTTGTCAAGTACACTTGCGATCTTAAGCAGACCAAGGGGCCACATAGCGGCCGAAACGGCGGCGAAGACGGTTTGCTCAATGATCTTCTTCTTCGCGTAGCCCCACGCCGCACTCGTGATGAAAGTCTCGAGACTATGTCCGAGCTTGAGCAGAGCCTCAAGCTCCCAGCGCAACGCGAAACCTTCAGTCCCTTTGCCGATGTAGCGCCAAGGCGCAACGACTTCCTCAGGTTCACGCAGCCAGCCGCTGATGGCAATAGCAACACGTAAGCGGCGCGTCTCGTTGTCCTGTTTCGAAGGGTCTTGCGAGCGGTGGATGTTCAAGAATGCAAAATCCTCGACTTGTCGTGCGTAGGCATCCATTGCGTCGCCGGTCATGCGTGCGCCGTACGCGCCGAACAGACCGCCGACAAGGACTGAAGAGCCCGCCAGCGTGCCTAGATACCCTGCAGCAGCTGTGGCACCAAGACCTAGACCACCCATGACGGAGCCTACACCTGCTGCGATGAGAGGGGCAGCGAGACCACCAGTCACACCGATGAGGGCTGCACCCGCAACGCTGGCGAGGCCGACCTTCCATTTCCGTGCGGTTTGAGAAGCTTCTGCTGCTTTCTTTGTTTCGGCATCTGCGTTGAGCTGTTGGGAAGCAGCTTCGAGGAGGCCCTGAGCGACTGTTTCTTCGTCTTTCTTCAGGATGAAAAGACGGAGGTGGAGAGAACTGGTGAGGTAAAGTAGGAGGATTCGCGAATGCGCCGAGTAGTGCTCCAGACTAAGAAGTATAAGCACTAAGGAGTGCAGGATCAGGGCACGCTTGGGCTCGTCCAGACGTGCGAGTATCGAGTCCACGGCTGGATAGCGCTCTTTGAAAGCTGTGTCTTCGTCTTCGTCCTCTTGTGAGAGGCTGCTGAGGCTCGTTGTCTCCGTGCCAGACATCTCGGCGAGCCCCTGAACCTTTTCAGTTTCGACGTGTTTGGTCTGTTCTTTCGCCTCTTCTCTCGAGTTCACCAATTCGCCAATACGACTAATGACTTTACCTCTCCATTCGTCGAAGTAGCTCAACATTTCTTGCTTCAATTCCTGTACCTCTGGCTTTGCAAGTTCTTCTTTTGCGTTCTGTTCCCGCTTCTCTCGCTCTTGCTTCAATCTGTCTTCTTTGGCCACGTCGACATTGCCAAGATCAGACGGTGCATCTATCAAGGTCTGTTCTTCTGATTTTGCAGCTTTGGGATCCGGTCGTACTTCCTCAGCAATGAAGGTGTCCAGCAGGGATTGCCGCATGGTAGCTGTAATAGTCGCAATCAAGAACGTAAGATCTGCGCACTGCTCTGCACTCAGCAGAGTGGTGAGCGACTGCTCATCCTTGTGTGGCTCTGCATGTTTCGATTGCCCAAAGGGCAGTTTCGATGCCCAGTCCATGGTCGATAGGATTTACTGGTGGAGATGTGTGAATCAGGGCAGTTGTAGAAGTGCTTTGTTGGCGATGTGTAGATCCCCCGTTTACGTGACGTCAGTGGGGGAGTACGACAGGGATGGATGGCTAGACCGCGCAACATTCCACTACGATCGAAGACACTGTGCTGTCTTGTTGCAAGCATGTTACATGGTGATGGTCGTCTGGACTTGTTTCTGTCTGGACGCCTCTAAGTTTCATTATGTTCTCTGCGCAGTCTATGTCCCAGCACGACCTGTTGGCATTGGCGGTGTTCGCCTTCCTGTAGGCATAGCCGTTGGAGGTGTGCGTGAGCCAGGAATGCGTGGCCCTCCTGTAGGAAAGTTCCTAGCGCTGAGGAAGACACCCTTGACCGCTCTGATGTCTTGCTTCAATATCTCCATCTGGTCCTTCTTCCCGTCCTTGCCCGAAGGCAGACCGTAGCTACCCCCATAGAGTCCGTTCATGCTGGAGTAGTATTGGCTCTGGTAGCTCATGTCATTGAGGTAGCTTGTCAAGTCCGACACCTTTGTCTGCAACGAATCATGGGCGACATGGCTGTTCGTTCGGTTGGCGGCGATCTCATTAAGATGCGATGAAATCATCTTTAGCCGTTTCTCGTGTGCTGTCACTGTAGGATGCGCATCGGTATCGGCCACTGAGGGGCGTCGCGAAAGGTTCGGGGTGGTTTGTGTCCCGTAGTCACGGTGGTAGAGCTCGGTGGGGTCTGAGTCGGCCTCTGATACATCGTCGCCCATTTCCGATACGCTCTTCTTCACTTTGGTGGCTGGGTCCACCGAGACAGACCCCCCAAGCTTCTTGTTCAGCTCCTGCAGCTGCTCCTTTGTATGCGTCGCGAAGTCGTGCCGTGCTTCTGCAAGGTCCTGTGCCATCGGTGCAACAATGTACCTGGATAGGCCGTATATGGTTGCCATGAGCCCTCCTGCTACGTACGCAGTATTTACTAAACGCTTGGTCGTTATTAAGGGTGGTGCTTTCTCGGTCTGCGCAAGAAACTCTGGGTACGTGACAATGGGTGGTATCTCGCGAGTTCGGGGCGGTGTTGTAGGCGCTGCTTCGACGGGTTTGGGTGGCGTCTGTGCACGTCAGTCATATCGTCATATGCGGTGGGAAGCAACAGCGGCTGCTACTTACTGTAGACCAGGCTCGCGCGCCAGCTGCCTCCAGATCTGGAGAGGCATCCTCTGGAATCGCCTTCCCCAGCAATGTCTCAATGTCCTCGGCAGATACACCCTTGGCCTGCAGAAAGACGACCTTCTTTTCCCGTGGCGCATTGCGGATGTTTGCGTCTTCCAGGAAGCGTGATGCTTGGTCCAATAGTCCTGAGCTCTTCACATCTGCCTCTACGGTTTCTGCACTCGCACTCGCACTCTCACTCGCACTCGCACGCTCACTCGCATCCGCACTCTCTTCTGACATCGCGACCTCTTCTGTCATCGCACTCTCTTCCGCTACAGGCACTGTGCTATCCTCTGCTGCATTCTCCGGTTTCGGCTCCTCTGCTTCTCTGGGTGCTGTTCGTTGCCAGGCGGGTATTGACGGTTTGGACATGGTTGCGCGCTCGTTTGTATGACTGGTGAGTACGCTGAAAAGGACGTGGCGATGGGACGGAAAGCGTATTGCTGTGCTGCTGAACGCGTGTGAACGCTCGGGAACCATGGCTGGACCGAGGCAAGAGCTCCCCTTTGGCGCCTTGCCTCTGTTGGACTAGCTTGGCTCGGGCTCGCTGCCGTTTGTCACGTAGAGGCGCAACACCACCTTTGGAAACGATTTCGGACACGTGCCTGTGCGGATGCATGAACAAAATCTATTGGATGAGCGTGGTTCGATAGCCGCTCTGTGATGTGCCGTTTGGTCTTGGATCCTCATCTGTACCGCCCCAGTCCTTCGCACAAAAATTGCGCCCGAGTCCTTCGCTCATAAGTTGCACTCAAGAGATAGTCTCTCCAGCTCGTCATGCATTATCGTCCAAAAATGTAGAAGCTGGTCACAGCACCATCTCATGGCTCCATGTGCCTTAGTCTCAAGCATACATCCAGTATTGCGCCTCGTACTGCACCGTCACTACCTCCCCTTCCGCCCTCCCTTCACAGCTCGTTGGCGCGAGCCCACCAACAGTCTTCAGTCTGTAGATGTACTTGACCTGACTCGTAGAGTCCGAGGCTTGCGCTTGTAGCCTGAGCCACTTGATATCAGCGCCTGGGTTGGGTGCAGCAACCTCCTCGACCTTCTTTGTCTTGGTGTTTCCTAGGCCTGCAATAGCGAAGTCGGGAGTGGTCAGATCGGCAAAGAAGTGGTTTCCAATGGTGGCTGCTTGGACCACGCTGTTCTGGGCTTCACTTGGGTTGGCGACCTCGCAGGAGGCATTGAACAGCTCGGCTACGGCGCCGATGGCTGAAGGTACGGAAGTCGCTGTCGCACATGTGTAATTTTGCGTGCCTTGTCCACGGGCAATCAAGACAAGGTGCAAGTCCGCAGAAGGTGGTGTGAGAGTGTTGGCAGGCTGAGAGATGTTGCTGAGGTCGCATGTTGTAGTGACATTTGCCGTGCTGTTTTGACGAATGCAGAAAGGTGCTGCGAAAGCAAGCGGCAGTGCACACACAGCGATGATGCTTGAGGAGAGCATTTTTCTGTAGATTGATAATGGGTAATGAAGGGAGAAAAGGGAAGAGTCAATTGTACACAACAAATGCAAACGGAGCTACCAGCGCCCAGAGAAAGAAACTATGATAAAGGAGATGGCTGTGACTTTACGCGCGCGCTGGCTGGTTTGATGCAACTTCGCGGGTCAATATATAGGTCGCCACTGTGTTACCACGGATCCGGTGGCACAGCTCACGGCCCAGCAGCCACCCTGGCAATGCTGAAGGATTGAATTCAAGACGATATACAAAACCCTCCTGCATGTTGGTTGTGTTTCGTTGCGATCGATATGACTTGGCTCAGGGTTCTTCAACAATACAATGGCAGCTCCCTTGCTGAACGCGGTTGCGTAGTTTCAAGTATACAAGTTGGTGTTGAGTTCTTGCTGAAATGTTCCCACCTACTGGACGTGAGACGAACTGGCAGCTGTCGACAGGGTGTGCTTGGGCACTTGCTTCCCACAGTCTGTGATCAAAGGCAACCGAGCCGAAACATCGCATCTAGGCACCTTGCGACTATTCGACAGCAACCGGCGCAGCGTCCACTTTGGCTCAGTAAGTGTTGGAGATGCTGCATGTGTCTAGAGATTGGAGAGTTGCGAGGATCGGTGCCGTAAGAAAGCCTTCATGCTGCATCTGAAGGCTATTGTGACGCGGAAAGGATCTTCGCAGTTTACCAGGATGCGCTAGAGAAAAGTTGAGTGAAACAGTACCTGCAGATTATCGAAACGCGGGGCCTTCAGGCTCGGAAGGATGGCTTGGAAACACGAGACTCGAGTCTCGAGCATACTAGTTTGTCCGATCCAGCCGAAAATGCGCATTTGCCCTTCTCCCTTTCGGGCGCTCTTCAGTCGAGGTCTCGAACTCGCTCGCACGCTCGGCGTACAACAGATTCCGCTCTTCGTCCGTAGATAACCCCCCGTCTTCATCGCTGCGATGAACGAATAACTCTCAATTAGGCCCGGTTTGGAGTCAACGAACGACACTAACGAAACTAGCCCGCATCCTCTGCATCTCCAGACTTTTCTAGCCGATTTCCGCAGTACAAGGACATCGGTTGCCGATCGGGGTCTCTGGGGTAATGAGAGATTTTTGAAGGTGCACGAAATGACGTTTGGCTGACTTTGAGAGGCATGGAAGTAGGCGAGTCTGCCTCGGATGACGGTTGTTAGCCAATGTAGGGACGACAAAGAATGCGCTCATGCAGCACTCGGGGCCTTGCACCTTCCGATGGGCAGAAGGGTGACGTCGAGGTTTGGTTGGCAATGGCAAGAACGCGGATCCGACTGGTGCAGATCCGTATCCGTAAAGCCTACGCAATGCGCCACGACTAAGGCTTTTGGTGATCTGGTATTATCGATGCATTCCCAGCCCTTCGACATGTGCACACATTACCACTATGGCTCAAGCAGAGAGAAGAGTCGGCCTGAGAGAACTCATCCGAGCTGCAGGCATCATCTCGTCCACTACTCGACAGCCATGCTTATCCACACCCTCCCAACCCAATAGCCTCACAAGCGAAGAGCACCGCATGCAAGCCCGAGACATCCTGATCAAACAGCGGCAGAAGAAACCAGAAAACAAAAATGCTGTATTGAAGCGCATCTTCAAAAGCCCTCAAGAGAAGGAAAAGGCACTAGATACAGCGCAATGGGAGTTCTCCCATGATGAGCTGGACCAAGCTCTGTCTGCGGTCATCCGCAATCCTGATCCAAACCCTGGCCTCGTGTCAGCACTTCTGGAAATGGGGGCAGGAGTTAACTTCGTTGATGCTTCTGGCAAGAGAAGAACCAAGAGCAACACATCCAACCCCACTCCTCGCCGTCGAAGCACAGTGTTGCAGCAAGCTGTGACTTTTCGTAAGCCCGAATCCGTCAAGCTACTCGCCTATTCTGGCGCCGACCAGACCACCCTGGATGAGGGACTGAAGGCTGCCCTTTTTGCAAATGATCAAGCATGTATCGAGGAGCTGTTGCGCCACGGAGCGGATCTCAACAGGTTTCCCAATGCACTTGGGAATGCCGTACTGTCAAACGACCAGAACCTCGTTCGATTACTGCTCAGAGCGCCCAAAGCATTGCGCTCTGAGATTATATCCTCCTGCCTTTCTGCTGCTGTGCGTCAAAATTCCGAACCTGTTGCATCGCTACTCATCGCTCATGGCGCCGATCCCAACTTCGATTCGGCCGGTGCCCTCAACATGGCTATTGGGAAGGAAGATTGGAAGATGACTCTCACGTTGGTCGCCGGACCAATCCCTCTCACATCGCAGAACCTGCAAAGACTGCTTGATACTGTAATGCGGCTGCGAACATGTGCAGCTACATTACAGTTTTTACAGTTATTGTTCTGCTGCGGCTTGCCCCCAACCAGCATTGGTCTGCCTGATCTTCTGATCTGTCGCGTGCGCAAGAACGACACTCCGGGGTCTAAGATGATGATCAACCACGGAGTCCCTACTACCACGAACGATGCCGAGTGCCTAAGACTTGCCATAGGAAATCAAAATTGGGTTCTAGTCGACGCCATAATGAATACACCAATCGAAGCATCGCATGCAGCAGCAGCGCTTCCTCTAGTGTTTGATTCACAGGGCCAAAGGCACCCAAGAACCCTCGCGTTGTTGGACACACTACTGCCATACAGGACTGAGGATACATCGACACTTCAGACTTTGCGAATCGCGATCGAAGGCGGACCAGAAAATCTTGACATCGTGGAGAGACTGCTTGCAGCCAATTCCAAGTTGCTTGGACCAGCATTCCAGTACACAATAGCTCTCCAAGATGAGTCCAAGAAAGCACCGCTCACGGAAGCACTGCTGAAGCTGGGTATTCCTCAAGAGGCTCTCGACAAGGCATTGAGGACGGAGACGCAATACACAACAGCAAACGCAAACAAAGATCTCAGCACAGCCACAGTGCTCATGAGTCAGGGAGCTTGTGTGAGCGGCTTTGCCCTGTGATGTGTTGTCACATCTGGGCATCAATCGCTAACAAAACTCGTTCGCAGTGGGAAACACCAACCTTCTCGATCTGAGACTGCAGAGACCCCTCGAACCCTGTACGTGGAGATTCTCCTCATCTCGTTACTGCAGCACAAGGCAAATGTCAACTGTGTGGACGATATTCGCTATTTTTTCAGCGCGATAAAGCGCGGATTGTTTCTCAAAAACAAATCGCTTCATCGACTTATTTTCAGTCTTGTGCTATTAGCGTTACTCGACCCAAAAGCCCCATGTCAATTAATGATCAATTCAATCAAGTTACATTGAAGCTTGGATGCACATCTGATGGATTGGACCAGGTGGCTTCTGGAAACCTCACGATTTCAGTACTCGTAGTGGCATGCAAAGCTACACTTGAAGTGCAGCCTTACTCAGCCGTCACCGCAAGCGGACCTCAAGATGCCAGCCTGCGCGAACTCCCGGCTTCCGGTGCCGCCGTCCTACGTCCCTCGCGCACATTCGGATATAACGCTTAGTTTTGTTGCCGTGCGAAAAGGCCGAGGCCGCGGCCGCGTCATATGACGAGGCTGAGCGATTTACATGGAACCAGTCCGCGTTGTTCCAGTACTTTGGCTTCGGCTATATAAACGGTGCGGACACGGACGCAAGACGCATCGAAGAGTGAGAGCAGTCTAGGTGGATTAATACGGTGCTTACGGATTGAGGCTCCATCTATCTTGGTTAGCTCGTTTACAGCCTTTTTTTTTGGACTTGTAATCGCGCCTCTGGGGTGCAGCTGGAAGAGTAGGGCGGGAAGGTGAACATGGCAATGATGCATGAGGTGAGGACGTAAGACAGAAATAACTAATAGAGAATGCAGGGAGGTTATGGAAAAGAGTGTTTTGATGGAAGAGAGAAATGGAGGGAATCATGTGACAGGAAAGGGGGTCACAAGCCTGTAGAGTGCATGGGAAAGCCGGAGAGGCTGACAATCGAAATTCCAGTCTGATAGGGGACGATGGGTTAGCACAGTCGATCTCACGCTTTTTCAGTGATGCAAAATATGTAAGAGACAGGACATCTTGAGCTACACTAGTGGATACGATATGAGCAGGAACAAACGTCTTTTCGTCCCTGTTTGACCGCTTTGACACATCAGGAGTACGATTGCTCAATCCATGAACGCAGAAAAAGAAGCAGCGATCTGCAGATACCATGTATTCAGCAATCCTCCGGTTTTTGCTCCGTAAATGCTCCCAGTAGGAAAGGCACAGCTAGAAAAGGTCGTCCTTCGAGACCTTTCTTCCCTTGGACTGGCTCGTTCCTTGAGTCTCCTTGAGGTAGCCCTCCATTGTTCGCATGAATTGAGGATCTTTCAACTGTGAACCATCATTAGTTGGCGTCTAGTGAATCAGATGAGTAACAACATACTGACTTGGCAATCTCAGCGTGGTGCTGCGAGCGAGTGTCCTGTGTGCTTGCTGCTCCAGTTTCGCCACGTTTGATTGCGTCAATGTCTTTTAGCTGATCGTAGAACGGGTCATCAGTGTCAATTGGATCGTTGGTAGGTTTTTTTGAGGTTGACTTCTCAGTCTCTGTGGATCCAGCAGCGTTGACGGTGTCGATAGCGGCCTCGACTGCTGCATCAGGTTGCTGCTGCTTCTTTCTTTTCTTGTGCTTGTTCTTCTTCTTCTTTGTTGGTTGAGATCCTGCGACAACACCAACAGATGGTTCTTGCGTGTCTGTTCGCTGTGCAGTTTCCTCATTGATCATAGCTAAGGACGTTAGTCGATGCCATTGGGCGTGTGCCAATGGAGACTTGCCTATGCGAGCCTTAGAGGCCGCCAGCCCTTGCTGAATGTCTTCCTCCTCGACATCAGCGTTAGGTTCTAGGGTCTCGGTTTCTATGAGAGCCTCTTCCTTGCCCTCCCCGTTCTTCTTGATGTGTTCGTCGTGGATGCTCATGGCCTCGTCCACCTTGGCGCGTAGAGCGGCTCCGTCAGAGATGCTGCGAAAGTAAGCAAACGATTTACGAGAGGTGGTGTGGTGAAACATACAGGTTGAGAAGCTCGCTGTTATCCAAGTCGAGGAGCATATGGGTGATTTTGCCAGCAAGCTCAGGCTGCAGCTCCTGGACCTTGGGGTAGAGTGCCTCACCGAGCGTTTGCTTCTGTTGGCCTGTGTTGATGATGCCTCTCATAGACACTAATACCGCTGCTGCTATGATTATCAGCTAGTACAGTCAAAACAGCTGCACACAGAGCTACCTTTCTGAGCTTCGAGGTCTGCAATACGCTTGAGGATCTCATTCTTGGCGTCGTCTCCGTCATCGGCATCGTCTCCATCCTCATCTGTGACCGAGCTAGACTGGTCGTCTTCGGATGAGACCCTTGGTAAGTCGTCCCAAGAGAAGTCAGAGTCGTCCTCCCCACCGCAGGCTTCATTCATGATCGAGTCGTAGTCGTGAGTGTCATTCTCCATATCGATTGGGCCCATCCATTCCGGGTTAGGGGACCTGGGACGAAATTCCAAAGATGGCCAGACCCTACGAAGCTTCTTCTTCTTTCTTCTTTTCGCAGACTTAGAAAGGCCTACCCCTGTGGTCGCAGTAGAGATGGATTCCTTTGCGACGTTGAATGCTGTCTTGGTCCCCTCCAGGTCAGGAGACGGTGCACCCAAGGCCAGATCGTCCCCTGGTAGGTCGAACTTCACTTCCTTCTTGGTCACTGAACCGGCTTCAAGTGGGATGCTGACTGTGCTGCCGGGCTGCTTACCATGGTCATCGTTTTTGCTTCTCGCTACAGCTGCAGCGCTTGTGGCAGTAGTGTCCATTTTCTTTTCTTTGAGCTTTTCTGGCTGGTCGCAGCTGTCGACTATTCTCTTGGCTATCTTCACGGCAGATACTGGCTTCTTGGCTGGTGAGCCTGATTCAGAGACGTCCTGTGTAGGTGCAGAAGGATCTTCGACAACGGAAGAAGTCGTGCTTTTCTGAGCAGACTCATTCTCGGCGGTGATGTCGATCTTGTCCGTGGTTCCGCTCACTGGAGCAATGCCTTTCTCTTTGCTAGATTCTCCCTTTTCGGTGGATGCGCTCTTTGCGATAAGCTTGGTCGCCGAAGCTTTTGCGGCTCTGGCCTTCTCGGCTTGCTCCTTCTTTTTCCTCAGGGCTTTTCGCTTCTGTTCCCTCTCCTTTTTAGCTTGAGCCTTGCTGGCCTTGGAGAAGGGATGAAGCGACTCGGTATGTTGAGCTCCGGTTCTCTTCGCTAATCCAGCAACATCAGGGCTTGCTGAATATGATGCTGCCTCTGGTTGAACAGCTACCGAGGTATCGACAGCTTCCGGGTCCGCAGTCGACATGGCAGATTCTGTCACTTCTGAGCCAAGTGGATTGTTTCCTGTTACTGCAGCCATGGTATCCTTTTCAGTTGCAGGATTGGCAGTTCGTCTTTCTGAGGTGGTGTGAGGTGTAGGCGAAATATTGCCTGAGATTGAATATTTGGTGATCTTAGGCGAGGGGGCAGTTGTACCTTGGTTCGTAACATGAAAATCGGCACCGGGCTCCACCTTTTGTTCCAGGTCAGCCTGTGACTCTGCAGCGGAGCGAAAATTAGCATCGTTCTTGAGCTCATTGTCGGAGATCAATCCTCCTACTCCAAGAGGGTCCGTAGTTACAGGAGTTCTCTTGGCTTTGTTCGGCGCTTTGGCAGTACCCTGTTTTGTGTTGTCGCTATGGGCATTGACCTTTGGGGTCTCTTGTTGGGGATTTGGGTCCGTTTTCTGCGGAGCCACTTGTTGTTGCTGGGTCTTTGAAAAAGTGCAACTGCTGTTAGATACACCCAGCGTGTAATCACCGAAAAGAGTGTAAGCGTCGGCAGCAGCCGTAGGCGATATCTCTTCCCCAGGTTTGGAGGAAGGATCCCTGTCGGTTTGAGATTGTTCGATCTGTGTTCCAACAGCGGGAGACGTTTCTTTGGCTGTGTCGTGGGCGGGTGCCTCGTCGCCCATCTCAGTAGTTTCGTTCGTGGTATTGTTTTGGGCCGCTGGTGTAGGCTCGACAGGCTTCTTCTTGTTGGGCGACTCTTGACGCTTTTTCGGCTTCGTCTTTTGTGCCTCGGGACTTCCAGCGACCGCTGACCCTTGTTGTGGCGGCTTGCCCTTTTTCTTCTTTTTGTGCAAGTCGCTTCTAGCGTCTTGTGGAGAGTACGACAGATTGTCTTTAGTTACTGCGTTCGTTGCTGTAGTATCGCTGCCTTCGTTAGTTGAAGGTCCACGGTTACGTGCTTCGTAATTTTTCGCATGGCTGAAATAACGGGAATTAGAAGGTGGTCCTGCCTCGACTGCATCTCGCATCGGGACTTCGACTATATTCTGAAAGAACCGCTTAGGAACTGTGATCGAGACTGGCAGTCCACGGATGGCAGGATTGAGGATTCCGAGTGCCTGTCTGGCGATTGCGGTGGTGGAGAATCTGACTATGTTAGAACAATGAACTCAAGCGAAAGAAAGTAACTTACCCAACGAATGCATGCTTCCGATTAGGGTAGATGTGCTGTGCTTGGAAAGCGTTTCTGGTAT
Organism: Ascochyta rabiei; assembly: GCF_004011695.2. Taxonomy (NCBI): domain Eukaryota; kingdom Fungi; phylum Ascomycota; class Dothideomycetes; order Pleosporales; family Didymellaceae; genus Ascochyta; species Ascochyta rabiei. The sequence goes on from NC_082414.1 coordinate 1,005,680, forward strand.
TGATTGACTTAGGCTTAGAACCAATCCTGTTCTGAAATAGTTCCTCCAGTTCAGCATCCTGAACATCTCCTGGCAGATTTTTGATGAAAACATCAGTTACAGTAGTATTCTGAGGGCCAATCCAATCAATATGGCAACCGTGCTCATGATCTTGTGTAATTGCTGGATCGTCCTCACCAAGACCCTTTGGTCCAGGAAAACGGTGGCCGCTCGGTTGAGCGTTGCTCGACCTATCGTTAGTGTACTGAGTGTGATAGGGTCGGCTGCCCGGGATGGAAGCTTTACGTGGGCGACCATTTGAATTCTGAAAGCCGTGCTGAAAGCCGCCTTGATATGATTTCTTGCCAGTTTTGAAAGCCGGATTGTTACCTTCGTAGGGGTCGTACAACGCACTACCATTCCCATGCGTTTGGCTGTAATGACGACCACCAGGGTGCCGATGACCGGTGTCGTACGGCACCATGCCAGAGGAGAAATGCATGTTTGTCATGTCTCCCATGGGTGTGGCGTGTGATGGACCGTAGGAGCCTGAAGTCTGCCGAATGTAGCCATGCATCATCGATGTGCTCTGCGTCGAGTGGAGAGGCATCATGCTGGGATGTACAATTCCAGGATGAAGTGGCTGACCTGCGATCATCCCGGGTGCCACCAGATTTTGCTCGTAAGCAAATGGTGCTGTGCTATGAGACATGTTGACCATTGGGTAGTGGATTGTCATATGCGCTGGATTGAAACGTGGTGACTGAACCATCGACAGAGAGCCTGTGGGTTGGCGAGAATAGGACCCAGAGGGGCCATAAGGCATGTTCTCGATGTACGGACCTGATGGTATGCTCTGTTCATGCAAGCTAGACGCGGAGCGCCCCGATCTGGTTTTGGGAATGCGCAAGCCAGGGTGAACCAAGTTCAGACCACCCATCTGGTGTCCAGGAACGCCTGCAACCATGTGGCCCACAGGCTCAGTGTAGCGACCGCCTTGATTTGTCGTACCGTAAAATGGAACGTGCGGTGAGGACCGACGACCATGATACGAAGGGACAGGCTGAGGAATAGGCATTGAAGGTGATGGAACGACAATGTGGGTTGAGGCTGTAGACATGTCAGTCTGTACTGCTGAGATTGAGATATCTGGTGGCTTGTCTCACAATTTATTCTTGTGCTCGGGGCAGTAGGCAATTTCGTCGTGCCTTTGGCCGTTGCTGGAACTTGTGCAGTGCCGTCCACAACAGGTTCCTCATGTTCCATATCCAGATGCTTAGGAACACCGACTGCAGCCTTGACCTGTAGCCTTACGCCCTTGATCTCAAGCATAGCGGCACGCATAGTGTGCGCAACATGCCAAAGAAAGATGGGGGGGTACTCTTGCTGCTCGCCGTTGACGAAGATGTTATCCACAACCGAGAGATGATTGTTCGTATCGTAGAGATCAGTCATGTCACCACCGACAATGCAAAGACGCTCAGGATGCACTCTCGACCAGTCTTGCGCGTACTTCTTCGCTCGAACGTAGACATCGTACTCGATGAACCGCAGCAGTTCTTTGCAGAACGATTCTGTCTCGAGATGGATGTCTTCCTCGTCCCAAAGGTCACCGATCTGCCATCCGGCTTGTGGGAAAATGCACAGATACTGCTGAGGGTATTTGTGGCGCCACATACCTGCAGCAATGAGAACGCCCTGGACCATATCGCTGCGCGCAATGACCGGTGCATACGGCGGGCCCTGAAGCTTGCGCGGCGCTCGCCTGCCGAGATCTGTACTGAACATCGCGCTTCCAGGGCCCAGCTGCGGCTCCACAACTGCGGTGGAGTTTGGTGCTGGTGGTGAAGTAATGGTCTTGTCTGAACCTGCAGATGATACCGCTGACCGGTTTGAATGATTGAGCGCCATTTCGTCGCTCGAAGTCGCGACCACCGGAAGCGGCGCGAGTACGTCGCCCATACTGGTGTGAACGGAGAGAAGAAGATGCAAAGCGTACAGAAGCTAAGAGAAAGAGTCAAGCTACAGCAGCTTCAAAATAGCAGCTGCATACTGTAGGACGCCGGACGCCAGAAGGAGACAGAGAGGTGAAGGTTGTTTCTGCGATTTCAAGAAGGCTACAGAGGTGGGAGTGGGAAGCTGGAGCTGATTGACCACCAAGAGGGAAAGTGCAGTCTTGGCGGATCCAGGAAATGGAGGTGAAGGTAAGGATGTCAACACCACACGATCTGACCAATAGACAGATAGCACTGAGCGCCTCCATCCTGCGTTGTAATTGAACTGTATGCTTATAGAACGATAAGCATCATTTTGATCAGACGGACTGGCTACTAGCGGAAGCAAAAATACAGGCCTACAAACATGGGAGGCGGTGAACTAGGAGAACAGCACATAAGCGACACAAGAAAGTCTGAATTGAGATGTTTTCGGGGACTGGCATAAAAGCAATGCACTCAGTCGATGCGCAGGTGCCCGTCGCTTAGCTGCATGTGCTGAAGCATAGAGCAGCGGTGAGAGTCCTTGCGGTCTCGACAAGAGAACAGGCAGTCTCGAAAAGAGAACAGTCAAATTGAGCAGCGCAAAAGACCTTACTGGAGGAAACAGATTACCAACCTTGAGTCAAATGCTTCTGTTGTTCTACGACAAAGCACAGCCTACTTCTTCTCGGCCGAGATATTCTTCAGCAAGGTGAGAATCTCTGACTCGTTATCGCCAGCAACTATAAGTGTGCGTCAGCAATCCGTGCGAACGAGACAAGGTGCAAAGTAAGCATACCGGCCTTGCCCTGATTCCAGTCTACAACCAGCGGTCTCTGGAACGCATCTCCGTCAGCCTTCAACCGCCTCAGCGCATCTGTCTCATCTTTTGCTCCCTGGATGACCCTTCCGACAGCGCTGGGCCCACCCAGGTATTCCAGGATGTTCTTTAGCTGATCTGCTGTAGGAGGTGCCTCTGTGACATCGAGCTCGAATTCGGTTCTCTCTGCCTTGTTCTGCGCATCGTGGGGGCTAGCTTGGTCTTCGGTGGCGGTTGCAACGGACTGAGCATTCGCCTGCTTGAGGATGGTGTGCGCACGTAGAGAGGCCTGGCTGGAGGGCTTGTGGAAGAGGGTCACGACATTCTTTGCGCCGTGCTTGGAAACTGTCAGCAATGCATCATGGGGCTCAATTAAGGAGAAAGGTACCTCGCCGAAGATTCGCTTGAACATTTTTGGTAATTGGGGGTTGGTGAGTATCGGGCAGTTGGAACGCTTTGTTTGTTAGATGGTAGAGCTTGGATGGAGCTTGGGCAGCTGATGAGTTGAGGCTGGATGTGACGTAGATCGCTTGGTCGGAGCTTAATGCCATAACGTGTTTCACCAGTAAGCGGCCAACACCAGTATCCGGCCAACCCCACCAAAACCAGCCTAACTTGGCGTGCAATTACTCCACAACCACGCAGTTGAATTAAGTAAGGTTTTAAAGCATAATAGATTAGATAGCTCTATATTAAGTCCTGTTGTGGCCTTGCACGTGGCATTTGCTACACGTTAGTAGTGCTCGCTAACGCTGTGGGGCAGCGTTAACCTAGGCCTCCTCCTTAACCACATTATTAGCCTATAAGACTAGTAATTAAGCTTCCTTAACCTATAGAGCTCCCCTATGTGCTATATACTATCTATGCTTTTAACACTTATATTACTAGCGTTAATTTAAAGTATATAGCTTAGTGTTCTCCTAAGTTAAGATTATTACTAACTATATTATAAGCTAACAACCCTTAATAAGCTGGGATATAGCTTAACTAGTTAGACTCTATAACTGATACTTAAGGAGATCTTATATAAGGCAAGCTTGCTGCTGAAGCTGGTTAACTGTACGTGGTGTCTCTGCTGTCTACAGCCCTGCTGGTCCTACTGCTGTCCCTGGTAGTAATAGTGTTCTAATAACAGTAAGGCATAACAGGACACGCTCTAGATTAAATAGGATAAGCCCTGTTGCTTAAAATCCAGCCTTAATATTGCTCTCTAATAGAGCAGTTGGTCTAATCCTTAGGTATATCTATAGGAAGTCAAGCTTATTAACATAGAAGATGCTTTAGTAGGCAAGCTTAGACACCTTATGTCTATACACCACCTTAAGAGGAGAGTAGCAGCTAACGTCTAGTAGCTAGAGAAGGTGTAAGGTGTAAGGAGGCATATAGAGGGTAATAATTATATTGTTCTTACAGTACTAATTAAACTTAGGTGTAGTATAGCTGCTGTAACTGTTAAGGATAAGTAGCTAATAAGCACCTAATAAGCGAGTCTGTGTGTGCCTGTTAAAGTGCTTTACCTAGTCAAGGCCTAGCTTATCTGTTGTCCAGCTGTTGTCACTAACAGCAATAGTCCAGTCAGGTGGGAGGTCTTAATACCAGCTAGCCTAGTAGAGCTTCCCTGCTAGTATAAGGAAGGGTGGGATAGACCAACCTAACGCGTTAACACACTTAATTGTTGTTACCTACTTGTAATTGCCTGGCTGAACAACAGTAGCGCGTCTAACTGTGTTAGAGCTAGTAATAACCTTAGATGTTAAGGCAACACCTATTATAAACCTAGTCTTATTAAAGTTGTAGATGTCCTTATTAGGTATCCTATATATAAGGCGTGTCTCCTCTACTAGCCTAAACTACGCGCTAATCCTGACAGGATCTTTACAGCGTGCCCTTTATAAATAGAATTTCCTATTCTACTTTATCTAGAGTTCTGGCTGGCGCTTAATAAAGCGTGCTACCTAGTTCTTGCCTAGTAAAGGAGGAGGAGGATTTTAGCTGTAGGCAGTAAGGAGAGTGTCTGCTATTTGTTGTACATTAATAATCTAGGGTAGAAATCTACAACAATTAAGGTCTAAGATCTACTAAATAAGGGACTGCTCTTTAACAGGGCTAAGCTTAAGGTTGACAGACGTTGTTGCGTCTTTTGACTTAATGCCCTAGAGGCGGCAGCGGAGCGTTGTACGAGGCACCTGGTAGAGCAAAGCAGCCCTATTTTTTAACTAAACGCGTCCTAATTTAATAGCAGAGGTAGCAAGAAGGCATCTACCCTCTGTAAGGGAGGCTTAAGTACGTTGTGGTTGAGCCATCACAGTTGGGATGAAAGAAGTTTGACGCGTTTTGGTGGGGTTGGCCGGATACTGGTGTTGGCCGCTTACTGGTGAAACACGTTAGTCGTAAAGCTGACCAACCGGATCTGCAACCCACTCCTCCGCCAGATATGTATAGCTATTGCGGGGGTATGTACGTTACTTCGATGTGCATGTGAAACATTGAGCTAGCAGTGATAGCATAGAACTCACTTTAGGAAAGCTACTGACCGCAACCCTCACTTCCACCGACAAGCGTGTTTCACAATAAGCAGACACAACAGCAACGCAGAACAAAATAAAGTGGGTTTGAGTCACAGAAGGCTATATTTCGTGATGTAGCCGTGCAAAAGCCGAATGTACATTTACGCCATGAGTATGCCCCCATCATCCCAAAGTGTGGGATCTTGCTGCTGCGGGGTGGCGTGCGTGGCAACGCCCACCTGATACGGAGATTCCCACTCCCTCTGATCCAGAGTCATAGCTAGCCCGAGGAAACCGAATTCATGACAGAAACATCTAGCTCATCGTGCTCGTTCCAAACGCCCTCTCGTTACTGAGTTGTTTACGAGGTGGGGTTAGGGTTCATCTACGCCCGGTCAGCATTTATGTTTTCACCCGGGACTTTCATTTCCACTGACCTTCCTCTTGCCGCCGGTCATGGTGACGTTGACGAAACGGCGGGTGTAAGTGAGCCTCTTCTTGGCGCGGCCCTTGGGGGTCTTCTTCTTCTCCTGGGGCTCAACCTATTTCCAGCGTGTCAGCCTCCAGCTCATGCATTCGTCCATCTTCACCACGTCTTGCGTCGTCATTGTGTCCGTCATGAAAGAAATCGGGTTGGGTCGGTGTTGCGGTCGATGTGCAAGCGGATGCAGATGTATAAGCTTACCTTGGCTGTGGCATGTTAGTACTGATCTTGTGTCGCATTCGAAGAGTTATGACTTACGAGTCTGAGACTTGACCTTTCCGGCACGTGCGAGGGATCCGTGAACCTTACCCATGATTGCGGTTGATGGGTTTGATGAGTTGGCGACTGTTGGTTCTGTGTGGCAAATCGCAGGTCAGCTGTGTTCTATTGTCGAAAAACCGTGTGCGAACGGCGCGAAAAAAGGTTTTTGTTGCAAGGTTCGTTTGTGGATTCCGTCGAAGATGCGCTCGTGCGGGTGGGATACGTACAGGTTGGCGATGCGGTCGTGGGTGTCGATGACTGGCGGCGGCAATGATGAGTACGACTGGATTTCCCGTTCGTGTGCATTAACCGAGATCACATGATCCTGGGTCTCCAAGCTCGTCTTGGCGCTGCGGTGTGGCAATCTCACCAGCCGCAGAGAAACATAAATATAAGTGCGTCCGTTCAAACCTTTGAGGAGATTCAATAGTAGATTTATAGAAGCAACACAAATCACAAATGCCGGAGTGGCATTTAGTCTTCTCAGCTGTTGAAGGCTTTCAAGACCACTAGACATCGTTGATCGAGGGCAGCTGCGTCCGAGCTTTTCTGCAATCAGATCTGTCTTATCAGATTGAACGGGTGAACATCAAACAATGGACGCGCATCTGGTTCGCGACCACATCCCGCATGCGCTACCAATCTGGCAAGCGTCACGATGCACTTTGATGTGGGAACTTTGCAGGGCCTTGACGACTCTCTAGCTCCAACGTGGTTCTATAATCCTTGAGCCCGGATGGGATCGTGTAGCCGGCACCCACCGCCTGCAGAACCGCGTGATGCACCTGTTTGTCCCGCTCGAAGCATCGTTTGACCTCCTACACCACACTGGTGACAGCATCCTAGCTACTATCTAGTAGATCAGCGTGCTCTAGTTTGACCATCTTTCAGTTGTACAGCATCGCATACTCTGTCCAGCACCATGTATCTCTCACCAGCTCTCTTCTCCCTTATCTCTCTAGCCTCGGCCTCCAACCTCCCATCACCACAGCGCCTCTTCACGAATCCCCCGCCTCACCACGATGCCGGCTTCACGATTCCCACCGTTCATGAGTCCGCCGTCCAAGCACGCCGGATTCTACGCCTCGAAAGCATCGGCACACTCTCCACCGTCTTCCCATCCAGCTCGCACCACGCCACCGAGAACCGGCCTGCTGTCGATGGCGCGCCCATCGGGCTGATGGACTACTTTGGCGACTGCGAGCCCGACACTGGCAACCCGACCATCCTCGCCATCACCATCGCGACGTCGTTCAAAAACGTCGATGCCGGGTCCAACATCACGCTGAGCATGCGCTGGCATCCACAGGACAACGTGTGGCGCAGCCCAGCATCGCTGCCACGCTTCTCGCTTGTGGGACACCTGGAAGATATCAGCGCTGACGAGGTCAGTAAGCAGAATCTTACGACGTGCTTTGTCAAGTACCATCCCGATGCTGCGTGGTGGCTGCCTGGAAATCGTATCCACGAGAGCAAGTGGGTGAGGCTGGTCGTGGACGAGGTGTACTGGATTGGAGGCTTCGGTGATCGTGCATATATTGGCTGGATCCCTACCAAGGAGTGGTACAGCGTGACCCCGGAGGAGATCGAGGCCGTCAGGCTGCCGGGTGAGAAGAAGAGCGGGTGGGACAGCTGGAAGTCTTGGGTCGGACTTGGTGGTGAGGAGACGTTTGAATTGTGAGGTGCCTCCGTATCAAGCGTAGCATCGGTGACATCCTAGTGATCAGGGAGACTGGTCAGGACTATATTGAGCACTGCTATGAATCCAGATATATGTGCTGACGCGATGTTTGACACATATTCTTGCCAAATGGCATCCCGGCGTTATCAAAGCGTAAATACATTGAACAAATACATGATCATACAAATGTCCATTTCAACACGTCTCACCACTAGCAACAACCTCACAGACACTCTTTACCTCACTACAGCTTCTATCTGCCGCCTCAATGGTGCTTCGAATAGGGCGCCGTGTCCGTCAAGGCGCTGCAGTGTTGCAAATACATGCTCCAGTCCTCTGGCAGTGTACTTCCCGCGTGCGCCAAGTCAAAATGCCAGGTAGCCGTTCTCCAGCCTGTGGAGGCCCTGGGCTATGACAGAATTAGCGTTTGCATGTTGTCCCCCCCCCCGTTCCCTAGGCATGCAGCGGGGCTGTCGACTTTGGTTTGGTGAAGGTATACTTTGGCCGACGCATGCAAATTGCGTAACTGTTAACATTTGCGATGCTTCCTTCTCTTATCATACTACGAACATTAGTGGCCGCATTTCAAGGCCCAGCAGCTGGCTGTTCAACCAAAGGAGCACGACTCGCATCTTGAGTGTGAACAAACATTCCGGATACATGGCCACGCAGATGCCTATGGAGTAGATTCGTGACGTCGAAGGGTGGTGAAGGTATGGTTTAGGGTTTGGTGTAAGCGAGATCTATCATTGTCCAGCGTACTTCAACGCGAACATTCTCATCCACCGAGCGGCTTTCCAGGGCCTTTTACCCCTGCAGATGAAGAAGACAGCTGGTCGAGTACTGCGAGTAGGTTAGTTGGCATCTTTTCTTGAGTCACAGTAGTCAGATAGAGCTTGCTCTGGGCTCAAGTGCCACACTACCGAGACGATGATCAGGTTCTTTCCTTACGTACTCCTACCTTGGGCGCCACAATCGCCGTTACTCTGTTTGGAAAAACAAGGACATGGTGTTGTCTTGGGTAACGACAGTTCTGGAGATCGTATGGGTGCGGATGATTGCGGCGGAAAAGGATGTGGGCAAGTATAGCTCAGGCGCTGCGGCGCTAGACACAATGCCATATAAGAAAATTTCGGATTCAGCGAGGACACGGAGGGCATGTGCTGCGATATCAGATGAGTTTGACCATTGATGAACTCTCAACTTAAGCAAAATTGACGTGGGTCGAACACACCATTGGAATTTCTTGAGCTGGACTGTGACTACTGCCAGCGACAAATTTCTGATACGGACTGACACCCACACGCAAGCTCAAACTGCCTCATCATCAGACTGCTCGAAAGTCAACCTGCTCTATTATGCCAAAGACTTCGATACTCGAGTACATGCGAGGAGCAATGTAGTGGTGCGGAGCTCCTGCAATACTTTTTGTTGGTTCTGATAGAGTTACGTGGACGGACAGTACGGTACACATTTTGACCTGACTGGACCTACATCAATCGTTATATGCTTCTTGTTCGATGTGTTTGACCGTTGAATGGCTTTGCGGGACATATCGTCATATTGGTCACTTGTTGGTTATATACTCTGGCTCATCTTTAGTCAGCACCTGAAAACGCATACAAGATTGGTGACTGTGAAGCATGGTTTGATCGACGTTTTGAGGATGACATGCAACGAGGGCTGTGATCTGTGCCGTTGGAATCGTGAATGGCGCCGAGCTTTGTGCTTTCGTCGGCTCATCTTACCAACGAGACCGCGCTCCCATGGGATTGATCAATTGTCGCATTCGATTCAGATCGTCGCGATATACACATATTCGTCAACCGATGTCGTAACCTGTGAATCCGGTGACGATCAGGCCCCAAGTTCCGCTCCTCGTGTGTGATCATCTCTGGCATGACGATGATAAAGTACGTATACGAGCGCCACAGAGTTGCAAATGAGATAGAGAAATCGCCGCATGCAGCAATATGCGCGACGAGATGACAATCGCCCGACCTGACAGCTGTTTTAGCAAGCTCATCCATGCTTGCCATTCCGCTCGTTACCGCCCAATCTTTGCGCGGGTACCTGAACATCTTCATCAGTTCTTGCAACTCGCGACAGGCATTCTCAAACGCAACGAAATTACACTGGCCAGCCCACTTCGGAGCAAAATCCATCCAATCTTGCAAGAGTAGGGATACCGAGGTTTGATGGCGCCCTGTCTTCCCCTCGTGGTCCGTTCGTACAGCAAGCCTCCTCTCCCTCCAGCATTGCACGTCCCGGGATGATGCCGGAGCGAACCTGCACGCAAAGACGCACAAAACTACCGATTGGAAGCCATCTTGGTTCCCGGTAAGCGACCCAAACTTTGTACTCGGGAGGACAATGAACCGACGCGATATACTGGTGAGACTTGATGATTTGCGCGCAATGACAATCTCGAGAGTCAGAAGATGAGGCTGGCCGCTACCATCAAGCCGTTGAAAGATCATTGCGTTCCAACAGCGCCGGAGCGGACCTCGAGGACGCAATGACTTGCCGACTAGCACACCGCCGAATTTTCTTGACTCGCACCATTCCGTGTTTGTAAAGTGTCATCGTTGTCTGACCAGGAGGTGCAGGGACGGCCCTGAGCTTACTAGCTCCTAAGGACTTCCTCGTCGATGATGGTCGTATTGGAGCTAGTGTCGGAGCAAAGGTACCGGGGCCCGCTTGTTCGCACGAGGTGATGGTCTGAGGGGCGCAAGGGTATGACGGGCCACGAAAGTTTATAGGGCGATCACAGCTGTCGTGCCCGTGGCGACTGTGCGACTGAAGCAAGTGCCAGACGTTGACGTGTCTCGTAGGCTTCTGGAAAGACCCTCATAACCTATAGCGCCTGGATTAATGCTGGAGGCGAGACTCACCGCTACGGTGTCCATACGCTACGGTGTCCATAACAACGGCGGTGGAGGGCGGGGGACCGTGGTCTACGTGGTCGATCATGAAAAGCCGGAGATACAGTGCAGAATCAAGCGTTTGCCGTCAGATTGCTCGTGGCAGCTGACTGATCCTGAGGCTGCAGGTGCGACGACGTGAGCGTGCAAAAGAGGCACATTGCAAAGGGTCTCCCTGCGGAGTGGAACCCTGGCAGCGGTGGGCACGAAAAGTGGATGCAATGCCCACGTTGCTGCTGTGCTCGTGCAGTATGTGTTCCGCAACAAGGCATGCAAGAGAGCACGCGAGGAAGGCAGTGAATCGGCGTCTAGAAGACCCCGTCAAACTTTCTTCTCGAAGCCCCGCCTCCCTGGGCTATCGCTGCGACCTGGGAGTTGTTGTTGTCGTTGTGGGTGACGGTCGCGTAGGGCGCCAAAATCGAGGCTAGTGAACGCTGCAGGCGCCGAAACCACACTTCCGTGAATGAGTCCTGAAGGGCTTGACGGTTGTCCGTCGTTGCGCAATAAGTATACGAAAATTGAACAAGAGTGTGGCTATTTTGAGCGCACGATACGATATGAGGATGCAGCGCGGTTCGGGTCACTCGCCTCTGTTTGCTGATGGACAGTCGTGCTAGGTTGTTGACGTAACGGATGTACCTGCCCCCTGGGACAGACTTATCTCGACTTCAACCAAGACATCGTATGATTCTGCCGTCACTGAAGGGATCTCGTCGGGTTGATGATGACGACCGTTTTCCTGCTTACCGGTGCAGAGATCTGCATGGTGACGACGTTACCATTCTTACGGATATGTCGATGAGGCTGGGGAAGAGAGCAACTCGTGACGGGCGCGCGAGAAAAAGCAACAACGGTGTTCACAGCGTGTATACGAATCAAGCGCAAGCTCCGAAGTGTCTGCCGTGGCGCTCTGCAGCCCACCAGAGCGAGCAGTTAGGATCGTACCGCAGCCGACCAGGGGAAGACCGATGTCTTCAAGTCTCGTTTTTCAGTACATGTTTGCTTTTGCGCGCCTTTGGCTGAGCCGTCAAGAAGGGTAATTCCAGCGGGCGCGTGTCCCAACGTGTGGCTTGCACAAATCACTATGGTAGCGGGAAGGATGCTTTTTGCTGTTCCCCCGGTCGTGCAACCGCATCCTTTGTCTGTTGATCGAACGATGCGTATTGCTTTTTAAACGGCACGGATGGTTCAAGCCATAAACGAGCATGCTAATCTGAACGTTCCTGTGCAAATGTGTTTCTGATTATGAGAACATGAATCGCAGTCAAACTGGACGGCTTCAGATCTTATTGAGACGGGTGATCTTGACACCCATGGCCTGTCCCCCCAGCACGAGAATCGGGACATGTAATTACACGCTAAAGTCAGGGCGTTAATTGTGGCTTCGCGTCAAGAGCTTTACTAAGAGCTCCTTGCGCTCAATGGATCGACGGGCGCCGCATGTGGCTCTATCACACTGTACCAGCTGTGAAGACAGCGATGAAACCTCGGAGGCGAACTCTGTAGCCGATGGTCAGGAAGAAGCAGTCGTTGTACAGCGTGTTTCGGCGCACGCTCTTGGGCGAAACCGCAGAAGGCCTTCACCGACTTTGAACGAAAGTCCAGGCCACTATTGCTCGATAAGGACGCAGTGTGAGAACAAGCAGGGTGTTGAACAGACGCCACTGAGGAGTACGAAACCGCTTCCCTGGCTAAGCAGAAGTGGGGCCGCCTTCGCTGTTCCTTGCGCTGAGCTTCAGCAGCTGCAGAAATTCTTGCCGTTGAAAGTTGTAAAGAACGCAAGGAAGACTATAGATCACCTCATTGTGCTTTCCTTTGCTTCAGGAAGGTGGATCCATGCAGATGAAGCGGTCTCTGACTGTCCAGAAACTGCCGATGTTTTTTGGTGTGGATGCTGATGAAGCTGTTACAAGTGTTGGCCTGCACAGCTCTCTTTATTGCTGGGGCGAGCGAAGAAATTGCACTGTACTCTTTGGTCCCATCAGGCCACAAGCGAAAATGTGTAGACTGTATCGTTGCTATAGAGCCCCGGCAAACACGGTAGCAATTGAAGTGCTTTGCCTTCGTCCCACTCCTTGCTCGATGAGGCGGTGAAGTTTGAGTGTTATTGCTTTGGCAACCGCTGGTAGAGCAGTACTATCTCTCCACACCAAGAATTAGGGGTGCTGGCATCCTACGTCCACGTGCGCGGCATAGTGACGGGAGATGCGCATAACCATAGTGGTTTCCATAGAAAGAGCTTCGTGTCAGCGCTGTCAGGCACGTACCGGGCACTGTTAGTGACGTGGATGGGAGATTGAATGCGTAAGCAGATGTCTTGCTGCACGGGCAAGCATTTCGCAAATGATAAAAACCTTTACTAACAGCGTGCGATATGACGGGGTCGACATGGGTGATCCACAATATGTTTTGATTGCATTGGGTATGCGAGCCTGCAATAGTACTGAGTACTGTCGAAAGAATCATGTACACAACTCATGCAATCCCTGGTTCACCGCTTCAATCAAAACACACGATTACTGGGATGTACCCTGGAAGAACATTCGAGCACTCAGATCAAATATTTTGACATATGTCGAAGCACAAGTGCTTGTGCAGGAACCCTATTATAGTACAGAGGAATAGAGGAAGCGCCGAGCCAAATGGATGGGGGCGTCAGTAGATGGAGAGAAACGTATCGCAAGATTGGCGACGCCGGTGTAAATGCTGGTAAACAACAAGAATGTCTCCAAAAACGCCAATTCGAAAGCCGTGATGATGGTATCAACGGCTACGCTCGCCAAACGAACAAATGTCGCCTTGCTGAATCCAAGTATACATTATTGGCAACTCAGGCTAAGCCAAACAACGCCGGTAAAGATGACAGTCGAGGTTAGTTTTTGGATCGTTATGTCGTGATGGTAGTGCTGGTCGATGCGTGGCACCCTCGCTCGTGACGCTTCATGTTGCTTCGCACACTGAAGGCCTTGCCACATCCTGCCTGGGGGCATTTGTACGGCTTCTCGCCAGTGTGGCTGTGACTGTGAATGCGCAGACTACTCGGTCGAGAGAATGCCTTGTTGCAGGTCGAGCAAATGTATCGGTCCTGGGACTGGGGGAAAGCTGATTGACTGGACGTGCTGATGTAGTGATGGTGTTGCCAGGGGTTGGAGCCATTCGCCGAGGAGCTGGGTTGAGGCATTGACATGGGCATGGTCGGCTGGTAGTTCGAGGGCAGCGGCCGCTGAGCGTACATGCCGGCGCTGTTGTACGAGTGCTGCTCAGGCGAGTAGAACGACGTCGCTGAGGCGTTGCCTGGAGACGACTGGTAGGGCGACTGAGCGTACATGGAGCCGCTGTAGGGAGACACGGAGTGCGTTGGAAGTGAATCCCGCTTCAGAGGTGGCATTGATGATAACGCTTGACGCTGCTGGTGGGGCTCCACGTTGTTGAGCGATGCGCCCATGAAGTAGGCTGCCGATGCGGCGGAATGAGTAGAGACGGAAGATGGGGATCTTTGGCCGTCCCCAGCAGTATCAGGGTGCATTGGTGGTGTGGGAGGAAGGGTCATGCGAGTGTTGGTCGCCATTGTTGGCGCTGCAACGTAGGTTGAGGGTGGCTGGGGTCTTTGCATTGTGCCGGTGCCAGGTTGTAGTTGTGGTTGCTGCTGCTGCTGTTGTTGCTGCTGTTGTTGCTGTTGTTGCTGCTGTTGTTGCTGTTGTTGCTGTTGTTGTGTCTGTCTCAGTTGTGGTGAACACGACTGTCTGTGTTGTGACTGTGGGCTTTGTCCTGCGGCTGCTTTCGTTAGGCCTAGTGAGAGGCAAGTGGCGACGAGGTACTTACCAGAGTCTGAACTAGGCTTGTCACCACCGGCAAATTCGAGGAGACTAGAAATAGAAGGCAACGAGGGCTTGTGCTCTTCTGCAGGCGGCGATGGTGGTGATTGAGGGCGTTGGCGGTGGTACTGGTAGTCGACCTGCTGTGGGTGTGCGGCGTAGAGGGTGGGGGCAACGCTGGTCGATACTGGGTATCCACGGAGCTGTGGTTGCTGGTAGTAGGCCGAGTGCGGAGGTTGCTGGAAGGCCTCGCGCTCGCGCACGCTACCGTGTACCATGCTGGCAAGATGCATTGCCATGGAGAAGGATCAGGTCACGGGGTACAGCAGGGCTGCGTAACGTTGTAACGTTTGAATGTTGAGGTGCGTGGGTAGAGTTGGGAGAGGGAGTGAAGGGTGAGCAAGTGATGACGAGATGGAAGGGGTGGTGGTATGCTGCAGTCGAGGGACGGGTAGTGGCAGATATGAGGCGCCAGGAGCCCGGGCGGCGTGCAGTGCCTATGTAGAGCAGCGGTTGGCGAGATTCAGCACGACGCCCGTTCGCACTGTAGCGTCGTCAGTGGAGAGGCCCGCGGTGACCAAACCGTTGCCAACGAGGTGGGTCAGACGGCGGACGACCCCAGTCCTGTCAGGTCCCTGTCGAAATTGCAAGAGCGGTCGACGAGGCGGCGGACCGTTGTGACAAGCAGCCAACCTCCCAGCACGGCTAGACGAACGCTGCCAGCCCTGCAACGGCAATGCAGATGATGGGTGAAAGGGGACTAGGGCGGCGATGCGCACGCCTCCGTAACAATGCCTTGGCCGAGCGATCCGCCCACACATGCCAGACCTGCCAGAGCAGCCAATCTGCGCAGCGCCGGCGAAGAGTCGCTTTTGGGCTTCTTGTACGGAGGCAGTGGATGGCTGGTGGGCGGCGTTGCAGGGGTGCCCAGCTGCTGTTCCAGGACAGGCCGTGATGCACCGCAGATCGACCCTCGCAGGCCACGCCTGAGGGCAGTCTGTCTTGTGCGCTGACGCTCGGATGCAAGCACCCTGTGCGTCTGCTGGGCTCTCGCACGTCTGGCCGGCGTGGGTTGGATGGCGAGGTGTGTGAAGGTTGTCGTGATCGTGCCTTTCCGGCGGAGCGGATCAACCCTTCCCGGAGGCAGTCACGCTGTCACACTGTCACACAGTCACGCACCCGCCGCCTGCAGTCAGTCGCTAGTAACACAGCCCTCGAAGCTGTGCGTCGCCGATTGCTGCTGCTGCCGCTGCTGCTGCTACTGTCCGAACCGAGCAGCGCGCGAGACGCCGTGGTGCCGGCGTGGGTGCAGGTGGTAGGGGTGGTTTGCGTCCCCTGCACAGGCCACTCGGACGTGCGATCGATCGACAGCAGGCCCGCGAGCACCTGCACCCAGCCTGATGTCGACGGAGACGAGAGAGTCAGACCAGTCACGAGAGTGTCAGACCAGTCACCAGAGTCAGGTGCAAATGGCCCGGTCCCAGATTCGGAGACGTTTTGCCGGTGTCGTGGAGCAAGGTCCTAGGAAAACGCCGACAGGTTGAACCCTCTCGCAGCCAATGCCAGTCAGTGCCAGTGGGTGCCAGTCAGTGCCAGTGGGTGCCAGTCAGTGCCAGTCAGTGCCAGTCAGTGCCAGTCAGTGCCAGTCAGTGCCAGTCAGTGCCAGCAGTCAGTGCGAGGCCGACAGCGCTGCGAACAGGGCGTCGAGACAAGCACGGAATGGGCTGGCGAAGGATCACGCAGGGGAGGGGGCGCGGAACGGCAGACGCTGGTCTTCAGAAAGGGACACACATGAGACGAAAGACGATTCTGGCACGCTTTAAGCTCCCAGCCGCCTCTCCTCTCATATCGTCTACACCAAAGCGGGCGGGCGGGCGTTTAGTCCCTCGAGGGCGAGCGATGCCCACTAGCCACCATAGTACCGTATCGTCCCGCGAAGGCTCAGTGGCATGGAGGGTGCGCGGTTAGGGAGCGACCATGGCGCCAGCGTCCACCAAACCTGTCTAATGTCGTTCCCGCTGCCAGACTCACTGGCCAAACACTGGCGCTGAAGCTCTTGCCAGCCGGCCCTGCTGGCCACTCACTGCCCGGCAATTGGAAAAACCCACTACAAGCGATTAGAGTGCTCCCGCACTGCTGGTGCACATGGCGGCAGCCGCTGGCGAAGCGAGCACGGGACGATGTGACGACAATATTGAGAGGCGGCGGTCGTCAGCCGTCATCGTGCGCGCTCTTGTATCCTGCTACAGACAAGTCCCATGGGCGGTGTCGCAACCGCTGTTACGATGAGCTGTAGCACTGGGCATTCCGTTCTTGACTCGCGATTCGAACATTCCCCATTTCTCTCACCATCGAGCTGCTGCCGAGTGGAGGCTCATCTACATCGAGCATCCTCACCGCACCTTTGCTCGACGGCAACCTCCTTCAGCTAGCTACTTAGGCCGCGTGGTCTGCAGAGTTTCAGAGCAAAGGCAAGCGCGGGAGAGCGAACAGTGACGACTCGACGGGCAGTGTCCGTTTACAGTAATCACCTCCGCTCCCCGTACGCGAGCTTCTCACGACGCCGCGAGGATGGATGGCGGCGTTATCCCACGGCTTGGCCTCGTTCGTCTGTGGAGGATCTTGATAAAGAGGCGGGTCGATCAATACAAGCGTATGCAGCTAAACCCTGAAGCCACGTTGGCTGCTGTCACCATCTGCTCACTGTAGCCGACCTCCCGCTGTCCAACCACAAACCTTCACAGCTCCTCTTCTCGAGCAGCTTTGAGAAGGTCACCTTGTGGTTTGCATGCCATCACAAGAATCCTTTCTTGAATCTACAGCTATTTGCGCAGCACGCCGAGACGGAGCTGCCTCGGAGCCGACACCCACGTGCGGTGTCTATCAGGGGCAGAATGCGCGTCTACCGAAGGCCCGTCTGCGGCGGCAACACGCAGGAGCCATCACAACCACCACAAACATCTCGACATAGACTCCAGAAACTTACCTAAAGCGGCGAAGCAGCTGTCTCACAACATAACATGACTCTGCCTGATGCTGTTTTTCTTCTTCCTCTACCACGTGTCTACCTGTCTTTCCAGAAACCACAGCAAGCTGTGTATGGTACCACACAAGTATCCGCTTTTCTATTCTGCGTACACGACATCACGGACACGGTAGCGCACAGACGTTGTGGGAGATGAACGGCCAGGGTCTTCGTTGATGGAAAATCTCCCACCTCGGACATGGCCAGTCGCGCGATTCATGGAGCACCTGCCTCCACCGTCCTGGATCCCATGCCCGATGTGAGTATCGAATTTACCCGGCCTTCGGGAAGACGCTGCCTCCACGACCATAGACGCAATAGAGCGCTGCAACAATGGCTGAGGCGACGTTGCGATCGACCGTCTTAAGGTTCGAGTGCATTTTGCGAGCCGTTTCAATAGGCGTCATGCTCGTCTCAACTGTGTGTTTAGCCGGAGACTTGCATGATCTTCCGCTTCGTGTCTCTCTAAGCGAGCCATCAGACGCAGGGATACCGCTGCTCTGGGCGCTGACAGATCCGTTAACAACGGGATAATTTTGCTTCCAAAAGACCGTCTCCATTGTGCCATCCTAGTGATCGTCTCGGCCAGTTAATGTTACGAATCGGCATGGCAGCGGCATCTCCACCACTATTGCCACCGAGGCTGTTCCTCGTCAGCACCTGTGCAGGTCCGTTGGGGGGTGACGTTGGGGGGATAATAAAGTAACCTCGACCCCACTTTGCTGTAATCCTATTGGTCCTGGTACCGACAATGGACCGTGATCATTCTGGAAGCATGTTCACCAACACACGCAACATCGATGAACCCATCATTCGCCGTCACCATCGAGGTTGAATAGTTGGTAGTACCGCTGACACTCATGGACATGTTTTTGCCAGATGTCGGATGCCTTGTGCCGTCTGCATGGTGTTCAAAGTTCCAGCAACTGCCGAAGAAATCGTTCACTCTTATGGGGAGGAAGCATCTGAAACTCAACCTCGCCATAACCCACAATCTAGACGGTCAACATCGAAGTGACTGATTAAATATCATGGCTGGCTCTACTGCTTTGATTGGAAGCGACACTACTGGAAGGCAAGGCTGTCTCCTGACGATGAGCTTGATCAGAAATGAACTTTCTCCGCTGTGATGGCAAGGTGAACAGCATCGATACAGCGCTGGCCATGGGTATCCTTTGGGCACAAAGTACAAGTAAGACAGAAAAAGCTAGTTGGAATTGCGCTTTGTGCTACAAGCAATACCTTGTAAACAAGCTGTTTGTGTTTCATCAGGACTCGAAGCTGTTCAATAACTGCGGCGACCGGGGTATCCATATCAACCATCGCGCTACCTTACCGCCTCACAACATTGCCTTTCCTATGCGCAGCGTCGATACGAATTTGCGTTCATCTGGGAAACCTGGTTCGATCACCAATTCTGTACTGCTTTCCGGAAGTCGGCAACATTGAATCCTTCAAGAACGGCGCCGCCATTCGGTCAGTACAGCAAGGCTGTTACCCACCAAGACCTTGTATCTCCTCTCAAAATCTCCGCGACTTGCGCGACTTTCCTTTGAAGGTCCCTGCGTAGCCGTGCGAAACCCATGTGGTCGCTGGGATTGCTTGCGATCTATGTGTCCGGTTTACTCGGATCGTTCACGCATCTACCCACTCCGCAGCAAATGGTGCAAACGGCAAAGCCAGCCACCATTGCATCAGATGCCACGGAGTCACAGGCGTCCATCATCTTGTCTAACTGTAGGGGGGGACTGGGAGCCCGGAAAGTAACGAGTCGAATGAGGCGCATTCTGTCCTGGAGAACACTCGGCCAGCGTTCGAGCGGTCAATTATTGCGAAAATGAAGTGGGCTCGAAGGATCGCCAGGCCCTGGTCCATGTTGACCGTTTTGAGGTTATCCTCCGGAACCACTCCGCCACGACCAGGTCTTGAGAACGGCTGACGTAGATCCATCGCAGGTCCTGCCCACCATTAACACCGAGATGTGCTCGGCTGACCGTCGATACTCTCTGCGAAGGACCGATCAAGTCTCAGATCAGCCGAAAGGCACACTTCGGATGCTTCGCCTGCTTGAATCACAAATCGAAGCATCATATTCGATCCACTGATATGGAACGATCTGCCGGGCGCATGGGTATACCTGGCTCGCCACGACACCCATGTCCTCGTTGTGCTTTCCAAGATTGTTAGAGAACGGAAGAACAGAGTCACGGGCGTTCGTAACTCAAGCGGCTCGCTGCTCTATCCTGTTTCAGCTCCCTTCACAACCCTTCAGATCCACCCTTGTGGCAGAAACCAATGGTTCATTATCCTTTCATCGTTCTCAGACGTCGCAGAAGTACCCAAGAAGATGCAATCCTCGGTCGATCATGATACTCTGCCCCTGATGTGCCATCCCTTGCAATCTTCGCGCAGGCGCAGCTCGGTCGAAAAGGCTTACCGAGCCAAAAGTAAGAGCGGTTTGGCGGTCTCGGCAGGTCGTATCGGTTTACAGCCATGCTTCTCCTCTAGCCTTCTCAAGACGTTCGAACGTCTTTGCTCCCCACCAACGTCCGCGTCGGCCTGCCTCCCCTACCCTGTCACTGCCCAAAAGGTCAAACGCTGTCTCCACTATGTGGATGAACGCAACAAACCTCATTCGCAGACATTGGTTCAAGGTGACTCGGGCGCTATCGACACACCTGCCCAAACCCTCAGGGTTACTCATCTGGCATCCTCGATCTGCATCGGCTTACTCGCGGATGCAAATCGTGATGTGTCCGGTCCGGAGTACCTTCGAGATGCGTGCACTTGAAACAACGACTCGACTCATTGGTTGTGTCTACAGCACAAGCACATGGTATCGAGGTAGCCAATGCTACTCCCGCTATGATGACGAAGGCGCGCTGAACGCGGTAGCACAGCCTTCTTCCAAACCCGCCTTATCGTACAAGTCCTGCAGAAGGCTCAATTTCGCCGATGTATCTCCACCACTATTTACTGAGCGATCCAATGCTTCTCCTGCATCTAAGAGTGCGATCGTTGCCGATCATTACTGGACCAAGATTTGCCGCCGTACAGCGCGAAGGATGCCGGCAGTTCTACTTGTTTAGTATTTCAGCACGTGCTGAGCAAGTGAAGGCGCTCGCGTACCTCCAAGAACATGCAAGTTCAGACACCTATCTGGATGAAACGCTAAACTTGCTACCAGCTGCCCTCCAATCGATCAAGCGAATCGCGTTGTGAGTGCACGACATCTTACTTGCTGAAGACCTTGAAAGAGCTTCGAGGATCTGTGGACTGCTGATGAGAGCCGGATTTACCCGCAGCTGGCTCCTATATACTGTTGCAAAACAAAGTATGGAGGTGCCAAAGAAACATATCAATACAGTTGTTCGTTCCACGAGCAGACCCTTTTGGGGGTTGGCCCGCCATCATCTGCATAGCTATCACGTATAGCGGCAAATCTGCGGAAGCGCTCCAATCTGTGTGCATCTACTTTGCGTGTACCCTTGCAAAGGGTGCTTTTCAGAGGCTGGGCTTGCCAGGACTGATTGCATCCGCTAGCGAATATTCCGAGACTACTACTGCGCTGAATATTGGCTGCCAAACCTCTTTAATGCCGGAGGATCAGAGATGAAGGGGGTCCAGGATGGTGGGGGGGGGCTTCCCACTCAGTGTCGACATGGCTGCAAATGGGTGCAATACAACACCTGGGTATCGGGTCACTCTGTCCTCTCATCTTGACAAGGGGGACAACGCGTTATCGAACATCGCGGTCGTTCACTGGTTCATGCACAAGCTTGATGTGCACATTTTGGAAGCTCCCCACGCAACGGATTTGTTTCACATCCTTCGCAGATGTCCCTCACGCGCAGGACGGGTCTGTGGGGCAGTGAGCTGCAAATGCTGCGGATCTGTGGAAGGTACCGTTGATATTGAACAAGGGCATCACGGCATGACGACATACATAATTGACGTCTGACACTAAGACAACTGGCTCCAGAAATCGTCCACCCGACGATATATATCAGGAAATTAATACTCTGCCTTGTTTCTACAAAGGATCCGTATGACGACATTGTAGTGATATGGTCACTGCCTTGGCGACTTGCTGGATCTCAGCGAGGTCGAGCTGACCCGCAATCCACTGGGCACAACCTCAATCAAATAGCTCATCTTGGGCAAAACAAGAGTTGTAGATTACACTGGATAAATCCACGCGTACACTCTCAGTTCTGGCTAAAGCAAGCTAGGACGTGGCATAATTTTCAAAGTGCACGACCATCAGTAACAAGAGAGAAATGTCGATCGGATCTCTCACAAATGACGTTCCAGGTGGTAACTGATCAGTCGCATGCATATATCCCTGATCCTAACGTTGCATATACCACATATCAGAAGTCGGGATGCATGATAGATTTGTCCTCTAATATCACGCTGAACAGCCAACGGTACAACAGGAATATCTGCAAGCATCGGCAGGTGATCGCTGCCGATGCGTATACCCTAGGCGCTGATCGCGTGTGCACTCGCAAAACGAGCACTTGGAAGCTGACACTGCCTTAGCGAATGCCTGCAAATGCCTGAACGGCTCTCGGCCCGACCGCGCATCAAGCGATCAGCTCACGTAAGAAGTCACATCGAACTATCGAATGTGGTCTCCTTGACGTTGCAGCTGAACTGCACAACGCGATACACTGTCGGATGGGAATGCAATGTCTCCGGAAGCTGACGGATTACTGTCGGCCGCTGGACAGAAGATCTGCGCAAGATAGTGCGGGTATGAATCGGATACGGTGTACATATACGATGCATGTACATGAATGAAACCACGTGGAGGAGGACACCCTCAAGCCAGGCACCATGTCGGCCTTATACTCTGTGATCATCGAGATCGTATGGAAATTATCACTTTTCCGGCACATGTGTTACACCGAGCAGCGAGGCCGGCATGGCATGCAGCGCTTGATAGGCGCCCGCTTCTTGGACACCATTTATCAGGAACGTGACGGCACATGCAATTTTCAAGCCTTCTTGCCGGACTAAAGGAGATTGGTAGATGGCTATTGGTCTTGGTATGAACTTCATGAAGCAGGACTGCAGTCTATCAGCTACATGGATCGGATGCCTACACCCCTGGTAGGGCTGACTAAGCGTGAGAGTGTGGCTATGCAATTGATCACACTTCCCTCTGCTCTAGCTAGCAGCAAGCAACTCAAGGTCGTGACAAAGCAAGATTGAAAATCTATTTCTACAGAGGTCGTAGCGACCATGAATAAGGCTTGAAGGTATACCAAAGAGTCCAAAGAACATATCCGTTAAGTGAGATGAATCCTCCAAAAGAGATGAACCGCCCATACATAGTAATAAAAACTTGAAAAGGATAGCAAGCTCGAAAACACTACATGATGTTCTCAATACGAACGGGGGCCCTGGCGATGTTTCAGACCTCGTCGATACCGACCATGTTACAGCTCATCTTCCACAGAGCTCCCTCTTTGGCCTCGTCAAACGCCCAAGCTGCATACCCCGCAGCACCCATATCCACAGTAGGATCCCCCGTTGGGGCAGGTGCAGGCCCAGCAACCGCGCAGTTTTCGAGATACATTCCACCCTTGCCCTCCAGTTCCTTTGCGACCGCGCCCCAGACCGTCGTTGCAGCGCCTTGCTCGGTACTTTTGAATGCCTTCTGAAACTCCGCGTCGCTCTGCCACGTCGACACTACGGCTTCGGGCAACGAAGCTTGTAGGCCTGTCCAGATACCACCTGGCATCACGCTGAAAGCGTGGAGGTGCTGGCTGCTGAAGCGCCGCTCGATCTCGTTTACCATGTACACAGCTGCAAGCTTAGACTGTGCATAAGCGGCGACGGGATCGTAGGGCTTGTTGACAAAGTTGATATCATCTGCGTCGGAGAAGTCAAATGCACCGCCGCGATGGCCGACGGAAGATAGACATATGACGCGGGAGCCGAATTCACGAGTCGCGGAAGCCAGGAGCGTGGGGTTTAGCAGCTTAAAGAGCAGGAAGTGCGCGAGGTGGTTGGTGCCGAATTGTAGTTCAAAGCTGTCTGCAGTTTTGCCCTCCGGTGTCATCATGATGCCGGCGTTGGTGACTAGTACATTGAGTCGGTTGGATTTTGACAGGAACTCCTTTGCACAGGCTCTAACGCTTGCAAGGGAGTTCATGTCTAATTCAAGAAGCTCGAGATGTCCAGGCTCTAAATCATCTTTCAGGGCAGCCCGAGCCTTCTCTAAATTTCGAACTGCTCCGAAGACATGCATGCCAGTCGACTTGAGGGCTCTAGCGGACTCAATGCCGATGCCTGAGGAGACCCCAGTGATGAGAGCGACTTTGCCAGAAAGGTGGCCGGTGAGGTTGTTGTCCTCAATGATCTGCTGAGCCGTGGGACGAGCATCGCCGGGTCCTTGAGGATTCTTGTGTGCTTTGCTGTAAGAGGTCATTGTATGTAGAAATGGCGAGCAAGGTCTTCGCTGATTGACCAGTGTGTGGAAAATGAAGACTGAATAGAAAGTCTTTGTAAATGAGAATGTTTAGAGTTGTTTGAGTTCGACCAGTACATAAAAATCTTCGCTTTATACTTTTCCCCTACGCACAGCTTGATGGCTTCTTAAGGTCGCTCAGCCTAACGCCGCTGCATACTCCGCTCCCGAATTCACGGCAGCACAAGGAATCCGACCAGACGACAGTGTCACGACGGTGAGAGAGCGACTTTTGCAAGACGTTTGAAGCAATGATTCGTCTGCATGTCAGCCGCTTGAATGGAGGTAAAGAGGTCGTCGGTAGGAGATGCATGTAAAAACGATGATGGCACATTTACGGCTAGACTGCGGAGTTCAACCACTGCATCTTACGTGAGGATGAGGCATCGAGTTCGATTCGGAATTAAAACGCAACTATATCCGTACCATGAACCCCTCTTAGATACTTCCTGACGAGCTGATGTTTTCTTGCATTCACAGTGGTTAAGCTTTGTTTGTCGCTCGACCCTTACTAGGTCTCCCAGGAAACTTACCTTGTGCTGGACGGGTCCTTAAGCCCTTCTTAATTCTTGAGATCAACAATGTCGCATTTTATTGAGCAGCTTAGCTATCTGGAATCTCTACGATGCAACCTTAGCTTTTCGTACTTTGTTATAAATGTCCTCAGGCAATATATCTAGGTTAGGCCCGCTCTACGAAGTCTCTGTCAAAACCTTCGACTTGGTGAACATCCTTGTGCCTAAATTATGCAACTGCGTCTGCGAGTAGGACAACTGTTTCTCGGGGCTAATAAGCGAAAAAAAACTGTCGAGGGAGATAAGGTAACACACTAGACAAAACTATAGAGTAAATGATAATTCGTCTGGAACAGTGTTTGCTTCCACTTCTTCTTATCTTTTGTATACTTCAGACAATTTTCCATCCATTCGAAGACGTGTGTTGGTAAGGCCCAGAGCTCCCTGGTAAGCAAGACGACTAAAGTAACTTTGTAATTACACTGTTGAGATGGTTACGAACGCCTCCAAAATTGCGTGCTATTGCTTTTAGTACATGAAGCATATGGGCTTGTTCTTTGTCGGTCAGTATAGATGTAGCGACGTAAGGTCAACGAACATGTCCTAATGCCTACCTATCTGTTAACAAGGTACTTCTTAGTGCGTTGTAGTAGTAAGTGAAAGCGACAACGTCGAGACATTAGGTTTGCCTTGGATGGTGTGGCAGGACGTTGAACCTGTGTCTAGGTTGAGGTATGCAGTGATAGCAAATCCACTGTGTAAACGTAAGGGTACACAGCCCGCTCTGCAAAATAAGGATCCTGGAGACTTTGGGGATTGCTATCCAAACGTCTTAGATAAATTTTGAGGACTTGAATTACCAAGGCATCTAATAATCCAACAGTCTCCTGTCAAACGTTGATAACTTAAGTACCATTACAACGCCACAACAGGCATATTACAGATCTGACAAGGACGGCAATTCCTAGCCCTGAAAGATTGTGAAGTCCAGCAACAATATGCAGGTTACTGGAATGACCGCATTAGCTTAATTTTTCCGTATACATGAGTGGAAGATGGAGGGGCAGGGTGAATGAGGAATATGGAGTGATAAATTAGAGGTGCAAGGTGAGCACGTACTAAAAAATTGTCAAGCCTAATGTAACCGAGTCTGCGCACGACGCAAGTGTGGTCGTATACTTCCACAGGCAATTGAAGAATAGTTGTCGTGGTCAACAAACACCGTGAGCTCTCCAGCCTACTGAAAACTTCCAAAGTTGAAGCAGATTACGGTGTCCGAAATCCGTCAGTTGTAAACAAGATGCATATTCCGTACCCTCATTCTCAATTTCCTAAAGTCGTCGGGGCTCACCATGGTTCCTCAGGGCTTTGCGCGCGTTTGGCACCACTCCCTCACTCTCACCGTCCGTGCGGCGCTTGCGCCTTCCCCGGACCAGTAGGCAAATACACCACCGCCTCTCACCATCTCACCTCACCTTACCTAGCTTCACCTTGGAGTTTTATGGACAGCCAAGCTCTTTGGAAACGCACCATTCGTCTACCACGCCTTGCTTCTACGCCTGCTGTTATGGCGAAGAAGCCAGCAGCTGCCCAACATTTCTGCGGTCGTTGCCCCCAATCCTTCAACAGCAGGCACGCGCTCAGTAGCCACCTTCTTGGCCATCCAGGTAGTTTGCCCGCTTCGTTCAAGTGTTCTGCATGTATTTGGTCATTCGACGACTCGCTGGCGCTCGAAAAACATTGCATCACTAATGGTCATTCTTCAACCACGCAACAGCCATCTGAGCAGTTCGATTGCGATAGATGCCCGCTGACCTTTGGCACCCGGCAAGAGTACAACCAACACCGCAAACTTGGTCAACCCTGCTGCGACGGTTATCACTCCACTGCCTGGAAGAAGAGTCGGCATTCAGAGTACGTCGACCCAGACAAGCCAAAACCAGTCCTTAGGCAGGAATCGAGTTTGGCATACGGTGGTGACACCTCAGCCCTAACTCAAGCGCCTGCTGTATCTTCTGTTGCCACAGGTACCTTTGTCTGCAAGACAGAAGGTTGTCTGAGAAGTTGCGATTCCGCATCAGATCTGAAGATGCACCGGAGGGACGCTCACAGTGTTGGCGGGAATGACCTCGGTCTTCACGGAAGAGGCTCCTGGACACTCAGTCCGCGTGCAGATCTACCGAGAAACTCGACAAGTTGTACTCCAGCAGGTAGTGGTAAACGTGGCGACAGTCGTGGTGACCGCACACCATCAATACCCACCGGCCCTGCCTCAAAGCGTACGCCTTTTCCATCTGTGCTTGTACAACGCGCACCAGCTACCTATGGCCCTTATCGTCAGCAAACCACTCATCATGCCGGTGTTGCCGCTCCTCTCCCTCTCCCAACGAGCCAGAACATTGGCGGTGCCTTGGAGATGGAACAAGCTAAGTCTATATGTGGCAAGACGCTGCGCCTGCTCCTTCAGACCGACATCTCCATCCATCACGACGGCAAAATTAGTGTCAGCGGTGTCGACTGGACACGGATTGGAGTGGAGCGACAGCCTACTGTTGTTGGCATGTTCGACGACATGTGCCATTTGCCTCGCAAGCTTCAGCCGCTGGAATACGTCCCGGCCCCAAAGACGTTCATGACCGAGTACACAACGCAGTATCCTGTGACAGAGTTCAAATGTGCGCCTGACCGAAATCTAGCAAGACCTGGCCTGAATATCATCGCCATGGCCTGCAGCAAGATTATTCTCAGCAACGGGAACCATGAAGTGGTCAAGATTGCCACTATCGACGTCCTCACTTGCCGGGTCCTAATGAGCCACTTGGTCTGTACTGATCCCAATGCAGAGGTCAGGGACTGGTGCTTCCCCGCCACGGGTTTGGCTAGCTTCCAGGACATGGAAGATGCTCGCCAGGGTGGCTACAAAGTTCTTAAAGGTTGGGCTGCGGCCCGCTCGGCGCTCTTCAGATTGATCGACAAGGACACCATTATCGTTGGCCACAACCTACGCTCTGAGCTAGACGCGTTACGTATCATTCATGGTCGAGCTGTTGACATCACCAAGGTGATCGAGAAGGCAGCGCAAGGACCGCTGTCCAAGATCCAGGTTAGCCTCGACAGCTGGTGCCGGGATGTTGCGAATGTTGCGCAGCTGAAGACGGACCCGGTCTTCGGACGTGACTGCGTTATGGGCGCATTTGCAGCGCGCGAGATTGGACTGTGGGCGATTAAGAACCGAGCACAGTTCGAACAGGTGGCCAAGCAGAAGACGAAGGAATACCAGCTGATAAACCCGGTCAAGGTTTGAAGCTAAGAGACAAGTACAAGACGCGAAACAGTGTGAATTGGTGAACAGTACTGAACGCGGAAGACATGAGTGTAATGCCATACTTGAGACGAAAAGCAACTGTAAGCAGGGATTAAGAAAAGCAAGTGATACTTATAATGACCTGCACGTTATCTTGCATAAAAATGTGGAACTGGTTGACCATATCCGCATGAGCAGCCTCATAGAGGTTCAGTAAACGAGAGACCTGCCATACCGGCGTCTCATGCGCAGCCATTCAAGGGCACTTCTTGTTTGCTTCCTCCTTCTGCTCTTCCTCCTTTTCAATGGCGTCAACCACAAAGGCACCACCCAGCAGGATCGCCGGTTCATCGAGACTGTGGTGCTCGTAGCTCAGCGTCCCCACACCACCAGCCTCCAATATCAAACTCGGGTTGTCCTCTAACTTCTTTCCAATCCACCTCGCCGCGAACGCCCTCAGGATATGCCCGTGGGCGACGATGAGCACATCATTTGGCTTCCCATCCCTGCCAAACTTCCCCTTGTGATACTTCTCCCTCAGCTCATGAATCAGCTCATCAAGACGCTTTGTCACATCCTCGGGGCTCTCGCCGCCCTCACAGCCATCGCGCCAGATATCCCAGTCCTCGCCCAGCCCTCTCTTCTTGCGCGATTCGCGCACCTCGCTGCTCTTGATGCCCTCGTAGTCGCCGTAGTCCCACTCGCGCACGCTCTCGGTAATCTCAATCGACGCGTTTGTCCGCACGTCGAGCGTATTGGTGGGCTCCTTGTCGGATTGCGTCGGGTGCTCGTGCCATGGGTACCGGTCGCGACAGCCGAGGTCGAGTAGCTCGAGTGTGCGTTGGGCGCGCGTGCGCGGGGATACGTAGCTACTGCGTATCAGATTCTGTACTTGTAATGTCTGTGATGGAGAGAACATGTATATCTGTGTGGAGAGAGAAGGATTAAGGGCTTACATGTGTGCCAGGTTACTTGGGACAATAAGTCGGTCGTCGCCTACAAGTGCTTTTCCGGTTGCGCGCACTCGCTTCTCGCCGTTCTCTGTGAGTGGGATATCCGATGTGCCTGTGTGACGGCCATTGAGCGACCATTCTGTTTCGCCGTGACGGATGATGAAGACGCGTGGATCAGGCATGGCGGGGTCGAAGTTAGAGCAAGCTATCAGTCAGAGTGCAAGCGCGAACAATACGCAACCTAAGAATACAGGACAGAGAGATTGATTGGGAGGCTCCAGATGTATCAACAAAAGACTACATCTTGCTTGATCGAACGCGCGAACCCGAAGGTCCCGCTAAAGTTCCGTACGTATGACGTTGACGTCGATGATAGATTTGATAAACGACGCGTAGCGGGGCAGCTTGAAGCTACCCCTGTCCGTGCGAAGTTAGCCGCCTCGGGCAATTCAGTAGAACAATGGAACCACAAACACACAGCAAGTTATGTTTGGGATAAATGCGTGTCAATTTGCTTTTCGATTCTGGCCTGAGAGCTCCCCAGATTAAAGCACAAAGTCATAACAAGCCAAACCCACCTGCGCCGTGCTCACATTTTTCATTGCAGAACGAGACGGCGCTTTCTGCCGAAAGCCATCGTCCGGTAGAGTGTGACGTTTTGCGCAGGTATTCATACACAGGCCATACGCGGGCAAGCTTAGTTGTCCATGTAGGTGCTGGCATCGACACCTTTCTCGGGAAACTCGGGAAGCGAGACCTCGAAGCGCTCCTCGATCGACTTCAGAACAGCTTCATCGTCAGGGCTGCTGATGAAGGAGATACTTAGACCTTTGGTTCCGAAACGACCAGCACGACCGACACGGTGGAGGTAGGAGTCGGCCTTGTCAGGCATGTCGTAGTTGATGGCGACGTTAATACGTTCAACATCGATACCACGACCGAAGATATCAGTAGACACGCAGATGCGGGTTTGGAAGTCCTTGAACTCCTTGTAGCGTTTGATACTGCAACTTCGTTAGCGTAATAGCCTTACAAATTGGTGTCTAGGCACATACCGCTCCTTTTGGTCAATGCCAGAATGTACTGCAGTACTGGGGAAGTTGCACTCGCGCAGCAGCTTGTCAAGCTCCGTGCATCGCAGAGTCGAACGAACGAAGATAATGACCTGGTTGAACTCCAGCTCGTCGAGAAGGTCATTGAGCTTCCTGTTCTTCTCACGCTCGTCAAGCTTCATGTAGTACTGCTGCAGACCGTGAAGCGTCAACTTCTTCTCGTCGTCAACATAGATTTCAAGAGGGTTCTGCATGAACTTCTTGCAGGTCTCGCGGATCTCTTTCGCCAAGGTGGCAGAGAACATCATCACCTGCTTGTGAGCAGGAGTGGCGCGGAAGATGGACTGCACGTCATTACGCATGTCTATGTCTGTGTCAGATATAATCGGTTGTCGACATTGCATTGCACTAACCAGGCTGGTCTAGCATCTTGTCACACTCGTCGAGGACAAAGTGCTTGAGGTTGGAGAGACGAAGATGCCTGTCGCGGACGAGAGCGTTGATACGACCGGGTGTACCAACGATGATGTGGGGGTGGGTGTCTTTGTTGCTGAGGAGCTCAATGTCGTTCTGAACGGGTGTTCCACCGTAAAAGACACCGACCTTGACGTCGGGCAAGAACTTGGCAAAACGGTTGTATTCGTTCCTGATCTGGTAGGCCAACTCACGAGTGTGGCACATAACGAGGATCGTGGCGGCGCCAGGCTCAGGCTTCTCGTCCATCTGTTGCAGGGTAGCAAGGACGAAGACGGCTGTCTTTCCGAGACCAGACTTGGCCTGGCAGAGAACGTCGTTACCGAGGATGGCCTGAGGAATGGTAACTTGCTGGACTGTAGAGCACGAGGGCATGTCAGAACGGGATCTTAAAGCGGTCGCAACGAAGTATGTTAAGGGAAGCGTCCGTCCATCATGCGCAGTCAAAATCCTCCACACGAGATAGCCTGGCCAAACAGAGGCCATACAACTCATACACCATCTCTTTCGAGCCCTCCCGGGGCACACATATGCCAGAACCAGTGCTCTCGTTCCAAGACGATGTACTGGCAAAGAGCCTGCAGGCTCCTTTGTGAACAAGACCGATCTAATCGCGTCCAGACACGGCAGTCGGCTGGTGGCTCGTGTGTAGTGGAAGGAAACTGGGTCCCTCGCTACTTCGCTCGTGTGCAGACAAAACCAGGGCCGCAAAGTGATACCGCTTCGTTGCGCAAATGGACGGACGCTTTCAGGTGGAAGAAGGCTGAGGGGAATAATTAGACTAACCCTCGGAAGGATGTTCGAAGCCACAGTCCGTGATTGCTCGCACGAGCTCGTCCTTCAGGAGGAAGTCGCGGAAACCGGTCGAGTGAATGCCGACATAGCTGCCCTTCTTGTCGCCAGCGGCGTCACCGGCAGCAAGGCCACCCTTAGCTGCGGCTGCGGCACCGTTGGCAGGCGCCTCCGTTGGCTGGATCTCCTCGTCGGAGTAATCGATGAGGTCCTCCTCGTGAGACATGATGATTAAGTATTGGTGATAGTGGTGAGGTGAGGTTGGAGCTTGTGGTTGCGCGTGTCGCAAATAAGGCTGCCGGACAATGAAGAGGCAGCTGTACGATGGGGTAAGCTGTGAAAGGCGGTAGCTGGGAAGAGAAGAGAATCAGCGGGCGATTTGCTGATGCACGGCGTGACGCGACTGTGGAGATGGGATGCTGTCGCAGGTGGTGGGTGGGAAAGAGCGAGACGTAGCAGTGGGACCAAAAGCTCGGCGTGTCAAAGCACGCTAGCTGAGTAAGGAAACAGTGTCCGTGCACAGGCGTAAATCACCAAGGCTCGAAGACCTTACTCGCGACGCTACTCAACTGATCTCAAAGAGAAGGACTAGAAGATAACACGGTACAAGGCACATATGCACAGAAATCTGTCCAGTGTCCAACCCCGTTGCCCTACAGGTACCACAGTATCTTGTCTGCAAGATCACTCAAAACGCTGCTGGACGTGACGCAGCATGGCGAAAGACAAATCTTCAAAGCCCAAGGGAATCCCGAACAAACACCTGCACGCCCGGACCACTTTTCTCTACCAGGCTGCCACTTACTTGACCTTACATGCTTCTGTCGACCGCAACAAGGCTGGAGCGGCTGAAGCAGATCTATCAGAAACATGCCCGACCCAGCAACCGCCATCTCTTGCCCTCCAGCTTGGCGCCGATCTTCATACTGTTTCTCGAAAGGCACAACTCCGTCTTTCTGTCGATCTGAAGCGGTCCATGTGCAAGAGCTGCAATGCAGTACTGATACCTGGGCATACCGCAACTCAGATGACCGAGAATCAAAGCAAATGGAGCAAGAAACCATGGGCAGATGTCCTGGTCATCAGTTGCAATCGTTGCGGTAGCAAGAAACGGTTGCCCGTTGGCGCAAAAAGACAGCCAAAGAAACACCAACGATTTGCCGCTCAAGGAACCACAGCGCCAAGCGACATGAAAGGCGTTGAATCGACAACAACTCTAGTAAACACAGCCTCGGACCGAAGCCCTAGCTAAAGCTGATACCCTTTTTCCCGCTACGTCGATGCCTCGAGCTTCTTTGGTCGTAGGTCACCCATATCACATCACAATCATGAAATCTCTTCAAACATCAGAAGACTTTCGCCGCGAGTTGTCCACACTTCTGTACAAATCGAGAATATGGTCATGAAAAGTTGCCGCGTTACAACCTAGCCGAGTGTATAGTAAAGTAAGAACCATCAGTGTTTGCTGGAGAATCTCAAACACCCTCTGGCACACCAACGCACACCAACAACATGCGAAAGCGCAACTGCTGCTCAATCCAGCGGCATTCTAAGCAGACGGCTGACACACCTGGCGATTACATCAGTCAGCTCCCTAAGAAGAATGTCAAAAATCGCTTTCTTCTTTCGCGATCACCACGCCACGTCCTGTTCGTGGCTTTGCTTATCCAGCCACTACTATGACGAGGTCGCTATATGTGCGCTCCACAAGACAAATCATGTGTACGCTTGATATCTCACATGCCCCTGGAGGCTCTCAGACATCTGGATGAACATCCAGCTTTCGCGCAGCAGGTGTGCAAGACCACGATTGAGAGCTCGCTATCGTAAATCTCAGAGGCAGAGCGTTTCAATCACCTGGATCGATGCTTTGACAGATGATTGGAACATCAAGGTGATTGTGGACTCGGTCAGTTTGCACAAGTACACCGCCTGGATCTAGATAGTCAAGTCTGGGAGACTTCAGCCAGTTTGAAGCGACGACCTCATGTAGTTCAGACAAGCAGTAGTTCTTTACCTGCTTCTAGTCAACGATAGTCCATACAAGATCATCTGCGATTGCGAAAAAGCGCGGTGCATGATATATGATATGCAGTGGACCGCGGGACTGTGTGCTGTGGGGATTCAATCCACGCTTGCAGGGATGACGCGCCCTCCCCGAACAGGGGTTCGCTCGACACTCCCGCGCCGAAGCGTTCCACCATTGACATCGACGTAGTCTGTAACGCCTTGGACTGGCTGCTGCACTGCCAACATCGCCATCGCGACCCAGCAGCATGTCTGAGGACGCAGCCGGAGAGTCTGCGTCGGGCCTACCCCCAGATACATTGGCAGATCTGGTAGGCTGAAATGTCCCCAAGCTTGGGGAGCTCACTGCTAAGCACATGCGCAACGCAGATTACCGACATTCTCGAGGATACTTTATCGAACATAGTCCTTCAGACCGCTCTGTCATGTCACCGCTCCGAAAAGCTTCTGCGCATGCAGTCCGCCGCAACGCAAGCCGAGTCCATCGCCCTCGCAACCCTCGAGCCAGCCTCGCTGAAAGCAGGCGCAGCCAGCCAGCCCGCAATCCCGATCGCTGAGACATCCGCTGCGAAGTATGAGAACGGGCGTGTCCTCCTCAAAGGAAATCCTCTCAAGACAACGCCTGAAATCATATGTCCACACTGCAAGCTGCCACGCCTGATGCACCCAATCATGGGCAAGGGCATGCAGAACCCAGACCTGACTAAAGAGTACTGTATGCTCTACCCGTGGGTTCAGCGATCAGGCCACGATGTCTACGGCAATCCGTTCCCCACAGACATGGCTAAGAGCAAGAAGGAGCGCGAGCTCATCAAACAGCAGCAGAAGAACGCCGACAAAGAGAGTGTGGGCACGCCAGGCTCACAAGACACGGAAATGACCGGCGGCGACGCAAGAGAGATCAAGCTCAACACCGGCGGCAAACCCGCATCATACATCCCATGGCACACGTGTCCCAACTGCAAGCGTTCGCTGCTCATTACGCGCTTTGCGCAACACCTGGAGAAATGCTTAGGCATCTCTGGGCGTCAATCCAGCCGCAACGCCATGGCCAAACTGGCAGGCCAAAATGGGACAGGTTCGGGCCTCGGCAACACACCACTCGGCAGCCGTTTAGGCACGCCCAACCCAGGCCCACAAGGCGACTCCGTAGGATTCAAGGCGAAGGGCAAGGGTATCAGTCCGGCAAAGAAATTCTTGCAGGCCGACGACGATCTGGACGAGCTTGGTGACGACACTCCTGAGCGCAAAAAGAAAAAGAAAAGCCCATATATCAAGAAGGCGGATCGCGAAAAGGGTACCAATTCTGGGAGTTTGAAGGTTAAGCTCAAGACCGGTAGGCCTGAGGTTGAGCGCAAGGTCAGCGAGACAAGCGAAAGGAGTGAGGGCAAGAGGGAGAGAGACGGTGATGATGGCGAGGAGCCGAGAAAGAAGAAAATCAAGCTCAGTCTAGGTGGAAAGGAGAGGGCAAGTGCAAGCGTGGAGCCGGGTGATTGAGGCGTTTTAGGATGTAAAATACTCGGGCGGATGGCATCAACAGGCGTTCTGGCGTTTCAAGGACGGGGATACCACAACAGGCGGGTGGTCAACAAAGACCAGGGGCGTTTCAAGTTTTTATTTTCCTACGATCATTGAATAACCCCAAGGTGCATTAGATCAATGAGAAGACGCACCGAAGATACTGAGGATACCTTGGGTACATGGCAAGGTGATGGAGATATGCACCAACAGTTTGGAATTATCGCGTAATGCCACCAACACCCAAGCAAGTCCAGATCTGACAATTTTCTCGGGTACATCTACTACGAATCCTCTGCAAGCAAAATATATATATTGCCCTAATGTGCCCTCGCTACCTCTCGCGATGATGAAAGCGGGACAAAAATATGATTCGACCCAGACTTGAACTGGAGACCTTCAGTGATCCAACGGAATGTTAGACTGACGTGATAACCAACTACACCATCGAACCTTGCTTATTATTATGAATCTTTGACTTGTTTGAGATAAGATATCTTACAATTACAGCTGAGGTTCGATCTCACCCATATCTTTAGCCCCACCTCGCCTCCCACTTCCCAGACGCGACAGATCTGTAAGTCCGTTAATCCGTAGTCGCAAACTCACTACTCCGTTTGATTGCCAAACCACCTCATTACATTCGCACCCTCGCCTGCTTTATTTTGCCTCTGTCATTTCCAAGTCGATCTTCTTTCATTAGCCCCTCGGTTGCATGCTAACTCCTCGCGCAATGACCTAACCGCGAGATCTCTGTTCATAGCTGAGAGACGAGACTTTTGCTGTTGAAGACGGGTACCCAATCTTGGGTCGTGAGAGCATACTATCGCTACAGCAACGTGCTCTTGAGGGCGAACTGACGCGTCCGGTCAATTTCAGGGATATGCAGAGAGCTTCTCGTGGAGATGGGGTAATAGATATTGGGATTTAGATATGCAGGGGTTTTTGGCTTGTAGAGCTTTGGTAAGTCATGCTTGAGTTGTTCAAAGCCATGGTTTTTGAAGGCTAACTCCAACAAGAAAGCTGGGGCTGGAGATGTTCGAAGACATAGCGTGTAAAGACTATGGAACTTCTTAGGGGCGCTCGGGAGTCAAGTCTATGCGGTATCTCGAGCTAATCGAGGGGTGATTGGGCAGCAAAGATATGTAGATCACGCAGTGAAGGCTGAAGGACGTTGATGAATGATGTCGGATTGTCTACGTTGCACACTGCACTGATACATCAACCGTGTTACGCTCAGGCCGCAACTTATGTCTACGTCACCATCTACTGGGTGGACTTGCTAAATTGCAACAACCTCTTGATACCGACCTGTGGTCTTCGTTAGCAACAATTCAGCTTTTCAACATATGCAGGGGTACTCACGATCCAGTCGCTGCCCTCATCTGTCTTGTTGGTCATAATGTCAGAAAAGATCACACCCGCTTGATCATATTGTCGCGCTTGGATGTTGTTTGCCATTTCGTTCAACTGCTGAACGGTATCTGGCTTGACGTCGTCATTATTGAGATGGTCGAACAGGATGTTGAGACGCTTCTCGGTATCAATCACATGCAGTCTGAACTTTTCGGGCGCTTTGGACTTGACACGCTGCATGTCTGCATTCAGAATCTCGTAGATTAACTGGGAACTCTCGGGGATGTGCGTTCGATCGCCACGAGCTGCGTCAGTTTAGCAAAGCTGTTTCACGTGCATTAGGATCAACTCACGGTGTTTGGATGCAGAAAGTGCAGCAGTTGGGGGTGGCGCAAGGCTCGATCGTGAATCTGGCCTTGGTGGTCCACCCTGGGGTGGTCCTCCGGACGGGGGACCAGCACGAGGAGGACCTTGAGGCGGGCCTCTGGGTGGAGGCGGTGCGGCTGCCGGTGGCGCCTGTTGAGCCGGCGAAGGCGCGTACGGTGACGCTGCCAGTGGAAATTGGCCAGGCGGTGGCGCAATGTTCCGCGGCGGTGGCATACCTCCATAAGCTGGGGCGGGAGATGGCTGCGAGCCTGGTGCAGGCGCATAGCGGTTCGACGCTGGTGCTGCCGACGTTGGTGGAGCGTACGGCGAAGCTCCACGTTGCACTGGTGGTTGCTGTGGAGGAGCAAAGCCAGTCGGCTGCGATGGAGCGTAGGGGTTGGGCGCAGATGGTGAAGCACTCGACTGGGGCGGCGACATTACCCTAGAAGACCCCTGAGGTGGGCCCTTGGGTGGAGGCGGAGGTGTTGGTCGTCCCTGCGGCGGACCTTGAGGTGGCGCGCCAAAGCCTGGTTGCTGGTTGGGGAAAGGCGAACCTACAGTGTTAAGAGGAGTTCCGCGACGTGATGCTGGCTTGGGTGGTCCAAAGTCAGGAGTATCGTTCCACGCAGGAATATGACCTCGGCTGACGGCAGGAACAGCGGAAGTCGGAGGCATTCCACCAAAACTACGTGGAGGAGGTGGCACTGGGTTTTGCTGAGACGGGTTGAAGGAGCTGTTGTTGTAGGCACCA
This sequence comes from Ascochyta rabiei, assembly GCF_004011695.2. Lineage (NCBI taxonomy): Eukaryota > Fungi > Ascomycota > Dothideomycetes > Pleosporales > Didymellaceae > Ascochyta > Ascochyta rabiei. The sequence continues at coordinate 1,042,742 of NC_082414.1, forward strand.
TTGTATCCAGGCCCACGAGCAGGGGTCTGCTGCTGTTGACCGAAAGCATTAGGTGTAGGAAGGTATGGATTCTGAGCTGATGGCTGGGAAGGCTGAGCCTGCGGCCCAAGTGGGTTGATGGGCGCATAAGGCGAAGGCGCTGGCGCTGGTGCCGATGATGCTAGTGGGTTAGATGGCGTGTAAAGTGAAGAGTTCTGCTGCGGTGTTGGTGTGGGAACAACACGCTGCGCTCGTTGTTGAGTAGCTGGCTGTGGTGCAGCCTTCCTTGTTGCGCGCTTGACCCGGTCTTTTGCAACTTCAGCAGCAGGGTACTTCTCAGGCAGTAGATCCAAATACTTCTCCGCGATGGCAAGCTGTCCGTGCGATGATGCGATGTCGGCGTACTCAACGTATTTTGCGTACAGAGGCTCAAGCTTCCAATCAGCGTCCTTCTGCTGTTCGGAGTCCTTGAATCCGGTCACTTTACGGAACACTGTAACTTTTTCGATGAACTCCTGCAGCGATCTTGCATGAATCGAGAAACTGTTGTCCTCCTCAGACTTCTCCAGACCGGCAGCTTCGTTCTCCTTGAGCTCTTGCGCCCAGTTGACAACAACCTTCTCAAGCTTGGAGCCAGCCAAGTAACAGAACGATGCATCCTTTCGGTAGGAACCAGACTCCTCTGAGATTGCCTCCTCCAGACGATCACCCAACGCCTCGCAGAGGTCAGGGAACTCTGACTGATCGGCAAAAGTAGCAAGTGTAGCCATAACTTCTTTCCAGTCCTTAAGGTCGGCGTTGTATACGAGATCCCAGAGGTTTTTGCCAACCACCGAAGCAAGTAGCCGGAGGTAGTTTGGCGCGTCAGACTGCCTCTTAAAGTATGCAGCTTGAGCCTTTGCAACGCATTTCTCTCCACCGCAGATTGCGATCATGAAAGCATCAGAAAGTCGGTTCTCTTTCAGGCAAACATCGAGAGCGGCATCGAAGTTGCCAAGCATGAGTGAACGAGTGATCTTCTTATCGGCGTCGGACTCCTCACCGGTGTACACCTGAAAGGGGTTGTTTGTCTTTGCGCCTTTCGATGCAGCAAGATCAGACAGGAAATTGCCCTCATCCGTACCGGACTGGTCGAAGAAAGACGACCCATCATCAGCACTGTTGGTCTCGGCCTCCTTCTTCTCCTCTGCAGGCTCCTCCTCTTTTGCATCGGCGAATCCGAGATACTCGACCAGCTTGCTTCGAGGGCTTTCGGATGTCAAAGTCTCGATGACAGTCCAGTCGGCTTTCTCCTCCTCAGTAGCTGCTTTGGCAATCTTATCTCCACAGATGGCGGTGAGGTCACCCTGCTCAAGTGCCTTGTCGAACTGTTCACTAGCATCGCCAATCTGTGAGTCTACAGCGAATGTAGAAATGGTGATCTTTGACTTCGCGTCATGAACACCGAATCGTACCAGCTTTCCACCGAAGCCAAATGCCACGCCTGCCCTCCTCTTCAGCCACTTAGGGGGTGTCTTCAGTGAGAAAGATGCGCCCTGAGGCTCCACGTGTGTCTGCGAAAAGAAGTCCTCGCCCTCTGGCGCCTGCGCAGCGGTCTTGCTCTGTTCTGTTGCAACCCCAGTGTTCTGCAGGGTCTGAATAGCAATCTTGCCATCGAACGATGCGGTGGCGAGGAGGTTCGGGTTTGAGGGATTGAGTCGTGTCTGGAACGTCCAGTTTGTTACTACTGGAAACTCGCCCAACTGTTCTCCGCTGTGTGGGTTCCATGCAATTGTTCGGTTGTCCTTGCCGCAAGAGAGCAGGATATCGCTGTCCTGTGTACACCACGAAAGAGACAGTACACCCTGATCGTGTGCTTGCAGCGTCTTCTCGGGCGCATTCGTATTGCGGAGGTCCCAGACCAGGACGAGCGGGTTTTGATCGGTAGGAATGGCAGTGACCAGCCTTGTAGGGACTTCGGGGTCCCAGGATACCGCGCTGACTGTTTTCCTGCCGAAGTGGTTGAGCGTGAGAGTCTCCTTCTTAGCTCTGACATCCCAGACAGTAACAAAGCCTCCGCTGCTTCCAGTCGCAAGGATGTGGGCAACCTTCTTGTTCCAGTCCAATGTTGTGTATTCATCAGGGTTCGCGCCAGCCTTGCCAAGACGGAAGGTCTTCGATTGATCATCGAGATCGTGGACGTAGAGCTCGCCCTTGGCACCTGCGGAGGCAAGGATGTTCGATCGATAGGGATTGAACTGGAGGGCTTGAATGGGTCCGGTGTGCTTGTCGATCTGCTCAATCTGGGCATCTCTGTGGGCGGTCAGCAACCATATCACCTGCCAGATGATATGCTCTCTTACCCTGCACCTGTTCGTAGCTTCTCCGCGTCCCAGAGTACCAGTGCGCCGCTGTCGAGTGCCCCCGCTATTACTCCTCTGGGGTATTGCTCGCTGGGCTGGCTCCAGGCAATGTCGTTGAACCTGTAATACACTCAATTCCCTGCTGACGTTCGAAAAAAACCTGGCGATATACCTGGACTCCACGTTCACCGTCGCAACAGGCTCGAGCTCTACTCCGTGCTCGACATCATCCAGCTTGAGCTCCCAGAGCTCTAATTGTGTATCGCCTGAAAAGTCGGCATCAACAGCTCCAGACTTTGTTCCCGTAGCAATTAATGGCTGGGTCGGTCCCGGCGACCAAGCAAATGTTGCCGTCCGGGGTATTTCTCGTAGGCGGACCATGGTGGGCTGTGGTCGCACCGAGGCGGTCGAGTAGCGAGTTGGGCAAGGAAAACAAAATCAATCAGAAACGGCGGCTTTATGAGACGCTATGTGGAGAGGTACACGTGGAGGAAAAGTCTCGAACAGTGTTGCAAGCGAAGTTGTTAGCAAGGCAACGGTATACTTGACCTCGAGCATCCACCACCTGTCCCTTCCATCATCGGGCGGGCTAAGGGCACAGACCACCCTGCTCTGCACCGAACCGGCGCACGTGACATCGATTTTCTTACCGCGAGCACCTTGAACAAGCATGCAACCAACCTTGCACGCGAAAACATATTCCAACTCTAGCCAAAATGTCAAATTTTTCGGACGCATCACGCCTAAAGGCTACGGTGTTCGTCGGCGGCCTCGATCAAGCAGTCACCCAGCAAACCCTGTTCCACGCCTTCCTGCCGTTTGGAGACATCGTCGAAGTCAACCTGCCAAAGCCAGATCTACCAAATTCGAACGAAACACATCGTGGCTTTGGCTATGTTGAGTTTGAAGCTGCTACGGATGCTACAGATGCGATAGACAACATGGACCGGAGCGAACTGTACGGCCAGGTCATCAAAGTTGCTGCAGCTAAGCCGCAGAAAGACCACACCGAAGGTCTGGGGAGCAAAACAGCTGTGTGGGAGCAGGTAGATCTACTTCAATCTTATATGCTGCAAGTTACGTGCTAACAGCCTACAGGAAGGATGGTTGGCCAAGCATGCTGTGAGCGAAGAAGATCGTCAAGCAACCGAGCAGCTACAGGAGGAAGCAAACGGCCCTATGGATCCGATGCAAGGGCTTGAGGGCCTTGACGAAGCAGGACCTAAGGCTGCTTGAGAGTATGAGCAAGTTGTCGATTTTCAGTCCGTCATGGCAGGCGAGGCGTTAGGGCGTGCATGAAGATGTCATAGGCACATTGTCATTGTACATTGGGTGTGATTCTTGTGGCTAGTCTGGTAGGGGTTTGGAATATCCAATTGTGCGAATCGAATGATGTTTCTGTACCACATTTATAGAGTGCAAATCGTGAAGAAACGAGCACACCATTGCGACAATTCCTACTAACCTAATAGAAAACGACAGTCGTATGCAGCACAAATGAAACCCCATGTTATATTTCAGTTTTCAGTGGTCTACATGCCCGGTTGTTGTGTACACAGAGCTCTTTTGCCCAGAAGCGTCCAATTTTGGTAATCAGGCATCTACTGCTCCTTACCCTGCCTCTTGAGGCGGAGGGTCTTGTCGACCCAGAGTTTCCTGCCGAGGGAAAAGAAGGCCATGACAACGGCAACGCTGTAAGATATGTCAGACCACCAACTCCAGACCCCACATGTCGCGAAAGAGGACTCACCCGAGGACAATGACTACAGGGCAAGTTAGCGAATACTCAGTTATAGGTCCTGCAGAGTGGTGATGACGTACTCAGAGGCCAAATCTCAGTGGGAATGTTCTTGAGCTGGCGGAGGCGCTGCGAGGCAGTGTGGGCTGTTGCGTGGTCAATTCGGGTCCTGTAGTGCGATTGTTCAGGCAATTGGCTTACCGCCCTGCTCCTGCTTCTGTTGAAACCGTTAGCATACATTCTGCCAGTGTGTGGGGGAGTATGGGGGGCGTACGGGGACAGGACTGCGCAGCTGCAGCGTCTGGCGCACGAAGAGCTGGGGGCTCTGACGCATCGTCATCCTGGGAGTCTGGCGCATCATCATCATGGCCGAGGGGCGCATGGCCAGGGCGCGGGTAGCTTTAAACATGATGGAGGGTGGAGTGGAGAGTGGAGAGTCGTGGTGTTGCTGGAAGTGCAAGCAGTGCCGTCACAGGAGCTTCATTGCCTGCAGCTCGTCAAGTCGGAGGTCGCTGCCCGGCAATCGCCGAGTCGCTAATGGGCTGTGTGGAGTCCAAGCGCAGTCAGCCCATCGCCCATCATCCTCACAACTTCATTGACGACCTGACGTCTACCACCAGCCATTACCGCCACACCAACCCTCTCCACTCCACCACACCAACCGCAATCATGTCCGACAACGAGAATGGCGACGAGATGGTGACGAAGCCCTTCAAGTTCGTGACTGGTACGCTGCCCTGGGCTCCCGCACAACTTCTGAGACTGCAAGCTAACCTCACTCCACAGCTGGTACGACGACCCCAGAGCTCCCGTAGCGCCCCGCACGTGCACAATGCCAACCCTCCCGAGCTTCAAACCTGCGCCAGATGCTGCAGTATGCTGACTATCTTCGCGCGCCACAGGCTTCGACGCCCGCTTCCCCAACCAGAACCAGACCAAGCACTGCTGGCAGAACTACGTCGACTACCACAAGTGCATCATTGCCAAGGGCGAGGAATTTTCTCCCTGCCGCCAGGTGCGCTCCAACCGAAGATGCGAGACGCGACACATGCTAACGGTCTGCAGTTCGTGCTGGCTTACAAGTCGCTCTGCCCCAGCGGCTGGACCTCGCGATGGGACGACCAGCGCGAAGCCGGTAACTTCCCCGTCAACCTCAACCAGTAAACTGCTCGCTACGGCGAAGTTCGCGCGCATAGACGTAAAGAGGTGGGGAAGAGTGGATCACAGTCTGGCATATGCACCTCAGTACTTGTACCATATCAATCGACACCAATGCAGCTTTGATTCCACAACGACCTAGCAAAAACATTGTGATTCCAACAGATGACTTCGCCGCGGGAGAGAGCATGAGCCTTGACGATTTTGGTATGGTGTGGGCAAGATCCCTCGTTCAATGCCAAATGTACGTTGGACGAGGACTCGGTTCCAGATTCGTCAGCATTCCATGAGGTTGAAGTATGTATTCTTTTGAACATTGGCGTCATGTTCAACAAATGGTTCACCCACTGACTTTCAGTACCTCTCCAAGGTGTCGTTGCGCACCCAAAAGCTGATCTTTGCTATAGCACGAGTATGTTTTAAACTGCGAAATAGCAACCTTGCACGACCACCTTCATATAGTACAAGCTAACCGCCAAGCTTCTCAAATGAAAACTGCACGGACGCAGTACCTTTTTTTTCCAAGCCCTCGTTAGAACATCGTTTGCCAGAAGTCGTACACTCCACACTAGCGTTAAGCTGGACTGTTACTGATACAGTTTGTCGGATGGTATGCAACGGTGTATGTGAGCTCCAGGGATTCGTGAACATCAGAAGAGCCTTCACCGGAAGCCTCGTGAAATTGGTGTTGCTCAAGAACAAAAGCATAACAGATTGCAACTCACGCAGCCCGGTCCGCAAGAGAGTACGAATTTGCTTTACCCGGCCCAGTAATCAGAGAGTTGTAAGATCGGCCATGTTTGAAAACACAGACTTTCCGAGTTGGACGAGGTAAACTCACTCGATACCCACTTCTGATGGCAAAGCTTCCATTTAAGACGACCCGACATACACATCAAGGCTTATCTCACCATTGCAATGATTCTAGCCACTGCCATGGTTGTGACGGTCCCAACTGAGACTGCGGCTGATGCCCCTGTTAACAGCCCTATGGACGACTCCAATAGTGCAACTATTGAAGCACATGCTCCATATCGTGGAACATGGATTCACTGGCGAAATGAAGGTTGCGAATGAAACTAGGGAAATGATTGCCTTCAACGCTGCTTAAACGCCGCTGCGGGTGAGAGATGTTGTCCAGAGAGTGTTACCAAATACGAAGACGACGGTGGCTGCATGTGGGGTTGGGAGACGTGCGAGTGCAAGTGCAACAAGCGTAACTAGGTGCCGCCAATAAGGTACGTGACTCTTGCAAATGTTTAAATAGACGATGACTGATCTGCAAGATGGTGTGAAGAGCCAAGCTTCTGCTCATGCAGATGAATCGATACTGGGCTTTTCAGTCTTCTTCGGGCTAAGATGCTGAGACTAATCATCGTTCCACGGTTTTGGTATAGTATCAGTCCTGCTGTAGAGCGGCTGCTTGGATGTCTAGCAGGCTTCGCAAGGACTTGTAGATAGTTTCCTCTTGATGGCAAGGCCCAAACCCAATCAAGTTTCCTTGAACAGTGCGAAATACTCAAGACCACCGAAAGAAGCACTGACTAAACAAACATCCACAATACCCTTGCTGAAATCAAGACTTCAGGTACACCAACCGCTAATCGTCTGACAACGTCCCCAGGACCTGATCAGATAGATTGAACCTTCCGACTCTAGTTGCAGGGCTCAGCTCTACGTATCGTCTAGTTCGTTCGACTTGTACTACAATCTGTTCGCTGGAGCAAGCGAGCTCGTACACACGGACATAGATCATAATGAGGTATTTGCTGAAGGATCGGAATCTCTTCTGCGAATAGGTTATTAAAACAGAACTAACTTGCCCAAGTTCTCATGTCATCAAGTTGCAACCACGATAACAACGGAACACGACTGCTTTCTTTCCGTGAAGGGGGTACGTGCGATGCAGGAGGAGAGCTCCATCCTCGGTGTCCAGACACCGAGATTCGGTGCTTCTGAACGCACCTGACGCGCACACACAGACACATATACGAGCCTTCGACAGTGGTCTGCAGACGGACAGGTTCGCGGCCTTATCCTGCAACTAATACTAGAGTTGATTACAGCGTACAACAAAGATCTACAACTGATCCCCTCCAGACAATCCTGTATTGTTCGAAGGCCATTCGTCATGCTTCTCACCTTACTGGAATCGGTTCAACGGTGCTGTGGTTGGCGATCAAGATCTGAGGCTTATGGACCCGTTACTACCATTACTACTGCTGCTGCTGCTGCTGCTGCTGCTGCTGCCTGGGAAGGATTACACATGGTCACCATACACTAGACGCGGCGCTTGTATGTGCTGAGCTGTTTTCAAGAGAAAAAAAAAGCTAGAATGAGGTGTTTGACTCGGGCAAACTTGGATCCCTCTTGTGCTGCTTCGCAGTGAGTGAAAGCATGTCACGTTGGGCATACGAGACATGCTGATACGCTGAGATATCGTCCTGTCGCTGCCACTTCACATGGCGTTGTCGACGCTTCACGTCTCTCGCTGGGCTTGCAAGTGGACCGTGGCGTTACTGTCATTACTGCCACCAGTGCAATTCCTCAAGGATGAAACCATATCACGGCAGAGCATCTTGAAAACGAGACTCTTATTCACACGAGGATTGCAGATTTCGTCACGTTCCATCCATGACCCACTGAGCCGCGCAGCCTTACCTTGCCGTACCAGCGACACCGGTTTGCCTTTGCCACATGTGCGTTTTGTATTTGGAAGCTCTCCAGGCTGCAGTGAGTGATGACTCCTCAGATGCTACCATATGATCAAGCTTGAATCACTCTAGCTCATGGCGACGCGCCGTCGCGCAAGCACACGTTGCAAGTAGAGTCACGCTGTCAGCGGACTTCGCGCTGCCTCGAGGTGTTTGCAGGTCACGCTGGTGATGCAAGATCTTCGCACTGTCGGGGGGCTGAAAGCTGAATGGGTGGAGGCGTGATGTATCGTCCACCGGCGACCGAGAATGCTTGGCTGTCGTGACTAGCAGAACTGCCGTGCCTGGACATGGTGGTGTGAAGTTGACTCAGCCCAGGCCAAGCGCCCGTGTAGCCGGAGAGGATTGGCTCCTGTGGCTATGGGCGCTGCTTCCAGAAGATGTAGAGGCCGAGGTGTGACGATTCATCGCCATTTGCAGCCCTCCACGAGGCGCAAAGTCTGCGCTTGTGTACGCAAGAGGCGCAAAATCTCTGATCGCTGGAGAATCTTCGGGCACACTTCAGGTCCCCGAGATTTGCACCCAATGACCGCCCAAATTGTGAGGGATGCGCAGTGCATCGGTGAAGAACAGGGCCACGCATGGCTCGATGATTATGGGCAGAACTCCGGCACCAGCAGGCTGTCGTACAGCGCATACCAGTGGCCGGACGCCGAGCAGCGCAACCGTGTGTTGGCAGGAGCATGTCATTCTCAGTGCCGTTTGCGTCACGCACATGAGACGAAGGTATCTACTCATCGACCGCACAGCAGGCGGAGCGCCGGAGACGCAAATGAGGAATGTCGCATCTGCCTAGCACAACCCAGCTGTGACCGAGGGGCGTGTCTGGAGTTCGGCCCCTAATTGCGCCACAACAGGCAGCTCGACGCTGGTGGGCTATGCATTCACTTGCCAGTCTCGGCTAAGGTGGTGAGCTCCAGCCAATGAGCGTCTGGGCATAGTGAGGAGTCGCCATGAGTGCATCACTTGGCGATCCATGCCTCTGGACGCGTTCACACAGCCAGGAGGTCAGCTACTGAACGCTGATCCATGGACGCCGACGAGGAAAGGGAGAGGACACGCTGGCGGCTGGCCGTGCGGTGCGAACGCGTGTTCCAGATGCTGGGCTATGTTCATGGCATGGCCAGAGGCGTCGCCGTGTGTTGCATCCATTGGTTGGGGCTTGGGTGCACACCAGCCTTGACTGCTGCACCAGCGCAGGCGGCGGGCAGTGTTTGCAACTTTGCATCAAGCTGGCATCTGAAGGCTGGCAGGGCAGGGCCGGGCAGGGCAGGGCAGGGCATGGGAGTGCCTCGAGCGCTGCAGTCTCACCCCAACGCTTTGACGCGCGCGCGCAGCCTGAGCAGACGGAGCAGACGGAGCAGACTGGGCAGACTGAGCAGAGCAGATCATCACCTCGGAGGCAACACCAGTGACACGACGGGCATCACGATCCGAGGTCGTTCGTGATGGCAAATTCTTAACCCAGTGTTCACCCAACAAAGGCGCGATGAGTCGGAAAGTGGTGGCAAAGTGGCCCGTGCGATGCTGCGCTGCCGCGATGACTGGCCGCTGGGCTGTGAGTCGGGGTTGCCTATTAACCTCGCGGCTGCCGCCCAGCCCGCTCTCCCTCTTCAGAACAGCAGCAATGGACTTCACGATACCCTACAGCGAGCCCTCAGGCCCTAACTAGAGGAAGCAACAGCATCTTGCTGCCGTCTCCTGTATCGCAAACCCACTGTCGCCTATTCGCCCCATCAACCCTCCCCCGTTCCGTCTTTGCCCAGGTAACAGCCCAGCTTCGACCCCGTCGCCGCCACGCTGCCGCCTGCCACACGACTCATCGAGCAACCTATAGTCATCCACCTGACAACGAGGCTGCCTCATAAATCTCCCCTCCGCCACACGACCCCTACATCTAGTTGCGCATAGCATCTATCTGTTCTCTCCGCTCACCCACCGCCCTCCCGACCGCTACTTCCCTGTCCACGTCACGCGGCATAACACCTCGGCCAACTCCAACACCTCTTATGCACATCAGCCAATAATAATACTCCAAACACTCCAAACACTCGAAACACGCCAAACGCACTCCTGGTTCTATACCGCCGACAGGAAGCTCTAGCTCGGTGACCTCCATCCTACGGTCATCGTCAAACTCGAATACTTCCTCCATCGACAGCTTCAGAACATAGCAATGCTTATCTCGGTCTACACTACTACTCCAGTCACTCGTCGCTCAGAATCTACCACTTTCCAAAACAAGGCCTTCTTCATCGGAGGTTCCGCCTGCTAGACTCCCGCACCACCTCCAACTCTTAGCCTTTGCGACAGCGCCAGCTGTTACAAGAGCTACGCACTCGGAGTGCTTCGCGGCCCGTCTTTCTCACAGGTCTTGTTCACGGTAATTTCTGCAGCTGACAAGTGACTGGAGTACGCTCTGGTTCCGCAACTGGATACCTTCGATCACATAACATCTGCTCGGAGATCACTCTCAGCTGCGAACTCGTCACACAACCCTACGCTTCGACGTGTACAATCTCGACTTTGCTCTCTACCATTTCCCTGTTCTTGAAGACCGTCACATCTCTTCGACCACATTGCGACTTTCCACGAGTCCAGTACGTCTTGAAGAGAAACCGCGACCCGGAAAGACATCAAGAACTCGAAAGTGCACAAGACACTTCGAAATCGCACGACGGATTTCAAGGTTATTCCGTACGATTTGTCGAATCGGTAACTTTTCGGTCACCCCACGACCACCCGATCACGCCTTGCGCCACACCTCAAGGTCTACCTAACGGTCAGCACTTCGAGACGTAACGTCAAAGCCGAGTCACATCCCCGCTCACTCCTTACTTGTCACCATCTCCTTATAAGAGCGTTGCTTACTGTTTTCCTTTGCTTCAACATGAGTCTCGACATTTACTTCCGAAACTCTGGTATCTCGCCAGAGAACCTCCCCTACGCTGCTGCTCTCTCTTCTTCCGCTTCCTCTTCCACCTCTTCCGTCTTCTCGGATGCCGCGTCACAAGCATCCAGCACAAGCTCAACATCATGCCCCTCCAACTGGGAGTCAGATGAATGGAGCTCTAGCACAGGTCATATTGCCACGGCAACTGCTGTCAACTTCTCTAACGTGGCTGCGCTTCAGCCAATCAACCGTGTCAGCACCTTCCCTCAGTATCAGGCCTCGGCTTGCCGAGAGACTGTTCAGGAAAGGCTGCCATCGTTGCGCCAGGCTGAGCTCATTGCGCCGGCGGAGCATAGACAACACCCGAGACGATCATCAACCACCATCAACCAGCGTGCTCCTCCTCAGTTAGTACGACAAAGCGACCGAAAGGTCAACTTCGTCGATTGCCTCGTCGGTTAGTCCCATCGATATCCTCGAAGCCTCGTTCTCCCACTGACTTGTTTCCCCGAAGATTCCGCAACCCAAATGGTAGAGGTCATCTGGCAGCTCTCTGAGCCCAAGAGCCGTTGCGAGACTGTTGCTGGACGCGGTGTGCTTCCCCTGCGCACCTTCATCCAGGAGACTCTTCGCCGATCTCGTACCAGCTACTCCACTCTGCAGGTTGCACTGTACTATCTGATTCTCATCAAGTCGTATCTGCCCAAGCATGACTTCACCATGCAGCAGCAGTCAGAAGAAGCTTCCGTGCGCGCTTTGCAGTGTGGACGTCGCATGTTCCTCGCGGCACTCATTCTCGCCTCGAAGTACTTGCAAGATCGCAATTACTCCGCTCGCGCATGGAGCAAGATCTCTGGCCTGAAGGTCTGTGAGATCAACACCAACGAAATGGCTTTCCTGCAAGCTGTCAACTGGAAGCTTCACATCACTGATCCCGTATGGGAGAAGTGGCAGGAAGTTGTTCTGCGTCACACGCCCACCAACCCTCCCTCATCTCCCGGAGCTAATCTTCCCAACACCTGGAAGGATGTCATCCCAATCTTGACGCCCGAGCTGGAAGTCATTACTGTGAAGCCAAAAACAGCTACAGCACCTGTGCGCCCTTCTTTCAGGTCGGCACTCAGCCATCGTGCGACTCGTTCGCCTACCTCAGCTGGCTACGGTTCGCAAGAGAGCACACCCACACCTGTTCTGTACCAAGCACCTCGCTTCCTGGAGCCAAAGCCTGATCTGCTTCCTCCTACTCCCATGCGCTTGGGACCTCTGCCTACACCTTCATTGACACCGCAGTCCATTGCCAGTTCCACTCCTGCAGCGAGTGCCATGGCGATGGGTTCGCGTCGTCCTTCGATGTGCACGGCAATGCAGCAAGCACAGTGCTCGTCTCTGGCGCGCACTTGTGTCGACCAGTTCAACCCAAGCATCAGGAACGGGCTCGAAGCCTACCACTTCTCGAGTCGCAGGCCTTCACTGGTGCCATCCGTCTCTTCCATCTCATCGTCTCCTGAGTCGATGATGACAGACAACTCACGCTCCTCGCGCGCTTCGTCAATCTCCTCAGTTTCGTCTGTTGGCTGGGCGCCACCAAGTCAGGCCAGTTTGGCTCGACTGGCGACTTGCCGCAATGCGAAGCTGCCGTACCCGGTGCTTTCGAAGTGCAACGAGTACGCCCCTAGCGAGCCTACGTCGTCTCCCGAGTCTGTGGACCGTTACCAGATCGATGATGCGGAAGCAACCCCCATGCGCGTCGATAGTCCTCTGTCTGTCAAGTCTATCAGCCCTTCGCGCAAGCGTGGAAGGTCATCTGTTGATCTTCAGCACAGTGTTCGTCACCTGCTGAATAACTCGCGTCCGAGCTTCACTCTTCACAGTCAGCCAACCGTTCTGCCCGACCGATCTATTGCCCAGCCATCGTTCTCGACACTCGAGAGTGAGTTGAAGGGGCTGCAGCCGCCCAAGAACTTTGCCCCCGAATGCTCGCGTCTGCCAGTGCAGAAAGACTTTGGGAAGAAGCGGACGTGCTGCTCCACCGAGGCAGCGCATGCGTATCACAGGCAAGGGCCTGGCATGTGGGACAAAGTCCTATTGTAGAGTCGACAAGATGGACTCTCGGCTAGTGAACCGCCCCAAAGATGGGCTACGAAGAAAGAGAAGGCGCATGAATGCCTTTGCATGTCCCTTTTTGCTAGCTCTTCGATGTGCACATGTACATGTCTCTACCTCTCCAGCTGTGTATGAGATATCCAAGCTGCAGAAGTGTATGTACATGGATTTTTTTGCTCCAGCGATTGGTTTGTTTGCTGGCGTTTATCGTTTTGGCGTTTTAGTTGAAACGGCTCGACAGAGCTTTTGGTGGGTGGCTTTTTGTGCTTGGGGAGTAGGCCATGACAGCCTGGGCTCGGAGTAGTAAAGGCTTCTAGCATGGCATGGTATGGTGTGGTAGGTATGGTATGGTATGGTATAAAACGGTACGACGTATGCGCGCCTGGACTGGCGACCCTGTACGTTAGCCTCGCATGAAGGTGGAGAGACGAGGAGGGTATGTATTGCAGACACGGAGTACTAGTAATAGTGGTCGTCGTCGTCGTCGTCGAAGTGGCGGTTGACGAGGAAATTTATACCCCTTTTGCCTTTACATTGGACCCTGTTTCTTTCGTTCTTGCACTTGTTCTTCCGTATTTTTACATTCACCCAGTAGATTGTGTGGTGTGTATGCACGTTATTTATTTTTATTATTATTTTCTCAGGCCCCCACGTCTAGCCTATAGCACCATGCTACATGGACAGATGCGCTCGTGTCTAGTCTTTGTGCTGTTTTCATAGTGCTCATCGTGGAGCAGGTTCACGTCGCTAGAGCATGGTGGTGTGCGACGTCTGTTTGTTTTCCATGATCCGAGTCCCTTTGCTGTGCGCCGCGCTTGCGTATGCATGCAACCATGAAAAAACAACCATCAGATATGCCACCAAGCATGGCTTGGAGACATGGCTGTCTCGCTCGCAACCCAGGTCTTATTTTCTCCTCCGCCCAGCGCTTTGCCATGCGTTTCGTCCACCTTTTGTACGTCGTGCCTTCACACCTTGCTCAGCCACAGCATGAAGCCCAGCTGGACTAGGTAGCTGTAGACAAACAAGAACTGGGTGCGTCTGTTCCTCTGGGCCTTTGCGACGGTGTAGCCACCGGCGGCGTTTCCGCCAATGTTTGCCTGGGCGCTCTGGTCCGGCAGCAGGACGTAGCGCAGGCTGCGGAGCAGGAAGAAGGCGTTTGCGCTGAAGAAGTAGGCGAAGATGGCCCACGAGAGCCAGTAGCCGCCGATGCCGACCGAGGCGAGCAGGTGGCTGAGCAGCAGCGAGACGATGACGTGGATGAACTTGTAGCCCGAGTAGGCCACGAGGTCGAGGAGCTGCGAGGACGAGGTGATGGCGAGGAGGTAGGTGCCTGTTTTCAGGACAACGACTTCAGCGCCCATGACGGCGATGGCGACCGAGGCTGTGTATCCAAGCAACTCCGGGTGGAAAGCGCCGCGCAGACCTGCGAGCAATGTGGAGAGCAGGATGTACGTGACCAGGGCCATGGTGGGGATATACATGTCTGGCGAGTTGGGGTCTTCGCGGGGCGGCAGGTAGAGTGTTGCGCCTGCAGCAGAGGGGTCGGCGGAGTGTCGCTGCTGGCGCGACCACGGCTTGTGCCACCAGGGAAAGAGGATGATGCGCAGCTTGGAGAGGACGTAGGAGTTGGAGACGTTGAAGTAGTGCTTGAGGGCGCCGACGGATACGTATTTGCCAATCTGTTGTAGCGTCAGCAGAGAAGGTCCTGCACCCGGCCCTCGGAAAGGGTGAATGGCAGCATGTAGGACGCACGTTCTGGTCAATGTAGTGCTGCCCTGCGTTGAAGGCCGTCTGGCCCATCTGCAGGCCTAGCTGGGCGCTGGGGTCGTTGATGAAGCCGCCAAAGGCAGGGTGCTGGCCAAAGCCGCCTTGTTGTGGTTGCTGGTGCTGGGGCATGCCGCCGCCCTGCTGGCCGTAGCCATAGCCGCTCTGTGGTTGCGAGGGTGGCTGTGGTGGAGGGGGGGAGCGCAGCTGGGGCACGGTGGAGACGTGCTGTGGGATGGGGTGGTGGACTGGGGTCGTCAGCGGTCAGCGGCGAGGCGCGAGGAGCGAGGAGCGAGGAGCGAGGACATGCCCTCTTGCGTGCAGCACCAAAGCAAGCGCACAGAAGAGGGGCCGTGGTGAACGTACGCGGTGGTGAGTGCGCAGGCGGCTGCTGGGGGTAGCCTGGGCGCTGCATGCTGGCGATGTACGGCTGCTGGCAGCGAGTGTGGGTATGCAATCAATGCTAGGGGGAGGGGAGTGTGTGTGTATGTGTGTGTGTGTGTGTCGCAGGGAATGCAATCGGCCAGGTGGTCGCGTTGTCGCGTTGTCAGCTGGGCGGTGTCCTTTCTTCAATCTTCTGCCTGATGCAGCTCTCCTCCGACTCCGACCATCTGGCTACATCCGCGCCAACGTCGTCAGTCGCCATCCGTCATTGGCGGCCCGCCGGCGAGGGGACCGACACCACTCTGCCTCACCCCACTGCACGCCCCAGCACCCCGCCCAGCACCCGCTCAGCACCCGCTCAGCAGCCCAGCACCCGCCATGCTGGACTCGTTCGAGATCGTCACCACGTCCGGCGTCGTCCTGTGGTCGCGCACATACGTCCCCGTCGGCGCAAACATAATCAACAGCTTGATCCGCGAAGTCTTCATCGAGGAGCGCACCCTGCCCCAGCCCGACGACGGCAGCTCCAAGCCCACGTACAAAAAGGAGGGCTACACGGTCAAGTGGACACAGGCAAAAGACCTGGGCCTCATCTTCGTCGCCGTCTACCAGAGCCTCGTCCACCTGACATGGATCGACAAGCTGCTCGACAATGTGCGCGCTCTCTTCGTCGGCCTCTACGGCGAGCAGCTGAAGACGGAGCTCAGCAGCGTCGTCAACTGCGACAAGTTCGGCGCCTACTTTGACAGGCAGATGCAGGAGCTCGAGGGCCAGAGCGACTCCAGCGCACCCGGCATCAAGGTCACCACCCCAAGCTCCAGCATCGACGGCGACAGCGCAGAGGAGACCGCCCCAGCACCCGCCCTGCACAAAACACCACAGCGGCCCCTCTTCGACACCAGCGCCGACTCGACACCCGTGCAGACCCCAGACACCTCGCGACCGAGCACGCCAGCGACTCACATCCTAGCCGGCAAGGCGAGACCAGCCGGCGCAAAGCTGTCGCGGAGAGACAGGAAGAAGGCCTCTGGCAGCCCTGCGCCCGCTTCCTCGGGCGACGAGGCCTCTACAAAGCGCAAGGGAAAGAGCACAAAGAAGAACAGGACCTGGGGCGAGCTAGGCGCAGAAGAGGACGACGGCGACATCGTGCTCGACTACTCGCAGTCGGACCTCCGCCACGGGGCGCCCGAGACAGAGCAGCTCGAGGAGATTCACCAAGACACATGGGGACGCAAGACGACCAAGGGCGAGTTCGTGCTCAAGGACCTCGACGAGGAGATGGACGCCATCATCCAGGAGCAGAATGCGAAAAGGGACAAAGCAGCCACGCCTGCAGCCGGCGGTATCGTGGGCTCCAGTCTCGGCGCGATAGGAGGCTACTTCAGGAACGTGGTGGGCGGAAAGACACTCACAAAGGAAGACCTCGCCAAGTCGCTCAAGGGCATGGAAGAGCACCTCCTCCGCAAAAACGTCGCACGAGAAGCCGCTGTCCGCCTGTGTGAATCCGTCGAGCGCGATCTCGTCGGCATGAAAACCCCCAGCTTCACCAGTACGTCCACGCACCCTAACCTTTCGACCGCACCACTAACCCAACAACAGCCATCGAATCCACGCTCCGAACCTCGATGGAGAAAGCCCTGACCCGCATCCTCACACCCACCTCCTCGCTCGACCTCCTCCGCGAAATATCCGCCACAAACTCCAGCCGCACGCGCCCCTACGTCCTCTCCATAGTCGGCGTCAACGGCGTGGGCAAGAGCACCAACCTCTCCAAAATCGCCTTCTTCCTACTGCAAAACCACCACCGCGTGCTCATTGCCGCCGCCGACACGTTCCGCTCCGGCGCCGTCGAGCAACTGCGCGTGCACGTGCGAAACCTGCAGGAGCTCAGCAAGCGCGAAGGCGGGTCCGTCGACCTGTTCGAAAAGGGCTACGGCAAAGACGCGGCCAACATTGCCGCCGACGCCGTCGTCTACGCCGAGAAGCACGACTTCAACGTGGTCCTCATCGACACAGCGGGCCGCCGCCACAACGACGCGCGCCTCATGTCGTCGCTCGAGAAATTCGGCAACCTCGCCAACCCAGACAAGATCCTCATGGTCGGCGAAGCCCTCGTCGGCACCGACTCGGTCGCCCAGGCCCGCAACTTCAACGCCTCGTTTGGCGCCGGCAGGAAGCTCGACGGCTTCATCATCTCCAAGACAGACACCGTCGGCGACATGGTCGGCACCCTCGTCTCCATGGTCCATGCCACGGGCATTCCCGTTGTGTTCTTGGGTACGGGCCAGCACTACAGCGACCTGAGGAATTTGAACGTCGGCGTTATTACCAGGCTGCTCATGTCGTAGCCTCGAATGCCTACATGGCCTCAGAGGGAACGATGACGAAGATGATGTCAAGCGGTTGGTTGGTTGTAATGTTGTATTCGAAAAAATGTATCATGGCACATTGGATATATGGGATACCCGCCTGTACAGTCTGAAACAAGCTTGGAGCATGGAAAGGAAAGCGTTCGAGTCGTTAAATCTACGTTTAATCCATCAATCTGCAAAATCCTTTCATGTCCTCTTGGACACCGATCATTCGTATCATGAAAACCCCAGACTCCAAAAGCACACAAACACTCATCTAAGCCACCATCGGCAGAAGCCTCCCCGCTGCCTTCATCTGGTCCAGCTCCCTCTGCAACGCCTCCTGGAACTCCATGACCGTATCGCCAAACTGCTCAATCTGGTCCTGCGCTTTTGGAGCACCAATCAACACAATACCCCGCGGCACAACCACATCCGCAACCTGGAAACAGCCAAACGTCACCACCTTCTGCAGCTGCGGGCAGCACCGGAAGATACCAGCAATGACCTGCGTATCGACAACAGGACAGAACGACACGTTGATCTCACGCAGGTACGGGTACTGCTTTGTGCCGTCAAAGATGTCGGCGAAAGTGGCGTGCGAGATGTGCCGGCACGACGAAATGTCCAAGTATTCGAGACGAGACCCAGAATGTGCCATAAGTGCCTGGAAGCCTCCGGACGCGAGGCCAATGGGGTAGTCTTCAGGACCTTCCGGGTTCGTGTTGTCAAGATCTCGCAGGCTGTTCAAATCAATGTAGCGCAGAGGAGGATTCGACCAGTTCGTGAAGAGGCGGACATAGCCATCGTCAGTGCACTCGTTGTTCTCACTGAACCGGAACTTGCTGATGTGTCGGCATGTCTTATGAATGGTCGCGAGGACGTCATCCGTGGGCTCGCTGTCGCCGTCAAGGAAGTGTTCCAAACACAACGTGCGCAAGTGAGCTCCGACGGAGGTGATTAGATGGATCAACTTCTCGCGTGGGACCTGATCGTAAAACCTGAGTGTGAGGTGCTCAAGCTGCTCGAGTCGGGCGATTGCGTCGATGCTGTCAACCCCAAGCTTCTTGCACCGCTCAAGCTTAAGGCGTTCAATGTTTGGGCAGAATGTAGTGAGACCTTCGACGGCTTGGTCATCGAACGCGGCATCCAGCCACTCAAGCTTCAGAGACTTGAGATCTTGACCGCGTGCAATGAACAGCTCGATCCACTTGTCGTTTGCAACGAGATTGGCGCCCAACAACTGTATATCAACCAGCGACTTTGCTTTTTCGATCAGATAGTCGACATTGCTGTCCTTGAATTGACAGCAGTTGCGGAGGGACAGCTTCTTGACAGTTGGGCAAACCGCAAAAATCTGATTGTAGTCCTCCGTCTCGAGTAAGGCTGCCTCGTGGATAGCCACAGTGTCCATGTCCGGCTGAAGGAACAGCTTCATGGTTGTGGAATTCATCGCGCGCTTCTTCGAGAAGATCTCGCTGATCTTGTTCATAATGTTTTCCGGCATCTCACCCAGCTCATCAATGTCCTCGGAGTGTTTTGCAAGCTTCTCGATGCACAGCTGTTGCAACGACTTCGGTCCTCGCACAGTCATTCCGTCCAAGCGGTTGCTCTCAATCTTTCTGCGGCCCTTTCGAACAACAGGCTTCTTTGCCTTCTCCTGTGCTTTCACTTCCTTCTTCAGCTCCTTGCCGCACGGCGTACAAAGCAGACCACCCTCAGGACCAGCCTGGCTGTACGGTGTGACTGTAAATCGCTTGTCGCAAAGCTCGCATTTCTCTAGCTGTCCAGGAAGTTTCTTCGCCTTCTTGTACATGTCCATAAAGTCTTCGTCTGAGCAGTCGTCCGGGCCTTTCTTCTTCTTCTTTGACGTCTTCTTCTTGGCCTCTTTGCCCTTCTTTATCTTCGCAATGGCTTCGTCTTGATTTCGTTTGCGCTTGCGCGTTCGCTCGGCTGCCATGGCGGATGACTCGGCCTGCAGGTCTTCTTCGACATCCCCGCCAGCATTTGAAGGACCCTCGCCGTTGTCGGCGGCAGCTGCAGTGTCTTGCTCGGCTCGTTGTACTCGATCACGGTACGAATCGCGAATCTCTTGGGCAGAGATGTTATTGGCCTGAAGTATGAATCAGCATCGTCTCGCTGAGTCTTTACTGCTTTAAGCACTGTAGAGTAAATTGTAGCTGAAAGCCTTAAATGTTACTGCGCAAATTGCTAACCACTTTGTAATGCATATGGCAGAAAACATATACTCACAGCTAAGAAGTCTGTCAATGCAGAATGCGGCCCTCGAATACCGCTGCCTCTCGGTCGTCGTCCTGCCCTATCGCCACTCATTAGCCTTGATCGCCACGCTATATCAGATGTGCAACTCACATGGTGTGCTTTGTTCCACTGTCCGCTACCACAATCACAAGGGAGAGTAACGAGTGTCTGACGTGGAGAAACGGTTATTGAGAGCTGGAAAAGCAGACAGTGGTCGACGAGTGAGGGCAGAGTGTCGACCGGAGAAGGCGCGTCCAGGCCACTAGCGCCTCACGCAATCACGTGGTGGCGAACCTCACCTTAATGGAGTTTAGAGTGCTCCTTTTTTCACTTCACGCAAAGAGTGATCACCAATCAATTGAACAGTAGCAAGTGAGATCTTGGTAAAAGTAAGCACAGATTTGCTCTTCCGAACATAGCCAGGACAATGAAGACGCCAGCCACCTAACGGCAGCATAGCACCTGGAGATCGCTTCAAGTATCCATGCCTCGTAATTCCCATGTGCAAAATTTGTAAGACCATGTATCCGTAAGCACAGCATGTTCGCTATTCAGACCACTGTGTTTTCACCATCACTGTAATCGTCGTTGTCGTCATCATCAGAGGACGACTCCTCCTCGTCGGAGAATGGATCTTCTTGCGGCACGGGCTTCTACTAAGTATTAGCTCTGTCTGAAGACTATCATGTACTCAAGAAGGAATTCAACCTTGAGTAGAGCAACTAGAATGTACTTACGTGAGCCCTAACCCTCGCGAAGCCGTTCCTAACCTCGATCGGTTCACTGCTCGATTGGGATCGCTCTGCAATGCTAGAGTTGAACGAACGCATAGATCCTGGGACAGAGCTGGTAGATGGGTTGCCGGAGCGTTTGCGGTTAAAGTCAGAGTTGGTGCTTAGGACAGCGGCAGATCCAGTATGCCAGGAACCTGCTCCCGTGCTCCACGTGCCTGAGTTGCTGTCTTTGGCGGGGTTGTACGAGAACTCGGAGTCAATGAGCGTTTCGGAGACTTCGCCATTGAGAGATACGGCATGCTGGAAGTGATCGGACAGGTCGATACCGCCGCCTTCGTGCTTACGACGTCCTCCGTTAGTAGACTCGGTGTCTTCCCAATCGCCCTACATAGTCAGCAAAGTAAGCAGAGGGGCATGGTATCGCACTGACAGAGCTTGAAGCGGTATCGCCGATGGAGCTGGCAGTAGTGAAGTAGTCCGGAAAGACGCCACTAGAACTGTCCGTGTTGATGAAGGCCAGTGTAGGATCTTCATAACGCCTTTCGTTGACAGCCTCGCGTTTGACCTGGATATCCACGCAGGCGTAGCATGTCTGGATATGTGTCAGTGTTGTTCAGCACAGTTATTGTTATAAACAGACAGCATCATCTGGCTTCTTGCGTTGCGCCTTTGCGAATGCCTCGAGACCCTTTGTCTCGTGGCACATGACACATTCGATCTCGACAACCCTTTGGCCGGAGCACTTGACGCATTTGGTAGAGATCTTACTCAGCGGTACAGATCTCGAAATCTGCCAACGGGCATCGGCGAGCTGTTTCTCGCTGAAAAGGGCAGTGTTAAAGTTCTTTGAACACATGCTGCACTTGAGTCTTGATGGGAGAGCAACACGGCGTAGGCTGCAGCATATCAGTGATTTGCGTTGTGGCAATGTAGTGGGAAAACAAACCGCTCCATCTCTTCGGGGTCGTACGCATGGTAATTCTTCCTGGTCTTGTTCCTGTTGGCCATGTTGGCGGTGTTGGGCTCAGTGATGAACAGTGGCAGTGTGGTGTATGAGCGTAGAAGTGAAGAGGTGTGTGGAGGGGACGTGGAATGTTTTCATCCTGCTAGCGAGAAGGATGAAGTGAGAGAGATGGTGAGCCGAGAGCACAGGATCGTGGTGAGAGTGGGGAGAGCCTGCAGCTGGCGTTTGCCCTTGGCGCGGGTGAAGGCAGGAGCAACCGGCGCACTGAACAGCTGAACAATTGAGATAAAGGTTGCAAACCAAAATCTACCGGCGGCTGACAGGGTCTTTTTATCTTCATCGTCCCTCAATAGGCGCGTATTCACGGTGGAAATCATGGATGTCAAGTGCACAGTGGCATAAGAAGGCATTCAAACCTCTTTTTACACCGGTAGAAACAGTCGACCTCTCATCCTTTGTACTCAAACCACAAGGCCTTCCAAATCGAATGTGCACTACACATCTAGCTTGTGCATGTACTAGAGCAGGATCTTACTCAGTGATCATGGTGGTAGTTCAACCGGTCGGGTACTTAGGTTTTACAAACCAGCCGTCATTGAGTTTCTCCTCAGCACAAACCTCCATGACTGTGCGTTGTCTGCTCGACACAATGCAGGATCAAGATGGAAAGACCAAGATGGAAAGATCAAGATAGAAAGATCAAGATACCCGCTGGTGGGCGTAGGGTCGATGGGAGGGCTGCGGCCGGCCGACCCTGGACGATAGCGCCATATCGATAAGGAATTCAGCTTAGCGGGCCACCCAAAAATGTGAAAGTGGATCCTCGATTTTGTCCCGCACTTGGAGACGAAGCGCAACATTTCTGACGCATCGCAGCAAACGTGGCGTCGTCGATTCCCTTCAGATTCAAGGCGGGCGGCAGTGGCAACATGGCTCCCTCAGTCGCGCAAGACCACCACCACCGCAGCACGACGAAGCAGCACAAGAAGGGCTTCAAGTCTCGCCATGCCACCAAAAGCTCGCTGAAGGAGCAGAGCAAGGGTACCGATCTCTGCACACAATGCGCTCACCTCCATGCTGACTTTTTTTTCTCCCTAGGCAAAGTCGAGGCCGTAGGATTCGAACGAGGAAGCCGCAAGACGCCCCACCAGCAGGTCATGTCCAAGTTCGACCGCCGCAACCGCTCGAAGCAGATGCGCGTCAACAAGGACAACGAGCATGCAAAGGCCACCAACGTTTTCGCTGGACGCGACAGTGCACCACGCGTGGTTGCTATCATTCCTCTGTGCGCCGACCTCTCTGCTGCATCGGCAGTGCGAAGCCTGAACGCGGCTCTCGACATTGAGCAGGAAGTTCCAGAGGTGGGGTGGGTACGGACAAACGTGGATCGGTTTAAGCAGAAGATCCAATATCTGGTGGTCCAGAGAGACCTGCTCGCATCTCTAGATGCCTGCCGAGTCGCCGACTTTGTCGTCTTCGTGCTGTCTGCAGAAGAGGAGGTTGACGAGGAGGGCGAAGTGATATTGAAGTCGGTTGAGAGCCAGGGCCTTACGAACAGCTTCACTGTGGTGCAGGCGCTGGACAAAGTCGAGCCCGCAAAACGCAGGCCTCAGGTTGTTGGATCGCTGAAGTCGTACATCTCGCATTGGCTGCCTACCACCGAGCGCGTCTACTCCCTCGACAACCGCCAGGAGTCCTCAAACCTCGTTCGATCGATATGCACAATCACCACAAAGGGCGTAAGGTGGAGAGACCAGAGAAGCTACATGTTCATCGAAGACATCGCGTGGCCCGGTGGCAAGTCGGTAGTCAACGAGGACGGTACTGGAGAGGTCGTCGTGACTGGTGTCGTCAGGGGACTAGGGTTGAAGGCCGACAGGCTGGTCCAGGTCGGCGATTGGGGCGATTTCCAGGTCGACAAGATTGTTGCAGCTCCTCTGGAGGCCAGGAAGAAGGGCAAGGACGGCGATATGATGGTCGATGCAGAAGAGGAGGACGTTCTGGAGCGCCCAACTGAGGACCAGGACGATCTTGCTGCTCTGGCACCTGAAGAGACACTCATGGACGATGTCACACAGTACGCCGCCTCGATCGCACCCACCGAGCGCAAGGGAGTGCTGCTCGACGACCATCACTACTTTTCTGATGAGGAGGATGAGGAGGCTCGGCCACGACCGAAGAGGTTGCCAAAGGGTACCAGTAAATACCAGGCTGCGTGGTACCTCGACGACTTCTCCGATTCCGACTCGGATCTAGAAGACTTTGAAATGGAGGACGTTGAGGAGGGTCAGAGCGTCCCCGCTCATCCTGCTGATGGTGTCGAGGGTATGGACGTTGACGGAAAGGCTATGACCGAGGGAGGCCCTTCGGAATACCCGCAGTCGGAGATGTTCCTGGATCCATCACCAGAAGACGAAGCTGAACAGATCGAGGCTTACCGAAAGTCGAGGAAATCGGATGAAGAACAAGATCTCGAGTTCCCAGATGAGATTGAATTGCACCCGAACATGGATGCGCGGGAGCGTCTCATCAAGTACCGTGGATTGAAGAGTTTGAAGCAGAGTGTATGGGAGACCGAGGAGGACCGACCGTACGAGCCTGAGGAGTGGCAGCGACTGCTCGAAATTTCAGACTACAAGCGCACAGCAACCAAGTTCATGCGCGAAGCCTGGGCTGGCGGCGTCAAGCCCGGCACTCGAGTCCATCTCCATCTCCGTGGCGTACCATTGCGGTTCCAGCAATCACAAGCACAGCCTCTGGCCCTGTTCTCCCTGCTCAGGCACGAGCACAAGCGAACAGCCTGCAACTACAGCATTCTGCTCAGCACCGACCACGGCATGACGATCAAGTCGAAGACAGAGATGATAGTCCAGTGCGGTGCTCGCCGTATGGTCATCAACCCCGTAAGTTCCCGCCTTTGATGATTTGAAGTCGAACGAATACTAACGAAATCTCAGCTCTTCTCCCAAGCCGGCAACACTCCTAACAATGTCCACAAATTCGACCGCTTCCTGCACCCCGGCCAAAATGCCATCGCCACCTTCATTGGCCCGCTAACATGGGGCAATGTTCCCCTCCTTTACTTCCAGCGCACCACCTCAGACTCTTCCCCTTCTTCCTCTAGCCTGCAGCTCATCGGCACAGGCACTTCCCTCCCACCCTCGATGAACCGCGTCATCGCCAAGCGTGTGGTGCTTACCGGTCACCCGTACAAGATCAACAAGCGTGTGGTAACGGTACGCTACATGTTCTTCAACGACAGCGACGTGCGGTGGTTCAAGAGCCTGCCGCTGTGGACCAGAAGAGGCAGGAGTGGATTCATCAAGGAGAGTCTGGGTACGCATGGATACTTCAAGGCGACGTTCGATGGAAAGATCAACCCTATGGATGCGGTGGCTGTGAGCTTGTACAAGCGTGTTTGGCCGAGGACTGCGAGGGCTTGGAGTGCAGATGATGCGATTACTAGCGCTGAGGATGAAGCTTCAATGGCTATCGAGGCCTAAGTCCTGAGCATGAAGATACGACTTGCATGACAAGGTAGATACCTAGGTAGACAAAAATGGTTACGGCGTTCGTGTTGCATGTATTAGATATTTCCGCACCGTGCTTTGGTCATGAGCTTTCGATTCATCGTTGATTGACATACGAATTCTACTCTACGCTGCCGTTGCGAGGGTATATGCTATCAGACCACCCCACAGGACTCGAAACGCCGTACCAATGCAGTCCAGATGATGCTTTTCCGCCACGTCCAAGAAGAAGAAGAAGAGCAAAAAACGCCGCCACCTGTTTCTTCTTCATAGAGTCTAGACGCCCTTCTTTGCAAACCGCTCCAGCGCTGGCCCGTATGCCTGCTTGAGCTGCTTCTGCTTCTCGACATTGCGCTCCTTGCGCCTCTCGACTATCTCGCGCGCGTGCTCCTTCTCCTCGTCGATGACATTGCGGCTGCCGCTCTTGCGCAGATACCTGCGCAGGGCACTGTTGCGGCCGCGGCCGCGCTTCTTCAGTTTGGCGATCTTGTCCTCTTCCTTGTGGTCCAGATCGCGCTCCTTGACGCGCTGCTCGTGCGAGGTCAGGTCCAGGTTGCCGACAAAGTTGGGGTCGATGGCGATCATCTCCGGTTGGATCTTCTCGAGCAGTGCGTGCACTTCTGTTTCGCGGCGCTGTTTGCTCGTCTCGAAGGGGTTAGTGCCTTGCTCCAGTGTGTCGGGGTTGGGCTCTCCGCTGCCTGGTACGATGATGGAGGAAAAGCCCTTCTCGTGCCCGATGCCCAGAATATCCTCGAAAGGACAGAAGCGTACGCGGCCGGTGCTGATTCCCTCACCGCCCCAAGCCATGTATGGTGTGGGCAAGACGAGGTCGGGGTTATGTGTGAAGATCTCGGGCTTATAAATGTTGACTTGTGTGCCGTAGCCAACGGCCGTGAGGTTGCGATCTGAGATGGAAAGGGACGTGCCGGGGACGCGCAGGTGGTGTGTGTGAATTTCTTTGAACATGCGAATATCCCATACAGACATGCGGCGGTCTTGCGATGTGCTGACCATATATGTTCCGGACTTGTCGACTGCCAAACTGCGGACTGGGCCGTGGTGTGGGAGGAGCTTAACAAGGGGAGACGCACTGTTGGGAGACCATAGTGTAACGAGGCCTTTCTGGTGTCCAACGTGCAGGATGGCGTTGTGCGGGTTTTGTACGAACGCGGTCGGTTGTCCAAGCTTCGTGTATAGCTCTCCCAGCGACTGACCGGTCGAAACGTCCGTGTATCTTATGATACCGGCCGTCGATATCGAAGAGAGGAGGAAGTGGTAAGGTAGGTATTCGAGGTGTGTGGCTTCGGAGTGATTCTTGAGCTGATGCAACTCTACACCGTCGCCACCGTAGATGTAAACGCACTTCTTCTGTGCGACGGCAAAATTCTTCTGGTTGCTGACGTGCAGCCATCTTGCATCTCGCACCGTCTCGTTCAGTTGCAACTCGCACCCCAGCTTTCCGTCTCTCCAGTCAAATGTCGCAACATGCCCTTTTCTCCCTGCGATTAGCAGATCTCGGCCGTTTCTGCTGTATTCGCAAACATCGTATGGCCCCAGCCCATCCAGTCGCAGCTCAAAACCCTTCTTTGCTGTCTCCGTTCCAACTGCTGCCTTGATTTCGTCCTGTCGAACTTTGTATGTCCTTTCCAGCTCGTGTTCGGTTTCCAGCAGTCCTTCATTATTCTCGAGCAGGATTTCCACATTCTTTGCTTCTATCGCTGCCTGCTTATTCTTATTTTCCAGCAAGCGCAGATTCGACCTCAGCTTCTTGTCCTTTACAGATTTTGGTCTGATCCTATCGCCTCGGCCATATTGTTTAGTTGCCTCTTCGGTAAATCGTGCGACTGCTCGGGCGTCTTCGTCGTCTAATGGCGCGCCTTTTTGTGATTTGCGATTGGCCTCGATAGATTTGGGCTTTGGCCCTCGTTCGGCGGCCATTCTGACGGTTCAATACTGCGATAGGTTCTTCTTGGAGCCTCGGCCTTGCTATGAGGAGAACTACAAGTCGAAAACGAACGTTGCGCAAATGCGGTGGCATGCCAGTGGAAGACAGCCACTTTTTTAATTCTGCTACACTTCACCGCTCGCAGCGCGAACTCTTGGCGCGTCTAGCCAAAAGCACTTTAGATCAGAACACTACTACCACGTCAGCCTTCCAACGTTGTCAGTGCAGCACTTTTGATGCCATTCTTGTATAATGCTCTTAATTTTGCTGGCTTTGAAGACATTGCAAGCACAATGACTAAGTCCATAGTCTAGGGGTTGACTTTAGCAGGACGTGCATAACTATGGCTGACTGGGACTGTAGGCACTGGTTGAGGCAGAGCTACAGGTAGGTGGCAAGCCGTCCGGCTGGTGGACACGCGTGGAGACTTATTCAGTCGCCTTAGGGGAGACGACGACACACGTTCTTACTAAAGCACATGTGGAAAGACATCGAAGAGCTTGGACTTTGAGGTTGCAGCGTGTCATGGGTGCTGCTTGGAATAGGTGTGAACCCTCTTGTGGCTGTCCAAGAGCCTCCTACTTGCGTCTCGGCGTCTCGGCGTCTAAGGCGTCTCTTGGGTTTCAGAAAAAGATGTTTCCTTGTCGACCGACAACATTTTTGCAGGCCAACACGCGTCGGGATTAATCGTGCCTCCGATCGTGCCTAGTTGCCCAGCCGCTTCAAGGCCTAAGAATCCACTACAGCACAACTTTGAGGCATTGGATGCAATATCCGCTCTCCGGCCAGGCAAATTCCTAGAGGACGAACCCTCGTCTCGGTGGCGAACGTGCGCTAAGATGAACACTGTTTTGAACGTCTCTTTTCAACAAAACAAGATCGCCTGAATCCGCCAGGCTCACCGGATGCGATCTACGACTTGGAGGCATGAAACTGTTCACTCGATGCCGCAAAATCATTTTCAAACAGCTCCAATGATTCGTGCGCCGGTGGCACACGATATTCAGCACAGTGTCCGGCTTGGCTTCCTTAACATAACCCCAGATTCTCGGCTGACCGAACAACACCAAGATAGGACCTCCACAATACAGTGAGACCAGTATCCACATGATCATCTGCCCAGTCCTATCGCCTCTAGGCGGGAACCCGGCGGGTTGTTTTACATGGTCGTGTCGTCACATCGACTGCCAACTTACGTTCTTAGAGTCTGCTTTCCAAGGTGGTTCCAACGGCTTCACGGCGCACGCTGTATACCAAGCATGTACGACATGATGCCAATGTGGGACAGCGAGAGATCCTTTGATACCAACATCCGACGGCTTGACTTTGCCAGAGATCATCTCTAACTATCCAGAAATGTGGAGTAGTGTGTCGGACGTGAAGTAGTACGTCGGAGATCCAACTGGGGTAGCGTGGAGTAGCTTGGAATGTATAAAGAGTGGTTCTCATCTTACTGCTACGCCATCTCTGTCTCGATTCTTCCACCTCCTTCTATCAACTCTCAAGGTGACCGGCACACCCTTCATACCAACTGCGTACGAGACTGCGGTACATGGTAGCACAATGGGGGCTGCCGCACCGCATATCGCCATTGAGAAGAGCAAAGATAAGGATAACGCCTATCTCGAGACAGTTCCCACAAACCGGTCTGAGGGGCTGAAGGAGACTCAGGAGCAAAATGCCATGGAAGCCTAGTCCAGGACTTCTCTCTTGTATCCGGAGTCGATTACACATGCGACAGTCCATTTCTGTTCTAACTGGACTTCTGCCACTGCACAGAATCATCCTTCGATGGATATAGTACTCCACGTGCACTGAGGTTGAGAGGTAAAACCCATTTCCCAATCTGCCAAGTTGGCCAAAATAGCGGAACGCTCTTAGCCTGCGTAAGAGCCTAATGCTATCTCCTCTTTAGGCTCTACATTCATGTCGAGCACAAGTTTTATGTACCTCTTGACGTCTATCTACCAATCACAGTATGCCTGTCAAACACACGTTCGTGCTACAATATAAAGTTTGTTGTAGACTGCCATACTTCATAGCTCTCGCGTATAACGTGATGAGAACAGTATATATTATTTCGCGACATGTTCAACAGAACGAGTCTAGTGTTCTACCCCCCATCTTTATTCTTGAACAGCTGAAGTTTCACAACCATGTTGACCCAAGGGATTGTGTTGGTAGTCTACACGGCCGTTGCGGCTGCAAGCTGGAATGGCACCATCAACTACGGCAGTCCGTCTTCGCGCCATACAGCCTTGGGCATCAACATGCACAAAGTCAAGAGGCGCATGCTCGTGAAACGAGATGGATCGTATCATCATACCATGGACGTCAGATTCACGCATGGTGTTGCATCGGTGAGCTTGCATCTGTAAGTTATAAGACTTGTCAGAGCTGACTTTGGTAGGGCGACCCGTTTGCAGAGTCGGTCATGCTCTGGATGAGAGCTTCGCCGGTGCTCCAGAACGACGCTTTTAACGTCACAGTCAAGGGCGCGGAGCCTTGTTTCAGCCACGACACTGAGCGGTACATCAAGGCCTCAAAATCGCCCATTTGCGTCGATTGGAAAGTGTTTACTGGGTTGAATACAAGCGACCAGGTTATCTCCACGGCAAGGCCTACACCACGTCTGATATCGACTACACCATCAAGGCGAGGATCTCTGGACAAAAGCGATCCGTGGACTGATTTGATGCAGATCGAGGCTGATGGGCTCAGTCCATTTACCACCTGAAACTATCCATTCATCGTGTGTGGCACGAACACAACCTCGCCAGTTGGGCGGACAAAGACTGCTCCTGCGCCAGACGACGACGTGTCATCGCTGAGACTGGGCGTCTTCTCATGTGCCAATTACCCTCTTGGATATTTCAACGCATATGGGAACGTTGCCCGCAAGGACAGTATCGACTACGCGTTGCATCCTGGCGATTATATCTATGAAGACGAAGTCGGTGTTCCAGGCGAAGACGAGCGCGCTATGGTGCCTGCCAAAGAGATTGTTACGCTTTACGACTACAGGACGAGGATTGCGCAGTATAGAAGTGATGAGGATCTGCGAGCTGCGCACGATAAGTTACCGTTCATTACGGTTTGGGTGTGCTTATTTGCCTGTTCACCTTTGAAGAAGTCCAACTGAGGAGGTCAACAAGACGACCGCGAAATTACCAACAACAATTTGCGCGATGGCTCTAGCACCATGGACAACATGGAAGAGTCCTTCAACGAGTTTGGCGGTATCTCGTTCGATGAGAGGAAGATGAACGCAGTGCGAGCGTATTCTGAATGGATACCTCTACGACAAATCAACATGAACGATAACCTGCGCATTTGACGCAGCTTTCAAATGGGTAAGCTCCTAGACCTTGTAATGCTCGATACTCGCAGCTACGACCGAAGTATCACGCGAGTCGGATGGTCAGTATAGTCATCGCTCAGCATCTGTGGCCGCACTAACCTCCAAGCCAGGAACGACAAGTACGTCTACGACATCTCCAACGACGCAGGGCGTTCGATCATGGGCTCGCACCAGGAGAACTGGTTCTTCAGGCAGCTTTCCTCGTCACAAGACCGCGGCGCAGTGTGTCGCATTATCGGCAACCAGATGATCTTCTCGCACATCAACAGAACAGGCGAAGAAGGCGACCGCGACATTCCCGTCGACGTCGACGCCTGGGACGGCTTTGTAGCCAGCCACAACCGAACCCTCAAACACCTTCACGACAACATTATCACAAACACAATCATGCTGGCCGGCGACTCGCACCAGAACTGGGTCTCTGACCTTGTTTGGCAGGACGCCATCCCCCACGACCCGGTCACAGGCGCGGGTGCCATTGGGGTCGAGTTCGCCGTGACGGGGGACCAGCAGCAACGGCCTGGACGGGGAGATCTCAGACACAGAGACCATGAGCGCAGCATTCGTCCGCGACAACGACGCGCTGCTGTGGCAGGAGGGATACTACCGTGGGTACACGGAGCTACACATCTCGCGCAACCAGCTCGAGGCGCGGTACTGGGGATGTCCGACGATAGCGACGCGCAATGCGCTGAAAATATCGCTTGCGAATTTCACCGTCGCGGCGGGCGCTAATCACATTGCTCGCCCTGTTGCCACTGGCGCTGTGGAAGCTGGTGCCATTGCGGATGGTCAGGGCGAGTTGCGTGGTACGAATCTGACCAAGGATCTCGAGACGGGCGAGTGGTTTGTCCATGATTTCGACACCATGTGTTTGGAGTGGGCGTTGGGATGGTAAAAGTTGTGTTGTGGGTTGGGTTGCTTGAGCAATGACACGCTGGTGAGAGTTCATGTTGACCATATTCGGAATTTGCCCTTCTTGTCTTTCTGTAATCGAGCGCTTGCCAGCATTGGTTAAGGGAAGTGCTCGGATCGACTATAC
Source organism: Ascochyta rabiei (assembly GCF_004011695.2). NCBI lineage: Eukaryota > Fungi > Ascomycota > Dothideomycetes > Pleosporales > Didymellaceae > Ascochyta > Ascochyta rabiei. Next base: position 1,074,009 of record NC_082414.1, read on the forward strand.
CGTAGCTATCGAGGATAACAAAAGGTGCTTGGGTGTTTTGTGGTTTAGCGTCGTCGAATTATGGGCATGAGTGAGATAAGTCATGCGTAAGTCTTACGAAAAGAGACGTGAAAATACGACTGTCGTCTCTGAACACGTTCATAACCTCGTGTCCTCCACTACACAAGAACTGTCTGTGCTGTTCACAGCAATTTCAGACCGAGACTCTTAGCCTAGCAGAGCATCTCATTAGCAGTTCACTACCATGTCATATATACATCCGCTACCACGCCCTTGGCCTCTCCACGCTTCCACCACGCCCCACGCTGCCCCGCATGCAGCCAGAATGCACGACACTCCCGTCGGGCCAGACTCTAATCGCACTCCCGCCGAACCGTTTGTGACAAACGGCACAGTGGCGATCCTCGTCAACAACGACACGTCGATTCAGCCCGCCAGGTTTGTGGGGGTTCTTCTCAAACTCGGACCCGAGGAGCAGACTACTCTCAACGCCCATCTTCTCGACGCCGCGCAGGCGCGCGACGATGCGTTCCGAGTTGAGGAGTGAGTTGGCCGCCCGAATGCGTCCCTTGAAGTAGCTCTCCAGATCGGCCACGGGGAGCGATGGTGGCACCAGGTCCAGAGTCGTGGCCGCCGGGAGACGGGCGCCGTGCTTGGAGAGCAGCTCTAGCGCGGGAGGCCAGTTGGCTGAGTGCGGGGGTGGGGGTGTAAGGTAGAGACTCAGCAGGGTATGATATATGGAGGGCTCTTGTGTGTCTTTTTCGGATGGGCTTTGCGCTTGGGGGTGCGGGGTTGTGAAGGGGGTGGTAGCGGAGAGGAAGATGGTGTTGCAGTACCTGCAGGGATGTTGTAAGTATGAAGGAGTTTTGAAGAAGCGAAACAAGGGGTGACGTACTCTTCGGCTTTTGTGTAGTCTTTCAACTGGAAAACGTAGATCTGGAGCGCTTGTTTGTGCTGGCCCATCTTACTCAACACGATAGCGCGAGACTCAAAGAAATCGGGATCTACCATGAATGTTAACCTTGTTGCTGCCTAGCCTGGCAGGCGACTTACCATCAGGGCTCAGCTGCTTAAACACGCGGTAGTTGTTGTAATTCCCACTTGTCTTCAGGAACGTTTGCAGTCGCTCACGCCACCTTCCTTTCTCCTCGTCGTCTTCAAAATCACCGTTCCTCAGCCGCTCAAGGAACAGATCAACGAGCTTCTGATGGAAATCTGGCGTGAGATCGTTCAGCTCCTCGATGATGTGCTCGAGATACTTGACTGCGAGTTTCAAATCCAACTTTTCCAAAAACTCGAGGACGTTATGGCGCGGAAGCGTCTCGGCGTTCTCCGTGTCCGCAAGGAATACATCCATGCCTAAGCCTGGATCGGTGCGGAGAGGCCACTCGGCGAACTCGAGTATGAGATCGATCATCTCGGGCGGCAGCTGCTGCAAGTATCCTACCGTGCGTTGAGGGCCTTGCAGGGCAGGTGCGACTTCCTCGTCTGCCTCGTTCTTGCCGAATTTCTCGAGTAGTTCCAGGGCCTGACGATGCAACTTCTTGCCGTGCAGGAAATCGATGAGATCAGCATAGCGCCCTGTTTCGTAGAGTTTCTCCTGTACCACATCAGGCTCGCAGAAGTTAGGCAGACGGAAGAGGGAGCCTGCTAGCGTGGACTTGGTGAGCATGTAGGCGCGGAAGAGGGTTGTGTCAACAAGTTGCGCGACATGGAGGAGCTTTGCAGTCCAGTCCACCTCGCCCGCAGTGTCCTGGATAAAGTAGTGGAAGGGGGGTTTGTACTCCTCAGGCTGACTGTCGCTGGGGGCCGGAAGTGCCTCTTTCAGATTTCCGTCGGTATCGATGTAGCGCTTGATCTGGACGCGACATTGGGCGAGGTACGACTGTAGTGCGCGAACAGCATTACTGAAGTCGACCTGCTTGTCCGGTTGTGTAGTCTCTGTGACCTTCCTAGGTGGTCTGATGCTTGCTGTCTCTGCTGCATCTTCGCGGACCGAGGAGCGAATTGAAGCTGTGTCCGAGTCCACTTTCTTGTGCCCACCAACCAATCTACCCATCATTGATCGGCCGATTGTGGTCGCAGGATTGAAGGTGCTCTCCCTGCTGATCTTCTTAACCTCCTCGGACTCCTCCGTGTGCTTCTCGCTCTCGTGCTCCTCCTCGTCTGCTACACTCCCATCGCCCTTTACGCTTTCTTCGTGCGACAAGTCGCCAGCCACAGCCCGCGGATACAGCGCTATGACACGCTCCGGGGGCGCCTTGGCATCGATGAACAGGTCCATGGCATCGTGCCACTTCTTGTCGTGGAACAAAGCCTCAGCCTTCAGGGTCTTGATTTCCCGGACCCTGCCCTCCTTGTCCTGTAAGAGTGTATCTTCGAGCATGTTTAGCAGACTCAGCGCTTCGTCATAACGTCCGTTCGCTGTCAGCTGGTCGATCTGCGTCTCGTAGCTTTGCGCACCCATGCGCCATATGCAGCGGTCACTTGCGACGAGGAAGCCTTTGCCGGCATGGGCCAAGCTGATGTTGGGCTGCGGTACGTGGAGGAATGTGACGTTTGGCAGCGATATGGACTGGAGCAAGTTCAGCGTGTCTGGGTTCCTGACCTCCAGACTGCCTTTTGAGGGTGCCTGCAGCGCCAGCATGTATGGGTAGGAATAGGCGAGCATCTCGGGGGCAAAAGGCCACGGCACCTGGCGCTTGTCGAGGGCATTGCCGTCGGCATCGATGAACAGGCTGTTGACGTCCTTGGCGAGCAGCATCTGGCCCTCGCCGAGACGTGTCGCGAGCGGCTTGGGCACCCAGCTGCCCATGCCCATGTAGCCCATGCCAGACGACGAGACGGCGCCGAAGCGGGCACCGCCCTGGCCGCCCTGGCCGCCTGCATCGCCCATGGCGCCAGGCTTGACAATGTCCTGGACGTGCTGGGTGTCCATGTCGACCATGACGAAGCCCGGGTCCATGCCGGCCACGAGCTTGGTGCCCGTGGCCCAGGTCAGGCTCTTTACCGAGGCAATGAGGGCCAGCTCGGTTGCGTCGCCGCTGAGCTCCATGTCCTGCCATGTCCACAGGATGATCTTGCGCTTGACGGCGACGGCCAGGCGGCTCACGATGGAGGGGATGCCGGTGGTGGGGTCCTTGACGATGTTGCTGGCGGCAGCAAAGGTGGTGGCGCCGCGCGTCTTCTCGAGCTTCTCCTGCAGCTGGTACGTCTGCAGGTCGTGGATGGAGACATGGTTGTCCGACAGCGAGACGAGGATGTTGGCCTCCTTGATGATGGCGAGCTGCTGGATCGGGCGGCGCGAGAACTTGTCCTCTTCGCGCAGGAGTTCGGCGGCCTTGGCTGGCGTTGTTGATGCTGGTGTTGGCGTTGGTGTTGGTGCCGCTGGTGTTGGTGCCGCTGGTGTTGGTGCCGCTGGTGTTGATGCCGCTGGTGTTGGTGCCGCTGGTGCTGGTGCTGGTGCTGGTGCTGGTGCTGGTGCTGTCCCCGTCGCTGTCGTGCTCGCGTCGCCATTCGTGTCGGTGCCGGGGTCGCCGTTCGCTGCGCCGTTCCGCGCGGGCTGGCCCGTCTCCTCGTTGACGCGGTAGATGCGCAGGGCGCCTGTGTTGAGGCCGACGAGCACGCGGTCACCTGCGCGCAGCTGTGTCAGCATCGTCCCCGCAAGCCCGTCGGCGCGCGCTGCCTACCGTACGCCAGGATCGACTCGATCTTGGACTTGTCGCGCTGCTTCAGCTCGACAATCGGCCGGGCGCTGAACGCGGAGAGCATGCTGGGCGATGCGTGGCCTGTGCTATCATGGGAAGGGGGACATGTCCGTGTGCGCCCGCCGTTGCGCGCATGCAGAGCTCATGAGGTTGCTGCACATTGGTCGTGGCCGGAGCTTGCATCGTCATTGCCGTGTCCACGGGCCCAAGCTTCCACGTGCAGCAATGCCATGCTCCCGGAGTCACAGCAAGGCAAAGGGCACCAGCTTCACGAACAGAGGGGAATAGACGAAACGAGAGTGTATTGTGAAGGAGAGGACGTGGGAACATACATGAGGGGGTGCTTGACATTGCTACGGACAGTCCTCAGCGGACACCAGACTGCCTCTCCCTCGCTTTTCTTCCACTATGGGCCGTGACAGGAACGCCTTGGGTGATTGAATCCCCCAAAGGCCATCTGACAGCCACGCCACGCCCATCTCATCCTTCATACAGGTCGGGCATAAGCCACAAATCAACTCAAGCGGCGGCGCAGAGCGCACACAAAACCAACCCCACATCCGGGGGACGGGGACTGCTTTTACTTGTAAACAAAACCAGCCGTACAAACAAACACAAAAATGTCGACTTTCAACAACATCTGCCTTCCGCACCCCAGTGCCCCTCGCAAGGCACAAGGGACGGCATGGACAGGAGGAAAGACATAACGCTCGTTACCAGTCAGCACGCCAGCTCCCTTCCTCCCCAGCAACAGCCACAGCGGGTCTTGCGATACAACCAAGGGGCCGGTGGTATGAGAAAGGGACAAGAGCCAAAAAATATATGTTGGGAAGGCGGCGAATGAGCGAATCATATCCACATATTGCCGGTTCGTGCACAGCACACAGGCCTGCGTCTCTGCACTGCAGCCTCCGTCACGCACGCACGAGGGGCCGGGTCCAACGGGCAAGCCACGGGAGGAGCGGGCGCGTCGCCGTGCGCGCAGAGGGAAATGGAGAGTTCCAGGTGTGCGCTGGAGAGGATCAGGCGTAAGGGACCTCGGGGACAGACTGACCGAAGAGAAATTCAACGCATGCGTCGCAAGCACTCCAACACAACACTCCTTACTATGAAGAAAAAGGAGAGGGGGGGTGTGGTCGCATAACTCCGGATCGACTCCTGCAAAGAAATCACATGGCAGCATCTCGTGCGTAACATGTGAGACGATGAAGAACTTGACATGACTTCTGGGCAGGGGATACAGGAGGGGTCTCTCAACGCCCCGCAAAAACAGAGCAATGACAACGCAGAATAAACCAAAATACAAGTTTGGGGGCATTGAACAGGGAAACTGTAAGACACCAATTCACACAACGCGGAGAAGAGCAAGGGTCGTTCAATCCGCGCGTCTCCGCGCCAGAGAGCGTATTCGCATCGTCCGACACATCATCGAAAGAAAAAAAAAGTGAAATGAAACTTCAGGGGACCAAATAGGGTCTGAGCAATTACGGCTGCAGTCGCAATGTCGAGTGGCAACCCGCCCGTCTGGTAGAGACTCAGAAGCAGAAGCGGCGGTCAGTGGTAGACGGTTGAGTTACCGACAATGGACGAGTGCTGGACGATGGTTCAGCGCCGGTCGGAGAAGGGGTTGTGCTTCTCATCGAGAGGCGAGGGGTCGGCGAGGTGGCCATGGCTGCTCATGCGTACGTGACCGGGACGGGCTGAGTCAGTGACGGCGCGCGCACCTACTTGCCCGATCTTCTCTGTCTCGGGTTCGACAGTGGTGAAGGGTCGGGGGGTAATGGTCCAGGGCGCGGCTTTGTTGACTTGGTAGTCGTTGGCAACGTACTGCGGTGGAGCGGAATCAGCGGCGCGGACGTGGGCTTTGGTTTGGTGGTCGATGGACGGGTCGACGTAGTAGGCGGTTCCTGTCTCTGGGTCACGGCGGAAGAGATGAGTCGATGCGTATACGAGGCCACCAATGGCGATGAATAGCCAAATGAGTACAAGGGCGGCAGAGATGAGCGCTTCGGTCTGAATGCCGCTCAGAAGTTTCTCGATAACGTGGTCGACTGCTTCGGTGATCTCGTCCTTGGCCTTGCCGTTGGGGTCGGAAAGGAGCTCGGCGGCTGAGCCAGAATCGCTGACCTGAGCCATGGCACCAAGAGAGAAAGTATCGTTCGACACGCCAGGGAAGTTGACGTGGGCGTGCTCTTGGACCCAGGTCAGGCCGTTTTGGAAGCTAGCGATCTTCAAGCCGATCAAGCAGTTCAAGACGTCTTTGATAGGATCGTAGAGAACAGTGCCGCCGAAGGTCGAGTTGAGGGTGTTGCTCATCTCGCTCACAAATGTGTTTAGAGTGTCGTTGACTGCCGTGGTGCTGGTGTTGACCCAGCCCAGGATGTCGTTGTTGATCTCGTCGTCCAGCTTGGCGACGGCGCCGTTGACGCCTTCAGACCAGGACACGGAGGCGTTGTTGAGAGAAGCAACAACCTTGCCGGCAAAGTCAGCGACTTGGTTTGTGAGTTCGGGAGTCTTGTCTTGGATAGCCTTCAACAAGAGATATTGACAGAAGCAAGCGAAAAGGCCAGCAATGCCCAGAGACAGCAGGAAGAGCATGGGAACGGAGGTGGCGTAAGCCCACGCCCAGCGTACGATGGCTTGACGGCGAGCTGAGCCAAAGCGCCTACCGAACCACAAGCCGAAGCCTGAAGAAGTGGGTCGTGAGGCCAGGTAGACAACGTCCATGCCTTCGTGGCCTTCCGCGAACAGTGCAGCACGTTCTTGCATCCGGCGGTATCGACGGGTTTCCATCCACGCCATGGGGATGCAGACAAGTATGGCGAGGACAATCAGCACGCCAAGAGCGATCTTGCGTGCGTCGTAGGCCATCGTGATGAGATCGTCGAAGAACTCATTGATGGAGTTGCCCTCGGAGCAGAAGTTGAGCTGGTCTTTTTGTGGGACAGGAAGCACATCGCGGTCGAACGTGAAGTTGTTCATAGCCTGAATCAGCTTCTTGACCTCTTCGAAGGGGATGCGGATGATGTTGTCGGTGAAGTTTTGCACCTCTTCGAATGTTGGGATCGAGTTGTTCAACTCTTGGAGGCCTTGCTGGAGTTCAGGTGGTACTTCGAGTCCCTTCAGCTTAGTGATCTGCTCGTCCAGGTTGATCTCCGGCTTGTCGAAGCCGGGAATGTTGAAGTTGATCTTGTCAAGAACAGAGTTGATGCCGTCTGTGACAGTCTTGACGGCGTTGCCCATGTCGTCGGTGACCTCATCAATGGTCTGGTTGAGGCTTTTGCTGATTTCGGTGCCGATTTCAACAGCAGCGTGAAGGCTGCCGCGAACAGCCAGGGTGATTAGGCAGAGGTAAGTGCTTGTCATCATGTGAATAACGAAGAGAACGATTTCTTCGATACCAGTGACACTCATCTCCAACATGGACATGAGGCCACTGACTGCCTTCTCAACCCCGGAAGCGGTCATCTCGTTGACGCCCTTCGCCATGTAGTGAGGCATGGAAGCCATGGAGCTACCAATGTTCTCGACTTGAGTGCAAGCACTGAGGGCTTCGCGACGTGCGGAAGCAAGGCTTGAGTCGGTGCTTGCGATGGCGATGAGCAAGCGAACGAGCACTAGAAGGAGGAGAATCGTCCAGCGGTTGATCCATATTTGCGAGAGCCTAGCTCGAAGGCCAAGGTATGGTTTGAAGTTTGGTGTTTGGTTCATTGGGGGTCGTGGTGAAGTTTGCGGGGCGTAGTAGTCTCGCATCTCATGATCGCCAGCGGACATAGATGGAGGCACAGCCGGAAAGGATTGCTGTTGGTTCGCTGAGGAAGCCATAACGGAGGCAGGTGGCTGTGCAACGGGGTCTGAGAGTCGGATTAGAATCGAGCGTTGTGGTCGTTTTCGTGTTGTTGTGTTATTGTGTAGTTGTGGAGGGTGCGTTGTCGAAAGAATAGTCCAGCTATAACGTGTATCTGCCAGAGATAGGCTGCAGAGGAAGAAAGGTATTATGCGCTTAAGAAGAAAAGCAAGACAATAGAAACAATAGGGAAACCCAACGCTCCGCACAATGCAAGGAAGAGGATTTGGAAGGCGATATGAGGTGAAGGCGAATACAAGAGTGAGTTGAGGAGCGTGAATATCACTCTTCACAATGCGGTAAGGAAGCAAGCCACGTACCGCGAGAGAGCGAGGACCAGCTGCAGGCGGCCCACATGTTACCAATGGTAACTCATGGAGAGGCCTGCTCGACCTCTGCGTGTCAGCAGTGCACCCAGCTCGTTGAGGCTCAAGTTAGAACAGGTGGATCCGGGAAGTGGTGGTGGCCCAAATAGGCGCCCTTGGAGGTGGAGCAAGCCACTACCGACCAGTCATTTGCTTGTCAGACTGTCGGTCTGGGGAAGCCCAAAACAACGCGCTAGAACGATATTGCGCGGCTGTTATTTCTGAGCCTCTTTGTTTGCGAGTGGCTGTCGCAATTTGTCCGAGCGGGCGTTCTTTGTTCCACGACTTGCGCTCATTGGCGATCTGCGACAGTCGTACGGGCGCGAGAGAGAGTCAAATCTGGCGACCTGCGCAATCTCGTGACGCACAGCCTGTCGCAGGTAGGTTGTTGTCGAGCGCAAGGGAACACGACCTCCGAGCGTCAGTCGTCAGCAGAGGAGGTGCTCGAAGTTCAAAAGTTGCAGGCACGCCATGTTTTGTAGGCTCTCACCGCACGGTTGCGTGGCGCTGTTATCCCGGTTTTGTGCAAGCTAAAGGCGACGTCATCTCGCACGTGGAATGCTCTTGTTACCGTGTGTCTCTCCAGCATTTCTCGTCTTTGAGCCTCCCAGTCACTGCGATCAACTTTACACTCGCATCAATACCTTGCGCAAATTGCTGCCCGATAGCGCTTGCAGTGTGTTTTCGTGAATGCATCGACCAAGGTGCTGATCAAGAGATGGCTGAGGCGTAGCGCCCGCTGCGGGGATGGAAGTCGGTGATCGATCGCTCCTGTCCAATCATCGCCCTGGCGGCTGGGCAGATCTCAAACACGACGGCCGTGCTTCATCCCAACCTCTCCACCCAGGTTGTCGTGATTTCCTGCTGACGTCCCTTGAGAGGCCTCGACATCTGCCTCACCCTAGCTTGACTCACATGATCAAAAGGCGACGTCCCACGGCGACATTCGTCCGAATCCGCAGCCTTGTTTCCTCCTCCTTTCACTTTGAGATCCGCCTGTAAGAAGTGACAACACCAACAAATTTCTAACTCGAGCATATGCTTTGATGGAAAGCTAGATTCACATACTCCAAAAGCTGATATGTGCTGCGTGTCTGACGGAGCCTGTCGGGGTGGACTGGGTCGCATTTGAGTGACTGCTTTCCTTTCTTGCACGTCATTTCACTGTCAACCGTTGTTCACACGAAGTGGTCACAGTTGTGCTTTCTTGTCGATTGGTGTCTCTTTCGTCTTCTCCAGAATAAGACCATAGCAGCAACAGCGCCTTGATCACAACTGCAGCTTCCAGAATTCTGCGCGCAGTCTGGCAAAACTCTTACAATGGCTTCTAACCCCTTCACCTCGTTTCTGCTGTCCTCCGCATCGTCGCTCCACGCCGTCCCTTGTTATCCTTAGCACTCTTCTCCACGGCGGTGCTGGATGCTGCCAACCATCTGTCGAGGAGACTGCTTGTCCACAAGTTGTGCTCGGTCTGAGGCGCCAGATACTAAACTCGAAAGACGACCACCTGTAGTACACCGTGGCAAACTTCCTATCACGTTTCAACAAAAACTTCGCTTTTCGCTCTTCACTCCGCTGCGCGCTCGCCTAAAGACTTTTCGATCGGCCACTCTGTAGTCAACCAAGAAGGAGACACAACCTGCCTCAACGCAGTATTTTTCGCTCTCGCCACTGCCCGCTTTGAAGCATCTAGCTCGTTTCTTGCGCATACATCATCCCGTCATCTGTCACTCCAGTGCTTTCGTATAGCAACCAAAACGTTTTTGGGGATCATTTAGACTCGCAAGACTCGAATCGAGTCTGTCATACGCTCATCAACGTACCGCCAAAAGTTCTCTCTCCACGCTGTACAGTCACCGCCTCTTCAATCAAGCAGGCCTCTCACCTTGTATCTCGCCTAGCTCTCAGGCATCAGTCGAGAAGTACAAAAAAGTGAACCTATTGTGAGCATCCCTTCTCTACCAAACTCTTCCCAACTCCAGGAATTCTCTCGGACAATAGTGCTCTGCAGCCCGTCACACATCTCACCGACCATCGTCGGCGCAGTATTACATCTGTCTGATTCTATTGCCTGGAAGATTCATTTCGCCCCACTCCCATACCTGTTGTAAGTATCACCCAATAAGTTTCGACGTGCGGCGTCCTAACATTACCAATGACATCACCTCTAGGCTTAAACCTCTGTCATCGGACACCTAGCCTTCGCGAGATCGGCTCTACAAGTCGGAGCGTCACATACCACGGTACGTGGCTGGTTCTGCGTTTGATGTATGCTCAATGCAGCCTTCAGAGTTTCGAGGCGGTGAAACTACGTGCTCAGCTGTCATTACCCCACTCATAAACAACTTGAGGAAACCTACACCGACACCTTGTGATTGTCATGTGTCTGCACTATCTGTATACGGCTTCACAGGCTTGTAGGCGGTGACCAAAGACTCTATCTCGAACCCACTTACTGCAGCTCCTTGTATAGTCGCTGACAGCTCAGACAATTACTACCTAGGCAACGACCCCAAATCCTACTCCACAGCGCGCCCACTGCTGTTTCTTGTTAATTTCACTGTACCCGGAACACCTTCATTACTTGCCCAAGTTGCGACCAGCACATCCATACGGCAGCAGAAGTACAGCTCTAGTTGCACTTCGAGCATATCGGTGCAGGCGTCACTTGTGATCAAGACCTTCGATGGCCGGAAATGTTACACACGTCAGCGACAAGCTCATCAAGAGCACAGACGTCGCCCCAGATCATCCGAGTACCAACGTTGTTCCTTCTCCGCCGTCCGGTAACAGCAGTGACACTCTGCATGACGATGAGAGCTCCGACGATAACCGCAAAATCCCCAATATCAGTCCTTTCACCATAGCCACCATCAACTTCGGGGACTTGAAGATCCACGAAGACGACCTCTCGTATCCTCAAAAGGACCTCGATCATTTTCCTGGCTCCTCCTACAGCAACGTCAGATACCACAATAGGCCTGCTCCTGCCTATAGCCATCCTATCCAGCAATTGCGGCGCAACAATCACCACATGGGCTCTGGCAACGGCTTCTACGGTAGAGGCAGTCATCTAAATACCCGTACCTGGGTGTCAGAAGAAGCTCGTGCTGCCCAAGAGTTTCTGGTCGTCCGCAACTCCATGAAACGGCTATTCAAGAATGCTGATGTTGCGAAATGGAAGGTGACGGACTATATTGCGCACCGCGAGGCATTGATGGCGTCTGCAGCCAAGAAACTCTTAAGAAAGGTCCAGGATAAAGAGGACGAAGCCGTCTTGCGCGTTCCACCTATCTCTCCTCAACAACAGGACATGATGAGGCGATGCGGCCTCAAGGGCAACTTCGATCAGACCGGCAACCATGGTCGCATTCTCGGGGAAAAGACCATTTGGTGTGAGGATTGGCAGAACGGAAAAGATGAAATTGCGCCATGGCCTTGTCTGGCAGAGCTGAAGTGGGAGGGAGATGATCGTGCAAAGACTGGGGTCGGGCGTTACCCACCTCTTCCTCGTGAGCAGGGGCCCGTTGGACTTCCTTGGAATCAGCTGCAAGCTGTCGAACAGTACCCTCTGGATCAGATCGCTTGCATCCCTACCATGGAAGATGTGTACCTCCCTGTCGACGAGATTGGCGAAGAAGTCAAGTACAGTCTCCTGAACAAGAACCTCGAAGATGCCATGGATGCCTACCTGGAGTCTTGAAACGCTACATACCCAAAAGTGCCAGCTGGCATCGGGCCGCTCTTCGTAATATGCTTTGAAAGGCTTTCAACGCATCACCCCTTCGCAAGCGTTCACGAGTTCGCAACGATTTGGCTCGCCACAGCATCCAATGTGACCACTGACTAACCGTAAGCAATACTGTCACCGGCAACCTCTCACCAAATCTGTTCGCTCTACTTGTCCCAGTACTAAGGGAGGAGTGCTCCATATGTCTAACCTTTTTGGCTCCCTCCACTGATTTGGTGTTCTGTCATGTTCCATGTTTTGCATTACGGTTCAATTCACGTTTAGCTCCCACCACACACACGGCCATACGATTACGGACTGCGGAACGACCGTATCAGAATTGCATCACGTCCTTGAATACGACTGCACAAAGCTTTTTGCTCTTTTTGAATTACGGAATCCCTGCGTAGCACAGTTGCTTGGTCTTCTGAAGTATGGGCTCTTCACATTACGACGAACAATCAGGGGGTTTGGCAACCTCTCAAAGCTGAGTATTGGAGAACCCAAGGTTCTGGATCAAAGTTTTCGACAAGAGCGAAAGAGTTTTTGACGGGACTCTGCATCATGGTGTTCTCGTTTCTTTTGACGATGTCCATCCCCCAAGATTTTCCACTGCTAGTCTTTTTTTTCTTCAATCAAGATGGAAAAGTGCTATTGAAGTCCCATGTCTTCTTGATATTCGCATTAACATCGAATGATTTTGTCTATTCCAGCTCTTCTCTGCTGCAAAGATCGTGCGTTGGACCATTGAAGTGCAGTGTCGGACACTCGGCATTACGTATCAGGCGTCCAGCTGCAATTCAGGAGCTAACATTACCGGTTGGCAATACACATCGGGGCTGGATACTGTCCAGTCTGCTGCCTGAATTGCAATGGAGATATGCTGACTGTGCGACTATCGCCAGAAGTCTGAAACGGTCCCAAACTTAACTCTCTCTTGCTCAGAGCATGTAATCAAAAGCCATGGTCATAATACAAGATACTTTGTTGGTCTGCTAAATTTATGTTTGGAATCACGCTAACTTTGTTTCGCTGCCGTCTTGTCATCAGCCGGGTTCATCATATTCCTAAGAGAATACAACATCCGGTATCTAACGATACGATGCCAGGCCTTAGCAAGAGCTAGCGGTGTAATACTTGAAATCTCCGACGATGATACGCGGGTTTCGCCGCTAATGCATCGTCTTCTCGTCTAAGAAGGGTACCAATATGGCTGCCTAATGGTCGACGCCATGTTCAAGAACCAGAGCTGAGCCCGCACCTTGGAGCATACTATAGGACATCCATCATATTTTTTTTCTATGATCTAGTGCACAACTAAAGTAGCATACTTCATCTTTATTTGCGCCACTTCGGTTTCTCATGTACGGCTCAGCTCGTCATGGCATTCTTCACATTCACCAATGTCGCGGTCTGCCTTCTCAGTCTCTACGTTACACACCGTGTATATTGGGAAGTAACGATTGGATCACGCTTGCGTGCCTTCGCCAAGCAACATGATTGTCTGCCAGCAAAGAGGCTTCAGATCCCATTCACACTAGGCGCACTATGCTGGGGCGGTCAAGTGAAGGCAATCAAAGAACACCGGTTGCTGCCACACATGGCGAATCAATTCAAGGAGGTGGCTGGGCACACCAGACACCATAACATCTTTGGAACAGAGTTCTTCAACACCGACGATCCGGAGAACATCAAAGCAGTGCTTGCGACAAATTTCAGCGCATGGAGTTTGGGTCAGGAGCGCATCACTGAGATGTCGTCGTACCTTGGATACGGTATCTTTGTCAACGAGGGTGCAGCATGGAAGCACTCGCGCGAAATGCTCAGACCGTGTTTCGAGCGCTCGCAGGTTGCTGACGTCGATATGCTGGAGCGGCATACACAAAGACTGATCGATATGTTACCGAAAGATGGAACGACCGTGGATCTCCAGCCACTACTTCACGACCTCTCGATGGATGTAGCGACTGAGTTGCTCTTCGGCAAAAGTACAAATGCCCTGAGTCGGGATGGTAATAATCACGAAGTCAGAGCCTTTTGCGATGCGTTCGACTATGCTTCCAATCCATTCGAACGAGAAAGCTTCAAGAAATGGGGCGCGATTGCACTGTTTCTGCCCGACAGGAAGAAGAAACAGCACGTGAAAGTGATGCAAGGTACTTCCACCACAACCAACAAGCCCGTATTTTAACACGCTGACTTCACTAGACTTTGTTGACCGTATTATCGAGGAACATCTCAAAGAATCAAAAGACTCACTAGAGGACGAAACACGCTACACATTCCTCAATGCGCTCTTTGCTTCAACACAAGACCGTATTAAAATCCGCAGCGAACTTCTCAACATTCTCCTAGCTGGCCGAGATACGGTCGCCTCACTCCTCTCTAACATCCTCTGGGAACTACCACGGCACCCTTCGGTACTCTCAAAACTCCATTCCGAGATTGACGAATTTATTGGCGATGCACAACCAACATACGGGCAGTTGAAAGATATGAAGTACCTCCGCGCCATTATCAACGAGAGTCAGCGTCTATATCCCATCGTTCCTGTGAATAGCCGCGAAGCCCTCATTGACACTGTTTTACCAAGTGGTGGTGGAGCCGATGAGAGCAGGCCAGTCATGGTGCCGAAGGGCGCTTACGTGGCGTGGCATATGTATAGCATGCAGAGAAGAGAGGATTTGTTCGGAATAGATGCCGGTTCATTCAGGCCTGAGAGATGGCTTGAGCCAGGATTCAGGCCTGGGTGGGCGTATGTACCTTTCTCGGGTGGACCGAGAGTGTGCATTGGACAGAACTTCGCGTTGACGGAGACAATGTACGTGGTCGTTAGACTGATTCAGGGCTTTAATGTCGAACAGAGGGACTTTGAGGAATGGATGGAGAAGTTCAGTATCACGTGTACTGGTCTCGGAGGTTGCAAGATCGGTCTGACACCTAGAGAGGAGTAGTGCGCTGATAGCTGAGTGCTTGAAAGTCTGGCTGTCTTGGAAAGTTTATAACTCTATTCAGTGCTTAGCTCGCGTACATTTCAAGCCATTCATGTCTCGATACCCACATGCATACAGATTCAATTTCAGGCTTGAATACATCTACACTCGCTCGATTGGTGATGGAGAGGAGGTGATCCACAGAGCAGCCAGCGCCTGTTGTCAAGACCCGCCTCTAGCCGTTTATGGTCTAGGCGCCCCTTCCGCTTCACCGTCAACACCAAACAGAGCAGCAGCTGCCCGCTTGTGACGCACCGCAACGGTAGGGGATCATATCCGTCTAAATATGCTACCACCTGTGGATCCAGCAACATTGCGGCGGAATCCTAACTTCGAGCTGCTGTACAAGGATCTGCGCACTCGAAAATTGAACCCGGATGGATCAACACGGGACACAAAGAAGCAGCGGATGCACGATGAGATACGGCGGGTATGATACTCTTCTTTCTCCTTCACTACGCTTTCCCCCATCACCCTTAGTCAAAGAGCGTTTCCATTCTTTTCGCAGATAGCCTGGTTGTTTACTTTTCCCTATTGTCGATTTTCAAGTCTCCTTACACTCCTCAATCATCTCAACCAGTAAGGGCCATCGTCAGACACTAACATATCTCAGAGCCTAACAACCGCGCGGTCTACTCTCCTCAGCACGCAAATCCTCATCACCACGCTAGCCACCCTCCCCTCCCGCGCGCCAACCCTACCGGATGAGCTACATGCCTGTATAGATCTGATCTCTGCTCTGCTCTCTGGCCAAATCCCAGATCCTTCAGACCGCGAAATTCTCTCCGGAGATGTGACCATCTTCCTTGACAACGTCGACATCATTGCTTCAGCCATCTCGACACAGCTAGAAACAATCACCCAGCATCTTTGCACCATTGCCTCCCCTCTATCACCGCCCGCACCAGCTTCTCTATCGACGAATGCAGAAGAGCTGGTCAAGACCGCAACGCTCGACCTGCCGCAAGAGCTTGCCGCCACAAGAACAGAGCTCACCAACAGCCTAACAAGTCTCCTGGCGCTGCACAAATCCGTCCTCGAGACCTCGATCCGCATCCTCGAGCAAATCCAACACGGCTCTCTGGCGCGGCACACAAAGGCGCGAGCCGAGCTCCTGCATTCCCGCGCTACGCTGCTCGGACTGCAGGCCAGGTGCTACACGTTTGGGCACCCGCCGCCGGCTGAATTCGTAGCGGCGTTGAAGGAGTTCAGAAAGAGCCAGGGTACGGGAGAGAGGGCGTTGAGGGATAGAGAGGCGCTGGCGAGGCAGAGTCTGAAGTTGTATGACCAGGCGGGGGAGAGGGGGATTCGGGAGTTGGCGAAGAGGAAGATGTATTTGGATAGCGAGACGGGGCGGATTGAGAAGGAGATTGTGTCACTGGAGCGTGGTGGTTGAGAGGTCTGGGTGTTGCATTGAAGCGGACTCTGTCTATATACTGCAGAGATGGGACGGGTGGGTGGAAAAAGAAGAAAATCAGAGCATTTTCTCAGCAACGACCTCGTACCTCTCATCCACAACCTCATCCCCGCCTTCGCGGAAGATTTTCTGAGCACCCATCTTGCAGATCTGCACTCTATCGATCCGCACATCCTCTGCCCAGACAAAGTCTTTGTACATGTCTATCAATTCACTGGCATCGAACCGCATCCAGCTCTTCGCATCCGGGCCGTGTCCCTTGTCCCTCTCTTCCTTCTCCTTCTCCTTCTCCTTCTCCTGCTCACCGTCCGTGCCATCATTCAGCACATCGCCACCACCACCACCACCACCATCTCGCACCGCCTCACTCGTGGACGCTGCAGCCTTCGACGTCTGCTTGCCCCTCCCCCTCCCCTTGGGCTTCGCATAAATGGTATTCAGCACGGTGGCATGCAGTCTCAAGGACCTCTCATCCTGGACGACCCACCCCTGCTCCTCGAAGCTACGCCTCAGGCTCTCCGCAAACGGTAGCAGCCGGGCCGTTGCGTCGCGCGGCTCGGCATACAAGATGCTCGTCTGGCCCGGCTTCTGCATGGGCACGAGCGCGCGCAACTCGACGGCCAGCGATGCCGGATCGGCGCTCAAGGCTGGACTTGCGGGCGAGAGGCTGGGGTCTTGGACGGCGCCGAAGCCTTCGCTGACGGTGCGGGTGTCGGCTACGGATTCGGCGAGCTTCTGCGTCGTGATGCCCCGCAGCAGTTGTCCGATGTCTAGCTCGGATAGGTGCGTGCTGGCGTCGGAGAGCTGGGCGGGGGATAGAGACATCACGCCTAGAGTGAGGTGCAGTGTGCCGGTGGGTCGAACTGCTTTTGGTGGTACGGGGGTGTAGGTTTCGACATCCTTCTTCAGCTTCTCAAGTGATGTCGAGATTTGTGCGCGGTTCGGGTCGGAGACAAGTGGCAAACAGAGAAAGTGCGTCAAGGGCGGTTTCTTAGGTTTGGTCCTTAGGTTTGCATGGTTGCGTTGTTGAGATTGTGGTGCCGAAACCGCTGGCGGCGAGATGTTGCGGGTCAGTGCTGATGTGGTCTGAAGTGTAGTGCGGATATCGTTATTATCGCGGGGTCTGGCACTTTCGAGGAAGTCGTTGTATTCACCCTTTCCCTTTTTCTTGCCCATACTGTTGCGAATGAATGAAGGCCTAGTGAAATGGGATTGGCGCGTTGTTTGTCGAAGGAATGGTGTGGATAGCATGGAGACACGAAGGCAGGAACGGTTGCCGTGGTGAGCTAGAACACTACAAGGGAACGCCGACGACAAAGGCGCGGAAGCGCGGCACACAATCTTCTGGCGCCTGATGCGCGTAACATCACGATGCTAGAGCTTGGTGTTGAAGACCTGGTAGCCAATCACATACGCTCATTTGCATGACGTAGGACGGCGTCACCCCACCAGAGCACGTTGTGAGTTGGGCCTCGGGCCTTCTGTCGGCACATTGTATCTCACGCTGCGTTGTCGGGGCGCATGCCGCCATTGGACTGGAAGTGGGGTTCAAGATAGTAGATGGTTTGATGCTTTTCAAAACGCTGAGAATCTATGGTATCAAGGTACCGTTCGCAAAAAAAGAAATGCAGAGGCTGGCCGTAGACAGGACGAGCAGACCCTAATGATGACGCTTGCGAAAAGCGATGGCTCCGAGCGGTCTCGATGCAGGTACTCCGGGTCGTGGCAGGCGAGAGCGAGCAGCGACGGGCTGCCAGGGCTGCCAGTGCTGCCTTGCTGTACGTGTCCAGCGGTGCGACTGGCGTGGCTCGCCCAAAGGAGGGACGCGGCGGCGCTCACTCCTCGTCGTTGTAGAACTCCTTGAGCACCTTCTCGACCTCGTGGAACTCGTCCTTGGTCTGCTTGATGATTGTCTCCAACTTCTTGAGAGCCTCTTCCTCCTTGATGTCCTTTAGCCCTGCCTCGTCCTTCAGCTGGCCGTAGTGCTGAATCTTCTCGCACGAGTCCTTGACCTTGGTGAGACCGAGTGTCGCAGATGAGCCCTTGAGGAAGTGGCCGAGCTCGCTCAGCGTCTTGAGGTCCTTCTTCTCGCTGGGAGAGGGTCAGCAGTGCACTGATGAAGGAAGCTGGGAGGCTGGGGCACGCACAGGTTGGTGTCCATCTTTGTAAAGGTGCCCTCGGCTTGGGTAAAGAAGTCGTAGACGATGCTCTTGCTGAACTCGCGCTCCTCCTCGTCCTCGTCCATCTCGAGGATCTGCTCAAAGGTCGAGGGGTCGATGGTGTCTTCTGCGCCGGGAATCGACATGATGCCCTCGCCGCCGTTGACGCTCTGTACAAATTAGAGTGGGGTTCGTTGGGAGTGTGCGCAAGGCGGGGCGGACGGGGGGTGAATGGATGCAAAGGCAGCCGAAGGGGCTCTGTGAAAGCGCGTGCGTGGCGTGGAGGGTCACGGAATGGAAGGAGCAACGTGAATGGAGGGGCACACGAACCCTGTCTTCATCCTTTACTGAACTAGGCGCCATGTTGCGTAGAACTCGCGACAGTCCGCGAACAACCCAAATCAGGCGGTAGAGGTGAGACTCAGCAACGCCGCTTCTTCAATGTCGCAGACGCTGCGATGCGAGAGTCTAGAAGTGAGACCGAGCGCAACGGATAATTTTTCGCGTCGCGGGAACGTGGTCGTATGGATCCTAGATCCTGTCTGCTGTCTGCGGACCGGCGTGTGCGTGCGCAACCGATTCACTGGAAATCCTCGATTCTAGCCTAGTGTATGACGAAGTCGTGAGGGTCGGCCCGCCAAATTTTGAGCGCCGTTGTCAGTGTGTGGGAGAAGCCTGGGGGAGTGGTGCGGCGTCGAGCACAGAGAGTGCTGCGTTGCGAGAGAGAGAGAGATGTCAGAGGGCAGAATGCCTGCGTGTTTTCGGCAGTTTGTTTGCCTAGAGGCACTGTATTAACCCCCTCTGGTTCGCTTTGAGCTTGCAGATTCCTCGGAGTCAGTTGCCGAAAAGTGCGGCGGCGGCTATTCTGTTCGCGGTAGGAAAAGGAAAGGCGACCTAGCGGTCGGCGACGTGGGGAATCGAGATAATTGAGAGGAGCAATTCTGACAGCGGGGAGTTACGGGAGCAGCGCTCATATGTCAAAACACTACCGTGGTCTAGAGATTGCAGAAAGCTACTGTTGCATCACCGCCAAAGAGGGGCACACAGTGATGGGTATGGGAATAGGCTTGCAATGTGTGGATACCTCGACGTCAATTGGCGGCCCTGAGCCAGCGCTCGCCGTTGATCATCGGTGCAGACACCTTCGCTGGCCCTTCCACAGCCCTTCTGGCGGCGGCGGCGGCGACCACGAAATTAACTCGACCGACATCCCTCAACGCATGTAGAGCTCCCTTCCAGCCTGGTATCCATAGGTGTTGCGCGCCTTAGTTAGCCGTCCACAGATGTGCGGCTGACTACCAGCTACTTCGTGCTGCTTTGTCCCGGAGAGGACGCCAAGAAGTCTAGAAGTGTTCGAATATGCTGTCTTCTGCTGATAAAAGGCGTCAGGGAGGGTTGTCAGGCGGGTGCATTTAAAGGATGAAGCGTGCGGGTTGGCTGCGATCCTCCAAAACGACGTCACTGCTCTCCTTCGTCATTCTGCATGAGGCTGTGACCCTGCGTCTTCCCGATACCGCCTAGCATCACCCACGTCCACGGTTTGTGAGCAGCTGTTAATTGCTACGGTAGCAAAACCATGTCGACAGCAAGACGAAGGACTTCAGGCGAGGTATCCTCGACACTGAGCCATCTGGCACGTAATGGCTCGATTCGATGCAGGGCCACTCAGACATCAAGATGTGGACTTGCAAGATAGTCTAAGTGCAGGCATTGTTCTCCACAATCCCCTCTCTTGGCTCGTAAAACCTGAAAAACGAAGTTTTGGCGCGGGTGGCTACTGTACATCCGGCCCTTTCCGAGCCAGCACATTGCATTGGGGAGTCGACCAGCTCGCGGATGCGAGCCACTGATTTGTGGCTTACTTCTGGCTCGTCTGTCGAGCTGCAGTCCCCAGCATGTGCAGGACGTGAACGTAAAGTCAAGGATCGTGAGATAACGTTCGGGTTCAGGGGCCGCCTGCTCGCTACAGCCTGCCATTCCCGTTCACAGAGCAGAGCATAAGGGCGGTGTACTTTGCGCGCTGCACAATGGGCTCATGACGCGCCAAGAATCAGGGCCGTTGGACCCTGAGATGACTTTGTGGACGTTGTGTAGCGAACAGACTACAATCGAATGCTGACCGGCGTGAGCTCGTATCATGTCAACATACATAATTGTCCTGGTAGATTTCTCACAAGGGCAGTCTGCAAACAGGAAGTCAAATACAAGTTTGTGCAGTACCACGATGGGACTCACCCAAGATTCACAGTGAGGCAGAGGCTATACCACTGTGGGGCAAGATCTACCCTGCCCGGGGGGGAGGGGCATCGTGTCGTTGCATGTGCAGTGTGATGTATGGAGCGCGATGCACGGAGCAGGGAAGTCAATTCTGCCGATCCGGGTCAAGGAAATTTTGAAAGCCGAAGATCGAAGCATGTGGGGTAAATCAGTCTACGCAGATCAGTGAAGCTTCGAGAAACAAGAAGATGGTTGGCAACTGGTGAGATGGTTGTGAATCATGAAGTAGAACGTAAATTTTGGTCGTACACTACACAATGTAGTCTAGTGCCTTTTGGTGTATAGTACAGTGTACCATTCACGCCGTGCTATGCCGAATATCCGAGAACCATAAAGCAAGAAAGCGCGTCAGACAAGGTGTTCAACCCTTGACCTTGTAGATGGCCTCGGCAAGGCGCCCAACGTTCTCGCTGGTGATACCGGCAACCGAGATACGACCATCCTTGGTAGCGTAGACAGAGTGCTGATTTTGTCAGTAAGAACTCAGTGGAATGAACCATGAACTACTCACCTCCTTAGCTAGCTGGTCCATCTGCTCAGCAGTCAGACCGGTGTATGCGAACATGCCAATCTGCGAGGTGATGTGGCTCCAGTCGTGCTTGCTACCGAGCTTTTCAAGGTTCTCCTTGAGGAGAGCACGCATGGTGATGATGCGGTCAGCCATGCCCTTGACCTCACCGAGCCACTGCTGGTTGAGGGAAGAGTTGTTCAGGATCTCTGAAGCAATACGGGCGCCGTGAACAGGGGGGTTGGAGTACAAGGGGCGGACGAGGATCTTGATCTGAGAGTCGACACGCTTCTTCTCCTCGGCAGACTCGCAGACGATGGAGAAGGCACCGACACGCTCGCCGTAGAGACCCTATCATAGTCAGTATTACAGCCGGTGCCAGTCGAGTGATGGATGTTGGCATACCATGTTCTTTGCGAAAGACTGAGCAAGGCAGGGGCGGAGACCCTCCTTGATGAAGTGACGGAGCGCAAAAGCATCCTTGTTGGTGTCACCAGAAGCAAAGCCCTGGTAGGCCATGTCGAAGAAGGGGTAGTGGTCGCCCTCCTTGACAGCCTCAGCAATCTTCAACCACTGCTCCTCGGTGGGGTCAACACCAGTGGGGTTGTGGGCGCAGGCGTGGAGCAGAACGATGCTGTTCTTGGGCATGGCCTTGATGTCGGCAACCATGCCGTCAAAGTCGAGGCCAATGGTGTCCTTGTTGTAGTACCTGTACTTCTCGACCTTGAGGCCAGAGTCCTTGAAGACGGCCGCGTGGTTCGCCCACGAGGGAGTGGGAATGTAGATGGACTTTGCATGGGGGTAGTGGCGCTCAAGGAAGGCGCCACCGATGCGGAGGGCACCGGTGCCGGAGATGGTCTGGGTGACGGCGACGCGGTCCTCAGCGAGAGGCGTCGATTCAGAACCGTAGGCGAGCTCGAGAGCAGCCTTGGTGAACTTGGGGACACCCGTGATGCCGGCGTACTCCTTGTCGAGGGTAGAGTCGACAATCTTCTTCTCGGCCTCCCTTACGGAGGGCAGGACGTAGGGCTTGCCCTTGTCATCACGGTACGCGCCAACACCTGCACCCGTCAGTCGCAGTTTGCCTGATGGCGTCTTGCCACGTTACTGACCAAGGTTGATCTTCTTGGGGTTGGAGTCGGCCTTGAAAGCTTCTGTGATGCCAAGAATGGCCTGGCAGTCGGCGGTGAGCTTTGTTCATCTGCTGTTGGTTCTGAGCCGGTACTTACATCCTGCGGGCCTGTTAGCATGACCAGAGCTCTTTCTTCAATGGACCCAATTGAATTGACTCACGGGAGGCCCCTGCGGCACGCTCGACCAGGCGGAGGCAGCGCGGGCGCCGGCCTTGACGGTGAACTGCTTGGCCGCAGCCTGACGCAGCGCGGTTCGTGATGTGGCGAGCATGGCGAATGTGACTGAGTGTGGATGTGGGTGGTGGATGGGGCAAACAAGGCAATTGTGAGGAAGGAGCAAGGGGGACGGAGCGCGATGGAGCAGCTGTGCACTAGCCGTTGCGGTGGCCTGAGAGTCTGAGAGACAGAGAGAGTCCGGGGTAGGGCGGTGCGAGCTACATCGGAGAGTAGGCCGTTGTAGCGGACAGCGATTTGCGGCGAGTGGCCCGAGCTTGCCTGAGCTCCCGCATCCCTGCCGTAAGTCCGACGCCAGCGATAATTTTCTGGACGCGAGAGCCATGGGGGTGCTGCGCGGGTAAGCTGTGGACATTGGCATTGACGTATCGACCATCGACCATCGACCATTGACCATCGACCATCGACCATTGACCCAACCCCAGCCTTGGACAGCTGTCGACCCACACGGACGACCCGTACGCCGCCATCTCCAGGGTCTGCCTGACTCAGCAACAAACTGCAAGCTGCAAACTGCAAGCTGCAACAGTCCACAACCGCAGACGGCGTGAAGCGCTGCGACTGCGACTGCGACTGTACCCAGCGCTCCTCTCAGTATGCGCCCTGCTCTGCGACAGACCAGGACGCTGCTGAACCACGACGCCCTGCAGGCCTCCATACCCGCCTTCCTCTGCCCTGCCCTGCTGAGGAGCTCGACACCCACGCCTCGCCGCCGTGCACAGCCAGCACGAGCACGACCAGCTCAGGCAGCGCGCCCTTTCTCCACCGCCCTCGGACGGGCGCAACAGGAGGCTCCAGCTCCCCAGCTCCCGTGCACCGAGGCCGCCGAAAGCCAGCCCCCGAACGCGCCCTCGGAAAGCACTCGCCCAGAGAGGAGGTCGCTGCCCAGAGCCTGTCCAGGATGCGGTGCGCCCACGCAGCTGCTCGACAAAAAAGAGGCAGGGTACTACAACATCGATAGGAGCGCAGTGCGCGGCTATCTCCACTGGGACCCCGCCAAGGTCCAAGAAGCCACGCAAGCAGACAACGTCTACGCCCAAGCGCTGAGAGATGCCAATCCCGAGCTGCTGGAAGAGTTGGGTGTGCTCGATGCGGCCACCACCACCGAGGCACTCTCGCCAGACACGCCCGTGTGCGACCGCTGCCACAACCTGATCCACCACAGCATAGGCACGCCCATCCACCATCCCACCGTCGACTCTATCCAGCAGACCATCGCCGAGTCGCCGCACCGTCGCAACCACATCTACCATGTCGTCGACGCCGCCGACTTCCCGCTGTCCATCATCCCCAACCTCCAGTCCTCACTCCGCATCCCCAAGCTGCGAACACAGAACCGTCGAGCGAAGCACAAGGGATGGGTAGCAAACGACCGCATCGCAGAAGTAAGCTTCATCATCACAAGAGCGGATCTTCTGGCGCCAAAG
Source organism: Ascochyta rabiei (assembly GCF_004011695.2). NCBI lineage: Eukaryota > Fungi > Ascomycota > Dothideomycetes > Pleosporales > Didymellaceae > Ascochyta > Ascochyta rabiei. The sequence goes on from NC_082414.1 coordinate 1,097,806, forward strand.
AAGGAGCAGGTAGACACGCTCATGCCCTACATAACCGAAGTGCTCCGCGATGCACTGGGCCGAGACAACAGCAAGGCGCGTCTGGGGAATGTAAGGCTCGTCAGCGCAAAGCGAGGATGGTGGACACGGCAAGTCAAAGACGATATTTGGGAGCGCGGCGGCGCAGGCTGGATGGTCGGCAAAGTCAACGTCGGCAAGTCCAACCTCTTCGAAGCCGTCTTCCCCAAAGGCCGCGGCGCCGATTACCAAGATGTGCGCAAGATTCGCAGTGCCGCAGAGCGTGAAGCTATGCTCAACGCTGCGCAATCCCTTGACGACCTGACAAAGGTACAAAAACAACTTGCAGACGAAGACGCCGAGGCCGAACGCCACAACAAGAAACCGAACCAACACGTCCATCAACCCCCCCGAGCCCTCGAGCGCGACCCCAAAGAAGAGGAGCACGAGGAAGAGGATCCAGATGCGCTACTGCCGCCGCCACAGCCATACACACCCTACCCTGTCCTCCCCATCGCCTCCTCCCTCCCTGGCACGACCGCCTCCCCAATCCGTATCCCCTTCGGTAACAATCGGGGCGAGCTGGTCGACCTCCCCGGTCTTGCACGAACAACGCCCGGGCTAGAAACTTTTGTCCAGCCTGCTCACCACCAAGACCTGATCATGACGAATCGCCTCAACGCTGAACGCTTCTCACTCAAACCAGGCCAGAGTCTGATCCTTGGCGGAGGGCTGATCAGAATTACACCTGTGACTGAGGATCTCATATTCCTAGTCCATCCCTTCGTGCCCATCCACGCACACATAACACGCACCGAAAAAGCGCAAGCCTACCAGACGCAGACCTCGGACCGGCAACTGCAAGTCCCTCCCATCCTCGCGCCCTCGGTTGGCGACAAGATGAACTCCGCAGGCCGATTTCAACTGCGCTGGGACGTCACCAAGAAGCTCGCCGGCCCGCTTACAAGCAGCGTGGCGGCGAAGATGAAACCCGAGAACCTCCCCTTCCGCATCTGGAGCACCGACATCCTGATCGAAGGCGTTGGGTGGGTGGAGATCAGTGCGCAGACCAGACGGCCCCAGGGTTGGAAGCCCGTGGGGATGAAGAAGAAGGACCCCAACCACGCGCGGCACGAGCGCGAGAAGAGCCTGCGCGAGGAGAGAGAGTACAAGGACCGCAAGTTCTCGGCCATTGCCAAAGCGGAGCGCGACGGCGACGATGTAGACGATGCGCTGAGTCGCGAGTTTGCCAAGGACGCTGCCAGCGCTGCAGACAACGGTGCTTCCGGCGACGAAATGGCCGAGTGGGAGGACGTGTACCCTGAGGTCGAGGTCTTCTCGCCGCATGGCAAGTTTGTCGGCGCCCGCAGGCCCATGTGCGCCAGTACTGTCATGGGGCCCAAGAGTGTGAGTAGCCGTGAGAGAGTGGCTAGGCCGCGCAGGAGCATGGTGAGCGTGAAGCGGCAGCGACGGCCGGCGGAGAGGTGAGGCGCTTCCACAACGTGTTGTACGATACGATATGCATGTAGTTCAGCATTGCAGGGCGTTTTTCCTTCTTCCTTTTGGGGCAATTGTATATTGTAAGACTAGAAAACGCCAACTGTACACATATATCTATCACTTCATACACACGCAACTTCCAGTTGCTCGACACTGTGTGCGGGCTGGGTGGTATGCTAACGCCGTACGCCAGAAGGTCTCAATGCACACACACACACCTCCTCCCACCTTGCTGATCACAGCCTGTCTGTCATGTCGTGTCATATCCAATGCTCACTCTGACCCCACTTGGCCGCTGGTTGATCATCGTGATGCAAGAACTTGCCCGTCTAACTGTAACCCTGGCGCTTCCTCTCCAGCACCTCGAAGAACGGCTGCTGCTCCTTGGCACATTCTCGCCCGTCCTTGTCGCAGCCGGGGAAATTGGCCACTAGATTGCCCTCCTTGTACTGCCCGTCCTGGGCATTCGGGCCCGAGACGTAGGCGTTAAGCAGGTTCTGCGGGACCATGGCGAGCTTGGCGAGAATGGTGCCGTGCCATCTAGAGGGTCGTTAGTTTGATATTCCTCTTCAACAAGTTTTGTCAAGCCAAAATAGAACAGGAAAGAAGAAAAACGTACTGCACAATGTGCTCCAGTGCGTGGCTCTCGGCTTTCTGGAAGTTGTAGCTTCGATAGATGGGGTCGAACCAGCTGTCCAGGAAGAACTTGGCCCACTCGCCGTTGCGCACGACGAAGCTGCTCGGCGCAAGACCCTCCTTGTCCTGCGCAATCACAAAGTCTATCCTGTCGCCCTTCAGGTTGCCGAACGTCTTGATGACGCTGTCGGGCGGCACAACGGGCGCGTTGGTGATCATGTGTTTCTCGAGCTTCGCAGGCGAGAGGAGGTGGGCTTGGAGGTCGATCTCGGGCGCCATGATCAGCGCGCTGCTGTCGAGGTACCAGAAGAACGTGGACCCGGGGTGGAGGGTCATGGCGTGGCGGAGGGCGGGGACGCGGGACCATGTTTGAGGCGCATTGTTGAGGGGGTACTGGGTCGTGGTGGGGAAGTGCGTCAGGTAGCCTTTGGGTGTGTCAGTATCTCTCGGCCACGTCTACCATGTGCATATCTATTCCGGACTTGGTAGGGGACGTACCGTGCTTCTTAGCATAGTCCTCCCTGTTCGCCTTGATCTTCTGCACCCATGCCGGATTTGCCTGCGGGTCGAGTACGGTGACAATGACTACAGGCGCGCCACTCCCAACGGCGACCTTGGGTATGTTGGCCAGAGGTGTGGAGCGGGAACTCCCGCCTATCCCCAGAAGCCAGAGCAGTGTGAGGAAGCCCAGCACGGCGCCGACAATCACTCGGGACCTGCTCCGCAGCAGGTTCTTGAACGCAGGCGGTATGAAGGAGGCGTTCTGGTTGTTCCGCGTGGCGTAGGGCGGGGGCCTCGATGTCTTGCGCGGAGGCATGGCGAAGTGCATGGTGAAGGTGTGGGGCCAGGAGGCCAGGTGTGGACGGTTGGGGACGGGAACGAGGGTCGCAGTGGGAGACGGATCGAGGTTCAAACGAATAGGGCTAGGAAATCATGCTTGAGGCTCGACAGACCAACGTGGAGGAGCAGCGATCGCTTGTCTCAGAACCGCCTAGATGACATGTGTCGCGGGATAGGGACAAATTATACACGCGGTTGCGGAGACTTGGCAGTAGCGGGAGTGAGACCCTTGCTTCGATGCGCTACTAGTGCCCATTCAATACGGTGCTCGCCAGCTGCTGGTATATACGCATGCCGCCCGTCTGCACGCCCTACTCGAGGAGCGCTGCTCAGTTGCTTGTTCACGACGACGTCAATATCACATGATTTCGAGGACTGGTCGTCTTCACCCTCAATGCGTCGAGTCGAGCCTCACCGCGAACCCCTGCCGAGGACGACCGGTGCGCAGGCCACCATCTTCTCTCAGCTTGAAGAATATTCACTTGGTCATGCAAGCACGGTACACTCAGTGGCTTCAGACGGCTGCTCTGTCAGCGCAGTCAGCCTCGTGGCTCTATTTTCTAAAATGCCAAGACTGGAGATGCTCCGTGTCCGTTCCCAAAGTCCTTCACCTTGGCACAGGGCTGGCGGGAGATCACCAAGCGCTCCGCTGGAGCTCTTCGGCGGATAACCGGGTACACAATCTTTCAGAGTCCTCACCTCCAACGTCACACTTCACGCGGTAGTCTCATCGTGGCTCCTCTGCAGCTTAGAAATAGCACATACCCGCTATGACGTCGCAGTACTGTCACCATCCGCTCTCAAAGAACTGCATATATCCACAGCTCCGTCGCATTGTAATCTACAACAAACTCGACATTCAAACTTTGTTCTTGATAATCTGTTCCCGGCCTTCGAACCAAAATCGTCGTCGCATTGCAATCTACAACAAACACGACATACAATCTTGCTTCTTGAAACCCCATTTTTGATCTTCGAAGCAAAACAAGCAACATGGTCAACAAGGTCATTCAATTGTCTTGCGGGTGTAACGAATACCCCTGGGGCCGCTCTGGTCGCGAATCGATTGCAGCAACACTCTGTGAGAAGACGCCAGGCAATGGCTTCAAGCTTGACGAGAGCAAGCCTTACGCTGAAATGTAAGTTCGGAGGCACAGAACTGCATAGCTGAGCACTAACCAGACCAGGTGGATGGGCACATACCCAACATTACCGTCATACGTTCTCGAGACCAAGGAAAACCTCCAAGACGTCCTCGACAAGCACTCAGACGAGCTTATTGGACAGCAAGTCATAAAGAAGTTCGGTCACACAAAGCTACCTTATCTGCCCAAGGTCTTGTCGATAGCAAAGGCATTGCCCCTGCAGCTACACCCAGTACGTGTATCCGCAGATTGAGATTGCTTCATCCCTGACGGCCTCTCCAGAATAAGGACCTCGCTGCAAAGCTACACGCAAAAGACCCCGAACAGTTTACCGATGCCAACCACAAGCCTGAGATCGCACTGGCGCTCGGACCTTTCGAGGCCTTCGTCGGCTTCAAGCCATTGGCGGATATCCAGAAGCTGATGGAGCTCGAGCCTCTTCAAAAGTTCCTTCCAGAGACTAAGAAGCCAGTCTTCGACGACCAGATTCTCAAGCATGTTGTCGAGACTATGCTCAAAGCATCCGAGGAGGACGTGCGCAAGACGAACGACGCCCTTCGGAAGCTCCCCAAAGAGAAATTCGGCACGGCAACCTACATCCCAGAGCTCATCCCCCGTCTTTCGGAGCAGTACGACAAGGCTGACAATGGTACTCTTGTCGCGCTCGCCACTATGAACTACATGCAACTCAACGAGGGCGACAGTATCTACATTCCAGCTGACGGCATTCACGCATACTTATCTGGCAACATCATCGAGTGCATGGCACGATCCGACAATGTTCTCAACACCGGCTTCTGCCCTCGCGCTGATCGCAACAATGTCGACACATTTATCGGCTGTCTGACGTTCAACCCACACGACACCAGCGAAGCACTCCTCAAGCCACGGATGTTCGATGGCAGCAAGAACGGCAACACCCAGATCTACGCACCACCAATGAGCGAGTTCAACATGCTCGTGACTACTCTTGGTGATGGTGAGAGCGACACAGTCCGTGCGATCAACGGCCCCAGCGTCATGATCTTGACCGAGGGCGAGGGTACGCTGAAAGCAGATGGCAAGGAACACAAGTTGAGCGAGGGCTACATCTTCTTCATTGGTCAGGGAACCGAGTTGGAGTTTTCGGCTACTAAGAAGCTGAAGGCATTCACGGCTCATGCCGAGTAAGAGGCGGTTTTGAGGCTGAGTACTGAAGTACGCCCTACGGGCATGACGTTACGACCGATTGGAGGACTTACGACTACTAAAGCTTTCTCCGCACACGGTAGATACGAATGTATACCATTGTAACTTGTTTAAGAGACTGCGCCTATGGCTTTATAGTCTTGTACCCGGTATTGCGGATCCGGCTTTGCCGTCCCCCACATCATCCTTGTTCCCCCGCACTTTGTCCATGCATCCCTATTCTGCATGCCCCTCATCACGGGGCTATAAAACCACGATGGAAGTGCACTTGTTTATGCCCCGGGCAGTGCGTGACCGAACTGATTTGCAGCTCCTCAATCGATTCGTCTCGCACCATCAACACAATAAGTGACTGCGTTTTGACGCTCCAACGCGGAACAAGGCCTTGGCACTTCTGCTTAAAAGCTCTAGAGCAATCACTGTTGAATCTGTTGTTACTCAGCTCTTGTCATGGCTTCAACCTTGCCTAAAAGAGATTCGATGGAGGCGAGTGTCGAAACACCACTCTCTACGAAGCCCTCGAGCCCTCGCCTTGACGCAGCTCAATCCAAGAAGAAGATCAGCCTCACTGCCCTCCCGCCCTTGGTCCGCAATACGATCTACAAGTACGCACTCGATACCGAGCTCGTCAACACCGGCCTACCAAACGTATCTTACACCCACTCTCTCGATAACGCCACGGGACTGTTGAAGTTCAAGGCCTCGAGACCCCCATTTCCTGTGGAGACCGGCTTGTTCTACGTAAACAAGCTGATCAGTAAAGAAGCACTTCACTTCTTCTACTCCTCGAATCTCTTCGCACGCTTTAGCATCGCAACCTCCGATGCCCGACACGCAAAGACAATGCTGGTAGATTCCGGTATCCTGTTCGCTCCGTGTACACCTTCAGCGCTAGATGCCAGCACACTCCATGCTCTCGATATCTCCCTTGTCGAAAAAGAGAGCACCAAGAAGCGAGCGAGTGTCATGTTTCCAGCTCAGTATCTCCCACGTCTGATTAACTTCCTCCGTGAAGCCGGCCAAGTGACAAAGTCATGGGGGGCTACGCGTGCGCTGCACCTCTCCATTCTGAACGCATACGACTTCCCCATTTCAAGACTACAAGGCGACCTCCTAGAAGGCTTCCGTGTCCTCAAGACCTTCTCCTCAGTCACTGTCTCCCCACACCATACTCTCCCTCACTACGCCGCCGGCCTCAGCACATCCATGACGACCAAGTCATTCGAAATCCAGCAATGGCTCAGCACCGTCACCGAGCTCGCCGACCTCTCCGATGCTGCACGAGTCACGACCGAGAACGGCGCTGCGAACTATACACTGAGCGTTGAGTATGCACAGTCTGTCATCATCGCGCTGACATACGGGTTCCTCACATCCGCCGAGCAAATCCACGGGCCGGAGCATGCGGAAGACACATTCAAAGCCATCCAACGTCTCCGATGGCGCGTGGAGCTAGGTCTCGGTATCACGCTGAGCTTGATGCACAAGGAGTTGGATACGCATAAAGACTGGCTCAGAGACACGAGCCTGCCTGCGGAGAAGAGGCGAGAAGCCGCAAAGGACCTGATGCTCGCTGAGTCGAGCATCTCCAAGGCGCTGAGCCTGGCCACCGACTCTCCTTCTCCGGCTTCGAATCCGTGGTATCTCTCCCTTCCCGTCGAACTCATCCCCCCGAACAAGCCAAACTGGTTCTCTGAGCAGGACCGCGCGCAGACGTGGTATGCATTAGGCGTTGTTCACACTTCTCTTGGAGAATACCTCTTTGCGGCCGGTGCGTTTGAGCGAGCGTTAAGCATGTGGGGATCGAGAGAAGGAATGGAGAAAGTCGAGGCAGCATTTGAGAAGGCGAGGATGGGGATCGAGAGCGATAGGGAGGGCATGTTCAAAGGACGTGTTCAGCCTGGAAGCGGACTGAGAGGCGCTGCTAAGATCGCTGCGAGCAAGCTTGAAGAGTGAGTGGTGGCATACTGAGGTTTGGGCATGTAGACATCCTTGGGTATGAATCTAAGTCCACGACAAGGCAACACACCCTGTCGCATTGATAAACTTGAGTCGATGCCATTTCTTCCCTTTGCCTTCTCCAGTACAACACTAAGACTCACATATATCCTCACTTTAGGCTGGCAGCTCATGCAAGCTTCTATCAGCTCCCTGTATACAGCTGCCACTCCCTTGCCCGTCATCTGCTTCTCCCAATACATTCGCTGCTTGCACAGTCGATGACATCCATGTCTTCTCCTTCAACATTCCAGCTCAATTGTTCGAAAAGCTAAGAGTTGAATACACGTCTCTGTGATTGGCTTGAATGTACAAGTGGGGCCACCAGCACGCTAATCTGGGAGGAACTGGACGTTAATGAAACGGTCAACACCCTCACGTTCCCTTCATACAGTGCTTTGGCATGGACGGATCGTTAACCTTCCTTCGCTTGACATGGGAAAAATCAGGCATAGTAGCCGTCTGGATTTTTTTGTGTCGGCTCATATCCTCGGTGACGCCCTTGCCGCCAAATCAGAGGGTAACGATCCGTTCAGGGAGAGCACTGTAAATGTTGCTCTGTATACAATGCGCTGCAGGGCTGTAACGCCCCGAAAAATGTATAGGGCCATTGCTGAGCAGCTTTACGCAGTAGACACCAGTCTCAAGCGTTCTGGCAAGCGAAAGCGAGAGCGAGAACAACGTGAAAAGCAAGATAGCATGTTTCTTCATCGTGTCCACTGAAGACGATCAACAACCGTGTGGTGTAAGCCTTGAAACCGGTGTCCAATTCCAAAGGCCGGTCTTAATAAGTAGAGTTGCATCGACGCGAGGAACCACTCAATTGCGCGAAATCGATGCAAATGACGATATGCTTGGCGCGTCGCATGGTCCAACACCTCCACGGCCCATACTTACGAAATGTTCCCATCTCTTTGCGTGATGTCGGCTAGACGTGTTTTACAGGGGCCGATGCAAAGAGTTTGCATCCATACCTCCACTCAGTCCGCATGATGTGATTCTATGTTACCTTTTGGGCCATTAAGCGGTGTCAGTGGCATGGGCGAACGGTGGGTCTGACGCCTCCCACTATAATAGGGGATGCTTTTATGTACGTACGGTATTCTCTGGTTCACAAGAATGTAAACTCTACGACACCACGTCTCTCAGTTCCACACAGCGACGCAGGAGTGATCGAAGCGTCGATCAGACTGGACTAATGTCAAGGGCAAATATGTCTTTCTATCCTCCAGCCACATCATCAACGCCCGCAAGGTCGAATACTCCCGACCAGTATGATCGAGATTCAACGGGCGACATCGATGGCAAACAACCAGTGAAGGAGACAGCCACCGTTACGAACCTAGCAACAGCTGAGACACAGCTGATGGAAGCAGCGTTGGGAGACTACATTCTGCGCCTTCTGAGAATCAGAAAGGGAAAGAGGACGGATATATATGATCTCGATGCGGTATGTGCCAGCTCGCAGTGGGGAATATCGGTATGGCATACTAACAAGGGCCTAGGTTGCGACGCAATCAAGCATTTGGGATTCTGAGAATGTAGAGGAGCTAAAGAGCCTCCATATACACCCGCAATGGGAAAACTGGTCTGCGTTTGACCCCAGTTTCCGCTGGAGTTGGCGGGAGGAGAATGCAGTACGGCGAAAGGTGGACTGGAAGATCATGGTAACGACCCACCTGCAAGAAAGGTGCTCCGACAGAAACTGACACTCATAGATTTGGGTCTGCATCATGTTTGCGGCTCTGAACATTGATCGTAACAACATCAGTAATGCGGTGTCTGACAACATGCTGGACGACATCAACATCACTCGAAGCGATTATGTCAGTTTCTCTTCCCTGCTAAGGGCAACGTTTCTGACTGCAAATAGAACCTTGGTCAAACCATCTCACGTGTCGGTTTCCTCGTTGCCGAACTACCTTCGCAGTTGATCTCGAAGCGGTCAGTATGCTTGGAGAGACGGTCAATGACACAACTGACATTCACAGTATTGGTCCGGATCTATGGATCCCAATACAGATCTGTATCTTTAGCCTCATATCTGCAATGCAGTTCTTTCTGAAGGGTCGAGCGTCTTTTCTCGCTACCAGATATCTGATCGCTACGTTTCAGGGTGGCTTCATCCCGTGAGTCGCAACGTACGTTTGAGAGGTTTATGCATCAATAGCTGACGTACAAAAGTGAAGTTATTCTTTACCTCAGCTACTTCTACACTGGTAAAAATTTGCCCATTCGATTAGCATGGTTCTGGATGTCCTCTCAGCTGGGTATGTTTTGCAGCACTGCGTTGCTTAGGCGTAGACTTTTTACTGACCCTACTCGCAGTTGATATCGGTGTTGGTTTTGCCGCAGTCGGGTTGGTCTCCATGCGTGGTATTCTAGGCTATGAGGGCTGGCGTTGGTTGTTTTTGATTGAGTGAGTTCCAATCAAGCATAGCTTACACACTACTAACAAAAAACAGAGGAATGTTCACATTCACTGTTGGCCTTGCGTCTTTCTTCCTGATGCCGCAGTGCCCGACAAAAACGAAGAGCTGGTTGTTTCCTAAGGGATACTTCAACGAGAAGGAACAGAAGATCGTTGTAAACTCAGGTAAGCTGCCTCGGCAACAGTACCGATGTACGTGATCTGACTTCGCTGCTCAGTAATCCGAGACGATCCCCATAAAGGTGGTATGTACAACCGACAAGGTCTTTCGGTCCGCCAGATCTGGAAATGCTCCAAGGACTACGATATGTGGCCACTGTATGCATTGGGCCTGTTGTTTGGCATCCCGAAATATCCAGTGTCGCAGTATTTGACACTTTCTTTCCGCGATCTGGGATTCAACGTCATCCAGTCAAACTTGCTGTCGATTCCGTACATCGTCGGCTCCAGTATTACCATGCTTCTGATTACTGCGTTCAGTGAACTGGTCAGCAATCGAAGCTTCGTGTCCATGGCAGAAGACGCTTGGCTGCTGCCCTGTTTCGTAGCTTTAATCGCGCTGAAGGATCCGATCAGTGGCTGGGCTTATTTTGCGATCTCGACTGTTTTGCTATCCTTCCCATAGTAAGCAACGTACGGATGGCTTCGAGATCAAAAAGCTGACCAAAGATAGCACCCACCCCATACAGGTCACCTGGACAAGTCGCAATGCTGGCTCTGTACAAAATCGAACCGTCTCCGCCTCGTAGGATAAATTACGTTCACCAGGTTGATATAGATTCTGCTAACTTATGTTCAGGTTGTACAACATGTTTGTCCAAGTGAGCGGAATGATTGGCGCCAACAGTAAGCTGTTAGGCTCTTCAAAGGCGGATGAACGCTGCTGACAGCTCTCAGTCTACCAACCCACCGATGCGCCACGATACTTCAAAGCCAACAAGGGTCTTCTCGTCGTATGCGTATGGGTGTGTGTAAGTAACTCCCTTTCTGCGCTATGGTAAGTGTTCTTCACAGAGACTAATCACATGCACAGCTTGTTCAATACCCTGGAACTTACTTCTACTACCAATGGAGAAATAAGACGAAGGCTAAGAAGTGGGATGCATTGACTGAAGAGGAGAAAGACAGTTACAGCACAACTACAAAGGATGAGGGGAACAAACGGTAAGTGCTTTGTTCTTTCCACACAAAGCCATTCTGTCTGACAGTGTGACAGCCTTGATTTCCGCTTCGCTACCTAGTCAATGCCCGAGGTTAGCAGGCAGTGCACTGGATGCTGAGATTGCCCCCTTCACATGAGCTTCTCCGGGGGTTGGTGACGTAAGCCTATTAGACACCGTAATGCAGCTTGGTCGGCACTGCAGGGCTACACGTTACAAATTTACTCAAGGGTGTATAAATAAGATTCTCTAGCAATACTAACATGAGAATGAAAAGGACTGAAAATGCGTAACGAATAACATTGTCTGGTGATGCAGCGAGTTGCATGCTTGCAAGCCGACGTCGACGTCAAGTAAGTGGTGCCTAGAATGGCACTCGCACTGACATGGGTGCCGAAAAGCTGCGAAACCGTGGCTTGGTGCGACCTCGTGGTTTTCGCGCCTGGACTGCTTGACAAGCAAGTTTGCACGTTACACTGAGTCCGGTTCACCAACCTTCGCAGCTTCATTCTGTTGTTCCGCTCCTGGATAGGTTCGCTTTCGCATAGTCATGCATACATTCCTGCTATTGTGTCACCAGACTCAAACACTCGCGGTGCTACAACCAGAAACTCAATGGTTCTTTCAGTCTACTCCTGGTCGACCGTGCCATGTGTGCTGAGAGTTCAAAGGGCCGGTAATAGCTCGGGTGGTCGTAGCTGATGCAGAGCGTCGATCGAGGCCTGCATGACACACAACCTCCGTCCACCAAAGTGTTTACTCTACATGCACGTTGCATCTCCAGCCCATAGTCATGCGAGCGTCGCTGATTGTGGAGATTCACTTCTTTTGATTCTGCACGCTCCGGTGATCCGATAGGAGGGGTTTGGCGGCAAAACCTCTATCCGGTGACACAGCATGTTTCCCACAATCACCTCCTGCACGTCTCCAACAGCACCTCTGCAACCGAGGAGGCACAATGGGTTGAATACGTACGCGACTTCATTTAGAGCCTTGTTGACGAGACGGTAGTGGCAGCGGCGCCGTGATCGACAGGCACCATACCCTTTCATTACTAGTCCCCGAGCAAGCGATCCTGCGTTTGGAACCACATCGCTTGACCATCAAGACCGTATTCTCCGTGTTGTGTGTTTCACGCAGATCACGGAGCCTTTCCACCTAGGGCTGTGGGGAGTCCTCCGGAAGGTCGGACGACAGCAACGTTAAATATGGCTAAGTCGAAGTGTTCACGAACCACCATCACACATCGTCGAACACCATGGAAATTCAATACACAGGACTGTCGCATACTCTGCAAACGGCAGCAATTGCTGCTCTGATCTTTGCAGTGTGCACATTGTTGCCGAAGCTCAACTACAGATCGCACTTGGCGAAGCTGCCCGTCTTCGGTGGGTCAGCTAGTGGAGAGAAACAGCGTCAGGCGTATCTCTCCTCCGCGAAGAAGATGTATCTTGATGGATATGAGAAGGTGAGCGCATTCCACGAGCGTATACCGGTGGTGACTGATGAGGCGGCAGTTCAAAGACTCAGTCTACCGCGTTGCATCATCTGACGGAGAAGACAACGTTGTTGTTCCTGTCAGTTTGCTGCCCGAACTACGAAGGCTTCCCGATGATGTTCTCAGCTTCCCTAGAGCTGTTGACAAGGTTAGTGTGTGAAGGCCACACAGCATGTCTTGAGCCTAACAACGACCAGTCCATGGAGACCAAGTACACAAAAGTCGATCCAGACTTTCAGCTTGTGATACACTCTGTGAGATCAGATCTCACTCCTGCTCTTGGTACGTACATAAGCACCATACATACGATCATACACTGACAGCGACAGGTCGCATGAACCATATCATACGGGAAGAGGTCGACACTTGCGTTCAGAAGTATTTGCCGGAATGCAAAGACTGGGCGGAGGTCACCATCTACAAGACCTTGGTCGATGTCGTCGCCCAGGTCTCTGGCCGTGTCTTCGTTGGGTCAGAGCTGTGTGAAGATCCTGAGTACCTTGATTGTGCAGTCAACTACACCATGGACTTGATAGACTCGGTCACTGCTATCAAGAAGTTGCGACCCTGGCTTCGGGCTTTCATGGCGCCACGAACGGCTGAAGTCCGCCGCCTGCGCCAGAGAGAGAAGAGGGCTACCGAATTTCTTTACCCTCTTATTCAAAAGAGGCAGGAAGCTGCGAAGAACGACCCCAACTGGGAGAAGCCGGATGACATGACACAGTGGATATTGGACCGCAGCGCTGGTGATAATATTCCTGTTGAGCAATATGCCAAAGGGCAGCTCGGTTTGATCTTTGCCGCCATTCACACAACCTCACTTACAGCTACGAACATACTGTACACGTTGGCATCAACACCCGAATATATCGACGCTCTGCGGGAGGAGATCCGCAGCGTCGTCGCCGAGCACGATGGGAACATCACCGCAAAAGCACTGCAGCAGATGGAGAAGCTCGACAGCTACATGAAGGAGGTCAATCGGGTCTACACACCAGGCATGAGTAAGTCGCACCCACACCACCTCGGCCTCATCTGTACTAAGCAAATCAGCCTCCTTTAGTCGCCGCGTTCTCAAAGGCATCACCCTCTCCAACGGCCAATACATCCCACCTGGCGTCATGGTCGAAGTGCCCTCGCAAGCCATCTACAACGACTCGAAATTCTACCCAGACAGCGACAGGTTCGACGGCTTCCGCCATTACAAGCTGCGCCGCGGTGGTGGCGCGACGGACCATGCCCGCAATCAGTTCGTCACCACCAACGAGCAGAACCTGGCGTTTGGGTACGGGCGACATGCTTGCCCTGGGCGCTTCTTCGCGGCAAACGAAATCAAGATGATTGTCGCCAAGATGGTTTTGGATTACGACATCAAGATGCCGGAGGGGCGGACGGAGAGATATGCGCAGATTGAGATGGGGAGGAATAGCATGCCGGATCCGACAAAGGTTCTGCTGTTCAAGAAGGTGGCGTCGTAGGATCTCGCGTGTTGGACATGGAATGGGATGGTGAGCAAGCTAGGCGTATCAAAGGTTCATGGTATTCGACACAAGACATGACGATGATTTGACATACCATACTACGTGCTTACAATGTACCGGCTACGATTCACAGTCCAGCATTCCCGTCCCTCTTCTCCCTGCCCGCCAGCAGCTCCGCAATCACAAGTGTGAACAGCATTGCAGTCCCAGATCCACTACATCACCAGCAACCTTTTCTTTTTGCCCAACAACACACTTCTGTACCCCCTCCAAACAACAGTACCAACATACTCTCAAGACGTGATGATCCTCACATCAAGCACGACCCTCTCCTCACTATACCTCCATCCTCCCTCACACGAGAATAACCAGCAACGTCCCCATCCCCACCTCACTCCTCTGGGCCCGACAACCCGACAATACAGGGGGATGCCTGAAGGGAGCAGAAACAAGACCTGCCACAGCGGGTGTAATCTTGATGCAAAAGAAGCCCAGGTGTTCAGAGCAAGCAGCTTGTTATCTCGACTCCGTTCAGGCTAACCCCCTCCCTGTACGCCGCCGTGCCCGCTCAGATGGCCACAGCACAGCACAACCGACCAGCTACCATCCAAACGCAGCAATCGAGTGCAGCTGCAGCGCCTCCCCGCCAGCGTCGCCGGACGTCTTTCTTCGGTCTTTCTGAGCTGAGCGCGGAGAGCGCCGCGCGGGATGTCCAGAGTGCCGTGTGTGTCGGGGCTTGTTGGCTGAGGGAGAGCAGCAGGTCGATTGGGGTGCTAAGGATGGTGCGTGTCGTGATTGTGTGGCATAGGTGAGCGAGTGAGTGATGGAGTGAGTAGAGGAACGCCAAGACGGGTTTCGAGGAGCGGAACGGAAGGAGCGAGATTGGCTTGCCGGATGTGCATTGTGCCGATTCATGGAGGGAGGTCCAGAGGGCTTCAGGTTTGCGTGATGCTAGAAACATGTGACCAAATGTAGCTGTGGTGTGTGATACAAGCACGTAGGCAACGTCAAGGCGAACTGGACTGCACGAGAAATGTATGGTCTGACTGGCATTGCTTCCTAGTGTCCCAATACGGCTCGACTCGCACGAAACAGGTACGACTAGCAAGCTCAGTACGCTCATCTTATGTACATGCGCCTGAGCTACAGCTTCCCGTTACTACATTCAGAGCGCCAGATGAGACGTGGAAACCCCCACAAATATACGAATAACCCCGCAAGCGCCTTCTATTGCGACCAAATCCCAGGATATCTTCATAAGCTCGTGCAGGATGCGATTTCCCTAGCAAGATTGGGGACGGAAGCCAATCAGGGCCAATCCTCCGTCTCGTGTCCACCTCTTGCATATCATTATAAGAGCGGTGTAAGGCTTGATGGAGCGCCAGCTTCCTCCATCTGGCTGCTGAAAAGGAGAGAAGGGGTATGTCAACAAACAAGAGCTACTCCAAATCTAATCTTTGCTGCGTCCGTCGCAGGGAGAGAGGAGGGAAAAAAAAAAGAAAAAAAAAAGAAAAAAAAAAAAGGTATCAAATCAGGTAGGTGGAAGACCTGAAAGCAAAAACACAAAAGCAAGGAACCCAACGTAAATAGTCCACCGGCGTATACGAATTCAAACTCCGGATGTGATGCGGAAAGTGCAAGAATCCCAAGCTCGTCCGAGATATTTGCACAAGAGAGTTCGTGACCGTTACAAACTCATGGTCAGCCATTCCTGCGTCAGGGTCAGTACGTGATCCATCTCGTTGTATGTTGTCAACTCACCCATTCTGCAGGACCAGAAGATTGCAGGCCCTGACCCATGGCACCCATGGGAAGAGCACCCAGGTTCTGACTGGGGAATGGACTGGGAGCCGCGATGGGAGCCTCTTTTCTTCGAAGAGATGTTTTCCCACTCGTGTCATCGGCATCGGCCATGTCCAATTCTTGCGTACCACTCCTGCTCTGAGCGCGGGCTCGTCTCGGCGTCATACTTGGTCCACGAGGTTGGATGGCGCTCACTGGAGTGACGTTTTTCGGCGGACCGGGAGCTATAGGGACTACGCCAGCTGGTTTAGCGTTTGCGGCAGCTGGAGCGAGATTGACGCTAGTGAGCCCACCGCCAGCAGACCCTGTTGAGTTTGGGGACTCCGAGTCTGCTGCTTTCGGTGTTGTTACTGGCGTCATGGCAATGGAGTTCTTGCGGGACGACTTCTTCGAAGCTC
This sequence comes from Ascochyta rabiei, assembly GCF_004011695.2. Taxonomy (NCBI): domain Eukaryota; kingdom Fungi; phylum Ascomycota; class Dothideomycetes; order Pleosporales; family Didymellaceae; genus Ascochyta; species Ascochyta rabiei. The sequence goes on from NC_082414.1 coordinate 1,113,881, forward strand.
GCGATGACGACGGACCCACCGGAGCGTTACCGCTACCGCGATTGCGCTTCTTAATGACATCTGTCTTGAGGGACAGTGGCCGAACCACGCCGTGCAACTTCAAGAACAGCCCACATGCATTGCAGAGTGGGGCGCCCTCGGGGTTGCGGCGCCATAGAGGCGTCGTCTGCGTGAAGCAGTTTGTGCAGGTGGTAGGAGCACCACCCTCTCCTGGTTTTGTGCCGCCCGGGCTCGGAGGGCGAGAGGGCGCGGCAGAGCTGAAGCCCGATTCTGGCGGTGAATTCGGCGACGATTGTGTTCGGCCGTGTATAGCTTGGTGCAATAGTCCCGCAGCATTCGGAGTCGAGCAAGTGCGGGGTATCTTTTGACGACGCGGATCGTTCCCACGGTTTCGAATGTCGCTCACAGAGGCAGCTGATCCATGCGTTCGGCCCAGACTGCTGGGACTCCAGTGATCTTGTGGTGAGTGTATCTCGGTAGGGCCGATTGTAACGGTTTTGCGCGGAGGCCCTGCGGGGTATCGGGCCTGCATGGGGTTGAACTGGTTGGACAGGTTTGTCTCCCACTGGTAGTTCGTGTTGAAGTCAAAAGACCCATCGTCCATGGGCGAAAAGTCCTGCGAGGGCATGTTGCGATCCGCAAATGCGCCGCCTTCGTCGTCTTCGGCGTCGGAGTCGGCACCAAAGGTAAACATGTTCTCGTGGCGTGGCATCTGCATCTCGTGCTGTTGTCGAAAGGGCAGGCTGTTGTTGAGGACCTGGGAGGGGTCGACATGCGCAGAGTGGCCAAACGAGGTGGCCGAGAAGGGCAGGGACGAGCTCGCGCTTGTGACGGGGCTAAAGACCGAGTCTGACCCGGCTCCGTTGGGGTTGAAGACGAACTGAGGCTGGATGGAGGTGGACAAGGTCGAAGGACGGTGGGACCCATACGAGACGCTGGTGCTGTGCTGGGTGCGAATGTCCATGCCATGACGATCAAAGTAGACGTGGTTGTCGTCGTTCATGGGCTGAGGGGTCGAGACGGCGGAAGGAAAGGCAGAGCTGGGGGGCGAGTAGTAGTCTGTCGAGTTGAGGGAAGAGGCCATGGAGTTTTGGTTGAAGATGTTTGGGAAGGAAGCGGCGTGGTTCATCATAGGCGAGCCAACGGGAGAGAAGCCGAAGCTCTGCTGAAAGGGGCCTGCTGAGCTTACGGCGGGGTCCTCGTGCATCTGGAAGGTGTCGATGGAGAAGGGCACCTGGGCCTGGGAGGCGGGGAAGGCGGGAGGCTGCATGGTTTGGTCGAGGGAGTAGTGGTTCAAGTCGGCCTCTGCCTGGGGGTCGGTGGGTATCATGATGCTGTTGGCAGGAGGGAGCTGGGGTGAGGCTTCTGCTCGTCGCTTGGGGGGCTGATAAGGAAGTTAGCCAGAAGAGCGAGGGGCAGGTCGGGGACAAGACGGGGGCAGGACGGGGACAAGACGGGGGCAGGACGGGGACAAGACGGGGGCAGGACGGGGGGACAAGAGGGCGACAGAGATAAGCGACTTACTCGGCGTTCGTCGATGCTGGTCTTGCGAACGTGGCGGGCGACGTAGCCAAACTCATTCTCTCTGTTGATCTGGGGGGGAACTGGTGGAGCAGAGGCGTGGGCGAGGGAGAGGTTGTGGTCGTGGAGCTGATTAGCCTTCCTTATCGGCACCCCGGAGCCTGCATGCAACGGGCCCTCGGCCCCATTCGACGGTTCTGGCGACAAACCTGCAGGGCTGCCGACGGACGAGGGAAATATAAAATCGTCCAGGTTCATCGTGTCTTGAGGCGGCTGTGACGGCTGTGGCTGTGGCTGTGGCTGTGGCTGGGGCTGGGGCTGCGAGTGTGAGTGTGAGTGCGAGTGCGAGTGCGAGTGCGCTTGTGCCTGCGCGTGCGCCTGCTGGTCGGCAGATCGTCTCAGCTGCTGTGCAATGCCACTGGGGGCAGTCCGGGGCAACGGCCTCGAGGTGGGTGGTGGCGGGGAGGTGAATTCATGGCTCTGGGGACTCGAACTGGGACTGTGGAGGCGGGGCGCAGGGTTAGCAGCTGTGTCGGGCAAGACGGACACGGACAGGGGCAGTGGCAGTGGCAGTGGCAGTGGCAGGGGGAAGTGGGTTAGGAGCATGGCGTCTTTCGTACCCTTTGTTGCGCTCGAGCTCTGCGCGGCGCATGTTCAGAGCCATCATGCGCCATGTCAGGTTGGACATGCGCTCTGCGTTGGGCAGCTGTGTCTTGGCGCGTGAGTAGAGCTTCCATATCTGCGTGCCCAGGGGATCGTTCTTCTGCAGCTCCGTGGGCGACTCCGGGCTCACGGCGCTGGCGTCGTTGCCAAAGGCCGGGAAGATGGGCTCCTCGAGGACGCGGCCGGGGGAGGGCGCGGGGCTGCTCTCGCGCAGCTGGTCGAAATCCATGGCGACGGTGGTCGTGGGGAGGGAAGCGCAGAGACACGACAAGAGCACGGCGTGTCTGCGAGCGGCGATGATGTAGTCGCTGGGTCGGCGCGTGCTCTGCTAGGACGGGCGCACCCCACGTAGGCGGTAGGCGGTAGGCGGTAGGCGGTATGCGGTATGCGGTCGGCGGTAGGCGTGTGGCCTGGTGTGGCCTGGGCGTGGGCCACTGGGTTGCGGCTTGCAACCACAGCCGTGCTGCTGCGAGCACAGTCGAGCGTTGAGCGTCACGGGTCAAGCGTAGCAGAAGCGCGCGGGGGCGGGGGCGTGTGTGCAGCGGCGAGCAGCGGCGAGCAGAGGCGTGCAGAGGCGTGCGCAATGCGGGCGTGCGACAGCGTAGGTTGGCTTGGACACGCTCGTCGTTTTGTTCTGGCTCTGCCTCCACGGGGAAGCCCTCGAACAGCAGCACTCGGGCCCGCAGGCGAACGGCGCGAGACCCAATTCACACCCAGCCTGCCGCTGCAGCATGCGACAGACAGCCGGTGGCGCGCCTGGCGGGTCGCTGGCTGTAAAGGCGGGCCTGCCTGGTGAGAAGGGTAGTGGAGACTACGAAACCCCCCACTTGGTCCTCTGCACCCTCTGCATCCTCTGCACCCTACCCTCTGCACCCTACCCTCTGCACCCTCTGCACCCTCTGCACCCTCTGCACCCTCTGCACCCTCTGCACCCTACCCTCTGCACCCTCTGCACCCTACCCTCTGCACCCTCTGCACCCTCTGCACCCTACCCTCTGCACCCTCTGCACCCTCTGCACCCTCTGCACCCTCTGCACCCTCTGCACCCTCTGCACCCTCTGCACCCTCTCAGAGTGGGCTGCTGCAGGCAGGAGGAATGCTTGGACGCCTGTCTGTCCCTCCATGTTCACGTACAGTGCGCTTGGAGAGCATCCCTGTCAGGAGGCGCACACGAGTCCCGTACCGTGCAGGATGGAAATTTGGAAACCTAGAGCCCTATGTAGACAGCCTCTCTAGCGAGGCGTTCACTCCCATCCAACTAGGAAACTTACTCGGCCGCGTCCAGCTCAACGTCAGGCAACCTTGCACGCCAGAGCTGTATCGTCACGCCAGAGCTGTATCCTCGCGCCAGAGCCGTACCTCTCCCAAACCTTGCCTCCAAGACCTTGCCTCCAAGACCTTGCCTCCAAGACCTTGCCTCCAAGACCTTGCCTCCAAACCTTGCCTCCAAAACCTTGCCTCCAAAAGCTTGCCTCCAAAACACACTGCAGTGACTGCACAGTGCACACGCTCCAAAGCACACTGCCCAGCAAAGGGCCCCTGCCGTCTGTCTGCGCCGCTCCTTCCTCCAATGCAGATCCTCGGACGTCACTCTCTGCAACCAGCGCCAATGTCCTCCCACTGGCTCCTCTACGTCCTCTAGTCCTGCATGGCGACCGATCCACCGCCAACCCCCGGCTCGAGCTCACGGCAAGACTGCATTTGCCGACACCCCACATACCTCCTCTGATTGGCTGCTGTCCACTACAAGCCTTCCTTGTCGCTCTCGCTAACGCCGTAGTGCGAGGCTAACTCCGTCTGCTAGCTCTCCGTCATCCCAACTCTGCTGTCTGCCACTGGTTGCGCGCCCACAATGGGCCGACAACGGCCACTCTCTGAGTCGAGTTCGAACGTCGAGACGGACCGCCGACTGCTTTCCCAGCACCACCTTACCCTCCCCGTACCGCTGCTCACAGCTCGAATCATGTCTCGAAACGGCCCAAGAGCCAGCCTCTCCACGCCCGTTTCCACTTCATCCACTGCGAGGTACCGGTACCCGAATCGGAAGCAGCCCTCTCAGCCTCTCGCCTACATCGCGGAACCCTCGTTGCGTCACCGCACTCCCCTTCCTTCCTTCCTTCCTTCCTACTTTACCCGACATGTCACCCACCTCAGGGTCCTCGATGAGGCTCCACTGCTCGACAGCTCCACCATCGGCTGTGCCCATGGCGTGCGGCACGTTTCAAGCAGCGCCCAGAGCCTCTAGTCTATCCCAACCGCGCTTCTGGACGTCCGACGACGTTCCTGGCTGCCTGACAGTTGGGAAGCGTTTTCATGGCGAGTCACTTGTCCTGCATCTTCGGGACACGCTTGCTCTAGAAAAGGGCCGTTTGGTGTCTGCACACGCGGCGATCACGCCCTGGATCTTCTAGAAGACGATTCTGCATCCTCACTCCATTTGGCTACCGGAGCTCGAAATGTCCTCGAACCCATGGACCCACTCTTCTCCGTCCTCCGCATGGTACTGGTAGCGTAGATGACGCGGAATGTGGAGGGTACCCTCCACTCAGGGTCGCAGAAGCCAACCGAATCGAGCACTGGATGCAACAGTAACTCCACTCGTCGCTGGGAGGCTCCATGTGGCCTCATCGTCTTCAACGTACTAGGTAGTAGTCTTCGAGCACGCCTCGGGACACTGTACCGCAGCACTGGATGGTGGGGCACACACGATGCCATGTGCTCCATCGCTATCTCTGAACCTACCCAACACAAACACTTGCTGATTGCATTACGGCACCAGCGACACCACTGCGTCTCACATCAAAGTCTCAGGTTGCAGGTAGGTCGCCTGGGACCATGCGCGCGCCACCATCCACGCCCTCATGGGAGACTTTCCTAATCATGCCGAGACAGCCGAAGTACAGCCCTGAGTGGTGGACAATGGCTGCTGCAAACCCAGTGGCTACCATGGCGATCTACCGTCCTATACGTGCTCCAGGTACTGACCAGGTTGACGGACTAGGTACTGATGAACCAGGTACTGATGAACCTATTGATGAACCAGGTACTGATGAACCTGCTGATGGACCAGGTACTGATGGACCAGGTACTGATGAACCTACTGATGGACCAGGTACAGCTTCATCACAGCACCGCACGATCTAGGTGCCCTGTCATTCAGAGTACGACTCATTCACGGCCCGTTCAACATTCGTGTTCGGCGTCGCGCCTCCGCTAGACTACGTCTGCTCTGCGCCATTCACATGTGACAATCACCCGTACTCAACAAAGTGCAAACCCTCTCTACAGTGTTCATTTCCACGTGGATACTATGCCGCTTCGACTTACCACCTACTTAGGTCTTGCACATATGCACAAGCAGGGCTCAGTGGAGAGGGAGAGCTGCGCGACCCCCACAACGCTTGCTGTCTTGGGAACGGTGGATCTAGGTGCTTCCCTGGTATGGCAGGCCTGTCAAGCCACTTGCCTCTGACTTGCTCCCTGTTAACCTACTTGCATCTGACATGCTGGTGCAGGCCTGTTAACCTACTTGCATCTGACATGCTGGTGCAGGCCTGTTAAGCCACCTGCATCTGACTTGCATGGCGGAGCAGGGGTGCGGAGCCCAGATCAACCGACACAGTCCGCTAATTTCAGGCCTAGCCGGTCTACTAAGAAGGAACAACACCGAGTTCTATTGCTTGCAAATTTCGCCCTTTCTCGCGTTCAACACATCGGTCTTCTGCATTGCAATCTCCGTGCTCACAGCCAGGTTTCCCCCGGAACACCGGAAATGCAAGCCGAAAGAAAGAAATTCCGGAGAAGTGTATCCAAACGTCCGGATTGGGCGTCTTGAGTCCTGCAGAGTGCTTAGCGCCGACACCGCTGTTAATACTCCGGTGCAGGCTCCTGTCAGCCAGTCACACGAGCCACAGAAAGCAAGCATGCATCCGATCCCTGGAGTGTACGCGGGATGTACGCGGGATGGGGTGGGGGTCAGATACACAGGTACGTGATACGATTTGGAGTCGTCTGCGGATGGTGGTCAGAATCACGCTCGATTGCGCACGCGACGCTGCGATCAACATCTGGGCGAGTGGACGAGTACGAACGTGGACGGGCTAGCCGCGGGCAGCGGGACGAACAAGGCTCGTGTGCCTTCCTGGGCTGACGTGGAGGATCGTGTGCGTGGTTTCCCATTTAGATTCTGGACAACGTTGTTGGGCAGCCTCGGTCAGCTTCTTCGATGGCGACCAACGCTTTGGGTGGTTGATCCGGGCGGTGGTGCGGCGCTATCACGAGCACGAGTCGGCCTATGCCGTGTTGAGATGCGAGGCTCCCGTGTTGTGTGCGCATAGCCTCAGCGCCTGAACGCAATCTCGGCGACAGACCGAGCAAACGGAGCAGGTGGCTTCGACTCGCCGGCGTAGGCAGCGTCTGGTCGATTCAAAAGGCCGAGCATGGATACCGCCTGAACCCTTCGAGTGGTTCAGACGGTTCTTCATAGCTCCCCTCAGATTTCAGAGGTCGAGGTGGAAGACGAGGTCCAAGTGGCAAGGCCCTGGCTTGGCGTTCGTGGTGGCTTCAACAATCGACAGCGGAGCGGAAAGGACAAGCGGAGACTGAATCGATCGTATGCGGTACTCTACCTCAGAGGGCGGATTTCGTGGAGCACGCTTCCACTTTATAGGCCTCTTGCCTGGCGGAGAACGGTGAGACCATATTGGCTATCATGGCGCAATGATAGCGACATTGCTTAGCGGACCTCACAGTGCTCATGTCCCCCTTACGGAATGAAGACGGGCACACCAATGACAGGAGCCTGCGTGACTATCTGCGAGCGTTTGGGCCATTCTCTCGTCGTGTCCTTCCTATCGTGGAGTAAAGTGAAACCTATCTTATCTTGGTAGGTGCGCGCACGCGAGCGCGACGCGCTGCAGCTGGATAACATGGAGATGCCTCGCCAATGAGACGCCTCTGGGGAAGGACGCCTGCCTGATAAGATGGCTGCCGACAAGGCTCCTGGCCCTTGGTTTTGCTTTGCCTTGCTACTTCGCACGCATTCGGCTCTGCCGGACTGCACAGCATCCATAGTCAACACGGCTCGTATTCAACATTACTTAGATGGCCGCCGGCGAGCACAGAGATGGTTTGTTTGGTTCGAGGATGCCAGGGCAGAGACGTGCTGGTCATTGCTTCACACCCTCACAGGTGCTCAACGGAGCCAGGCACGTGCAGGTACAGCTAGTGAAGACGGTTCTTGGGTGCCTCCCTTCTTCGACAGTCGACCGTTGCGACCTTGGAGATGCAGCCCCCACCTCGGCAACAACAGCTGGGTTTGTGCCAGCCGTCGGCTCTCCTGTCTTCTCCCTGGCCCACCCAGCTCCAGTGTCTGGTCCAACACTTGCACAGTCCACCGTCATCCAGGCTGGCCGTCACACCCGCCATCTGCCTCCCGCATGTATGAGGGCGTAGTGACGCAGATACGGTATCTCGGGTATCGTGGGAATCGTGGGAATCGTGGGTAGGGTCCGAGGGACGGCCATCTCCCTCTCGAATCTTAGATGTTGCAGCAGGTTCCTCGTCTCCCTTCACTTGTCCTGCTCACGAGCGCCGTCCTTGCCTTCGACGTCCTTGCCTTCGCCGTCCTTGCCTTCGCTGTCCTTGCCTTCGCCATCCTTGCCTTCGCCGCCCTTGACAGTCTCTTCGCCCAGTACTTTGCTTGCTGCCATGAACCTGCACGTCCACCATTAGCCCAGCCGTTCCATTAGCGGATTGCACAACACGCAAGTGCACCACTCACATCGCGCCCGAGTATCCTCCCAGCGCGCGCATGTCTTGCGCCTGGCCTGCTGTCATGCGCATCAGACTCTCGAGGTCCGCCATGTTCGCCGTCAATTGCGCAAGCTGGGCCTGGAGGTGCGAGAGCTGGCGGGGCTTCTGCGAAGGTACGCTGCTGATGCGTGAGGTGCTGGGTCTGGAGCCGTGCGACATTGTGGATTGGCTCGTAGTTCGTCCCGGTCGATAGAGGCTATTGCAGCGTTGCGGCACTCCCCTGCGTGCTGTTCTGAAGGTGCGTGCAGTTGTTTGTTGTCGAAAGCAGGACTGCGGCGAGCGCGACGAGATTCCCGCGGCGAACAAGCCTTGGCGAACGGAGACTTTTCTTCTCTCTCACACCACTTCACCTAATTCGTCCACAACAGCCCATCGAACCTTTCCTACCTCTCCCACATCCCTGCACGAGAGTACGCACAACATGGCTACCCCTCAGGCCCAAGCCGTTCGAAGGTGGATCCTGACCGGCGCGGTCGCTGCCATCACCGTCACCGGAACGATTTATGGCGCTGGCTTGAAGAGCGATCGAGAGGTCATAGCGGTACGTCACAACCCAGTTCACGCGTCGTTTCCTTCGGCACCAGGCACCATGTCCTACATTAACCTTGCAGCACCTCTGCCCTTCAGGCCTGTGACTAATAGCTTCAAGGAACGAAAACGCTACCAACAAGCCTCACCCGAGGAAATCATCTCGCAGCTCCAAATCGCACGCGACAACCTCGTGATGAAGAAGAAGGAGATGGAGAGGAAGATTGCTGGCTTTCACGAGAAGCAGAGGCAGGCCAAGGAGTTGGAGCAGCAGCAGCAACAGGAGCGAGAGCAGCGAGAGGAGCAGGAGCGGGAGGAGCAACAGAAGCGGCTGAAGCAGCTACAACGGCCGAGATGAAGAGGACACTTTGCGACATGACTGTACCCTGTTGGCCGCCGACAAGACACATACAACCCAGATGATGGCCGCGGCCTCTGGCAAACACAACAGAAATCCGGTCCGAGTCTGAACGCATCAGAACTGCGGCTCTGGTGGGTTGGCTTGCTGGAAACAACGGGATACCTTGTCTGAGGTTTGGTTTACTTGGTTTGCTTGAGGTCACTGATCGTTGCACAACCCTGTGTTCACCTCGAAGCCCTCCACGAGTACCAAAGCATCGCTGGCCCAATGTGTTCTACACAAACCATACCTGAAGCTGGACGAACAACAAAGCCAATCTCTGATTCACATCTGGTTTTCCGAATACGGAGGCTCGATGGCCGACTTCCGAGTGGGCGTGTTTGCAACATTGACAGCTGGGCAGTCGAGTTGCCCCTTTCCAGGTACAACAACATCAACGCCGAGATTCGACCATCTCAGCACGAATCGCGTCTCAAGGACTCGCAACTGAACCTCATTCGTGCGCTGCGACACACGGCCCCTTATAGTCCCGAGCGCGAATTACCGGAAACGAACGCGTAGCGTCTTATCTGCCTTATCTCTACTCCGCGCAGAGGCATCATCATCGATGAATAGACTTCCAGTTGCCCCTTCACCACCAAACTTGGCCCGCCGTAAACCGCTCGAACCGCGGCTAAAAACGCATCGTTTTGCAGTGCAGCTCAGTTCACTGAAAACCATCATAGTACGGGGTGCGTCGAACTGTATGGTGCTAGCATATTGTTAGGACCCCAACGCAGGCTTGTATTGGCTGCATGTGTACACATCCAATCTTCACTTGATAGCTCAAGTCACAGGACGGTCGCGGCTGTGACCTTCCCAGTCTCAAACAGAACTGCAGGTGACACGCTGAGGCATCTTTTCCATATCCACCTTGGGTTGATCTTCCATGAGGAAACATGTATGCGCATGTAGAAACCCATATGCGTACAAAACATACCTTTTAAAATCACAAAGGAAACGCCCACACGGTCTGATCTTGCTCGTACTCTCTCAAATTTTTTTTTTTTTCCTTTTTTTTTTTCACCCATCACCCTCCTTGCTCCAGAGCTTCCATTCCCATCACCCCCCCCCCCCCCCTCTCTCTCTCTGTTCGACAAGAGAAGCAACACAATCCCTCTCCAAGCAACATCTCAAACTCCAGCCCACTCGACCCCAGGGGCGCTTCGATACGTGGCGTGGATCCCATGGGTGCAGCATCGACGACGCAGCATCGTCAGAGCAGGTGTGGCGTTGTGGGGAGAGGAATAGCACTTTGGATCTGGAGGGAGTGGTGCATGTCGCGCATCTGATGTTGTGGTTGGTGTAGAGGCTGTTCGGGGGGTTCTTGGCTTGGAGGTTAATCCCATGTCTGCTTTGCTTTGCTTTGCTTTGATTTGCTTTGCTTTGCTTTGATTTGCTTTGCTTTGCTTTGCTTTGCTTTGCTTTGCTTTGCTTTGCTTTGCTTTGCTTTGCTTTGATTTGCTTTGCTTTGCTTTGATTTGCTTTGCTTTGCTTTGCTTTGCTTTGCTTTGCTTTGATTTGCTTTGCTTTGCTTTGCTTTGCTTTGATTTGATAGCAGAAGCTGGGTTGAAAGCCATCTTCTACCCACCCCGCTCGTGCGCAAGACACGTACATCAGCCAGCCAGCCAGCCAGCCAGCGCTCCTACAACGCAAAGCACAAGACTCATCTCATCCAGAGTCGGTCCTGGGAAGTCCTGCACAATTGCGACTCCAATCCCCTACCGTTCTCACGCTAGCACATTCGTTTTGGACCTCTGGACCTACGGGCTCGCACGGCTGCTTGGAACCTCCGAGCACAGCGGTGGTTTACGCAGTACGGGTTACGATGGTCAGCGCAAGGCATCGAGGTAGCGCTTTCGTTTCTCGAGGAATGCCTACCCGTCGCGGACCGCAACTTGGGGGAACTCGGTGGGGGCGATTGAATCGGTCGCTTCGGCTTCTCCCTTCCCATTGGTACATCCTGGCCTCCTTCGGGGGGTTCGCTCGTTTGCTTCGGCGCTCGGGTTCACGATGGTTGGTTACCTGGTTGATTCTGCCGGTAGTCATATGCTTGTCTCAAAGGTTAAGTCATGCATGTCTGGCTGGCTGGCTACTTTGACTATGCCATCTCGGTTTCGGGAGGAGGTGGCTCCAGTCGGCTTTCCCACACTTGCGGTCCAGGCGCGAGTGCGAGTGGATAAAAAGGCGCCATGGGAGATACTCTGCCCACAACGCGGCATCCGGGTTGGGCTGGCCACGCGAAGATTGGTCAGTGCTGGGTGCGTGTCATTCGTCTTGTGCTACGAGAGGCTATTTTGTTCTCCAACCCCGGGCGCTGTGTATACTCCTACGATAGACATATCTTCGGTCGAGAAGAAGGCCTCACGGCTTCTCCGCATTGGCTGGGAGAGCGATTCGCCTGTCGTTCGGGAACGAGAGCCGAGGCTTCTTGTGCGCTGTCGTTATTTCTGACTTGGTCCGGTTAATGAAGATTTGCACTTGGCTGGACGTTTCGCGGGGCGGTGATCTGACGTGTCCGTTTTGACGCCGGGGAATATAGTTGTTACTTAGCCCTTGTATACTCGTTAGAGGTAATACATGAAAAGGGCCCCTTGTGATTTTTCCAGAATACATGTTACCTGCAGAAGTGCATGATGCTCGAGATGAGGTTTCTTCTTTTGAGTACCTAGCTGTTCATGTCAGCCGAAGCTAGAATCAATTCCCCCATTCTATATCAGGACTGTATGTTGAATGATGGGGTAGAGAGCATCACCCTCATCCGAGCTCCAGTACGCAGCCCGTAGAGAGGAAACGTCCTGGATGCAGAAGTAGACGTTACGTGGTAACGGGATGGCGCTGCTTGCGGCATAGTTCCAAGTCGACATTTTCAAGACTCGACCCTCTCTAAGTCAGTGTACTCGTACATAGCATTGCCATGGAATATATTTACAACTGCTCAACACAAAGAACAGAGCTTTTTGCTGTATCTCCATACAATCCATGGCACGAGAGAAAGGCGGCACTCCTGCCATTCAAACGTAGTCGTTGACCGTCAATTAGTCCCCGTATATTCTACAGGTCGAGCAAACCTCTCCCGTGGACCACGTCTGGTAATTCCAATAGCCGTGTCGGACTAACAATGTAGGTTCCGCTTTCCCTAGGCGCCACAACCAAGACAGTGAATCGAGTATCAGTCTTTGAAGCCAGTAAAGGCGCTACAGGACCGACGGTCAACTGTGCAATCCGAACCCGGAAGAGGTGGAGTTTCGTTCAAGTGTGTGCTCTTGAATGGCACTTCGCGGGTAAAGATCCCACATACTATCAAGGCATGGCTTTCTAGGGCATTCTAACATTGCAGTGTTATAACCCACGTCGCAAGACCATGGCTGAGCTTTGCCACGGTAGGGTGACGTACTGTCTGTTTAGTCCCCCGAAATCCAAAGACCGCTGTATCTGTTCCTTCGGAGCAGTCAGGCTATCGTCACAGCTCTGCAACCAGCTTCAGTGTTCGCACGACGCGTAGAGGCATCGTGAGACGTGCTGCTGAAGCTGCACTGCGAGCTGGTGAAATTAAAGGAAAAGCTTGTTTACGAAGCGTGTGGTGTCGAGATGGGCGTAGGCAGACTAGACACCCCGCGGGAGTTAGACATTCAAGAGAGTCAGGCTCCCAAAAACCGAGTTGAGTTCAGGCGCAGGTATTCGTCTGACTTACGGCAATGAGCTCGGTTCCTGCTTCCTGTATTGTACCTGCTTCTACACGAGCGTGCTAGAAACAACAGCAAAGATGTAGTCAGAAATGTGTTAGGATGCCCAAGCGACAGTCTTATACAAAGCGCACGAGTAGTAGTTGTAAACATTGAGGGACATTGAGTGGACAGATTCCGCCTCGATTGACTAGGTGCGAGTATTTCGCCCCCCAGGGTACAGCGACGCACGACTGTTCGCTCGACTTGAACATTGTGGAGCACTGCCCAACACCATCCAGTGACTGTTCCGAAACAACAAAGACAAAGATTGCCAAGTGCATAGGCCCCCGTGACTGCAACAAATACAGAAAGAATGCAGCAGCGCACATTAGCTACCTTCGCATGTACAGGCAGGACAACGGTTCTTTCAAACACAGTACACTATGTGAAAGCCGCTCCGGAGGTGATTTGAAGTTCTCTCATACTGGTCCGGAGAGTTTTAGAGCGTCATCTGTACAGCCGTTTATGTGGCCGGAATTGCTTGCATGTGTGGTGGTGTGGCTACGGCATGCCACATCGCACCGCTTACTGCACGGCTTTAGCGAAAATCGGCGTGGTGATGCAGATCGGAACATGTCTTTCTACAAGAGTAGCAGCTAAAAACAATTGGTGGATTTGTAGTGTGATAGGCTCTATTTGCCTGGAGTATAGCTGCACTGTAATTGGGGATTGACGTCTGTAGATCTGTGGAAAAGAAACGGAGGGGTCGAACGCTAAAGGCTAGCCATGCAGTCTATCTACAAGATCTGCCAAGACGACGCTGACCTGCTATTTACGAGTGGAATCTGAACGAGTGGTGACGTATTCGAGAAAAGAGACATGACGCTGAGGTCGGCCTCATCAGTCTACCTACTGTATGGCCAGATCTGGAAAGCGACATCTCGAACGACTGAAGCCATACGGGAGCGCCCAGCATGACAACTGCTTCTTCGCAACAATCTCGGCCCTGCAGATGTCTCAGCCAGCGCAACACAACTCGTTTGCCAGATCCGAGATAATCCTGGACGAACCCCGCACACCCACACGTTGCCGCGGGAAGCGTTGACCACGAAAGCTGACCTCGTACGTCGGAAGTCTGAACCAATCAATAAATGGGTTGAAAAGGTCCGTTCGGTGGTTGGCGGGCGACAGTTGTGCGACCACGAGGCAAGGGCGGGGAACGTCGGGAATGCGACTGGAACCATGCAGATGCGGCCTCCCGTTAGTCGCAGTCCGGCTGACGATTCACCTTTCGGCTTCCGCATGCCGATCGGTCAAGGGGTATGTACCGCGATACATCAGATCTGGGGATCAATGTACCTCTTTAGACGTGTGTTGATCAGAGTGCAAGCCAGCCTTGGTCACGGACTCTGTGGCTCCATCTCACCACATCGTCCATGCGATAACCCGTCAGCCAACGGTGCCTTGACGATACACCTGTCTCCATGCGAGGCTCGATTGGCCGCAGTAGCAGCATGCAGGCAGGTTCGGAAATGTGATGGGCGGACTCGCATAGATGCACACGGAACGGCAACTACCCACATTACAAGCGAATATGGCGCCTCCCCGGGACACGACATGCTGCTAGAGTGGTAAGCACAAGCATTGAGACGTCGTATCACCGCATTGTCTTGATATAGGGATGTATGTTCGAAGCGACGGTGCATTTCTGGCAGAGTGCTGGGTATCCGTAAATGGTCGTTGATTGGTGTGCACATGTGCTGGCCGTCATCCGTATTGGGTTGAAACAAAATTGCGGTGCTGTACCATTCTGGTGCCTAACCTACTTGTATAGATTCATCAGGAAAGGCTGCAGGTGCGATATGGCGCTGCCACAATTTACAACCTTGCAGATGAAGGAATGTCCAGGTTGTTGGACGGCTACAACGGGACAGCCACTGCCATGGATTGCGCCAAGGCGAGGCTGAGCTGTCAGACATGTGATCTGGCATGCGTCTTGTATCATGGATCATTTGTTTTGCGCGAGACGCTTGCTCACTGTGATGGAATGCGTCCAGTTGGTGTCGGCCGAGCCCGGCGTTGCGGCGATCCACCACCAGAAGATACTCTTGCGGTGCAGGAAACGTCAGGTACGAGGGTGAGCGCTCTTGAGTTTTTGGAGGTCTTCAGTGCAAGCTTGTGGGGTTTCTAGAAGGCTGTAAAACTTTGTGAGCCGCAGGGCTCTTTAGACATTATAGGCAGGTGCCGTTGTGTATGGCATTTCTGCAGCATAAAAGTAGACACTTCAGGATGCAGTGGTCGCGCATGGGGCAAAGCAGGGGTCATCCTGTTGTGTGAGTGTCGGCGTGCTGCGTGTCGAACACTGTAGGACAGATGGTGTTCTTCACAGGAGCTTTGAGGTTCAAAACCGTTGCATTGACGTGGCTACCGTGGTGGGAAGGCGGTGATAGCGGTCTGGTGGTGTGTTTCGGTCTAATGCACGCTGCCGTTGACAGAGGGCTCTGCTCGGCACCAGCCTTGGCTCGAGTACCGACAAAGCAGACCAGGAAGCCATGCTGAGATGTCAGAGCGTTATGGAGCCTCCTTAAACGTGGGTTGAGGCGTGTGGAGGACCTGTCACTTCACTTCCTCAGTCTTCCTCTAACGGATGGATCTCTCCGTTTCCGGCTACCTTGCGTTGCGGATGACGCGCAGACCCCTGGGTCCACTCGTCTAATGTGGCGGAAGCCCAGCCCACTCACGTGGCTGCGGTCCCGTAAGAGCAACGCCGCCAAGGGTTTTTGTGGCTTCCTAGCGGCGGCAGGAGCTCTTTACGGCAAAACGCCGCCTGGCGAAGCCATGGCCCAATGCAGCATCGACAGACGTGTCGCTCGTCACGCTCCCAGCACAGTAAGCCACCAGGCGGACAGTGGTGGCTGCTTAGTGCAGCTGTGGACGACCATGGTTCGACTGGCCGAATGCGCTCACCAGAAGCCAGGTACGATGATGCAAGCGTTGGACAACGCAGGCGCGGTTGCACGCTCATGCAGCAAATGACGAGCTGCTCTGGGCGGACGGGTGGTGACACGAGCTTTCAACGATGCGTCACGCCCGGGGTGCCACCAAGGGACGCTAAATAGACGAACCGAAGCCTTGCTGGTTGTGGTCATGTCGTGTGGAGAAGGATCATCCATCGTCCATCAGCTCCCGGCTCCTGGTGCGCGCGCCTGGCGCAACCTCCTTGTGCGGCCTGCCGTCCGCCCCTGCAAGGCATCAGCACTAGGGCACTGCAGCACCGTGAGACCGAGGCAGAGGTGCGCGCAGTGCAAGACGCACGGTCTGCTCAGTTTTCCCGCGACGAGTCGACGACGTTGATGGGTAGCTGCAGTGAGGTCGGAACACGACCTCGTAGGTATGCCGCGCGAAAGTCAGGTGGCTGGGAGCGCGTCCGCCAGAGCGCCTCCAGCCCTCGGGAGTGCAGGAGTGCAGGAGTGCAGGAGTGCAGGAGTGCAGGAGTGCTGGTGAACGGTGCGCAACGGAGGAATGTCTCTGATGGCAACGCCGTTGTCATGCCCCGACGTGAAGGATGCCTGCCACGACTCTGCACACGGCGACAACATCGAGGGTCGTACCGCCACACGATGCAGCGACGGCATCTCAGGCAAACTGCGCTGTCCGTTCAGGAACGCTGCTTCACCCAGGGTGCGTGGACACAGTGTGGGTGGGTGGGCGAGGAGCGTGCGCGCGCCGGAGGAGCCGACACGGACATGGGACAAACCGACCAACTCGTCCTGTTCGTTCCGGTGGCAGGCCCGCGCCAAAGATTAAGTTCCAAGCCCGGCTCAGGGCGTCTCGCAGCGCTGGTTTCATCGCGCGGGCGGGCCAGTCCAACGCCAGGATCCCGCAGACGCGGTGCTGAGAAGCTAAGGAGAGTGTGGCTGTTTTGGCGTTAGCCTGCAAGCATGGGTGCTAGTGCAATGTGGCACCGCTTGGCGTGGGTTAGGGTTACTGCTCCTTGCAAAGAGCGTTGTTCGAGCTCGCCCGCCCGCCTTCTTGCCTGCCTCCGCGCTTCCAGCTTCTTCACGCTCCCTCGGCCACAGTGAGTATACGCGGCGCACCCATCCATCTCCGCACCGGCCTTCTGCCATCACCACCGCACTCCTGCTTCGTCGTGCGTGTCTCTGCACTGCCAGCCACTGCTCTGCTGCTCTGCTGCTCTGTCTGATTGGCCTGCCCTCTGCTCCGCACACTCCTGTCGTTCTCCGCGACTGCCTCTGCCGTACGCGACTCGCTCGCCCGCGCGGCTCTTGGGAAGGAGCAACCACGGTACGCATCACCACATCACCACATCACCACATCACCATATGACCGCATCACTGCATTATTGCTGCACCACGGCACCACTGCTCCGCTGCATCACTGCACCGCTGCATCACTGCATCACTGCATCACTACATCACTGCATCACTGCCACTGCATCCCCGCACGCTCCCTAGCATCGCGATTGACGTGTACTTAGCCTGATCACTTCTCGCCGGCGCATTGCTTGCCTTGCCTCGCCGCCACACAACGCCTGGACATTGCCGTCTCTGCTGGCACCCTCCCCCACGACAGCGTCCATGGCGAGCCACCAGCAGCCCTCGCCCACTGCGGGCATCCCGCCGCACCACGGCGCGCAGCACCCAGCGCACGCGCAGGTCAACGGCCACCCGCCTCATGTCTCCCAGCCCAAGACGCCGTCGCAGTATCTGGGCCAGCTGACCGAGGCTGTCTGGACGCAGATGGGTATGTGAGCGTGCCTTGTTCATCAGACCTCTACTCATCTCTCTCGCAGGCTCTCTCTCGGAACAGATGCAGGACTTCGACAGCGCCATGGAATGCTACCAGCTCGCCCTCAAATACAACCAGTGGTCTGTGCCAGCCATGCAGGGTATCGCGTGCATCTTGCGCACCAAGGATGCGTTTCCACAGGCCGTAGAGTATCTGCGCACTATCCTCAAGGTGGACCCTGCCAACGGCGACGTCTGGGGCAGCCTCGGCCACTGCTACCTCATGATGGACGACCTGCAGCAGGCCTATTCTGCCTATCAACAAGCGCTCTACCACCTGTCTGATCCAAAGGTACGCCTCCCATACGCCCCGCCAGAATCCAGCCGACTGACAGTTGTACAGGAGCCTAAGCTTTGGTATGGCATTGGCATTCTATACGACCGCTATGGCTCTCTTGAGCACGCCGAGGAAGCTTTCTCCCAGGTCATGCGCATGGAGCCCAACTTTGAGAAGGCAAACGAGATCTACTTCCGTCTTGGCATAATATACAAGCAGCAACAGAAATTCAACCAGAGTCTCGACGTAAGTACAACTGCCTTCGTCTCATGACCAATGCTAACAAGGCACAGTGTTTCAAGTACATCGTCACCAACCCGCCTCGCCCGTTGACTGAAGAGGACATCTGGTTCCAGATTGGCCACGTCTACGAGCAGCAGAAGGAATTTGAAGCTGCCAAGGGTGCCTACCGTCGGGTACTCGAGCGTGATCCCAACCACGCCAAAGTACTTCAGCAGCTGGGTTGGCTGCACCACCAGCAAAGCACCAACTATGCCAGCCAGGAACAGGCCATTGAGTATCTGGAGAAATCCGTGGCTTCCGATCAGACCGATGCACAGAGCTGGTACCTCCTTGGTCGCTGCTACATGTCTCAGCAGAAGTACCCCAAGGCATACGAGGCTTACCAGCAAGCCGTCTACCGCGACGGTCGTAACCCCACGTTCTGGTGCAGCATTGGTGTGTTGTACTACCAAATCAACCAGTATCGTGATGCGCTCGATGCCTACTCGCGTGCGATCAGACTAAACCCCAACATTTCCGAGGTTTGGTACGATCTCGGAACCCTATACGAGTCTTGCAACAACCAGACAGCTGACGCTCTCGACGCGTACCAGCGTGCAGCCGACCTCGACCCTTCAAACGTTCACATCAAGGCTCGTCTTCAGCTTCTCCAGAATGGTCAAGGATCCGCTGGCGCTCCCAATCAGGGCAACGCTCCTGTTCCTCAGGATGTCCACCCTCAAGCTTACCAACCTGCTTCTGTTCACGGGCCTGCTGCTCCTCAATGGGGCTCTCAGCCTGCGCAACCGCCTCAAGGACCCGCTCCGCCGGCTCTTGGCACTGCTGGCTGGGACCGTCCTCTGGCTCAGATTAGGGATCCAGGCCTACCACCCCAGTCTCTCAACCCATACGAGCAGCGCGAGGGCATTCGCCCACCAACGCAACATGCTGCCCAGCGTCCCGTGAGCCCGCGTCAGGAGCCTCCGAGGACCTACGGCGAGCCTCCGAGACCTCCCACTAACGGTCCTGGTCCATCTGGCCCGGCTGGCCCACCTCCTCCAGGCCCGGGGTCTCTCCGTCGCGGCATGTCTCCATCCCCCAAAACGCACCATGTGGCCCCGAGTCCGTACCACCCCCAGCCGCCACAGCTCACCCCCCAGCCAGTACAGGCTCAGCAGCCGGCGCCTCCACCGCACCAAGCACAGCAGCCCCAGCAGCCCCAGCAGCCCCAGCAGCCCCAGCAGCCCCAGCAGCCCCAGCAGCCCCAGCAGCCTCAGCAGCCTCAGCAGCCTCAGCAGCCTTCCCAACCAAACCGCATCTCTAACCCTAATTATGGCCCACACGCTGGCGCTGGCAGTGTCCCACCGCCACCTCCTCCACCCCCTGCTGGATTGGCTGGTCCTCCAGGCCAGTCAACACCTGGACCACTCCCACCTTATGGCCGTCCAAGTAGTCCGCCACCAGAGGTGCGACCTATCGTCGAGAACCGCGCAGGCTCTCCGCGCAACGGCTATCAGGGACCTTACCAGACTCAGCATCACGCTGACCCTTCTGCCAGTGGTGGTATTGCTGGCGGTGCACCTCCCCCAGCTGCTGCTCTCGCTGCGGCTGAAGCAGCTGCACGAGATCGTGAGGATCGCCCGCCTACCGCACCACCCAAACGTCACAGGGAGTGGGAGGAAAGCCCAAAGTTGCAGAGCAACGACGAAAAGCGCCAGAAGCTCGAAGAGCCCCACAGCCGCCGCCCTTCGCCTCCCCACCATGTGTCGTCACCACAAATCCCGCGTCAGAGCCCACAGGCTGTTCCTGATGCTCGACGCTTCAACGACGGCTACCACCCATCTGAAGCTGCTCACCACCCGCCTTCGCTAGCACCCATCGTGGGCCCACAAGCACCGCTGCCTCGCATGTCGGAGACACCAGCACCGACAAAGGAAATCCCCCGTCCCGAACACCATGAGCCAGCCGCTCGCCACGTAGACGTTGACGAGAACTACGATGACGAGGGTGATGAGCCAAAGGCAAATGGGACGAAGTCTGAGCGCGGTAGCCCCCGCACAGCGCCCACAAATGGCGTTCCCCATGCTGCCACTCCCGCTGAGCAGAAGTCTTAGGAAGGCCTGTTTGCTGGGGTTTCCAAGCCTGCTGGCTTCACTCCTGTCAATTTCTGCTGACTTCAAGTCTCAGGAAATCACTGTAAGAAATCGAGGCTCGAGCAAGGTTTTCGCAATCTAGAATCTCGTACATAGTTCCAGTCCTTCGTTTTCCTTTCGTTGTTTGAATGCTCATGAATGGGTTCGGAGGCCCTGTAGATGGTGTTTAAGTGGAGATACCCTCATATGGCTGCACGCTTGTATGATCACCAAAAGCGATATTGCAACTTGGGCCTGTATTTATTGCTTTCTTATATTAGTATTCAGGATGACTTCTACCAAAGCTACCATCATATGTTCTGTGCAGTGTTCGCAATCGTATTTGGCAGTGCTGTCAACAGTGCTGTCAGCAGCTCTGACAGCTGCCGGTGGGGCGGACTAGCCTCTCACAGATCCCGCCTTGCACATGCATCTCTCCAGTTGCGTCATCGGCATCGCGAAACCATGAAAACGCTCCTACGACGCGCTCTACCACAATACCCCTCCCACAGAACAACTGCTGCACTTCACACTACGTTGCCTTCAAGCGTTGTACGCTTAACGATCGCCAACAACGCGCTTCGACCGCTCTCCAACCGCGCCTCCACCGCAAACACCCTGCGCCCACACGCTCTCACACACACAGCCGCACGAGCCATGTCTTCAGACGCAGATTACGCCGCGTTCCTCGACAAAGCGAATCAGGATGTTGCGCCGGCAGAGCAGCAGGACGTGAGCAGCAAGAAGGGATACGGCACGAAGAATGTGAACACAGCGGTGCCCAAGGCCCTGGAAAGCGTCGAGGAGTACTATGTCAGCGATGCAGACGAGCCTTTTGAGCCTGTTGCTCTCGAGTTTAGCGGGGATGAGATTACTGCTGGTAAGTGCTTCGAGCTGACTGAGGGGTAAATGAGATGTAGAAGACGAAGATCGAGGCAGACGGTTGAGCGTGTCACTAACGTGACGCAGGTGACCTAGCGAAACTTATTGGTGGCGACAAGGAGGTCGAGGAGCACAAGGCGAAAGGATTCGAGACACAGTACAAGACAGTCATCGATGCTGTCAAGAAGGCTGGCAACGGTCAGGTCAAGGTCTTTCGAGTCGAGCTCGAGGGCACACGAGCAGAGTATTACGTCGTGTCAATCGACAAGGAGGGAGGCAAGGTTATAGGGCTGAAGGCGTTGAGCGTTGAGTCGTAGATACCCAGGTGGGATGAGGAGTGTAGCATGAGCCATTGCAAGAGCACAAAGTTACCCTGCGTTGTTCCATCCCACCGTTGTGCAATTAGCTGTTTGGACAGCAGCGAACTAAAGATTGCTTACATTAGAGATGTCGAGGACAACGCTCTTCTCCATGGCACAACAGTGGGCCTTTCCCGGATCATTCAAAGCACAAGAGCTGCACATACATAGTACTATGGTATCCGGCAAAAGTAGTGTAGATTGGTCAGAGCGGTGGCTGTGTTTAAAATGCTGACGCACAAACATCATACATGGCAGTGACGTGATTGGCTCTTATCTCGTAAATCACCAGATACCTAGACAGAGATGACTTACCCCTGTCCAGTCTGTGTCAGCACTGACCAATGTACACTACTTTTGCCGGATACCATAGTACAGGGACAGCGTCATTCTTCTCACACGCGTATTTGGCCCCAGGTACGCCCCACTCCCTCATTCCTCCTCAAACACGTCGATTCACATCTCCCTCGGCTTCATTGGTCGAACTGGAGTCGGACAGCGATGTTCTTAAGCAACCAATCGTGCACTGGCCGCGGCTGGCCACGCTTCCAGAATGCCGGCTGGAGGGAGTCTCGCTTCCCGCAGCGTTTCCCGAGCCATGCAGCGGCGGCTGCCACCGAAGTTTCGACGCCCCTTTCTTGCGCAGATCTTAGCATTCTTTGACCTTGTGCATGCGTGCGGTAACTATCGATGCATGGCGTTGGATTGCTAAGACATGAATTATTGCAGCCTCGGCCACAGGATTCAGCCCTCGCAATCTTACTTGGTGCTTGAAGGATCAGTAGAGTGCTTGGTAGCGGTGATCCCGCTCCCGCAGCGATACGGCTGTCGAAGGGTGAAGGCGAGATGAGGATCGTATCGGACTCGCAACGTCGTGACGAAGATGGTGGCAGTGCTGGACATGTTGAAGGGCACTCATGTCATGCTGCTCTACGCTGGGACATTATATGTGGTGCGACGCGTCACCCTCGATACTGATGTTGACGATCGCAGAGCTAGTCAGTCCACCGACGCAACGTCTTGTCCCCAGCCGTGCAGTGGGAACCGTTGCGGTTGTGGTCCGCTGCCTTGCGCGACAGGCTCACGGCTGTAGACGCGGTCAAGGACGAGCAAAATGCCGATGTTTCAGCAGAGACAAGGACCGCCGCCGCATGACGACTTGACGAGAAACAGGGAGACGATCTGGTCGTCGAAAGGGGCACGGGGGGCTGGTTCTGGGACAGCGCATGACAGCAATATGAACCAGGCCGGGAATACAGCATGGTCTGCAAGGCCCTCGGTTTTTTTGGTTTGGCAGGCTGCTGTGACAGTTGCAGCACAGGGAAGGCCCATCGCACGCCGAAACATGGAAACACGGCAACATGGCAACATGGCAACACGGAAACACGGAAACATGTTGTTGAATGGGCTGCGGTGGTTGAGCTTCTAGGCCGAGTACATTCAGCCTAGGCTTGGGTAGTGGGTGCGCAAGCGGCAGCGAAAAGAGTCGCCACCATGCAAGCGCCTTGTCCAGCTTGCTTGGAGGCTTCCCGAGGGTGATTGGCTGCTCCTTGGTCAGCTCCTTGTTCGCGCTTCGAGATCTTCGTCCTGGAGGCCGTGCTCGCCACCTGGTGAATCCTGGTCCCTCCTCTGCTTGCCAGGTGCCAGCCTCATCGTCTCTTCATCCATCCACCGTAGTCCGTCGGCGCGTGCGCATTCGCGTTCTTGCAGCTCTCGCCTGTGCACCGCTCCAAGTTACCCCCTGCACATCACTCGACCACGGCGTTGTTCCCGTCTGCACCGCGGCTTTCCCCACGCACGCCGCGTGTAGGCAGTAGGTACTAGGTAGTGACATAAGTGCTGCTGCCAAGTCGTCGTTCCTGGCCTACCTGCCGACCCTAGACGCCCCCGTTTAGACCAGGAGCAAGACACATCCCATCCCCTGTGCGCCTGCACCTCCATTCTCGCTCCTCGCGGCGTCCTTTCTTCTGCTCTTCACCAGCAGCGACACCAAGCTGCCTGTTGCCTCTCTGTTGCTTTCGGACACTGCTCCACGAGGCTTCCATCGCGCACATCGGCGTTGCTGTTGCCCCGACACCCACCTGCAGCGCCCTACGCACGTCGTTCCCTTCTCAGGCATTCCAGTTGCATGCCGCGCACATCGCCGACAACAACACCTGTTCTCCACTGGAGCTCGCCCTTTCTTGGACCCCTATAGCACGACACTCTCGCTAGCATCCTCCCCGCACACGCCCATTCACCATGTCGGCGCCGCTGTCCCCTCGAGGGGAGAACCCGCCGCATCTTCGCCTCAACTCTGGATCGCACGACATAATCACAGACGACAACTCGCCGCCGCAAGCACGACCGAGCACAGCACGATCAACTTCGGCGCGATCACTAACTACCTCCATCCGCCCTGGCACCGCTCCGAGCCCCGGACCCAACATCTACTCCAATGTCGGCCTGGCAGAATCCGGAGACCTGCTGCTCCCACCGCGCAAGTCCAAGATGAAGGCATTCCGAGACGAATCACCGTTGCGCTCCCCCTCTGCTATATCCTCACGGCGAACAAGTTGGGAGTCGGACATGTCATCGAGAGGTCCGTTTGCCTCGCCTTTCGACGACTCCAGGGCGCCCTCGCGTGCAGGCAGCGAAGAGGACTTGAACACACAGACGGTGTCGGAGAAATTCAACATTCACCCGTCTGCAGGGTTACTGCTGTTTCCAGAAGATGTTGAGGCCGATGACGCCCTGCATAACCCTGAACCGGGCGAGAAAGACAAGCGTGACTGCGACATCTTCACCAAAAGAGGAATGGTCAACTTGGGTGGTCTTGGGATCATGGTGATTGGCCTGCTCCTCTTGTTCATTGGATACCCTATCCTGTATGTCCAGCCTCTAACAGCCGTGTTCAATGTTCGGCATTCACTGACAAACTCACAGTACTTTCGTCGACAAGTTAACGGAGAAGAAAGTTGGACCTTGCACAAACAATCCGCTCTGTATCGAGGGCAAAGAGCACGAGCCGCTTCTGACCAACCTGCGCAAGGGCCTGATCGATCCCGACACACCAGACTCTGCTATGTCACGCAAGTCGTATGATGGCTCCACACAAAACCTGGTTTTCTCCGACGAATTCAACACTGATGGCCGTACTTTCTACGATGGCGACGATCCATTCTTCCAGGCCGTTGACATTTGGTACGGTGCTACGCAGGATTTGGAGGTATATGATATGAAACTCGAGGTTTACTACCAGGCACTGACATGACATAGTGGTATGATCCTGATGCGGTATCCACCGAAAACGGTACGCTCAACTTGAAATTTGACCTATTCAAGAACCACGGTCTCAACTACCGATCGGGTATGATCCAGTCCTGGAACAAGTTGTGCTACAAGGGCGGCCATTTGGAGGCTAGTATCTCGTTACCCGGTAAGGGTGACGTTAGTGGATTCTGGCCTGGTTTCTGGACCATGGGCAACCTGGCTCGTCCGGGCTACCTTGGTTCGACCGAAGGCTTGTGGCCGTACAGTTACCACGATGAGTGCGACGTGGGAATTACGCCGAATCAGAGTTCGTACGATGGTCTCAGTTTTCTCCCTGGTATGAGGCTTCCTGCCTGCACTTGCCCAGGCGAGGACCACCCCAGCCCCGGCAAATCTCGCAGCGCTCCTGAAATCGATGCCTTGGAAGGCTCCGTCCATTTCCTTGGGCCTGGTGAAAGCAACGCTGTGGGAGTGGTATCCCAGTCTTTTCAGGCCGCGCCCTTCGACACCTGGTACATGCCGGATTATGGTAAATCTTTGCAAACCAAGTCGCCAACGCTTGCTAACATTCATCAGAACAACTGGAGATCTACGATACCTCAATCACCATGATGAACGCGTACAAGGGTGGACCCTTCCAGCAGGCTATCTCTGGTCTGACCAACCTGAATAATGATTGGTATGATGGCAAGCAGTACCAGAAGTATGCCTTTGAGTACAAGACTGGCGGCGATGGTTTCATCACCTGGTACGTTGGTGACGACAAAACTTGGACCATGAAGGCTCCGGCTACGCGCCCCACTGGCAATATTGGAACTCGAACCATCCCGGAAGAGCCTCTAGCCATCATTGCCAACTTCGGCATGTCCAACAGTTTCGCAGCCATCGACTTTGCACAGATTGCTGCTATGTTGCCCGCCACGATGCGTATCGACTACATTCGCATCTACCAACCTGAGGGTAGCGAGAGCATAACCTGCGATCCAGATGGCTACCCCACAACACAATACATCAAGAACCATCCGGATGCTTACCAGAATCCCAACCACACAGAATGGTATGTACCGCATCATAGCTGAGGTTGAACGATACTAACCGATATATAGGAAATCGACAGGGTTCCCTTGGCCGAAGAACTCATTCATGCACGATTGCGACAAATAGGTCAATCGAGCATTCTTTCCTTCTTCTCTCGTCAAAGACTGCTGGAAAGTTCTTTGACGGGATCTTTTAACGTCGGCGGATCATTTGTTTACGACGAACGACAATACCCCAGATCGATTACCGCAAAAGCACGTAATCATAGACGTTTCCTTCTTTGAGCTATATCGCATCTTCTTGGTGGCATTTCCCCCAGGTCGCATTCGCATTGGATTCAACAGACGGATCTATGCGACATCTCATGCGTAGACCATCTCATCGCGGCCGATTACCGGGATATGATGAGCCGCAGACGCTGCTTTGCCTCAGCACCTAGGACGCCAAGTAGTAACCACTGCTTTGAAGGATTTTCTTCGAGCACCACCTGCGCTGCTCACCATTGGAACGGAACATATCTGGAGCATCCGCATCTCGGCGTCTCGCAGCTCTGGCCCGTACCTCTCATCATATATATGGCGCCTTTGTATATCATGGCTGTTCCCTTCTTCATTGCATTTGCAGCATTGTACAAAATCAGCATTTTAAGAGATTGTTGCAATTGGGTTTCTTTTTTTCCAGCATTTCTACACGCGCGTACTTTGCCATTTCTGGGGGTTGCTGTAGGCGAAGCTTTGAATATTGGAGTTTGCGCTGGATGGAGTCACGAAGGGCCGAACTATACTCCATTGACAGGCGTTTACGTAATAATAGGGGAGTGATAATCACGTGGAGCGGTGATGCCGAAACGAGGGGATGGAACAAGAGTAGCAGATGAGATAAAATTCGAATATCCTACAACACAAGAAAAGAGCGTTACTTTAGAAAGTACACGTAGGTGGTGTGGGCTGCCCATGGATCGATGTAAGCGGAATCTATGCTATCCTTGGGGATTGCAGTCGATGTGTCTCTCCCACTACTCAGCCACCCACGAGCACTCGACACTCCCTTCCGTAGCGCAACCTTGTACATACCAGAGAAAGCGCAATACATTGATCAGCATCTTGGACATGTGTGGTCAAGCTTGCAGTGTCAGTTCAGTTCGACAGCGCGCACAAGTCAAATACCCAGCACCTTCGCATTGCCAAAGCGGATTGCTGAAAACGCGAACAAGATGAACAAGGGCTCCTCAGTATGGATCTACAGCCAGCGCTGGCGTGGAGCTCGTAAGTCGCTGTAGTTGCTTAGTTTACCGTGGGGAAAGATCGATGACGATGGCCATCGATGGAATGTTTGACACTGTAGGCGTACGCTGTGACAAGTCCCGTCCAATAGCAGAATAATACTTGTATTGGCGACACGAGGCGATGTTCTGGAAACCGTTGCCGGGCTTCGTAGAGAAACTGGGGTCTAGAAGGGACATCCAAACCGCGTTGAAGCATGTCAATATATGGTTCGATTCCTCTGGTCAGGAATGCAAGTATAGAGCGTCTATTTTGCGCCATCGCGCCTACTAGGCTGTTCTTCTTGATCAGATCAGAACCTACACAATGCCATAGAGCAGCGCTCAAGAAAGGGCCTGCCCACCTAGAGTTGGTCTTACTGGTCTCTCAAGCGCAAAACCAAAGGCCGTTCGCATGCCACAAAGCTGCAAGTTTACCAAGTATACCACTCTGGCTCATGCCGGTTGCACAGCGCATCCCCACCAATCCGAGCCAGGGTACAGCAGACTCAGAGCCACATGCAACTGAAGCTAGGCTGCACAGCCCATTCACACTAACCTTGTTCCGTCACTTTTCCCGCCCACGCCTTGAAAGACTTGAGTTTAAATAACGTTAAGTTCATCGCAACGGAAGAAACAGAGCGGCCTACAATAGCACCAACATGGAGCGTCAAGGATCTCTGATTGTCTGGCTAGGCAAAAGAGTCTGCACAAGGCAACGTATGCATGGTCGACTGCTGCAAGGCTTTGTCTCGCCTAGCGGCTCTCTCAAAGCCTTGGGGCTTCACGTGAAAGGAGGACACACCTTGGTCGATATTGGATAGTCCTTCGAAACGCTGCAGGGCTTTCGAGGTTTTCCAGCAACCTCCGGGATTTTGAACCTGCTCTTAGCACTGCTCATGGGTCGACCAAAGTGCTACACGACCGACTGTGACGGGATATTGCCAGATGCCAGTTGGGCCGACTGCTTGGCCATGCACGATATGCTGCCACCGCGCCTGCAGAAACTCTCTCTCTCTCTCTCTCTCTCTCGCGCGCGCGATATCTGTCAATGACATAATTCACATCATAGAGTTTCAAGGACGTCTTGTTCAGCGCACTTCAAGGTCCTGGAGTGAAGAAGCGGCACATTCCAACCGAGATGCGCGTTTTCAACAGCCGGCGAAGCTGGGATAACGTCCTGCTATTGGACTTCTGGGAGATCGAGAACGAGCATGCTAACCGCGCTGTCTCGCTCGACCACTGCGGCTCGCTGAGCTGACACCAACCACTAAAAAGAAAGTGCTGAGTGGAAGCCATGTTCGTCTCCAACGAAACTTGACGATCAGCAAGGCGACGGAGGACTTGCCCTGCGAGAGAACTCAGCAGCGGTGGGCCGTTGCAACATCTTCGCTTTCACGTGCTCGTTTTTTCTACAATGCTAGACGTTGTCAAGGCGCGGAGTCGATCGGTAGAGCGATTGTATCGCGACCTGTGATCGAATTGGAATACTTGCGATTGTAGCGCTTATGGTCAGATATGGCGTGTTTTTGTTACTCACACCACGCCCGCTAGAGGGTCCGGAAGTGTACTTTGCGAGGCCTAGATAATGATTGTATGCAGCGTCCGGGGCGGCGTACAACATGTGTCGTCCTCCATGGACAGCGAGATTGGCAAGTGATGTGGGAGGGAAACGACGATTGCCGTTTGGATCAAAAAAAAAGGGGGAGGAACACAATGTGTAGCCAAGTATCCGCGAGAAGACTCCCTTGGAGACCAGGAAAAGTACAGCATGATAGTAAAGAGCAAATGTGGCTGAAAGATATAAGTTTTTGAAGAGGAAGGTAGTGACCCTTAGAGAATGTTAGACTGCATGTTAGCAACTGCATCTGGTCTGCAGCAGGAGTGATTGCAAGCAACAACTACACGGAGGCATCCTTGATGCTCGTTAGATCCTCAATGCTCAGGAATCTGGTGTTGCATCGTGCACGGTGTATAATGTGGAAAGACATCGAGAGGAACTGTCTTGTAGATATCTGGAAGTGATCGAGCGAGCGGTCGAGCAATTCGTGAGTACGAGTGCAGGTTGTAATGTACAGACCGTATCGTGGGAGGAGCGTGGTTGGGAGACTGGTTCCATCGGTCATGTCAGAAGAGACTGCTTGTGACTGACAACTAAGCGGTTCGAAAGGTGTTTAGGAATGAGCACGGAAGGAGCTGTGAATGTGGCACACAGTAGGTCGCGATGCCTGTCACTGTGAGCAACTCTACGCTGTGCACGAGTTCGACAAAAGTGATGGTTTTGTTCATGATCGTGCCATTTCTTTGTGTGAAATCCTGTAGACTCCATGATCGTTACAGGACAGGTATCCGAATGCTCCCACAGACCATTTCATTCGTATGATGGCTGCTGATGCAGAGAAACACGCTCGAAGAACTCCACCATCCCTTTGCCCAATGTTCCCTTAAACCTCAGCAATCTCCCGGAGACGACGGATGGTCGACCTTGTGGCGGCGGCAGCGGGGGTACTGTGGGCGCGTGTTAGCCTTGTTGATGCGGTATTGCATCGCGCAGTCGAATCGTCGTATCGAGGTGTACGATGCGCGGTGCGGAGCGAGATCGCTTACGAGACGGTGTAAGCACCACCAGCGGTGGTCTTGCGGCAGGAGCGGCAGTTCCAGATACCGACGGCCTGACGCTTGACAGCGTTCTTGCCGCAGAACTGGCACACGTAGCGGGCGTGCTGTGTGACCTGGAGAGAGCGTCAATGTTGCGTCCTTTAGGCGCTACGGATTTCCGGGTGTGTACGCACTTCCATCTTCTTGACCTGCTTACGGAGCGAAGCACCGTAACGGGTACCGTACTTTCCGGTGATGCCGACCTTCTTAGTGCCTACATCGTAATCAATATCGTCTTCTTATCGTTCCAGCGGTTAAGGGGGAGCCGTACGCTTGGTCATTTTGGCGGTGTTGTGTGGGTTGATGGGTTGACGAAGTCGAAAGTTTCGTCGTTCAATTTCGATCGTGTGGGCAGCGGCTTAGCGGGATCCTTGGCGACGCCTTGCCTAGTTGGGCGCAGATTCTAGACGGATCAACCCTCACCGACATAAGCGAGCGCGCGGATCCGCATCGACAGCAACATCAACAACATCAATCGAGGGATGAGACGAGAATTGATAAGCTGGAGTTGCGAGCTGGACGCACGCACAAGGCGTCCCGCACGAGGTGGAAGAGAGTCTTGGAAATGATCAATACTGCTTAGGCACCACAGCACTGATGATGTTGGAAGAAACGCTATACAGAAGCGATGTAATGTAGGCAGTACATTCTTGTGGAGCTTGCAGAGGGGTTTGAATATTCCCAAGCATATCTACACTACACGACTTCCCACCTCGCAAGCCTACCTATAGTGCGCCCAGGCTCCCTGACAATGCAGATGTGATCCTCCTTCTGTCCGGCTTCTCTAGTACCAAGAGTAATTTTGTGGAGAGCGAGATTGGCAACAGCAGTCGGCATGCCCTCAGCCAAATTGTAGTTGCCCGTCGTGACAAACCCAATAAGATCTGTTTCGTCAGGAACTAGAGGATAGTCGTTGTCTGCTGCCGTCGGGACGTTCTTCTTTGTCGCTGGTGGCTCGAGTAGATTACCAGCAAGCTGTCTTCGTCGCAGATGCTCAGGGACGTCATCGCCGCTGCGAGTTTGCTGCCTCCTTGGCACGCCATTTGTATTGGTCTTCGGACCTGGCATTAGCGATAGCCATCTGCTTCGAAGCTCTGAGTTGTTCGAGGGCAAGCGATAGACTCGAGAACAATCGACAGGGTACCCGCGCCCCATTACTGTGATCTTGACAGTAAGAAGATAAGGTAGCTTAAGGCCAGTAGAAGGATCCCCTGCACCTTTGGTCGCCTGAGCTGAAGAGAGCTGACGGAATGGCGAGACCAACTTCTCAATCCCGTCCTGCACTGTTGTCGGTTCTGCAGGCCCATCTGGCAGTAACCGTGCCCACTCGCAGGCCCAAGGGTCGCCAATCTCACCTTTCCTCCCGTTACCAAGATCAATGGTAGACCATTCAATTCTCTTGCCCTTCGGCCGCTTTGTCCAGTCGTGCTTCCTTACGTCTCGTTGCTTCAGCTCCCATGCCCAGCCAGCAGCGGTACCGGGACAATCGTACGGGAAGCTCGGCACCGAGCGTTCGAACGTAACCTGTCGCTTCTCCTTCAGTCCACCAAAGCGATTATTACCTCCAGTGGATACGGGGTAGCGCATGATGCCTCGCCATACGGGCATGACGCATTTCCAAGGAAGCAAGATGGTCCAAGAATTACTCTCTCTCGAGACGTAGGTGAGCATAGGGATCCGTGGATCGGTTGGTCTCGGCTCTGGATATCCACCAAGCGTATTCGCACTCTGTCTTCGGTTGATGGACTTCTGCGACGGCAGTGTCCTCTGCCCTTCTAGTCGAGCAGCGCGGCTGAAGATGGAGGGCGAGGTCAAAGTGTTGTCAATGGGCCAGGCAGCGAGTGTCTCAATCAGGGCCGACAGATTTGGGGGTGTCGTAGATGGTGTAGGGGGGTCTCGAAGGCGAGGATCTGAGACGTCGAACGCAAGCAATGCGCCCGCTGGCAGAGTGCCAGGATCTGTGACTGAAGCAAGCGTAGACCATAGTGACTGAGGCGCGTCAGGCGCAGCGTCAGAGGCAGCTGGATGCAATATGGAGCACAGCGTCTCTGCCGCTGCAGGGCCCATGATCTCAATAGACCCAACCTCGAATCGGAGGTCTTCGACAGCAACTGCCGGCCTTTGAACCTTTGAGATGCGGATGACTTCGTTCCAAATCTGCAGAAACGCACTTGGGTGTACCCGAATGAATATTTTCCTTTTTTTGCCAACTGCATCAGGCGCGCACCAAACGACCGTCACGTGGGCGATCCGCTTCAGAGGCTTCGCATCTCTCTCGTGTAACCAGCCTTCGCAGATTCTCGTGCCCTGCCTCCACTTTTTCGCCTTGCCGCGCCCTTGCCATGGATCTTCAGCATCTTCAGCGCCAAAGTGAAGCCCTTTCAGCAGCCCAACGATGCTGTCTTCCACGCCCTCGAGCCCAATCGTCGACATGTAGCTCATGTCCCAGGCAACGGCTCCGCGCTGGACTGCAGCCCGATGGGTGAGGCGGTATGCCTTTACGACTGGCGCAAGTGGGATCGCGAACCGCCAGAGCGGGTCCTTCGGTTCGGTCATACGTGCGCGTTTGGTGTGCCATATGTGTGTTGGTAGCCATGTCTTGTCTCGCTGGCGTCTGCGAAATCGTGAAGGAGGCGTGGCGGGCGTGGCGAGCGACGGGAACCTGGGCTTGGCTTTTGGTGTTTTTGAGAGGGGTTGAACTTTCTCTGCTCCTGGTTTAGTCCCCACCGGCTCACTGCCTTTCTTTCTCTCTCTCTGCGCCCGCGCCTTCTTGCTCTTTTCGATGCCCTCCTTCCTGAGGTGCTTCTTCTTGCCCTTTCCAATTCCACTGCCACTTGTGCCCCGTGTTATCGGCGTGTTGTCCTCCTTGGCTTCCTGACGTGCTTGTCTCCTCAGCCGCTTTGGTACGCGATTCGGGTTGTGGCTTGCAGTCCTTCTGCGCAGGTCTCTAGGCACATCTTGGAAAGCTCTTCTCATCAGCCCCTTCTTCGCCGCCTTCATCGCCCCCTCCAGCGACTTGATCTCATTTTCGTGTGACTTGAGGAAGTTCTTGACATTGACTTCGCCATTGGGGTACGCGTTCCTCGTCGGTATCGTGGGGATGTTGTGCTGTGGCTTCTGGGGAAAGCGAGCGCGTTTTGCATGCGGCGCACTGTCTGAGTTCTGCTTCCTCTTCTTTGAAGCGTCGGCCATGGTTCCTCGGCCGGTGTGGAGCAGCGAGGAATGCGACAGTGTGACAGCCAACGGCTGCACCAAATCGGTGAGTTTCTGAAAACTAGCGAGTCATAGCTCCGGGCCCGGCCTAGCGTCATCCGCGTGATTCGCGTGATTCGCGTGCGTCCACCATTTCATCCGGTGCACAACTTCCAAACAAACAACTAGTACGAGACAATGCAGGGCCGCTGATAGCCATGTGTTTCAGAACGCCTGCCCTATCACGAAAGCAAAGTCGAACAGCGCATCACACGATGTTCATCTCGGTTCTGGCACTGAAATCCACTCCGCTTGCCCCTAGCAACCTGCAGGGAGGGCCTGCAGCTGCGCCTCGGCCAACCCTGGGACCTTGTCCAAGACAGCCTCTCTCTTGCGCGCAATCGTAGCATTCTTTCTTCACAACACGCTCGTCGTCATTCATACACGCAACAATACCTTTGTCTTGCTTGACACCTGACACCTGACACTCTTCGAAGCAGACAATTGACACACTTGAAATGATGTCCTACACCCCCCTCCCAGAGCCTTCTCCGCACATGCTCCGTATGCAATTCAGCCCACAGCGGAAACGTCCTACACACAGCCGCACCGAATCAGAAATCATCCCGCGACCCCTCAGTATCATGTCAATGTCGCCCAGCAAACGATCCTCTGTCTACGTTTCCGAAGCCTCTACACTCCTCTCACATCGCAACTCTGTTGTTTCTCCCGTAGGAAAATCACCCTACGATTCATTCTTCTCGCCTACCAGCGACCCCGCGATACTCCTCTCGCCCGAGCCCGCTGAGTTTGTCGACCACTACACCATCCTTGAATTAGGCCCGGAGGCCACAGTCGACGAGATCAAAGCTTCTTTCCGTCGTTTACGCGTAGCATACTTCCAGAGCGATGCAACAAAGTACCGCGCATTAACGACTGCACTGGAGCTGCTGGCGGACGAGGAGGCACGAGCAGAGTACGACGAGATATACCGTGCGCGGGCAGGAGGTGCACCGACACCTATAACACCGTACTCGAGTCTACCAGCTGGTCTTGAATCACCGAAACACGGGAGGAAAGACAGTGGGCACAGCGCTGGAAGCTTGCAGGAGGATGTGGACATGATGCGTGTTCCGGAGATTCCGGAAGAGGACGAGGAAGAACAGATTCACGAAGAACCCCAAGATTTACGAACTGATGACCCCAACTGGGCACTCAAGCGTCACCACCGCGTGTTCGCCAACTACGAGCCTTTCTACGGCACCGAACCCTACGATTCCTTTGTACCTGTTTTGATGGCCTACGAGACTTACTCCAGGCACCCGCGACTGCGATGTAGACGACCAAGTTACATCGGTGACGGACTAGCGCGGAATGCTATGCCATGTTGATTTTGGTGGTGTAGATAAAATGGTAGGATAGCGTCCGGGGTCACCCATGTCTGTTGCATAGTTGTCGCGTTATAGCGTTGAATATTATTACTCATTGTTGTCTTGGATACGTAGACTAGTTGACTTGACAACACCTCCGACTTCAGGCAGCCATGTGGCAATGACCAACACTGACTAACAAATACAGCGTCGTGCGAAAACTTCACGCGGAGCGGCCAAAGAGCGGTGAAAGAAAGTAAACTGAAGATGCCGATTCTTGGCCGTTGATTTCACAGTACTTCGCTGTATTTACAAAGTGTAGCGCAATGCTAACAGCAAGATGATAATATGTGTGGACTTCATAAGGATCGTACAAGGCCGCAATGGCTCGGGAGAGTTCTCTCTTTAATCCAGGTGGGCGGGCATGCACTAAGAAAGCACAGCCTTTCCACCTTGAGCAAACGTGTCAAACATCTACAATTCGATGTTCTCACCGGCAAAAGGCTCAAGGCGCTGCTTGAACTCCTCAACGCTGAGCTCCTCACCCTGCCACATGACCTGCTCGCCATTGGCGTTCTTGGGCGGGATCAAGACGTCTGAGACGACCTGGATAACACCGTCGCTGGCAACGCCGTCGTGGACGGTGACGCGCGTAAACCCGTTGATGCGGATCGACACGAACGGTCCGTATCTTGCAACGTCAACAGCCAAGTACTTGCCGTCGAGCACAGTGGGCAAGTCGTAGTGGTAGTATGGCGGGCGATCAGCGGACTTCTCGTCGTCGTCGTCGCTGTGCTTCTTGCTGGCGTCGTAGAAGGCGTCAGTGTAGAGGGTCTGGTTGACCACGATGTGGTACTTCAGCAGTGCCTTCAGGTACTTCTGACCGTAGGTGCTGAAAAGGAAGGCGTTGATCTTGGGACCAAGCTTTTGGAAGGCAAAGTTGGAGGGTG
The DNA here is from genome assembly GCF_004011695.2 of Ascochyta rabiei. Classification (NCBI taxonomy): domain Eukaryota; kingdom Fungi; phylum Ascomycota; class Dothideomycetes; order Pleosporales; family Didymellaceae; genus Ascochyta; species Ascochyta rabiei. The sequence continues at coordinate 1,148,876 of NC_082414.1, forward strand.
CAAACAAGGTGCCGCCCTCGTGAGGATAGTCGGTGTTGTTGATCTTCTCGAACATGCCGGTCTTTTGTAGGGCAAGCTCAAGAGTGCTGAACTCGCCGGGGAGAAGCTCGATGATGGAGGCAACCTTAGGGGGAGGGACGAGAATAGAATCGACGCCGTGGACGACACCGTTGGTGCCGAAGATGTTGACAGCAACAAGCTTGCTATAGAAGTTGATAGTGGGGCCCTTAAGAGTGACACGAACGGTCAGGCGCTGCTTGTGGCCAAGCTTCTCGGGCTCGAACAAAGTCGGGATGGTGTAGCTATGGAGAACACGGCCGGCGGGGTAGAAATCAGGGCTAACATGGTACAGAAGAATGTCCTTGAGTACCTCCTTTGAGGGGTGCTTTCCATGGTCGGGGATCTTTTCAAAAGCCTCATCCGTAGGGGCAAAGATGGTGTAGTTGGCCTTTGTGCTGTTCAGTGTCTCGACGAGGTCATCGTACTTGTTGATCAGCTTAGCAAGCTTAGTGGTGTACTTGCTCTCATTGATGAGCTCGTATACTGTCCTGTTGGGCTTGTCTTCGCCATCGTGAGGTGAGTGGTGAGGTCCGCCGTGATGAGGGGGCCCGTGGTGAGGTGGGTGATGGGGAGGGTGGTCCTCACCGCCACCAAAGTTAATAGTAGCGTCGTCGAACGACGAGCCTTCTAACCACGATTCAACATTGGCACCAGCGTCGTGGATCCGGCTGTAGATGCCCTGTGCGCTCTCCTTGACCTTGTTGAAGGTGTCGTCGAGAACCTCTTGGGCGTTGTCAAGAAGCTCCTTCCCCGACAACTTGGCGTTTTCGATTTGCCTGTTGGATTTAGGTAGCTTTTCGAAGACCTCCGCTTCGGTAATCACCAAGGCGGAAGCCAACGGGATGAATGGTACCACGCGAGAGAAACGCATGATGTCTGGTACTGAAAATTGTATGGAGAGTGTAGGGAAACAAAGAAAGAGGTGAGGTACCCGTCTCAGCGACTAAAAGGCACGACGAGTCGATTACACCACCACGCGTGGCAATGTCGGAGCTTCGGTAGTGTTTCACCAGCCGATGATGACAGTGGGACGGACGAATCAGATCAGACCAGTATAGCGTGATTGTTTATTGACCTCAAAAATGGCTTCGACAATCAAGACTACGGTCTAGTTGCGCGCGTGTACTTGGTAGTGAAACACTTCACAAGACTCTGTGAATACTCGCCCATCCAGGCTGAAGCCGCGTGTTTGGCCACCAGGCAACGATTTAGGACGCGTGTCAGACGCGGGGGCGAGCTATCAAGCTGTCGACGACGACGACCGATGACGCAATGGCGCGGTTGCTGTCTCGGCGCGGGGTATTTGACATTACCTCCAAACTGATAGGGATCATTTTGTTTGAAAGTCAGGTGCATTTGTGAATGCTGGAAACCAACATTGAAGTAAAGCGTTCGCAAAAAGATAGTTTTGAGATACAGCAGCTCATATGCTTGGTCACGTGACGATTGCTTCCATATTTCTCCACTTCCTTAGCTCAGGCATTGGTACGCTCGCTTAGTTGACTCGGGGTTATGTTTGTGTGTTTGTGTGTTTGTGCAGAACATTTCGTCATCCATCATCGTCATTTCTGTGGAATGCGCTATTTTCTCTACAGAATCGCGATGCTGTGGATCTCCGGGAACAAGGCGCAGCTTCTCCTCCTACTACTATTGGATGCAGATGAACTGTACCTTGCTGAATACACCTCATGGCAGAGTTTCGATTCGTCCATTGAGTGGAGAGTGCTTCGTAGTCCCATATTCTGGTAAAACAAGCTTCTTCCAAGCCTCGATCAAGCTTTTTGGGAGACCGAATGCATCTTTAGTAATGCTGCGGAGGGTACGGAAACGTGCAGCAAGAGGGCAAGTGCTTTCATGAATTGACGCGTCATGTCGTCATTGCCGTTTACCTATATACTACTGTTTGCGTTTGCGTTGTGCACTGAGGATCGAACCAACCTCACTTTAACATTCAGCTAGTATCTTATTCAAACAAGCTCTATTCACAATGGCTCTCGCACGACACGTCGACCCTGATGAGCTTATTAAGACACTGAAAGATCATCCACTGCACAAGGCTGGTGCACACCAGCGAGGAGTCAGCCATACTACTCCCTACTCGAGCAGGTATGCCGCCAGTGTTGAGCTTTCGAAATACAAGATCCCTCAGGATGGCGCGCCCGCAGATACTGTGCACCAGCTGCTCAAAGATGAGCTTGATCTTGATGGACGGCCCAACTTGAACTTGGCCTCGTTCGTAGGAACATACATGGAGCGTGAAGCCGAAGCGTTGATGATCGAGAACATCTCAAAGAACATGTCAGATGCCGATGAGTACCCCGCGATGATGGACATGCACGCACGTTGTATCTCAATCATTGCTCATCTCTGGGGCGTCCAAAAAGGCGAAAAGGCTATCGGATCAGCAACGACGGGCTCCAGTGAAGCCATTCACCTTGGTGGGCTGGCAATGAAGAGACGCTGGCAAGAGAAGCGCATGGCTGAGGGCAAGGACACGTCCAAGCCGAACATCATCATGGGCGCCAATGCACAGGTTGCTCTTGAAAAGGTACAGAACGATAACTTTTTTCCTCTTTTTCCTCGCTGACCATCTGAAGTTTGCCCGCTACTTTGAGGTTGAGGCTAGAATTTTGCCTGTTTCCGAGGACTCTTCGTACCGCTTAGACCCGAAGCTGGTCAAGGAAAATATCGACGAGAACACGATTGGTGTTTTTGTGATCTTGGGTAGTACGTACACAGGTCACTACGAGCCTGTAGAGGAGATCAACGATATTCTGGACGCGTTTGAGAAGGAGACGGGCCACGATATTCCCATTCATGTTGACGCTGCATCTGGAGGTTTCATCGCACCGTTCACGCATGCTAAGGCCGGCAAGAAGTGGAACTTTGAGCTCCCTCGCGTCAAATCTATCAACACGAGTGGCCACAAGTTTGGTCTTGTGTACGCTGGTGTTGGTTGGATCATCTGGCGAGACGAGAGCTACCTGCCGAAGCACTTGGTTTTCGAGCTGCATTACCTCGGTGGTACAGAAGAGTCGTACACGCTCAATTTCTCGCGACCAGGAGCACAGATCATCGCACAGTATTGTAGGTCATACGATCACTGTGTACGACAGCAAGACTAACTTGACTAGACAACCTGATCCACTTAGGATTCAATGGATTCCGCAGCATCATGGAAAACACGCTCGCCAATGCCCGCCTGTTGAGTAGGGCGCTGGAGCACACCGGCTGGTTCCGCTGTGTCAGTGATATTCACCGAAAGAAGGGAGACGTAAAGTTTGAAAAGGGCAAGAAGCAGTACGACGAGGGAGAGAACAGTGCAGCCTACAATGCCGGACTCCCTGTAGTGGCTTTCACCTTAACCGACGACTTCAAGAAGGCATATCCGCACGTGAAGCAAGAGTCAGTCAGCAACCTATTGCGCGCTAAGCAATACATCATCCCGAGTAAGTACGTCTTTAGCAGTGTGGCGCACTGTGGCTAACACGGGGGTAGACTACCCGCTGCCGCCAAACGAGGAGAAGACCGAGATTTTGCGAGTTGTTGTACGCGAGAGCTTGTCTCTGGATATGATTGATCGATTGGTGACGGATATGTGTCAAGTCATGGAGCAGTTGCAGGTACAACATGGCCCACACCAGACCTTTGGCGATGCTTTGCTGACATGCGTACAGAGAACGGATGCAACCGACGTGGCAGCCTGGCAGCAGTCGAACGCCAGCGCGGAGAAGTCGCATGCCTCTCTTGGACACCGAGCGCACAACAGGCACAAGGCCAAGAGGGCGATGCATGAGGGAATTCACCGATCTGTGTGTTAGCGAGCTTCATCGTCTGCGGGATTCATGCAAGTGATCAGGCAGGATCCAAGGAGTCTAGGCCAAAATGGAAATCGGTGGCTTTGTCAGATCGTACATGCATGATGTGTAGGAAGCTTCGACAGCACGTGAAACGAGTTGTGGAAGGAAGCCAGCGACAGGTTTTCTGCTTCGCTACCCCATCGGACAGTCGTCAACGTCGACTCAGCAACAGCAGCAGCAGCAGCAGCAGCAGCAGCAAGCATCTCCACGGAATTTGTCGGAGCCACGAGCCGAGCGCAACATGTCAAGTCGACGAGTCCGTACAATGATGACCATGGGCACCCATGCAGGAACATCAGCCGCGACTACTGGATGGGCGGCGGCGCAAACGGCCGCTCGGGTGCGGTGTGCGCGATCTGCTCCAAAAATCGAAGAAACGCAAGATCAAGCATCGCCGCCAGATCTGCGGCGATGTGCGCGCGTTATTGGCCATGTTGAGGCCTTGGCACGTGGCGATCTGTGCGGCGAGTCTGCTTCAGGCCTGGTGCATCGAGACAACGGGGACATCAGTCAGGCTTCTCGCGATCCAAGGCCCGCTTTGGTGGCAGCACGACCATCGCCATCAAGACGACGCCCACGACTTTTCGGCCCGTCCCAAACTCGCTCTTGCGTGCGTCCCTGCAGTGGTTGTCGGCCAATGATGCGCACGTGTTCTGGCTGTCCTGACAGGGCCCATGTCATACCCTGCCCCGAGATGCTGCACCAACCATGACCAGCCTGCTGCCTTGAAACGGATCTCCTCAGTCCCATACATGTGCGCTCCCTTGGGACGAGGCGTCCTGATATAGCTGACAGATGACATGTTAGGGTTTCTTTTAGTGCCAGCGGCTTCGTGCCCTAGATCTTTCGGTGGAACATGGCTCGGCTTCCACGATCGTGTCATGACGCATCGCGGCTCTTGAACATCGCAGCCCGTACGTAGGCTCTCCTTCGCCTGTGGCCACCGCTATGATCGATCTCGATTGCATCAAGTCGATTCGTCCGTGAGCCCAAGTCAATTCGTCAATGAGTCGCTTCTCTTTGATGTTACGACGCAGCAGTTCCTGGCCGCTGTGCAACGCCTGCAACTTCTCTCTCTGTTCTTCGTGTTCCCGTCGGTGTCCCAACACTAGCAGCGACTATTCAATCATGGCCGACGAGAAGCCGCGTATCTTGCTTTACATCCTGCGTCGCGATGTTCGCCTCTCAGACAACCCAATCTTCACAGCCGCTTCACGACAAGTCACGCGCCAGCGGGACCCCACCCCCTTGTCCAACACAGATACAAGCACAAGAGACGACTCCCTGACCTCGGAGCACCGTGGCACCTCGTTTACACATTTACTGCCCGTGTACATCTTTCCTGCACAACAGTTTGAGGTCTCAGGTTTCCTCTCCTCTTCGTTTGAGCAATCGCCATACCCCGAAGCACGCAGCCAAGTCGCGAAAATATGGCGTACCGGACCCCATCGCGCAAGATTCGTCGCCGAGGGAGTGTGGAATCTGAAGCAAACACTCGAAGGCCTCGGGTGCGGTTCCGGTCTACAGTTAAGAGTCGGAAAGGTTAGCGATGTTGTCAAGAACATTCTTGAATACTACTCAAAGAGCGGCGACTCGAGAGGTGAAATTTCTGGAGTTTGGATGGCCGCCGATGAGGCTACGGAAGAGAAGGAAGAGGAACAGCTTGTGAAAGGGATTGCGAAACAAAGCGGGGTTGATTTCAAGCTTTGGAGCGACGAGAAGTACTACGTTGACGAGTGCGTTCCTCTATGCTTGCTCCCTACGTATTCGTGTGCTAACACGTCATAGTCGCGACCTCCCCTTCGACAGCATATCCGATCTCCCAAACATCTACACATCGTTCCGCAAATCTGTCGAACCACTACGCGACCAACCCCGCAGCACCTTACCAGCACCTACACAGTTGCCACCACTGCCGCCCAATACCCCCCCTCAGCAATCACCTTTTAGTATACCCTCAAGTTTTGAGAGTCTCCTGAAAGCCCTCCTAGCTCCCCTCCAAAAAGATCCTACATACGGCTTGGCAGTACCCCCCAAATGGCCGAGCAACGTCGAGTCAGCACATCCTTTTACAGGAGGTGAATCCTACGGGCAAGAGCGAATATCGCATCTTATATCCAGCGGAGCGATGAGCTCATACAAGGCTACACGCAACGGCATGCTCGGACGTGACTTCAGTACCAAGCTCTCCGCTTTCCTCGCACAGGGACATATCACAGCACGGCAGGTACATTGGGCGATGATAGATTTTGAAGAAGGGCGAGGGGCCGGTAAAGACATTCCAGGCTACGGCCAAGGAGAGAATGAGGGCACAGCTGCTGTCAGGTTCGAACTACTGTGGCGGGACTATATGCGTCTTTGCATGCGGAAATTTGGCCCAGCGATGTTCCATATCTACGGCATTCGTCCTGAGGAAAGTAGAAACAACAAAACCCCACCACCACCGAAGAATTGGCGACGGCTCGACAAATCCACCCCAGGCAGCGACCCCGTCAAGACAATAGAGACATTTGGCCGTTTCCGCTCAGGGAGAACAGGAGTTGGCCTCATCGACGCGTCAAACCGCGAACTCTTCCTCACAGGCTACACATCGAACCGCGCACGACAAAACGTTGCGTCTTTCCTGGCATCACATCTCGAAATCGACTGGCGAATTGGCGCAGAATGGTACGAATGCATGCTGACAGACTACGACGTATGCAGCAACTGGGGCAACTGGCAATACGTGGCTGGCGTGGGCAACGACCCCAGACAAGGCCGTGTCTTCAACCCGGTCAAGCAAGCGCTCGATTACGACCCGCGTGGCGAATACATCAAGGCATGGGTCCCCGAGCTGCGAAGCGTCAAGCTGACCAAGTCCGTTGGTCAAGGGAAAGAGGAGATTGATAAGCAGCAGCTCATGGGCTTGTATCAGGCCAACAAGCTCACGGAATGGGAAAAGGAGAGCATGGGCCTTAAAGGCCTCGAGTGGGTCGAACGACCTCTCGTGAATATCAACTTCTCCTTTGGACGTGGACGAGGCGGTCCAGGACGTGGAGGCACACGGCCTGGCCGAGGCGGAAGCGGCGGCGGCGGAGGACCAGGAAGAGGAGGTCATCGTGGAGGCCAACAGCAGCAACGGCAGCAACAGCGCCGAGAGTACAGGAGAGGTGCTAATGAGGAGAAGCAGCATGTGCCAAACGGCCCGACAATCGTTAGCTCTCAATGATCTGTGGGTTTGGTTGACCGACGACGGGAAGGTTCCGGTGCTTTGGTGTTGGTATTTTAGCGCGAGATTTTCTATCGATACGATATACGTTCGATTCCAGCATGATCAGTGAGTGCAACAAGTTCAATTCGTCGTACTATTCAAATTGTATAAGAGTTGCCTTCGCAAGACGGACATGAAGTAAATATTATGGTCACAACCTCTCGCACGACAAGCACAGCATGCGCCCCATTTCAGACTTTTCGTAAGGCCACGCCCGACAACGCGCACCCAACGACCGGCAAATCCACCACCACCGCCTCACACCGCACCAGGCACATCCCACACCTTGGCAAAGGGATCTTTGTGCGGGTCCGTCCAGCGCTCATACTCGATACTGTTGGCGAGATAATCCGCGACCTCTTCGCCGTACACCCTGCCGACCCAAGCAAACGTGACGTCAATACCAGCCGAGATGCCGCTTGAAGAAAAGACATTGCCGTCCTCGACCCAGCGTGCCGAGGGCACCCACTCTACCTTGGGCCCTGTCGAGGTGGCCCACGGCCAGGCACGCTTGTTGGTCGTCGCCTTCTTGCCGTCAAGGACCCCCGCGCGAGAGAGGATCGTGGCGCCTGTGCAGACGGAGATGATGTACTTCAGCTGCGGGCATTGGTTAGCGGTGTTGCTCTTCGAGGGCAAGAAGGCAGGAGGGGGCATGGGCGTACCTTGGGGTAGATTTCCTTGACGAAAGCGATTTCTTCCGTCATGTTCTGCCTTGTGCCGCCGCCGCCAGGGACGAGCAGAACCTCGATGTCGTTGTCTATGGGCATGGTGTGGTTCATTGGCGGCCCTTGGGGTGTCGTAGGTGAGTGTCCTTCGTGACGACGGGCGTATCCGTTGCCCCAGCCATCGCCGTTCCCTCCACCATGGCTTTTCGCTGCCATTTGATCGTGGGCTTTACCTGGGCTGGCTTGAAAGTTCATCTTCTTGGCAAGGACACTGGCGAAGGTGTTGGTCGGGAGAATCTCTTCACCGAAGTTGCCTTTGCCGTGCATGCCTTTGATTGTGGTTCCTACCGGGTCCATGGTTCTGCTGAGCAAAGTGAGGGTCATTGTGGTACTGTTGCTGTAGAGCATGGACAGGGTGTTAAGAACGTCCAGCGGGCCAAATACATCGAGAGCTTGGAAGTGTGGAAACAGAAGCATGGCGAAGTGTGTGGGTAGAACAGTGGTGTTGGTGAACTCTGGTTGCTGTGGTGCGGCGAGTGCTGAGGGGATAGCCGCGAGGAGCGGCATCATGGTGGAGACACGCATCTCGATCAAGCTGGCGTTGGGTGTAGGTGCTGGGAGAATGTGTTCTGGCGTATCAGGAGAGTAGGCAAAAAAAAAACGGGAATGACTAAAAGCGAAGTTTTTGAGACGAGGATGCAAGAGAAGCTGGGGTGACAGCAAGAGAAGAGAGAGGGAAAGACAAGACAGTTTATAGGACTGGAATCTCCCTCAAGCCTCACCACTGCTTCTTATGTCGCATTGCATGATGAAAGGGCCATGTTAACGACCACCTCCGGGCGCAGAATCCGACTCCACTTTGCAGCATTGCAGTTGCCGTGCCTTTGATCAATCTCTAGGTATTGAGGCGCATGCGCCAGCGGTTCGGAGTAGAGATCCAGGCCCGGTGAGTGAGCAAGTTATAGATGATGAAACACGCGCAAAGGATCAATGTCTTTGTTGTGCGGCGTGGCCAGGCCATATCATGTTGGAACGGCGTCGAAGGATGCGGGACGGCAGTGTGGAGCTCAGCGGCTATGATCAAACCAGACCTCCAGAGGCACATGCAGGCGAGATTGCTGTTCACATAGTGTGTGGAAGCATAAGCTGGATAGATGAGCGTGAGCATTCAGATGTTGCTTGCCATATTAGCCAAGACGTAAGCCAACACGTGCGGCGCAGTCGACATGGGTAGGATCACCTCGCATTGGGCGACTGAAGGCATGCCGCGGATTCGGTTGCACCGGTCATCTATCTGCATGTACCGAGTACCGAGTCCCGAGTTGCTCACCGACGTGGTCGTGTTGCTCCAAGTAGGACGGACATGCAGCAGAGTAACGGCTTCTAGGTGTTGGTGCCAAGGACTCCCACGGATATCGGCGTTGTTGGAGCGGGATCTTGGCTGTGCTCAGCGCGTACAGCACCTGTCAAGGAACGTTGGGGGTTATAAAGCCTTGTGCGCCTTGCAATGGCATGTCCTCTGCGTGGGTCCCAGGTGGAGGCTTGGCCAATAGGCATCTTGGTGATTGGCAGCGACGACCACGACCACGAGGAGCGCGGCACGAGCACGAGCACGAGCACGAGCACGACCGCGTCCACGTGCATCCAGTGTCTCTTGTGGAAGCGAACATGATGAGTGACAGCGTGGTACCGTATGAGATGTCGGTTGAGATGGTTGATGGTTGACAAATGAGCACGCGGTGATCGACGAGGCAGGTGCGGGTTCCTGCCGTCACCGACAAGCCGAAAGCTCAGCTGGGCCTTGCCCAAAGCGCGGGTATGACGCACGCGCAGCCAGCAGCTTGTCTTTTCACACATAGCGTGCACGGCGTGCACCTTCACCTCTGCCAGCTGCACCGCCACCCCTCTTCGAGCCTCTTGACGCATGCAGTAATCGCAGCGCATAGCTCTGCCTCGACGAGGCCAACTGCTCCTAGCGACGACCCCCGACCGCCCGCGTGCGCCTCGCCATGAGCGGACGACGGCCACCCATCGACAAGCGCAAGTCGTCGACGCTGCACTACCAGACCTTCCCCACGAAACCACCCACGTCACGGGGCCCCCGGCCGTCCAACTCGCCGCCAAATGGACCTGCCAGCGGCTCGGAGCCGGACGACCAACACCATGAGTCCCCGCTGCCCAAGAGGCAGCTCATCGTGCTGGCCATCATTGCGCTGGCCGAGCAGACGGCCCTCAATTCCATCAGCCCCTACCTGCCCGAGATGACAAAAGGCTTCCCCGAGGTCAAGGATGGCCAGACGGGCTTGTACGTTGGCCTCATTGCATCCTCGTTCGCCCTAGCTCAGTTCACCACAAACTTCTTCTGGGGCTGGCTGTCAGACAAGATCGGGAGGAAGCCCGTCATACTCACAGGCACCTTTCTGACCCTGTTGTCGTTCCTCGCGTTTGGCTTCTGCAGGACCTTGTGGCAGGCCGTTCTCGTGCAAGCAGTCATGGGAATAGTGAACGGCAACTCCGGTGTTGTGTCTACCTGTTTGGGCGAGATCACCGACCGCAGCAACCAGTCACGGGCCTTCACGTACCTACCGGTCGTCTATGGCATCGGCGGAATCACTGGACCCATCGTGGGAGGCCTGTTGGTCTTTTACAAGAACCCTCTCGATGGGGGAAAGCCCAACCCATTCCCCTACTTGCTGCCAAACCTGTTCTCGGCTCTTGTTCTCGGCATCGATCTTGTAGTGTGCATGCTTTTTCTCGAGGAGAGTCTGGAGGAAGCGAGAGATCTACCACCCCTTGGCAAGCGGATAGGAAACCTCTTCACACGCATTTGGCAATTCACAAGCTCCACACGCCCATCCTATATACCACGCTGGCTAGTCAGGCAGAAGAGCCACCACTCGCAGCACTTGGACGGCATTGAAGAAGAGGACGAGGATCTAGACGACACATCTGATGCTGACTCGGACGGAGTCGCAGCTGCTCTCTTCCCAGAGACCAATGGCGAGCTGACAAGCAAGGAGATTCTCAACCGAGACACAGTCCTGCTCCTTGTCACATACACCATCTTCCAGCTCGCAAACATCTCCTACAACTCGTTGTATCCCATCTTCGCCGAGGAGGTAGAGCCAACGGGACGAGGGCTGAAGCCTGAGGCCGTTGGACTGTCGCTGTCTTTTGCGGGGGCCATTACCATTGTTTTCCAAGTGGGTATCTTTGGCAAGCTTCGCGGCAAGCTGGGCAACAAGATTGCATACAGGGCCAGTTTGGCCTTTTTCGTTGCAGCTTTCAGCTTGATGCCCTGGGTGGGCTACAAGGACAATCCAGGGACCGCTTGGTTGTGGTTCGAGCTTGGTGTCGTACTCGTCATCAAGACAATCGCGGGTGTCGGTGGCTTGACAGCTGCTCTGCTCTTGGTAAGCTGTGCACTCGTTGCTTACGATGACTCCACCTTGCTAATACAGAATTAGATCACCAACTCAGCACCCAACCACAACGTACTGGGTACCCTTAATGGACTGGCCCAGACCCTCTCAGCTGCAGGTCGCGCTGCTGGTCCCTTTATCTCAGGATCGCTCTTCACTGCAGCAACGAAGATTCAACCCAAAGGAGAAGCGATACCTTTCGGCATCTTTGCTGGCATCTCCTTGCTGGGGTTCTTCCTGAGTTTCGGCATCCGTGGTGAGAATCTTGAGGCCGAAGGGTGGAGCGACGAGGACGAGGACGAGGACGAGGAAGAAGACATCGGCCACGACAGGCAAGATACAAACGAGCGTTCTGGCCTGCTGCGCAAGTGATCGCATTACACTGTATAGACGTGTATTACATAGATAATCTGCATATCCCATCGGCATAGATGAGCGCGGCGTTGTTTGGTTGCCAGTAAAGTAGAACTTCTGCAATAGATACTTCCTTGCCTCAGAAGGGGCAACACGTTGGATTCTTCCCAACACTGTCCACTTCTACTCTCGGTCCTACGAGAGCGAGCGTACAATCGCAAGTTACTTCCCTGATTCCTTAGAAAAAGCGTATTGTAGTAAGCCCATGGAATAGATGACAAGTCCGTTGAGACGTGGATCGTGTCGTCCCTAATGGCTACTAGACAAGAACACACGAGATTACCAATCGGACGATAGGGTATGGCGAAATCTCACGATACTAAGGCCTCCCGGTAAGGCTGCCAACAGCAGCGGAATTTGGGGGCTGCAGTGGTAGCTCTGGAGCGCCACGCCGCCATCTTCAAGTACTGACGAACACCATCACATGAATGTACACCTCTAGACCACGAAGGCGCCGTGCCAACTCAGAGTCCGTATCACGAGTCTACAGTAGCAGTCTGCACCACTGCATAAGGTAGTCGTGAGGCTGGCTACAGTGCGCTGTGTTCAAAGCCACACGCGGGTCCTCCGCTGCTGACTCGAAAGTCGAGATGGTGTCGAAGCTTTGTTGCCAAGAAGAGCTGAGTATCGCCGAGAGATTTTAGTGGCTGTGAAGGAGCCCGCATGCATGGTTCAACACTAGTGATGTTGTTTACGGACCTTATTCTGAATCTCTGGCTGCGATGCATCTCTTCTTGCAGCGTGGCGCTGCCAGTGTTGGGCTGAAACCCGGTCGAGTCCCGCTTGGCAGTGAAGCTTCTCCCAACTTGACTGTTCAGCTCCATGCGTTTTCTATGAAAGCACAGACCCGGACAAGCCGCAGTGCACTGCAATTGACATGCGTGCGTGCATTGGTAACGCTGCATGAGCGCAGCACTAGACTAGACTGCACTTGAACATGCGTGGTGATAGCGTCGTGCAGAGGTTCAGATAAATGCCAGGATGACCTGCGGTCTTGAGATGCTGTATCACGGCGGGTCTTTTGTCAACCCATTGTTGCCTTTTCAATCAAACCTACAACTTCATTGCTGTAGTGGGTAAAAAGAACGCGAGAATGGGTTGGAGCTTCCATGGCAAGAAGGCAAGCATGATCGACCGATTGTATATCCTGAAGCTAACTACGTGCAGAGAGACGTGTATGCTACCGATGCTAGACCAGGATTGACTTTCATACTGACTACGCGTAGCGATGCTGAGAAGCATCTCAAACGGCTGCACAAGACGACACCCTTCATCGAGTCACCGTTGACAGGCGCCGATCAAGAGAACCTTGTCTTTTCGCAACGACACGAAGCCAACTCGGTCGAGCTCTTCTTCGATCTGTTCTTTGTGGCCAACCTTGCGACGTTCACCGCTTACCACTCCATCTCCGACATCGACTACCTCCTCGCATACATCGGTTTCTTTGGGATTCTGTGGGCGACTTGGTTCCAGATCACACTTCACGATGTCCGCTTCGCACGAGACTCGCTCTATGAGCGCATTTGCAAGACCATACAGTTCATTACCTTTGTTGGTCTGGCTCTCGCTGGCTCGTCTTTCAATCCATCTGGCAAGGCCAACAACAAGGTAAGCTACCGAGCATCTATACTACATTGACATCTAACGAGATTCAGAACTTCTCCATTCTCTGTTACACCCTGATCATCAGCAGAGGACTGCTTGCCATCCAGTACATGGTAGTGCTTGTGAGTCGTGTCTATTGTTACGCTGTTTCCTTTACTGATTGACTCAGTTCTACACGTGGAGAGCCAAGTACTCTAAATTGTACCTACCCCTTGGCTTGATGGTTGTTACCTACCTAGTCGGCACCGGCGCCTTCGCTGCCATGACTCCCACTTACAGGCCCACTGTAATAGCCCCTCGAAACTTGTACATGGTCTGGTATGCTGTCATGGTGGCCGAAGCTGTCATAGTCATCACCATCTCGTGCTTTTGGCGCATGCTCAGCTTCAAGAAGACGCATCTGATGGAGCGGATGAGCTTGCTTACCATCATCGTCATTGGTGAAGGAGCCATTGGAGTCACAAAGACAGTTGGCAGAATCATGGGCAAGTCAGGTCTCGACTCTGAGGGTTGCTTCCTTGTCATGTGTATCATTGTCATCCTAGTAAGTTTGCTTCCCTTCGTTTACCACACATGAACCACTTGCTCACTACTCTACGTGTAGGTCCTCCTCTGGGCACTCTACTTCGACAACTTCCCTCACGGCCACTACGGAACCATCCGTCAGCAAGTCTGGTCGTTGCTCCACTTCCCGTTTCAACTCGCCATTGTCGGCGTGGTCGAGGGTGCACAACAAATTGCAATGGCACGCTACGTCCTGAAAAACGCTGCTAAGGGCACCGCAGATTTGCACAAAATGTGCGAGCAACAGCTGGATGGAGTCAAATTACGAGATGCACTTACTAAGATGGTGGAATACTACCAGTTCAAGTCCAAGCTCGATACGTACGGATACTACGACGACATTATGTACAGCGTCTATAACATCGGAAACGCCACTGGCATCTGCTCTCCACAAAACGTAACAAGCTACAACAGCGGACTCTGGCCTGAGGAGTTCAACTACATTGGAAATGCCATCTCGAATGGTATCTACTCCGGTCTCGGCGTCAAGATGCCAATCGACAAACTGGAGAAATACATTGAGCCTATCCAAATCGCTGAGAAGAGCTGGAAGCTCACCTACCTTTACTTCTGGTCCTGCTTCTGCGTCCTGGTCATCTCGCTTATCGTCTTCCTCTTCTTGATTCGCCGCCACAAGGTCGACGTCTTTGACTACGTCTCAGTCCTCGTTCGTTGTCTTGTACTCGGAGCTGGCGCAGCATCGCTCGCCGTCCTCGCCAACAAGCAAAGGCTATTCGACCTCCTCAACTCTCCAGCCATCCTTCCCATGGCCGTGGTGCTGCTATTCATTGTTCTTTGCTGCGACAAGCTCGCCTCTCTCTGGTGCAACTGGCGGCTCTTCAAGTCCGGCGAGCCCTACGCGCTCGAGTTCGAGGAAGAGCACCACCACGGCGGCAGTCACGGCGAAAGCCACGGCCAAGTCCACATGACGGACGACGTGGAAAGGGGAAACGTACACCACGGAAGACCGGAGCTCAAGGGCCACCGCAAGTCGGCCGGCTGGAGCATCCACGCCGATACGCTCGAGCTGTCCAAGGAGAACACAGAGTACAGCTCCCGCCACCTCGGGGACAGCGCTCATGGCATCGAGGAGGGAGTGCAAACGCCGCCGCTGCAGAGCCCGTCCATGACGCCCGGCAGGGGGCCCGGCGGATATATGCCCGTGGCCCACTGACATGGCAAAAGGGAGGGTATGGCACCCGAGAACGCCAGCGAGACTAGAACAGAGCGATGAGAGCGAACGAACATGATGCATCACGAAAAACATTCCGCAACCCTTTTCTTCCTTGCGCAGCATGGCATTTCTAGTACGTATATAAGCCTAAGCCCGGAAAAACAACGCTTCCTTTTCTTTCTTCTTCCAAAAACGTCTGCCGCCTCATCTCAAGCAACTCCTCGTACCGCTCTTGCAGCTGTTGCCTGGCCTGCTCGCGATCTCGCAACGTCCCATCGCGTATGGCATCGTGCGAGAACCCCGAACATGGATATCTCAGGGGCGAAGATATCAGTGGTGCGAGGGAGAGCCTTCGATGTGAGGACCAGTACTCAAGTACCCGTATCGTTGGAACGCGGGTGGAGTTACGTTACGCCTGTTAGAGAATGGCGTGCGTAGGCATCTTGGCCGACTGGATGGCCAGCAGGCAACAGCAGTGCCGAGTAGGGCTACACAAACTGCGGCGAGGGCTAGGGTCGCTTCTTTGGACCGTCCGCGAGGCGCGGGGGCTAGCGTGAGATGTTTGGTAACGGTGCTTGCGGTAGTGTTCGGGTTTGGATGCGTGGGATGTGGAGTGACCTGTGTGTTGGTAGCCTAAGAAAGAAAAGGCACATATCGCAGATTCCGGTGGCTCGACCTGGTTTGAACGATGCTTGTGAGCCCTGTAGCGCGCGATATATTGAGTCTGCAAACTTCACTCGAAGCATGAGCAGCAACACGGGTGATCCTCAAGGACGGATACATGATGGGAGAATCGGAACGACAAATATCAAAAAGGTGAGTTCCTTTCATCACTTCTAGCAAAGTGACCTGGGTAGGTATGTATCCAGCGCCTGTAGAACATACTCAACAAAACAAAGTCCAGGCCTGAGCGAGCTTTTTCTATATGCCGAAACCAAACTCCCAAACAGACCCTATTGTACAACTGCAATCCCAATCCATAATATCTATAATCGGGGTATCAATACGAATGGTAATCCACCAAGCAACATACGCGCACCAACGCGGACGGCGCAACAGAGCACCTACACTCAATGCTCGTTCAAGCGGTCGTTGGAGCCACCAGCTCCTCCTCTCATAAAGACTCTCCTCGTGCTGCCGGTCTTGCCCAGATCGACAAAGTCCTGGACCGGCCGTCGTGCAGCTGCGCGACTTGTAGATCGACTAGCCGAGCAACTCTCGCTCCGGCTCTTGCTTCTGCCTTCCCCGCGCTCATCCTCCTTCATGGATTTGTTCAGGCTGCTGTTGCTTACAGTGCGCGCCTGCTTCATCATGCCCTCAATCCACTCTAGTTTCTCTCCAGTGAGGTCGACCTTTTTCGTCTTTGGTCCTGCGAGACCGACTTCAGTTCCATGCCATAACTTCTGGGGGTTGTCCGAAGGAGGCGTAGCAGCCTCCTCTGTAATGACTGGTGTGGAGTCCCTCTCAAACCTAGGCAGTGGAGGTGGCGGGGAGTCAGTGGTTGAAATGCCAAGACCTGCGAGCTTGGCGTCTGGTGTTGTGTTTGGAGTCTTACGGCCGCCACCACTAGAGCGCCGCGTCGTGCTCATTGCACTTCCAGGTCTTGTCGATGAAACCTCGGGGTTCTGAACCTCGAGGCCGAGAACTTCGAATTTGCCCTCACTTGCCGTGCGGCGGCCATGATGCTCGGCGTATTGACGCAAATATTCGCCCAGGTCAGACCATCCACCGCCAACTCGGACCATGACGCGCTCGCCGTTCTCTCCTACGCGACGAATGAAAAGCTTGATAGGCTGTTCCTTGCCAGGTTGTGTAAGGTGATACAGCTTGATGTCATTGTCAATTCTTGCGGCTGCAGACTTGCGTCCTGCACCGGTATTGGCATTCTCGAACTCATTCTTGACGGGCGACAAGGTAAGTTGAGGTGTTTTCAAGCCACTTGCAGAGCGAGCGGCACGCAAATATCCCCTACTATCTTTGTGGCCAACGCCTCGAGATGGTCTAATCTCATGTGCATCTGCTCCCGGTCCTGAGGTAAGACGGATGTGCGCCGGAATTGTCGTCAAAATATCCGAAATCTTTCGTTCAAGATCATCGACAGTGGTCGGTCTTTTGTGACTAAACTGTGTTGGTGGCCAGGGCGCGCTCTCTGCTTTGGGTGCAGCTGCGTCCTTTCCAGGTCGACGCTTCAACATGGCAGCATTGAGCTCGGGTCGAGGGGCTCTGATGCTGCGATTGCCAGCGCCGCGCATTGTCGGCGACTCCTCAACCGTACTCATAAGACTGGAATCGAAAGAGGTGCTGGACGAGGTAGAACTTGTGCTCTGTCGGCGCGAGCGTGGGGTCTGAGGCACCTCGCCGTCTTGTCCACTCGTACGGGTGAGTGCCGGAGAGTTAGCAAAGACATTGGGCTCAGACTTGTGCATAAAGCTGGCGGGGCTACCGTCCTCGCTGCCTGGGATATGTGAGAGGCTTTCATAACTCGCAACGACACGGATGGCATCCCTTGGGCTGTCGTCCAAATCGTTGTGTACTACGGTGCTGCCTTCTTCAAACTCGTAGTCATCGTCGGTAGGGGGTGATGCAGATTCCGAGGCAAGGTTGTGAGGGCGCACGCTCGCGATTGATTGTACATGGTGGTCCAGAGCGTCAAGACTACCTGCGTTGACAACAATGCTTGGCTGGGGCTGTAGTGATCGAGCGTCAGAGGCTGGTCGAGGAACTTCGTGAGGTACATGGTTGGTGCTGTCTTCGAATGATGAGGTGTTCAGTACAGGGTTCGACTCATTTTCTGGCACGTGAGCTGAATCTACTCTGGCTGAAGTAGGCGATCGCACGCCGACTTCTTGTGCCTTTGGTCGACGGAGTTGGACCTCTGTCGATAACTGGTGTACACGTTTGTCGATGGGCAGCAGCGGCGTGCGTGGGGTCGCGGGTACATCGGAATGCGTTTCTTGCTTGGAAGGTGGATGCTCCTCCCGCTCCACCTGCAGGTCTCCTTGCCTCGTTTGCTTCGACTGCCTGAGCACATGGAATTCGATCGTTCTTCTTGTAGACTCATGAACCCACCGACCATAATCGGCCTCGATGGCCTCAAAGACATCGATCCAGCGCTCTGGCAGGCAATCTTCACGACCTTCCAACGTGTCCAGCATCCTGTCGAGACGCCGTCCCACGTCACTGACTTTGTCGCGCAGCACGCCCGAGATGGTGTCGACGGCCTCCTTCCACTGCTTGAAAGCTACATCTGATGTGTCTGTCGGCATCTCAACAGCGTCCCAGCCCAGGCCCATAGCCTTCTGCGCCTGGGTGAGGTCGTCGAGGTATCGCGGTGCAGAGCGGAGAATCGACACACGGGCGGTCCACGTGTTGAGGCGGTCTTTGAGCTGGGCGTGATGAGGGAGAGCAGAGAGGAGCGTCTGGGTGACGAGGAAGGAGAAGTCGTCCATGGGTCGGTAGTTGGCACGGCTCACGCCAAAGCCGGCCGAGGAAGGACGTGACTTGCCCTGGGGGTGCATGTCCAGCACAAACTCCTTCAGCTCGTCGACGTCCAGCTTCAACAGCTCCTCGGCCATGTCGTCGAGGCGTGCCTCGTGCTGCTCCAGCTCGAGCGACAGCAGCGAGCCGCAGTAGTCGAGTGTGGCCAGCGCATCTGTGTTGCCTGCATGCACTGCGATGCGCGCCTCGAGACTGCGGCGGCGCTGCTCCTTGTCTTGCTCACTGGGCTGTTCGAAGCTGCCTGTCCAGCCCCATTGCTCAATCTCAGCGCACCAGCCCTTTAGCTGCTGCGCAGCCTTGGCGACACGCGTGCCCAGATCGCGCTCGGCGACGGTGAGGGAGTCGATGCAGGCGAAGATTCTGTATCCGTCACGTGTGGTATCGAAGGGCACGGGCTCCTCGGTGAGGGCGCGCAGCGTGGTCTCTGGTGACAGATCGCGGAGGTGTGTGTCCTCGGAGCTGCCGAGCACGCGTCCCCTGCGGGTGCCGGGCGACATCATGGGCGACGGAGCGCGGCGCGCTGTAGGAGGAGGCGCCAGCCGCATGGACGGCGGCAAGGCGGCCATGGTGGTGAACGTGGGCGGGAGGGAGCGACGGCGCGAACATGTATAAGGAGTGGAGTGGGGGAGTGAGGGAGTGAGGGAGTGAGGGAGTGAGGGAGTGAGCAAAGAAAGGCACGAGTGAGCTCTCCCGAGGGGCGGCGATGTCGCAAAGTCTGGTGGATGCCGGTGGCTGCTTCCTGTACGCGCCGCCGGTGCTCTTTTTTTCTTTTCCCCCTTCTCCTCAGCAACGACGCTCCGTCTGCCGCGCGATGTTGTTGGTTACGCAGCAGCACAGCTTGCGACCACTTGACGGACGCCTCGCATGCACCCGGGGACACCTGGGCGCCTCCTCCACAGGCTAGCCGCATGCGCCGTAGTGCCGACCCACTCTTTCTTTCTCCATCCAGCCCAAGGCAAGGGCGAGAGCCGTGATGCGGAGGATCCAGGCTCCGGGCAGGGAGTATTGCGCTACTGCTACTACTACATAGTACGCAGCAGAGCCTAAGCATCGGTGCTCGCTTCGACCCTCTCGAGTCTCGACGTTGTCCTAGCACCTGACCTGAAGAGCACGGAACGGAGCGTCTCTCTTCACCTCCCCCATGCACCCACTTGCACGACGTCGTCATCGTCCTGTTGCCAAGCAACTACTGACCTTCACCCCGCCTCGCTATCTCTGCTACCTTCCCTATACAGCTTGAAGCTTACCCACGTCACTCCACGGTCGCGCAGAAGCTCTGCGTCTCCATGCTTGGAAATGCCGCCATGGCAACTCTCTCGTCGGTTTTGCTGTGCTAGAATCGGCACGACGTGGTGCCGTTATCAGAAGTTTGGTGCAAGGGTGCGATGGACATGTATTCCGACTTATAAATGCGACATGTCCGCTCCCTGATCATGTTGCCCGCCATCGAGAAGTGCCTCTCCAGTGGGAAACATGAGAACATCACTTCTCTGGCTCGCTGCCATTGGCGCCGAAGCTTGCCAGCGTGAGCGTGTGTTCAAGCGTCATGCCCACGCCCATATCAAACGACAGGCTGTCAATGCCACCTTCCCACCTGTATTGGACCCCAATGAACAGGTTCTGATCAATTCCTTTGACAACACCTCCATTTCTACATGGTCCTACTACTACACCCATGGCGACCACATTGCAGGAAGGAACGAGTCGATGGCACAATGGACCGCGGATAAATGGGAAAGTTATGGGTTCACATCTCGGCTGGACGAATACTGTAAGCTTTCGAAACACCTCCCCACTGTTCACGTTACAGTGAGGACGGAGTGGACCGGACCACGCTGTCAAAAGGCCAACTGCAGTGGTGGACTATCTGCTGACGACCTCCAGATGTCTTCCTCAACTACCCAGTCTCACACTCACTCGTCTTGACATATCCCAACGGCAGCACGTACACCCCAACGCTCCAAGAAGCCGTGCTCGAAGAAGACCCTACCACCAGCTACCCGAACAGCATCTCGACTTTCCACGGCTACTCCTTCACCGGTAACGCCTCTGCAGAATACGTTTACGTTGGAAGAGGTCAACAGGTCGACTTCGAGCGTCTGCAGGCACTTGGCGTCGAGCTCGAAGGCAAGATCGCTCTCGCCAAATATGGTGGTCCGTTCCGCGGTCTCAAGGTGAAGAACGCCCAAGACCATGGTATGATCGGTGCGGTCATCTTCTCTGATCCCGGTGATGATGGCAACATGACCGAGGCCAAAGGACAACTGGCGTACCCCAACGGACCGGCAAGAAACCCTACCACTGTCCAAAGAGGTAGTGTCCAGTTCCTGAGCACCTATCCTGGTGACCCCACGACTCCAGGTTACGTGTCGAAGAAAGACTCTCCAAGATCTGACCGCAGCATCATTACTCCTCAGATCCCTTCCCTCCCCATCTCGTGGCTCGAGGCACAGCCACTGTTGCAAGCCCTAAATGGCTTTGGCTCCTCAGGTGTACAAGTCAACCGCACTGGCTGGGTCGGTGCCATTCCTGGCGTCAACTACAGCACAGGCGCTGGATCGGGCGCCACTCTTGATATGAGCAATGTCATGAATGACACCTATGGCTCTATTTGGAATGCTATCGGCATCATCAATGGTACACTCGAGGACGAGGTTGTCATTGTTGGCAACCATCGCGACGCCTGGATCATTGGAGGGGCAGCAGACCCCAACTCTGGAAGTGCTGTACTCATTGAACTGGCCAAAGCATTCGGCGAGCTTGCAAAGACGGGATGGAAGCCTGCTCGCACCATCGTACTTTGCAGTTGGGATGCCGAAGAGTATGGTCTGGTTGGAAGGTACGATGATTTAAATACTATTGTATGCTCCTGTATGCTAATTCGATTCCCATACAGCACCGAGTGGATGGAAGAGTACATCCCGTGGATAAAGAACGCCGCAGTCTCCTACCTGAACATTGACGTCGCCGTCTCGGGACCAATCCCTGAAATTTCAGCTACGCCTGATCTTCATGCCATTAGCACTAGCCTCATGAAGAAGATCATCTATCCCTTCCACGGCAGCAGCGACCAGACTATGTACGATGTGTGGTCAACACTCGACGGTACAGTTGGTGTCCTTGGTAGCGGCAGTGACTACACAGCCTTTCTCCACCGTGGTATTGCTGCCATCGACATGGGTGCTGGTGGCGGACCGAACGATCCAGTCTACCCCTACCATTCCAACTACGACTCGTACCACTGGATGGCCACATTTGGCGACCCAGGCTTCCACACACACAAAGCAATGGGCCAGTACCTGACTCTCCTTTTGTACCACATGGTCAATGACCCCGTGGTCCCTCTTCAGCCTGCAGACTACGTCGAAGAGCTGAACACCTACCTCCAAGCGCTCAACACCACAATCGCTTCTGCCAACGCTACGGTCGATCTCTCAGCCCTAGTAGATGCCATCTCGACCTTCGAGACCTCCGCACGGCAGTTTAATGACCTCCGTGACCATGCTGTCGCAAGTAACGACACCGCACTAATCACGGTTCAAAACCACAAGGCGCGCGACTTCTCTCGTGGCTTCACTTCTCAGGGTGGTCTGCCTACTAGAGAGTTCTATCAGCACACCATCTTCGCGCCTGGACGCGACACTGGCTATGCGCCGGTAACATTCCCAGGCATCACCGAGAGCATCACGTTTGATAAGGATGTCGAGCTGGCGCAGGAGTGGGTGGAAAAGACCAGTGCTGCGATTCTGGTCGCTGCCAGTATCCTCAAGACCTAGTGGAGATGTAGGCGGCAATGCGGTCACGTAGAGGTTCTCTCGCAAGGCTTTATGATCAGAAACAACGTGATGATGGATACTTCCCAACAGCACCACAACCAAAAATCTAAATCCCTTCAAAACGAGTAAGCAAGCTACTTGGGATTTTTTGTGCAGATTCGAGTTGTTCCTGCAGATTTGTCTGAGCGTTGCATCGGTATATCTGGTTGCAACAATACTCTGCTTTGCCAGTCTTACTTGCGGTCAATCAGTTTAGCATCACGAGAGAGCTTCACGCAAGCACCAGGATCGAGGTACGGTAGAGGTGGATATGCAACGCATGCTGCAGGCGCAGCACGTAATTGTAGTCTAATGAGTAAACGATTCAATGAAGCCACGGTGTTTTGATATTATCCGCGCTCCCTCTGAAACGGGCTCTCGCGTTGACGCCATGCCCAACCCAGCCTAGAGCAGCGCTGTAACTTTGTCCGGCTGTCGCGGGCCACGTCCTCACCTGGCGCACCTTATCCAAGAGCTCGAGAAAGCTTGACCGCATCTTCATGCCAACAACGGTGTCAACTGTACCAGGTTCTTGTCTGGGAAGGTCTGCCTGAGCGGGACGGGCCCACAGCAACGATGAAGACTGGATCGCTCCTTTGCCGAACATTCCGAAAGACCCACGAAACGACAGGCATCAAATGCCACAGTTGGGATTGCAATGCCGCGCAATGAAGCGCACGCGACATGTTCCCACTTCCAGGGCGTACCAGACTGTATCTACTCCTAGTACCCGGGGTCAGAGCACCGGCCTGCAAGGCGACGCGCCTCCTGTTTTGCAAGGCGTCGTCATTCGTCTGCCACCTTAACCCAAGTGAGACTGGGTTTAACCTGCGATATCTGAACAAACATGCCTTCGACCCCGTTTGGCCTTTCTGACTGTTAGCTGCGCATCCATTTAGGTTTCTTTTGAGCGATACGTTGACCTTCTGTCGCCTCGTCCCGGCCTTTTTTTCTGTCGCGTTGGGCCGATCATACTCTCCATCGTTCTTTGTTTTCTCTTTCCCCGGATAAGCATGAGGCTCTTTCCGAGACTATTACATGCCGTTGCTGCAGCCATCGTATTGATTGTGCTGTACCTCGGGTGGCTACAACATGATCACCTAGGGCACAACATACACGAAGCGTGGGGAGGTACAGCACACAGAGTGGTTGTCTTTGGCGACGATTGGTCTGACACAGGCAAATATCGAGTTTCTCCACCATTGAAGTCTGAGGCTGTTGTGCGAGATTCTAGTCGTGGCGAAATATGGACCGAGACATTGTGTAAAGAAGTGAGTCCGCATCGAATTCATGATTTGCATTTGCTAACACCATGTAGCTCGCTTGCGACTTCATGGATAACTTTGCTCGCTCCATGCCGCCACAGGGCGATGTTACGACCATCGGGTCTCTCATTGACTCAGATATCCGCGCCCAGGCCGTCCCTGTCACAGACAACAACAACAACAACAACAACAACAACAACAACAACACCCAGGTCACGTTTGACTTCAAGACACAGGTGCAACAATTCTTAGAATATGAGAAGCAGAAACACCGCATCGGTGTTCCGGAACGTTTGCGCAAGGTCGACGAGTGGTCCATCTTCACCGTATCGTTCGGTCTCTGGGACCTGCTGGAATACTCTACGCTAGAGAAGGAGTATGCGCTGAAGGCGATTGACAGCAGTATCGAGGGGCTGTTTGAGAATCTTGACCAGCTGGCGCAGCATGTCGCAGCACCAATGAAGATTGTAATCCTCAAGCTATTGGATATTACGTTCCTGCCACGCTTCCAATCAAGAAAAGACAGGAACAAAGAACACTTCGCAGAAGACCAACACCACTTGGTGTTTCTGTGGACGTATTGGAACACGGTCTTGTCTCAAACAGCATCGCGGTGGAAGCACGGCGAGATCTTCATGCCGGAACCTAACAACTTGATTATGGACCAAGTCCGAGCTAAACAGCTATACTCGAAACAAATATCCGATGCATCCGGTACGGGCAAGCAAGCACCTCTCTTCGACTACGTAGAAGAGCCATGTTTGAAGTCGAAGGAGGATGACAATGTGAGCAAACTGCAAGCAGCTGGAGTTGACAAATGTGCCGACGCAGCCAAACACCTCTTTTGGTAAGTGATTGGCGCATACAAAAGCTTTGTCTTAGCCTAACCGTGACACAGGGATGATATACATCTCAGCGGGCCCGCTCACCAACTAATCGGAAGAGCAGCCGCAAGCCTGCTACGCAGAAACCACACTGTCAATGTCGGAGAGTCAACCCAAGGTCCTGACAAAGACGACAAGACAGTAATAAAGGATACACCAAGTTTTAAGCTGAAGTTCCCTCCTGGCTACTAGCGATCCATGCTGAACACAGCATATACCAAACGGCCAGTGAAATCCTGGATGGCTGCAGCTGTGCCTCATGAGGAAGGGATGACATGTCGGCCACAACACCATCATGCAGTTTCCGAGACCAGCAGGTCTGTAATGAGTTGTGCAAGGTTGCGGCATTGTTGTCCCCTTGCATGACTGGTTGCAGGGGTGCAGGAATGTCTGAGAGGGTGTCTTGGCCGCTTCGGGCCGGGTGAGAACAAAGAAGTCTGCTGTCGAACGCGACACGCGCTCTCACCGTTTCTGGCTGGGACAATTGAATTGCGGAGTAGATTGCGGAGAGTACTGAATGGTTCAGAGTTCATGGCAGCGCCACATAATGCTTTCATCCAGCATCACATACTTCGGTGTCTCTACGGACAGTCTCTCCCTTCCTGTTCAACGGTACAATGAGCAGCTCTCTCAAAGGGACCCATTAGATCAGCGGGTTCGTCGTCTTCTGCAAAATGCTAGCAAGTTGTGTACTGCCGCCGATTCGGTCTTCCTCCCCTCCTCCGCCTCCTGTTGCAACATTCTTCAGCGTGCCCCGGAGATACGTCAAGTCGAACATGCAAGTTGGCGATGACAACCTGCCTTCTCCAACAGATGACGGCAAACCTGGCCGTAGTTTGAGGAAAAGCAGTAGGATCCAGATACCGAGATGTGCGCCCAACTCGAGCCCCGTCCAACACCACAAGGAGGAAGCGCAGCGGACGCCTACTTCGCCACGAGCAGCCAGGAAGAGGAATGCATCCCTTGGAATTGAGGACAGTACAGAAGAAGCCGTCAAAAGTGAAAGCTCGACGGAGGTAAAAACACCGGCGAGTGCTGTGTCTGTAGGGTCTGGGGATCTTTCACCACGTGTTTGTCTCTGTCAGCCTGAGCCGAAAATCCCCCGTCCAAGGAATGGTACGTCTGTCATTCTTTGTTTGCTGTCTCGGCGGCTAGATCGGCTAGGGCGGTTGGTGGCACTGCACAATCCTGACACCCCTGTGTGTCGACAAAGACAGCCGACTTCTTTGTTTGCGGCGTTATTTTGATCGGCCACTGACTCCTTTGTAGCGTTTATCCTCTATCGACAACATCATCAACAAGCCATCATCCGTCGCAACCCTGGTCTAAACAATCCCGACATTTCGAAGATCATCGGCGAGCAGTGGAAAGCAGAAGGTGACGAGCAAAAAAAAGTTTGGCAGGACCTTGCCCAGGTTAGTGTGGCCCCCAGGTCCCCCTTGCTGCATGGCTGTGTAGACTAACAGGACGCGCAGGAGGAGAAAGCTAGACATCACGAACAGTATCCAGACTATCGCTATCAACCTCGCCGAATCAGCAAGCCCGGATCGTCGCCTTTAAACCCAACAGGTCAGCATACTACCGTTGATAAGTATCGTTGCCCAAAGTGTGGTGGTCGTAGCATCAAAACTCCGACTAGCCCTTACGCTGTCGAGACTCCAAGCACATCCACATCCACATCCACATCCACATCCACATCAACGTTACCGCCTCCAGACACCGTGGAAGAACTCAAACCCGCTACGAGCTACCTGCCCACGATGAGCAGCCTGTCGTTGGACTCGCCCGTTGTCGCTCGACGTGGACCGGGCCCATCGAGACTCAGTAACATCCAGGTCCCTTCTTCTCTCCGTGAGCAGGACATGTACAGCCCTCTCACGCCAGGACAGAAAAGACGTCGATACGACTACGGCCCGCCTCAATCTGCTCGTAGACCCGAAGGGCCATACTACCCACAGAGTGCAGCCCGTCGCGACTCACTGCCGCCTATGCACGTGCGCGTGTCACCTCCTAACACTGCTGGTATGCACCCTCCCTCGGCTCGAACTCCACGTGAGGTGCGCCTGCCTCAGCACGAGTTAGCGCGCAAAGGCTCCTCGGCTGCGGATATCAACATTGTTGTACCACCGTCTCACGACCAGAGCAGGAGTGTCGAAGCCATGGTGCTCAGCGTTCCCTACCAGGCGCGGATCAAGTTGCTCGGCCGCATCTGTTCTCCATTGAAAGACCCTGGTCCAAGCAGTCCAGCTGTTCAGACGCGTGGTGCCATCATCGCCATCGAGGGCGACGATGTGAAGGCTGTCAAGGAGCTGGCAGTCTGGCTCAACGACTTCCTTGCCAAAGATGAAGAATACAGCGCTCGTCTCGGCAAGCCGCCTAAGATGCCATCAGACAGTAAGAAAGAAGCTACGTTTGAAGATTATCTCGACCTCATCAAGGACTGGCACGGGATATCCAAGGAGATGGTTCACTACATCACCACACCGATCGCGCAGTCCCAATCGCCGTCATGCAAGGATTCTGAGATGGATACGAGCGACCGCAAAGATTCGGCCACGCCTCCGGACTCGCCGCGCAAATCAGCGTCTCCCAGCTTGACCACGTCGACGGTCAGGTCATGCAGCGTATCCAAGAAGCCGATTGTCATCCTCCCCACGTTCCAACTGCACGCATCTGTGGCGTATGCCTCCCGCATCCCCATCCAAGACGCGTACAGCCCGACAGATCACTGGCAGTGGATGGCGACGCTGTGGCGCGGGACCGTGGGCCCGGATCTGACGCTGTACGTCAAGAGCTACGAGGCCAAGGAGGGGCCGGGCCAGAGCAAGATGGTGGAGCTGGACGAGCAGGTTCGCTGCCTGACGGTGCTGAAGGCGCAGGGCAAGGGATTTGCGGATGCGAGTCTGCGCAGGGTGGGGTTCGAGGTCAGTGAGTGGGTGCGGGGGATTGGGGCGAGGACAGAGACGTAAAGGAGGGTTGAGGGAGGG
This sequence comes from Ascochyta rabiei, assembly GCF_004011695.2. Lineage (NCBI taxonomy): Eukaryota > Fungi > Ascomycota > Dothideomycetes > Pleosporales > Didymellaceae > Ascochyta > Ascochyta rabiei. The sequence goes on from NC_082414.1 coordinate 1,176,339, forward strand.
TTAAGGGAAGCTTGAAAGAGGCTTGAAAGAGGCGTGAAGGAATTCTGAGGAAGGCTTAAGAGAGGCTTGAAAGAGCGTGTAAGAGGGATACGGTCATTTGATGACATTGCTCATTTGAGCAGCTTTCTTTGGTGATATCAGGATCGGGATTACACCTTCCCTATTTTCGCTTCTCCTGCAGTTGTTGATAACAATCCTGGCGAGGATGGTGTCGGAAGAAAAGTGGACTACACAGGGGCATCCCACTTGCAGTACATAACATTGCGGGTGGAGCGAGCAACCGCCTGCCTGCACAGGACATGATCAAGGGCACCTGAGCAACTCTCCTTCTACATATACTGTCACGAAGAAGCTCGTTCTTTTCTGGTGGACGCTTCTGTTGGATCCACCACCACCTGCGCCAGCAGCTACACGCCGTAACAGCGGTGATGATGTGTAAAACAACCTAGCTAGAACAGACAGCGCGACTGAAGCGCGTGATGTACAATGATGGAGGCGGTGGAATACATAGCTGCGCTCATTTGCGCTTCTGGCGCTCGCCTTGTGCGACGGGCAGGCAGGACTCACGAGACAAAGGGCCAGCTTCTGCACGACCCATCCCCCTTGCATCGTCCTTGCAAGCCAGTTTTCGCGGCGGGCGGTCTTTCTCCCAATAGGATAGGTCAAGTGGCCGTTGGAGGCATGCACCGCCACAGAGCACGAGCCACGGTCATGTGAAGAGGCGAGCGCCAAGGGCCAGAGGGTGCCAAGAGCGCAACGGCATCATAGCGCTTTCACGTGCGAGCTACGGCCTTCTCACATGGCAGGCCGGGGCTTCTTTCACCGTTGTCACATGCAAGGTTCAGACCAACCACAGGCGCGGATGGAGCTACTAGTAAGACGAGGCGGCTTGTGTGTGGGGAAAGGCAAGGATGGGCGACGACGGCTGACGTGGTTGAACTCCCTCACTGCACGTTGCTGCTGCTCTTCTGGCTGGGAAGAAGCACCCAGTGTACCGTGCAAAGGACAGATAGCGCTCCACTGCCTCACCTCACCTCACCTCACCTCATGGCCTCATGACGTCTGGACGAGACGACGCTGCACGGACTAGACGGCCGCGGACCCAAGCACACGACGCTGCCGAGGAGGAGACGTGGTAGGGAAGGCAACCGAGTGGAGATAGGAGGAAATCGAGTGGAAATAGGAGGAAATCGAGTGGAAATAGAAGGAAATCGAGTGGAAATAGAAGGAATTCGAGTGGAAATATAGAAAAGGAGACGTGATAGAAGGATATCGAAAAAGAGGCAATCGAAAGTGAGGCAGCGTCATGATAGACCACGTCCTGGGCCGGCCGTCGGTGCAGTTCAGGAAGATCCAGGTGCTGGCCGTCGTCTCCTTCTGGTCCTTCTACCTGTACAGGTGGGCTTCTCTGCTCCGCGCGTAACTCCACGCTGCTCCCTACTGCACACTGACAGACGTCCAGAGGCGACCGCCACGGCCCGCCGCTCCTCCGCCGCCTCTCGGCGCTGCTCAGCTCCCGGCTTACCGTGTGGCAGACGGTGCTCGTTACGCTGCTCTACCTCTACGTCGCCCGCAACTTTGGCAAGCTCGTCGGCCTCGAGTGCCCGGAGCCGCTCGCGGCCCTCTACTCGCGCTCCTACTTCCGCGCCACATGGGTCACCACCGCCCTCGACGCCGGCTTCTGGTCCGCCATGAAGGTGAAGCCAAGGGGCCTGCGTGACGTGCTGTCGATCGTCTTCAGCGCCTACTACCTCGTCTGCGCCGAGCAGGCCGACGAGAAGGTCCGCAAGATCAGGGCCACCCTGACCGTCGATCACCTGCGCGTCGCCTGGAACAAAGGCACCACGCCCTACATCTCTGCTCTGACCAGCCTCATGCGCCCGCGCCTGATGTGGTACCCCCCGCGCCAGATCAGGATCCCGCGCCCCAAGGAGAGCAGCTACAGGGACCCCGTCGTCGCCTGGCTGTACTTCAACGGCCCCCTCAGCGCCCTGAAGAAGCACGACAAGCTCGTCCTCGACGTGCCCGGCGGCGGCTTTGTCGCCATGGACCCGCGCAACCACGACGACAAGCTCATGGGCTGGGCCGGCAAGACGGCGCTGCCCGTGCTGAGCCTGGACTATCGGAAGGCCCCCGAGTGGCCGTACCCGTACGCGCTGAACGAGTGCTACGACGTCTACCACACCATCGTCGCCACCAGAGGACGCTGCATGGGGCTCTCTGGCGAGCACGAGCCCAAGATCGTCGTCTCCGGCGACTCGGCTGGCGGGAACCTGGCCGTCGCCATGGTGCTCATGGTTCTGCAGAGCGGCTCCACGGCGACGCGGCGCTGGCAGGGCGAGCACGAGCTGCCGCCGCCAGTGGGCTGCATGCTGATCTACCCTGCCCTCGACATGAACATCGGCAACTGGATGACAGACGAGCAGATGGCCCTCATTCGCGACCGGAGAGTGAGGAAGACCAACAGACCCATCCTCCGCCACAAGAGCGACGATTACCGCCACCTCGCTCCCAACACCCCCTACGGCTCCGACGACTCCGGCAGCGAAGACGAGAAGCCAAGAGCGCGCATGACCGACGCCAACACGCCCACCAGCGAACGCGTCCTCACCTCGCCCCAGACCATGATCAAGCTCAGCGCCGCGCACACCAACAAAGACACCACCGCCCTCCCCAACATCAACACCAATCTCACAAACGCCCACCCCGTCGCTACGCCCGACCGCATGTCACCGGTAGCCACGCGAGCCTCGCCTGAAACGCCCCGCGTCTTCCAACCACCCGCTGCCGGCCCAGCGCCTCCGGCTACAGCCATCAAAACTCGCCTGGCAACGTCGTCCATGATATCCTACTTCAACGACCGCATCCTGACGCCGGAGATGATGCGCGCCATGATCATCCTATACATTGGGCCTCACCACCGCCCGGACTTCAGCACCGACTTCCTGCTCTCGCCCCTCCTCGCGCCCGAGAGCCTGCTTGCCAAGTTCCCACGGACCTGGATGCTGACGGGCGAGCGCGATCCGCTCGTCGACGACACAGTCATCTTTGCGGGAAGATTGCGGCAGGCAAAACGTGCCGAGTTCGCCACGGCCAAGGAGCTGGGCTTGGACTGGGCGCGCGGTGCGTTCAGAGAGGAGGACTGGGTCAACGTCGACCTCGTCCCCGGCATTTCGCACGGCTTCTTGCAGTTCGTCGGTGTGTTCCCAGAAGGCTGGAAGTACATCTACCGCTGCGGCAAGTGGATCGACGAAGCCTTTGCCGCCGCCGAAGGTCGCGAGGTGCCGGACAGCACCGCCCCCAGCGCGGCCGTCACCCCGTGGCAGCGCAGCCGCGACCGCGACGACTACTTCGGCAGCGGCGCGACGCCCGGGCTGGCCGAAGCCGTCGACGGCCTGCGCTCCCCCTCGACGCGCCGCACACGACACCACTACCGCTCCGGCACCGCCAGCAGCGCCGACGACGACCGCCCGCTGGAAATGACGGTCTTGCGCAAGGACAAGGCAAATCTCACGCCGCCGGCGGAAAACGGCAGTCTAGCCACCACCGCGCCCGATCGAACTGCGCGCGGCAGGGGCAGGGCCCGGGCCCGGAAGAGCGAGAGAGGGCGGCGCAAGAGCCTGGTCAGTCTGGCGAGCGAGGACGATCTGCTTGGGAGGAGGATGAAGGGTCTGACCGGCGGTCTTGGCGGGGAGGGACTGCTCGATTGAAACTCGAGTCTTGAATTTTGATTAGGAAGTCTTGGGCCCGGAGCATATATAGAGCATAGCATGCATTCCTAGGGTAGGAGCATTTATACATACATATCATTCCATTTACTTGCATACCATAATATACCCACAACTACAACAATGACTAGAGCCACGCAAGTCACAACTCACGCACCTACACTCACCATCTCCGCCATCCAATCTACCCCCCTCCCCTCCCCTTTCCTTTCCTTTCCTTTTCCCTTCCCTTTGATGCCGTCGCCCGGCTGAGGATACAAGGTGGCATGACCAGAAGAAAGACCTCACGATGTGAATGCTGTGCCGTGACTTGTGTAGGATAAACACTAGAGTAGTGTCAACTTGTGCTGTTGAAGTCATATTAGTGAGCTTGGCTGTCATGTGTTAGGCTAGAAGAAAGACCTTGTAGTGTAATTGCTGTGCTGTAAACTGTGTAGGGTAAACGCTAGAGCAGGTGGTATCGGCTTGTGCTGTTGAAGTCATATCAGGGAGCTCGGCGGTTAGGTGTAGCCGGGCCAGCTCCTGACAAGTGACGTTGGCAGCTGAGACAAGGTACCGCAACGGTGGGTAGCAGCGAAAATACGGTCATGGGTTACCGGGTAGGCAGCCCTCCCTGGTAGAGATGAGGTGCATACTGTCAGACCCGTTGAGCGTGGTACATAGATTGGCCACGGCAGATGTCTGTGGGTCGCGGCTTTCGTTGCTCGCAGCTCCGAGTCCACTGCCTCTGGAGTCCGTGTTTCGTGACGACTTCATGTTGGGTGCTGGAGTGCTGGAGTGGGCTCCCTGCTCGTCATGTTTCGGGTGTAGCGTCCCAGGGTCGACGGCATCCTGCCGTTCGTGGCAGTGGCGCTGAGAGGTCTCGATCTTCAAGTGCTCAAGCTTCCGCTGTCGTCGTACACAGCCAGGGTCATAAGGCAATCTTTTCAAGATGGCGGCACGAAAAGTGAAATATCATGCCAGACGCTCAGGTACTCTCGCTGTTCGCCAGCCTGTGTTGGAGCGGTGAGTATTGCGACATGGCGAGTGGCCGAATGGTACGTTGTATTGTACTGTCAATCATGTGGTCCGACAAGCGGAGCCTGTCAAGTGCAACTCTGCACTCTGCAGCAGCGAGTAGCATACGGATTGAGCACCCCTCGCAGATGGCAGTTCGGCCCAGTCGAGCCGAACCAGATTCTCCGTATGCACGTCAATATCGCTGACCACCATGTCGGATTCTGACCGCTCTTTCCCCTGTTGTGACAGCTTCGCCGTCAGAAAAGGGACTGGTCGAGTAAGATTGCAGCCTCGCATCGGACTGCGATCGCTTTGTTCATGCACCTCCTTTCCCATTCGGTTGTTCCAGTCCCATGGTAGCTTGGGCCTGGGCTGGAATGCTACCGGGGGTGTAACGGTCGCATAGCTAGCTGCCGTTGGACGTTTGGATAGCCAGCCCTGCGATCCGCACAGAATGGGGCGCCCCTTGACTTCTAACCTGGCCTGCTGCATAGTCGCCGGCTGCTTGCAACGAGCCGAACCTTGGCCTGGCGACGGCCGCATATGTGGGCACGGCAAGACTCGTGGGTGCGGATGACTTGCAGTGGCCTGGTGTTGGACTTGGCTGCGGGCTGGACACAATCTGACTAGCGCGCATCCACCGTAGTCACCTACTAGTCACCCTCTAGTCACCTCGGACGTTTGGCTTCGCCCTTGTGCCTGCGTCACTCGACCCCACAGGATCCTTTTTCGTGCAACATGCCTGCTGGTCGTCTCGACGAAGAATTCTCATCTCCTCATGCTGCCACCGGTGGCGGTGAGCTGCGAGGTCGGCCGTGATGCCGCACTTGCAGCCGCTGACCGTTCGAGCAGAACCGACCGCCGCATTGGGTCGTCCTCCGCACCACTCAGGCACCCTGTTTGAGCAGGATCCCCTTCTTGCTTCGTTCGTCGTGTATGGTGTTCTCGTGAAAGGCGTTGGAGGAGAAGGGATATGCGAGGTCAGCGGTAAGGGTGGCGATGATGGGGTCCTAGCTGAGGGAGTGCTTCTGTGCTACATGTCGGTGCGTTCCAAGGTTGCTTTTTCTGACCTGCACTTCTACATGTCTTCACACATAAATACCATATGACCTGGAAGTCACGTACCTTTTGTTGTTACTCCTATCAGCTATTTGTATCTGCGCTCCGCTCCGTCCTACTACGCAAGCTCTCATCTTTCAGACTTCACTACATCATCAGCACAAACATTGTCGAATCACCATTGTCTACACTAGACTGTCACCCCATAACCGCTGCAAAAGACGTCAACCCTCAAGGATCTACTTTGTCCAAATCCCTCAACATGTGTACGGTCCAGTATATAATTTACGCCTGCGAGCACTGGGTGGCGCAGCCCCAACGACTTGACGGAGAAGTACTACATCTGTGTCGGCAGGCCGAAGAAGAACGTCTTGGATTCCCTTGCCCTGAGACACAGAGGGAGCACAAGGTCATTGACAGGAGTCAAGGCTTGTGCAAAAGCTGCATGTGGGAAAGTGTGTTGCGATAGTCGACGTCTGCACAAGAGGAGGAAGAAACGGCGAACAAAAAACAAACGCAATATCGGACCAACACAACACCAATGGATTGGACAAACATCACATCTTTACGTGCGCCGACCAATATCTGACGCCAAGTCACCGCAGATATGCATACTCCGCAGCGCCACTTGCACGTCTCTCGAACCTAGCTGTCCAAACTGCCACAACTGAGCTCGTATTCTTAGAGCCTGTGAAGTACTATTTGTCTCAAAGGCGGAGGGCGCCCGATTCATTCTAGCAAGGGGGCCAGAAGCGATGATGATCTTTAGCGGCGGTCAGGAAGGAATGTTATTAGGGGAGCATTATAACAACTGTATCTATACCCTGTTTCTGGAGTACCCTGGATTCGTCGATTTCTATAGCATAGCAGCGGGGATTCATTTACTTTTTCGATTACGCCTCCTAATTGAATGGTCGCTACTGATCTCTTCGGAAGATACAAATGTTGGTGCTGAATGTCGACACATCCTGTGAAGAGACCTACGGTGTTTGATCGCCAAACAGTGACCTCTAATCTCATGGTAACTGTTGGAAGAACAAGCGATCGGTTTCGAGGACGGGGAGCGTAGTCGAAGCAACATCGAGGTAACCGAATCAAGCTTGCCCTGTTGCGCTACTGCATTTAGCCAGTCACGGCGAGTTTTAGAAGGTTCTCTCATGGCCTGCTAGACGGTGATTGCAGTTTTCATTTACCTGTCGATGCTTGTCTGTCTCTTGGGTGCTATTTGAAACAACAAGCAGAGCAAACGCAGCAGCGGTGAAAGGAGTAAAGTCGCATTTTGTTGCAATCTTCTCATAAACACCTCGATCAACTGCGCAATCTTGTAAGCCCCATAGTTGGGTTGCAACTAGCGATGAACGATCTTACAGCATCAGTAGGCCTGCGCAAAGACGGCCACACACCTCACCCATGGATCTTCCGCCGCACCTTCAGATGCGGGCACCCAGATGAGTTCATTGAGGTTCGACGAGATAGTGACAGTCAACAAGTGCATAACGTTATCACGTTTGAGGTATTTCAAGAACACGGTCAAACTTGCAGTGATGGGTTGGAATACACAGTGGCGCGATGTCTCAAATGTGCAAGGAAAGTCAAAGAAGAGGACGATGGAGACCTTAGGGTATTGCTGGAGAGGAACTTGCATTATTACCAGGCACTAGCATCGTCCAAATCTGCCAGAAGATCAGACACGCCCGGGAATAATGGGTTTGACAGTGTCTTGAAGAGGTACAGACTCCGCGGTGGCAAGAGTTTCGGTGGAACACCCCATCCACGCATTTTAGAGCAAGAGCACCAGGAGTTCCGCCTCGAAGTTCAAGAACAAGCTCGCAGTAGCGGCAAGGCGATCGCAATACCATCGAGGAGGATCTACAATGCGCCAATCCAGAAAGGTCGTAAGATACTGTTGCAGATACCCCGGAGATACGTGTCTCATATGTCTGAAGGTGAAGACAAGAGCTTTTCCCAGCCGCAAATCAGTACCGCGTTGGAGGGGAACTGTTACGATGAGGTGGAGAGCAGCCTAAGCGATGCGATCTCACGCAATCAGAAGGGCGAGACACTTTCCAGTGTTTCTGTCCAAAAAGAGGGGAACGAAGACAAGCACGTAAAAGACACAATCATCCGGAGAGCTGAGTTTACTCACGTCAAGATCATGCCTACCTCGGCGAGTATCCACGAAGATTCTGCGATGAGAGTCATCAAAGTAAGTCCCCTAAAGTCTGAACTTCCTATGAAATCGAAGATTCCTACCATGAAAGACTTCACTACGAAGAACGACGAAGACCTTCTTCCTATTCGTACAACAAGAACTTCTTTACAAAACGAGCAAGCATATCCTCATCAGTTTATCACCGACTTTACCTTATCGAGAAGGGAATCTATCCTCGTGGAGCATTTGATCGACCAGTATGCGTCTCCTTTCGACGACGCGTCTGATCCACAGCTTCTAGACCTGAGAGATAAACACCTACGGTCTGCTCCTACTATACCTAGCAAAAGGCCACTCAATTTCATGCACCGACGGGGTGATGCTTCAACAAAAACATGGAGTAAATCCGATTCGATATCGAAGAATTTCCGCAAGCTTCGCTTAGATCTTCAGCATTCCTCCAAGGCTACAGAGAAAAAGGCGAAACCTGAAAGCGCAAGTCCAGACTGGGCATGTCGAACGTCTCTGGCAATCGAAGCCGGTAGGATCTCGATGGACAGCGTGAGCATGCGGAGTCGAGATCCGTCGTCGTCCAAACACAGGCCTCGACCGATGCGCAGCCCCGACAAGACCATATCAGCAGAGCGGAAGACAACACGGGGTGTCAGACTCGGGGAGCCACGCGATGTCTACTCCTCGCCTGCCACACGCTCTTCGGAGTACGGTCTAGCTCTGTCCATGCTGGACAGACATTCCGAAGGCGCGTGTCACGGCGCTGCTGACCGATTGAGAGGGCTCGAAGGCATGGAGATTGCTCTGGGGAGACAGGCGTCTACGAGACGTGATAGTGCGCAAGTAGCTTCGTCGATGGACTTACATAAGAGATTGCCGGCTCTGCCTTTGTCACAGGGCGGCGAGAAGGAGGAAGGCGGTTTATGAGGAATATAGGTGGTGGGGTTGTGAGATGTAGCACTTGAAACGCAGAATAACTGTTCCTAGTTATCTGACTTCGAGAGTGCGAGGCGTTGGTGCCATTAGACAGAATGGAGATTGCTTGTCCCGAATCAAAAAATCTGAACAGTTCTGAGTCGTTGACGAGCATTGGAAGCTGGTCATCCAGCCGCGGAAAGCTAGCGCTGTAAACTCACAGACATCAGGTGCAGGTGGTCTGCTTTTTCTGTGTCGTTCTAGGTTTACAATAGCTGTACCAAGTGTAAGATGATGATGTTGTTTGCCAGATGGAGCTCGGCGATACGGAGATGCGGCTCGGAGATACGTGTCGCTTATCAGATGCAAGATACGTAAGCCCTGCAGCTCTCCCCCGCCTGCGGCAGAACACTCATCCATTCTACACAACCAATTGCACTGCCATCATGAACAGGCAACCAAGTCACGAGATGTAATTAATATAGTACACTCTGTATGGACTGCCGGAGTTTCCGCGTATAAAGCGCCCGTAGTGCCCGCCTGTGAGGAGAGCCACCTACCCCTCAGCTCTGCTAACTACGGAGCTTCACTCACCTTTGAACATTCAGCTTTCGTCCTCAATCCAAGTCACCATGTCAGGCCACGGCCAACCTCACGAGAAAGACCCTCGTTGGTCTGCAGTTGACACCTACTCGCTTGGCCACCTGCACCCTTCTTCGCGCACCACGCCCTCAAATGACGTGCTCGAGCACGCACTCTCGAACTCGGAGAAGCAAGGCCTTCCCGATATAGCCGTGTCGCCTTCGCAAGGCAAATACCTCCAGCTGCAGGCGCGCCTGCTCAGAGCAAAGAATGTCCTCGAAGTCGGCACACTGGGTGGTTACTCAACCATCTGGCTTGCAAACGCAAGTCCTGATGTGAAGGTTATAAGTGTCGAGGTAGACGAACACCATGCCAAGGTTGCGCGATCGAACATCGAGCATGCCGGAGTGGCGGATAGAGTGGATGTGCGTCTTGGTCCTGGAGTCGAAGTCTTGCCAAAGATAGTAGATGAGGTCAAGGAAGGAAAGCTGGGCAAGTTCCAGCTCGTCTTCATTGACGCGGACAAGGAGAACAACTGGAGCTATGTCGACACCGCCATCCAGCTTTGCGAACCTGGATCGTGTATCATTGTAGACAATGTCGTAAGGCAAGGCCGGCTTGCGAACGATACGGACGATCCAAGGATCGTTGGAGCGCGGCGTGTCGTCGAGAACGTGGGCAATGACGATAGACTCGACGGCGTTGTGATCCAGACGGTCGGGGATAAGAATTATGATGGTTTCCTGATCGCTATCGTAAAATGAGCACGAGAGGAAGATACCGGTGCTGCCTCCGAGCTTAACATCGGACATACTTGCGGTCGTACAATTTTCTAATGCATGTTGGCGCTGGTAGCGTAGGCTTAGGTTCATGTACCACCAGTATTTCTGCACAGGTTACATACCGAGGCCCTTCTCCTGATGCTAGCTTCACGCATTTCCTGAACGTCTGGCGTATGCACAACTCTTAGGACAACCAAACTTCCACCAGTACGCAGTGTTGAGGCGCGCCGCGCGCAGCAGGGGATCACTCAGGACCTTACAAGACGCCTCTTACAGTGCTCGATCGGCGATACAGAGCTAAACTGTAAGCACAAGTGAAGAATACGAAGACGAGGCTACAGCCGCATAGCGATGCTGATCGCACTTGATCCAAACCAGCATGACTTTCCGGTAGACTGGGTGGAACAGCAACCTAGCGCTGCGTAGCTGATGGCGAATTTCCGCTCAAAGCCCCCAAAAGCCAAGCTTGCAGAGCCAATCCGGGCCTGAGCCGAGATAACAGTAGTCAACAGACTCAAAGTCGGCGCGAGGGTGCGCATATGGCGTGCGGGGTCCGCGTCTACTCTAAGCCCTATAGATAGGTCGCTATGACGCTCATTTTCTCGATTGGGCTGGTATCGCATTCTGAACATGCGCGTTTGAATGGGTGAGAGTCGGTGATCGGTAGCGAAACGGCGATCCTCAAAATGCATCGAGGATCCGTTTCCATCCAATCGTCTATAGTCGCTGGCGTTCATGGTGGCTTGCATGAGACTGCGTTTTGATGCTGCCGAATGTGTAAGGGCACAACCACAGGCGCGGGCACGTGTTTCGCTATCGAAGAGAGGAGAAAGTCTGCGGCAGTGCTGATTTTGGATAGCAAGGCTGGCCGCGGAGCGAATTTCTTAGTCCTGTAGGTAGTAAACGATCAATCGTCAGATTGATACAGGAGAGGCTGGAAAGAGCAAGCCCCCCGGAGCACAGTGACTGTCTATGATCGTTAGCGTAAACGAGTCCAACAGCTGCCCGACTCGTTTGGAGACGGAGAACTTGGCATGAATCAAATAGTCCCAGCGGTTAACATTGAGTAGCTGGGTGTGAAAGAAGCCTCCTGACAACGTTCACGAGACCAAACTCGATCAGGTCATTCAGTAGTGGTTATGCTGAGTCGCAAAAAAAAAAAAAAAACTCTTTTGCAGCCTAGGGTACCAGACGGTTGCAACGTGTCACATGTACAAAACTGCGTAGGCCTAGTGCTCTTTGAATCCAACTCACGCACGCGTTCTAGCTACGACAACCCGGCGCAACGGCGCACCCTTGAGCCTACAGCTGTCTCGAGGCCCGGGTATTCGCAATCCGGACGAGTCTAACGTCTAGGCTTGCAGCCAGCGAAAGGTCACTAGGTATCGGTGAAGCAGACAGCTGTGGGGCTTGCGTATCGGTTGTGGCGCTTCAATGAGTGACATGGTGTAGACACGGAATATACTCCGCCTCATCAGCTGTTTCACGCACAGCTCCGGTAGCTCGGTTAGCGTAAAGGAGATACAACTCATTGTGGCAGGATCAGCATATTCGTTGGTGATCAGAGATGTGGACGAAACTGAGGATAGAGATTGCTGCTGCATTAGCCTCGACGAGTTGCGCGTCCTGCAAAAAGTTGGACCTGGCCGCAAAACCCGATGATGTGATTGCTGGTGGGTGCGAAGAATAATTACTCCGTCTCAAGGGTATTGCTTCGTCGTATAGAAATAGGAATCATCGGAGTAGATTCTCTCATTGACGTATCGTTGGATGACTTGAATCCTGACGTTCCACCATAACGCAACCCGAACGAAGAAAGAGAGAAACATCAAACCGGCCCTCGTTCCAAGAAGAGGCTCGAATCCTGAGCGCAGTACACCGACTGTTTTACTCGGGCGTGTGGCAGTTCCGGCAAATTAGACGCGTAGGTACTGGCGATCATTTCAAGCGCGAGTAACTTTACAACGTTAAATTGAAACAAGTTCAGATTGATTGATTGCGGGAATCTAGGGCTGCTCGACCCCTACTAAGCCGCTTTGGTTAAGGGGTTTGGTGGGCGTGAAGACTTACGAAAATGAGCAGGTCCTGTGAGGTTACGACGTCCCAGTCATGTTAATTCAGTGACATGCAAGCGCAAATTGGTCGCACAGACAACACACTTGCTGAGGTGATCTCTAGTCAGCGAAATGGATACGTGACTCTTTATGAGAGTTGGCGTTGTACATGGTCGAAGCTGCCTTGGTTTGGCGTAGCCTTGACTGGATACTGTAGAGAAGGGCAGAGCAAGGAATAGTTCTTGGTAGAGAACTAGACACAATGCTGTTCGTATGCATTAACTACAGTGCTTGATTTGATGTCACGTGTGGGTCATGTTGCTTGAAGTCGGGAACCGATGCCACTGCCACGGTTGCTGTTGGACGCACATAGGACGGAGAAGAAGAAGAAGAAGAAGAAGAAGAAGAAGAAAAAGAAGAAGAAGAAGTGACGAGAAACACAACGCGAAAATGAGAGTCTGTTGCATCGTACTATAGCACAGGGATCCTATAGCTTGGCATGATGGTAGCCGTGACAGTTCTGTTGATGACCATTGGTACAGTTCATGTCGGTCCATGTATGGCGCATTGTGAGTAGCTTGCTTTTTCCCAACGACAACAGCATGACTTCTTCTGAGCGCCAGGAAGTTGGAGATGACCAAGGTGAGAGCCCTGATTGACTTGGTAGTGTCGTATCCTGAATAGGTACTGGTAGAGCTCTACAGTCACCAACGAAGAGATTCGAACAAATCCATGGTGAAGGGTCGGCCGATGCCTCCAAGGCACTCTGTGGGGGTCGCAGTGACGAGCCACTTGCCGAATGCAGCTTGCAATAGCGAAGCAGGCTGTTAGCAATTTTGAATAGCGCCGGCTTGAGGTGGTGGTGATTAATGTGCGGCTTGTGGTGTTGGGCTTGAGTAAGAAGAGAAGTTAGCGAGCTAAGACTAGGTTACCACAGTAGATGGGCAAGTGTGAGTAGTGCAACCCACTCAATGCCCCAATCGAAATTCAGTGTCTTCGCAAAGCTTGGCTGTGAGAATCCGACGACCTGGTATGAACGGAGAGGCACGACCAAAGTACTAGGGAAGAAGCCAATGTAGGCCGCAGGGGCAAAGCAGCCAAAGCAGAGGAGGACGGAGATAAGAGGCGCGTTGCGGTGCATGCTTGACATGTGCAGTAACAGGCAGGGTAGCCAAATGCTCATGGAAGATTCAGATGCACGATCCGGTCTTGCTCGTTATGGACGTGGACGTTCATGCAAGGCCACCGCGGCCACCGCACTAGAGGGCAGGTCCATCACGCCAATGTGGGGAGGTGACGGAGATGCCGTCGGGGAACGGCCATCAGAGGCGACCGAAGTTGATGCGCGTGGTCTCGGCCTGGATGCGCAATGGAGGCAAGATGCAAAGGCCCGATTCCATCTCGATCAGGCGAGTCCCACGTGCGATTGCCCTGTGGAAGTGCCCAGGCTTGGGTGTGGTGGACGTCATGCACGTCTTCAGAGCCACTGCGCTGGGTCAGGCCTCTGTTGGCCTTGCTGCGCTCCAATATTGATGATCCAATCCTCGGGTACGTCCAATGATAATCGCAACAGCCAGTGCAGCAGCAGCCAGTGCAGCAGCCAGTGCAGCAGCCAGTGCAGCAGCCAGTGACATGTGCTGTGCAACAGCAGTAGCGACAGTGCTGCTGGTCGTTGGTGACGATGACGCGTGTGGAAATGAATGGACGCTGTTCTCAGCACCTGGTTAGCGAGATGAACGAGTGTGGAGAAAGGACTCCTTTTCTGAAGCCATCTGTCGCAGCGTATCCGCTCTCGCTCTCGTTGCAACTTGCAAGTGCCGGCGCCAGCAAGTTGCGCAGGCGTCATCCCTGCGTTTGCACTTGCGCTTGTGTTTGCGTTTGCGCTTACCTGCCTGCGGTCTTGCAGCGACCGCGGGTAATGTCGTCTGCACAGAGAAGAGGCCTGGAGAGGGGCGTAGGTACGTCTTGAGATGCCCTCGTGCTGGAGCGTCGCAACATCTGCCGTCATTGGCGTGTCTCCACTAAGCGCGTCAGCTTCGGCTTCAGGCATTTCGGCCCTGTCTCCACGAACATCCTCGTCATCTCAGATCCGGCCATGTTGATGAAAGGTACCCCTGATGCAACCTACGTTCCCCAGGCCTCGTCCCAGCGCACAGAGCAGGGCTAAGTGTCTCCGGCTCCTGCAGCATGCGTCCAGGTGGGCCCCTTACAGGTGAACCCTCGGAACGACGTGCAAAGGCCGACTACCTACTGCAACTGCCGCCGACGGCGTCCCAGACTCACGCGCACAAAGACTTGGGTCCTGCTAGGTACCTGTTTGCAGTCGTCGACTAAGCCCGTTGCTGACGCTAGGCGGCGGCGGCGGCCGCCGCGGCTATGGACCGCTCGTGTCATCGGCCTGCCTGTCAACCACCGATGGCGTGGTGGGAGTGGAAAAGTGTCCGCGGGTCAGGGCAGCACCACGACGTACAGACTCGTCAACCTGGGAGCGAGCTTTCATCCATCCCGCACATCAGTTGGTCTGAGCCCACAGTACAGGGATCTGCCAATTCCTCCTTCCACACTGGCACAAGATCGTCTTATGGCGGCCAAGCCACCAGGATGCCTGCAGAATCCTCTGCTGTATGGGCTGATTGGGCACTCCAACGCAGCAGGCCCATTACGGCAATAGCGTGTGTTGCCTCGCCACTTTTCTTCATCCACTCGATTCAGCCAAAGAGACGCGTTCCAGAATTCAACATCAGGTCCCTGAATCTTTTCGTCTCGTGCAGCCTTTGCTTTTGGCGCCTGTCACTTTGCACTTTGGCTCGTTGTGAGAGTGGCCCATGCGGTGGTGACAGCTAGCTTACATACAGTGCACCAGTGCTTCACCATCTCCCCTTCTTTTGGTCTTCACTTCCGGACCGGGACCACCACTTGTCGTTTGGCCCTAAACCTGTTGAATCCTTGCCCATTACACCCTTTGCGCCTGAAAACCTGTGGCATGGTCGATCGCCCGCAATCGCCTCCGCCAACTGCTCCCGTCCCAAGACAACTCTTAGTGCGGGCTCCAACGTTTGAGAAGTCCTCTTGCCTGACTTTCTAGGTACGCATGTCGCTTAGATTCCCATTTGCGCGGTGGATCCTCCCGAACTTTAAACATTTGATGCTCATATTTCCAGGACACCTCAATGCCCTGTCTGGTTTCGTGCGCTCAGATTCGGGAATTGCGACAATACAGTGCTGCACATGGCTGTGGGAACGGACCGCCGTGCGAAGAAGACCGCTTGCAGACTAGACCAGCCGTTACTTATACAGCCTGTCGCTAACGTAATGTCCTTTGATCCTCCGAATCACAGTCCTGGCGTCGACGTTCTTGCTGCAGAACCCACCTCTATCCAAAGTCCAACGGAGCATCTCGAATTCAGGAACACCTTGACTGGGCCAGACTCCACCAGTCAGGTACATCATCATTCCGGCAAGAAGAGACGTTCATCCAAAAGCAAGATACCTGGAGAACTTCGACGATCGACATCTACGCCACACATGCGCAATCTGGCTCTTGCGACTTCTGACGAGTTGTCGCCAACAAGTAACAAGGCGCGCAACAAGTTGGGGTACCACCGAACCTCGGTCGCGTGTGGTATGTCTACAAAGCCAACCTCTCCTCCGTCTCAAATACGACTGCAGCGACTAATTCAAACCCAATGCAGGACACTGCCGACGGAGAAAGATCCGATGCCTTCTGGCTCCAGATGACCCACAAGGTCGCTGCTCCAATTGCATACGATTGAAGAAAGAGTGCAACTTCTTTCCGGTAGAACACATCATGGATACGCAGCGCCCTTCAGGCGCAGTCAAAGATCTGAGTACAGGGACACCATCAACACCCGTAGCCTCATCTCCACGGCACCTACCCTCGCATGCAGGTGAAAAGGTTGGCGACTACCGTGCGTCGTTTCATGGAGCCCCGGCAGCCGCACCGAATGCGCCTTACGGATATTCGGGTGAATCAGAAATAGATCCCCATCAAATACCCAGTTCAGGTGCAGGTAAGATCTATATGGTCCCAATATGTGTGATGTTTGCTAAGAGGTACAGTCCCGGTGCAACATGCAGCTTACCCATACCCCCCTCCGTTAGAGACACAGTGGCCCCCGACGACTAGCTATCTCCCCTCGTCAACGATAGCAGAGAGTCCTAACTCGAACGCAACATACTGGCGGCAATCTCCGTCGACAGCGAACTCTGTATATGGAAGCGAGTCCGGTGTTTCTGGTGTACACACTCCAGCTACTATGAGCACGAGCTCGACAATGTCGTATGGTCACCCAGAGAACCATGCATGGGGCCAGCAACCATCGTTCCAACCACCTCCAACACGATCAATGTCCTACGGCAACATTGAAGGGCTACCGCCGCAATACCCCGGCCATGGTCTTGGAATCCAGCATGAGAACTTTGGGCGGCGAACCTCCCCGTACCCTTATCCAACCAGTATAGATACGAGTCAACCAACGTTACACACTACTACCATGGGAGGATCAACATCAGGCCCTCTTTCCGCTCCAGTACTTCAATCTCACCAGTTTTATCCGCCAGCTTGGGGCTCGTACGAACAGAACCAAATTTCGCCCATGCAAATACCTGGTCGATCAATGAGCGCGCAATGGTACGCAGAACCAGGGCATCTGAATCAGGTGCAAGAAGAAGGCGGTCCGCCTATGGCTTATAACCAACATGGAGTACCGCAATATTACTCCGGTGCATGATCTGGAAGCACAAATTTATTTCCATCACCGCAGACTGGCTCTCGACAAGATTTTCACGACCCAGCGTTATAAGAGGCTTTCAATGAACTCAAGCAGGTGGCATACACATCGTCCACCTTCACAAAGGGCTAATATGACGGCAAAAAATTTCACGGAGGCATAGGCGCAGAGTATCAATTTTGGGAACACCTGATATTGAAAAAGGTCAGCTTTCGTCCATCAAGACACGGGAAACTCTTCTTTCAACAATTCACACGCATTCAATGGATGATCGATCAAGTCGGCACATTCGTGCTTTTTGGGGCGTCCTTGGGGTTTTGCTATACGTCTGCGACTTTATTTCATTTAGACGGCGATCTGTTTTCAGATCTCTCTTCAGATTCACATGTACAAATAAGACGACTGTTGCTGTTTGTCGCAACACCATCAGGAAGGGCGTCACGGAGCGTCCGCGCACCAAGTTCGTAGCTTGAGACAAATGAGGAATTTGAGCTTGCGAAAGGTAATTGAAAATCTGATGACCTCTATTCCTCATGAACTTGTGCATCACTGTCTCTCATGCTGATGTGGCGCCCCCACCATCGCAGGGTCGACCCGACACCCGCATGGTTTCGTGCTTAGTCCGTCGTCAATGCGAACGCTGGCACCCCTTCATCCGCCGTCAACTTCTTACTGCGGCAATACACCGACACAGCCTTCATCAGAACTCTCACAGTGGCCCCATTCTACACTGCTATCAACACGTTTGATAAGTCTCTTCGGGTACCTCCCTGAGCTTCCGTATTCATAAAACTCCAGTCGCGTTATCTTGACGTGTTCGCCTGACAGTAAGATCTTCGATACACATGGTCTCCACATGGCGTAGCGTGGCTAGAACAGGGCCTTTGACTTTCAAACTCGGCATTGGTACGCGAAGTTCTCCACTTGAAACTAGCAAGCGACAGAGCAATTATCTTCTTGAGCATCCGCCCGGAATTACTTCCTGCAGCTTGGACCAGTCACAGCGTCGAAACGGAAATATTTCCTCCCCAATCCAAGTCTCTGTTTGTCAGAGTCTACGCACTGACCAGAGAGGATCCCGACCCATGTATGAGCAACGCACGACTCAAGAAACCTACATGGGACTGTCTTTGTACATACATTCAGTTCAAGCGTGCAAGCGATACGATACGGCTGTCAGCGAATAAAGGAAGCACCGATTGGTCCGAACACGAGGTCATGTCCAAGACTAACACTTACAGAATCGTAAGAAAAACCACCGATCATTAACGGATCGCTGACCGACTTTAATTTCAACGGCTGCAACGGCGTTCCGTCAGCTGTTAAGGTTCCTTTGACGTTTGACTAACTGCAACCGATGGACTTATCCCAGCACGTGTAATGAGACTCATTCAGGCTGCGTGCTCCAGGCTCCTACAACCCTCAAACAACTCCGGTATTCGTAATTCGGAGATCAAGACCCGCTTTTGCATTGCGCAAAGCACTCAGCTGCGTTTGGTCTGGCATGCCCATCCTTCCTACCGCCAACTCAGACGTTTGTGACACAACATGATGTTTTCTGTGATGAAGTCCCCGCTACCACATAGCCGGGTTGGAGGGTTTGTCATTGCTGTACCGTAAACCCTTCGAAGTAAGGTCGCCGCCGGGGAAGAGGCAGTGTGGGTGTTGATCGCTGTTACGAATCGTGCGTGGACTATCGACTCTCAAAGAACCGGAAGACCCCGGCAGCTTGTGCTGACCGGTAAAATTGCCACGATGAGACATAACGCGCGAAATGACCGGGCCTAAAGAAAGGACGTCGGCGAGTATTATGTGTGTTTTAAGCAATACACAAGGAATTTGTACATGAAGGAACAAGGGTAGTTTCAAGGCGGATAAGACCTGTTCTACCTGGAAGCGCAGATACCCACGCTAGGGGAACGCGTGCCTGGACGCTAGCTCGCAGGCTAGCAGATGCTAAAACAGCACAATTCCACGGTCAAGAAATGTTTGACTGCTCACAGCACTTTGCTTCTACCCTGCACATGCAGGATCATGCCTGGTTGTTACTTGTGATTTTGCAATACACGCGTTTCTGTACTCGGCTAGCAACCCATACAGCCGGACGCGTTCCTGCACTGAGCGTCTCGTCCCCACTCTCACACACACACCATCGTCACTTCTTCCCCACACCACCTTCGAGTTATCTCCGTTAGCCACAAATATGCTGTCATGGCGGGGATGACGCCCAATCCATGCACCAAAGCGACAAGCGCGCGAAAATGGCGTTGAGGACAGTCAGATCGCCTGTTTATCCATGGCATAAGCACCAACGTCCTTCGTCTACAGCATCGGCATGTTACCCTGTGATTTCGGCAAGGTTTGCTCGGCGTGCCGAATCCATACGACCGGGGCTAGTTCTAAAACTTCGGCAACGTCTCTCCGCGGCACAGTTCGCCGTGAGCTGTAGAGCGTTCTGCACTGATCGACATTGTCCACACCCTGCTCGCAGCAAGCTCGTGCCTATCACTCACGATCACGTTCCGTCCCGCTCCGTCTCTCGTAATGGCTGCTGATGGTCGCTACGTCGCACAAGGCAATCAGTCCTAGACCTCATTTGCTCTTCCATGCAAGTCACGACTGTCGACCCGCTTTACGGACGCTCAACTCGGTCGTTCGTCTGGGCACCAAGCCTTGACACACGGAAACAATAGTCCGTCCAATCGCAAGATCCCTGTGCCATGCGTAAAATGCCCGCATGCATGCGTGTCCAGGTTTGAAAGCCGCGTATTTTTTTACGACGGCGACCTTTTGCAGATGGATGGTTACGCTATCGCCACCAATCATGCATCCTATCGTATGCGTACGTACATGTGCACACTGCATCTCGGTCTCTTGGCATCACCGATCACCCGCATGAAGTGAATGCGCTGCCCCTGCGTTACCCTGGACGGATTAGGGGTAGTATCGACGGTGGTGAAGGCTTGTCTGTGAGCTTTCCATCATGCCGGCCCCTGGACCGTATACGGCGGCAGACAGGTAGACCCGAGGCATGTGGTAAAGCCATGGTGACTAGCACTGCCCAGGGATTGGAGCTCAGCTCTTATACCCTTTTCTAATCTACTTGCTTCGCTTCGTCCGATCAACTCGGAGGGATTGACCGTCCGAACAGTACCCTGTCACTATGCAAAAGTCCACCGGGTCTTATGCGTACTCCGGCGCCTAGGCGGCTAAAGCTACTTCGTATTTAACCCATGTCTTTCTTGCGGAAGATCTGAACGCAGGCTCATTAACGAATACGACGTATACTTGATTGCCCAGTGGGCCAACGAGGCTTTCATATCGTGGTAGAATGTCAGTGTGCCGAACAGCTCGTAGCATATACTTGGCCAATAATGTCCCAGAGAAGACTGCTGTAGACGGGGTATTCAGCGCAAGTCAGACAGCGAGATGAGTCGCGCCATGGCAGGCAGCAGCGTCCACACAAGCCAGTGTACTAGACTCAAGATAGCTTCCTGTAAAGCACACCAGATATTGTAGGCAGTGCTTCTGTCTCGGGAATTATGGCTACACAGCTCGACAGTGTGAGGCCCATCGACCAATGGACACTTCGGTCATCCTGCGGCGGTCCACG
Organism: Ascochyta rabiei; assembly: GCF_004011695.2. Lineage (NCBI taxonomy): Eukaryota > Fungi > Ascomycota > Dothideomycetes > Pleosporales > Didymellaceae > Ascochyta > Ascochyta rabiei. Next base: position 1,196,986 of record NC_082414.1, read on the forward strand.
AAGGCGTGCGATAGCAGAAAGAGAATCTCGACGTATAACGGCAGAAGGAAGGTATCAATCATGCAGCGCGCAGCCCTTGATAACTACAAATACGCGCAACACAACTTCGACGGCTGCAAGTCATCCTGACAGTCTGTAAAAGCAAAGAACTCCAGGATCAGAGATGGTGGGCGATGGATGATATGCATCCGCACCTTGCAGAGTTCCGCGAGTAACTTGGAGACATGCTATTCGCCATGCATTCATGGTACGTGTGAAGAGTGCAGGTGTGAGCATGTGACCCGACGTGGTCTCGCTAGCGCCCACGGCCCTTTACCACCATGCCCAAACAGGGCAACAAAAAAAATTCGATGGCTCCACAACCGCGGCCGCTGCAGACGTTTTAAACAGACAAAAAGACAAAGCCCGACGTGGGGCTCGAACCCACAACCTTGAGATTAAGAGTCTCACGCGCTACCGATTGTGCCAGCCGGGCTGAAGTGCTGTTGCTTTGATGGAAGACTGCTGAGCTAACTACAATATATACGTGATATTAATTTCCCACCTGTAGTCGAAAATGCCTTCAACCATCCACCTACCCGCCCATATTACAATCACACATTTGAGGTCGGTATTGGCCGGTTGCAGATCGTGTGGGCCCCGAGAAAAACTTCTTCGCTTATTCGCTTTAGCTGCAGGCCTTGACCAAGTTGCCGGGACTGCAACAGCTATTGTCCAGAATGTTGATCACCTATTGTCCTAAACAGCTAGCACATAAAACGCTAAGATGACGACGATGTTGATCTTGGTTACCTCATTCACGCATCCAAGATGCTACGGTAGTACCACTTACACTTGCTATGGATGTGATCCACAGTGAAGTCTCTACAAAGTCGATCGACATCTTCAAGTTTTCGGCGCATCAACAGTTTCAAATGACGACGCGTAATACAATCTGGTGATCGACAGGAGAAAAGTCAGATCGACGACCAGATGTGCTAACGCGAGTCTCATCTAGAATTCGGACTCTGGGTAACATGCTAGTATGTATTGACTTCAGCAGCTTCCCCCAGAGCCCCATGTGGGACAATGTGGAAGGCCCCATATGCACCACATTGTCAGACAACCGGATGCGGCATCCAATAGCGGCACGCAGGGTTAATGTTCTTAGTCTCGCCACGATTCGAGACTGGAAATTCTAGGGTACAAGATCCCGCTACGGTCGAACCGTCTCCTAACTAGCCGGCATTCTAACCAGTTTTCTAGAAGCGACACGAAACACCAACGCTCTACGCTGTCAGACACCAACGCAAGGCTAGAATGACTCCCGTCCTTGAAGGCCATGGCAAGTTCCGAAACTCTGTAAGCCTTGGAACTGAGTAGCTGTTGGTAGTCCCGGCAGTTAGGTGTCATGCAAGACGATCTGAGCCAAGGGGGCGTAATGTCGATCTCCCGGCCCATGGTCCACCGAGACCGAGACCGAGTTTGAAAGTAAGGCTACTTTCCAAACTCTCCGAATCACGCGAGTCGGTCAATGTCGCCATCCATAACGAGTCGAGATTATGGTAGCCTCGTCTCGAGGCAGCGAAATGGTCGTGGCTGCGTCTGCGTACTGGATGATCGTGCTACATTAGGATACGACCAGATTGCGAATGCTCGAGAGCAAAGTCATGGTATGAGGTAAGACTCACTTTAGGTCAGCACACATCTATCAAAGATACGACGCAACTGGAAGTGCACGAGTCTATTTTCAGTTGAGTGGACAAGGTGAAGAGCGTGGGACCTGTAGATGCATGCCCCTTACTCCATTGACGTTTGTTGTGCTCTTGATGTGTGCACTCAATCAAGGGAACGTTTTGTCTTCCTAAGAATCAGATGAATATATCAAGGTTGACTCAAAGTCATACAAGCTCGACCATGCCGAGGCACAAGGCGTCTGCCACGACATTGCTTAACTTTTGAGAGCTCGCAGCCAGCGGATCCATACGATAACGTACGCCTGGTTCGTATGGTTCTGCAATCGTCTTGCCCGTCACGTCAACAGCTACGCATACTCTCCCCTTGGAAGCCGTCCTTGTCAAGGTCGTCGTTTGCCCTCCACATCTCTTTCCGCATTGAAGATGCTCCCCCGATTCGAGAAGCCATTCGTAACCACATTTCCCGGCCTTGCTCATACATCGAAGTTTTCCTAAAAACTTGCCCTCATTGCAAAAGCGCACAAGTACAGCGTGGTGGGCTCCGGGCGATGAAATATCCTCCAGTGTCGCTCCTAGCAAGAAAACAAGTGCAGCACATGCGGCTCTGTTTTCTTATAAATGCTTCACTGTACGCCCTGTTGTACCTTTCGTTGTATCGCTCCTGTCTCTGTTATCCATATACACATAAACCTCGATTCTGGATCACGAGGTTCCAGTCAGTACAAAGACTTTATCGTGCACAACGGAGAACGCCCGATGTCTGCCAGGCTATGCTTGAGAACAGCAACGTGAGTTGCAAGAGATGTGGGATCGAGTTACACTAGCCTGTCAATATGTTCGCGCAAAGAGCACACAAAAGCAGCCAGTCGTCAGTCGTCAGCCGACAGACGACAAAGATGCGCATGTCAAAAGAACATTCATTTTCGTTCGTCAGACTGGCCAGGATCGTGTGTGGAGGACTAGGTCACAAGCCTCCGTCCTGCCAGGACGTACAGTTTATGTGCTATTCAGGTGGTCCGACCAGCGCCAGGCTATCAGTGCCGCGAAAATGCGGAGGTCTATAGACAGAAGACGATAGAAAAGGTCCTTCGGAGGACGAGTCAACCGTTTTGGAAGGGATGCAAGAAGCACAAAAGTTTGCCGAGTCACGCCTGCCCGAGCAGATTCGGTTGCAGACGTAGGTAGCTTGCGCTCAAGCCTTTGCATGTTGCTGAGTCCACTCTCTAGCCGTGGCAATAGCCTGAGCCTGATTCTCCTTCCACGCCTGTGCTACATCGTTCGCGAGCGGATCGTCTGGGTTTGGTGCACCGAGGAGGGCTTGAATCGAGAGAAGGATGGTTCTGATCTGCAATGCGGGCGACCAATTACCTGAGAATATCAGCTACATTCTGCGCATGTCGGTGACTGGGTGTCTCACTTTTGAGAACATCGAGGCAAATGCGGCCCAACCTGTCGATGTTGGGGTGATAGATCTTGGTCAAGAAGCGGACCTTGGGAGGAGTCATGGGATAGTCGTCCGGCAGAAAGAGTTCGAGTTTGAAGACGCCGCCTGTATACCGTCAATCCGTGCAGCAGTCCCACTTCACTCGTCCAGACTTACCCTCGTACGGCGACTGCGAGGGGCCATCGATAGTCACATCGAAGTAGCGCAGGTTGTCATCGTGAGGAGTCGCTGATATGCCCTGCACCCTGTGAAAATCTCTCGGTCAGTAATTATAGCACACAGCACAGGTGACTCTACTCACGGCTCGTTCATCAGACGCTCGGTCTCCTTGATTATGCGCTTGGGAAGAGCCATGACAGGCTATAGACAGTTGGCGACGTGGAACGCAGATACGTTGGACTGCGCTCGGTGGAGGGTGAGACGGTCAGTCCGGCACCCTATGCGTGGTTATGAGAGGTTTTGTAATAGTTGCGCTGGTGGATGTGGTAACACGATTGAGGTCTGAGCCACAGGTCGACACAACAAGACAGGCATGACCTCAGCGGGGCTCGTTGGAAAGTGCCGCTAATCGCAACGTGCTCGACCAATCAACATCAAGCGGCTGTCGGAAAGATGCTGACTAAGGCATCTCGAACCCTGCCACCAGATTTAAAAGCATCATTACGATACCTACCTCCATCACGATGGCAGCTGCGGCTGGGCCTGCGACCGCCTACGAAAGCTCGACGTTCGACCGAGATGTATCAATCGCGGTTGATGATGATATCGGCGCGGCTTCCATCTCACCGGCGGGCCGGGACGTGGTACTGGCCAGCAGGACAGGACTGCGTATTTTAGATCTCGACAATTTGTATACTCCGCCACGTTTCATCGCCAATCAGTCCTCCTGGGATGTTGCAGATGTTCAATGGTCCCCATTTGCTGCGCGGGCAGAGTGGATTGCTTCGACTCGCAACCAGTTGGCGCTCGTTTACAACTTGTCCATGTCGCACAACTCTAAGAAGGCACCAATCGAGTACACGCTGCGAGCACACGATCGCGCCATCACCGACATCAACTTCTCTGCCCATCATCCAGATCTACTAGCGACATGCGGCATTGACAGCTTCGTCTTCGTTCATGACTTGCGCTCTCAGCGCCCCCCCTTAAAACTTGCAGACTTCACAGCAGGCGCGACGCAGGTGAAGTGGAATCGGCAGAACGACAAGATCATTGCAAGTGCACACGACAAGCACCTCCATATTTGGGATGTCCGCAAAGGGGCTACACCTCTCGCCACCATTGCTGCGCACAACACCAAGATCTACGGCATTGACTGGAATCGCTCGGATCCTGCCAAAATATTGACATGTTCACTCGACTCGACTATTAAGCTGTGGGACCATGTCGGTAAGACTGCAGCCACGAACACCCCTCGACGCATCATACACACGCACTATCCGATATGGAGAGCTCGCCACACGCCCTTCCCACACGGTCTCATTGCCATGCCACAGCGTGGAAATTCCAGTTTATGGCTCTACAAACATGTGAATGACAGTGACAGGGAGACGTTCACTAACGAAGCTGTTCACGAGTTTCGTGGACATGAGCCCAATGCACAAGTTCGAGAATTCTTATGGCGTGTCAGAGGTACAGACGACCACCTAGATGACAGAGAATTTCAATTAGTCTCTTGGGGCACCGATCGGCGACTGCATCTTCACCGCGTGAGTTCGGAGCTCCTTAACAAGTCTGTGTGCTTTCGAACGGGTGAGCCGCGACTTGAGGCACCCAATCTCATGCGGAGAGGAGCGGCATACGTCACGTATCGTGATGGTCCCATACCAACACAAACGACAAATGCACAGGGCGAAATCCTACCTCCACGCGTTCCACCAAAGGGCAACCTGTCTACTCTGCTCCAGAACTATTCTCTCAGCAACGATGTTTTCAGTTCAAGGCACGCTGGTGACATTCGGTCCCAAACTGTTGCTGAATTACAACCTACACGAGAGACAATGACTGCTATCCCTATACGGCGCAACAAGACCCGCGTAGCCACTCAGATCATGTGGATGGATGGCGTTAGGTTCGGTGGTCAGAACGACAAGATTGAAGAGGCCTTGGATCGCCTAGAAGACCAAAATCGTGCAGACAGACTTCCCAGCCAGGAGCAGGTCGACATAGGAGCTGAGATCTCGCAAGTTGGCAGCAAATACACGAAGTTGGATTTCGAAGTCATCGACATACCAAACCGTACGTTGACGGTCGCGTTCAACGGGCCCTGGGGTGACTACGATCAAACTGTCGACGAGGTCAAACTTGTTTTCCTACGACTCACCATCAAGTTTCCAGCTAATTATCCAAAGGCTGTAGATCTTGAGACGGACGTTGGGTCTATTCGGGCAACAACACCTCTGGACATTGAGTTTGAAAAAACCACAGCTTCGATCCCGAAAGCAAACCAAGACGCATTGACTGAACGCATGAGCCAGATTGCTCAAACATGTGCAAACCAGGAGCGTGAAGCTCTGGAACCTATCCTTTCGTACGCTCTTGGAGAGCGGGGATTCGAGGATAGCCTCGACTTACCCGACGATAACCACCTGTCAGATGAATTAGACAACTTGCCAGGAGGAGAAAGTTCTAGTGAAGACGACGAGAACGAGGGTGAGTTCACTAACGACGTCATGCAATCTTCTCACACCAACGCCAACGTACCGCTCCCCGTCCAATGCTCTGTTCGCTTTTCTGCTTCCGGATCTCTTGTTGTGGCTAGAGTACCCTTGATCAGGATGCCACCACTCTTGACTGCTAGTCCGTTTCGCTTAAACAACCGGCATGGACCCGCGAAAGACGATATTTTCGATTCATTTGGCCGATTCGCTACTCAACGAACTGGAAATTCAAATGGGGCATCGTCACCCGGGTCTTCCGAAGCTTCTTGGGAATCATCGAGCTCTCCTTCATCCGCATCAGGATCTGAACCTGTAGTGGAAGCGCATCTTGGCACCTTCCAACCGCCTATGGCGTGGCAGAAAGCAGGAGCTCAATTCCAGTCCAGAAACTCTTTACCGTCGTCAACTGGTGCCGGCAAACCAGCAGCCAGGAATAGATTCATCGTTTCTATCCTTTCCACAGCCGTGGATGATCTGGTACCTAGTAAGCGGAGCCTTGCGGAGAAATACCGAATCTTTGGGCCTGGGCCGGAAGTTTGTGAACATAATGCTGAGGTGGCTAAGAAGTGTGGCCTAGACGATCTGTCGGACATCTGGATGCTCTGCAAGTTAATTTTGAACAACGAAGTGCCCTTGGGAATCCTATCGCAACAGCACCGTAGAGAGCAGGTTGTCATACTGGCACGGAGAGCTCTGGTGAGGATTAAACGTAAGGACAGTGGCCTGGATCTGCAATTCGATGAAGCAGATGCAGTGACGAACCCTTCTTTGACAGGACGCATAAAGTGGGGCAACCATGCTATTGTCTCTTGGCTTATACCTGCTCTATTTGATCACTTCGAGCGTCTCGCCGACACTCAGATGCTTGCAATGTTGTCTTGCATCTTTGCAGAACCCGCTGCTTGTGAGGGAGTCACCTCAGCAATGGCCAAGACAAGACAGTCCCATCTTCCGATGTCCATGACAGCGCCGGCGTTTTCCTTGGATTACTTTGCGTCATCAGAGATAGCGTGGAGTCTGTTCAACCCTATCATTTCTATCCCATCAACGCCATCACACTCACGATTTGCCACACCAGTGAACGAGTTTGGGTGGCAAAAGCTTGCGAAAGACAGCGGTACTTACGGTAGCCACAGTAGCTCGAACGGACCCTGGGGAAGTGACACGATAGCCTCTGATCCCATCACCCCCTATTCTACTGGTAATACACCGCCAGCCATCCCCAGGGCGTCAGTTGTTAGGAATGCTCATACGACAAACCACACGCTTTACTCCACGTCACCTGAGCAGAGCCACTCGACCATCAAAAGAGCTTCGACTGCAAACTTCGCAAGCGCAGTGGCAGCTTTGTCTCGGCCATTTGCAAACGCCATGTCGGCTTCACCGCCTGTAAGGTCGCGCACGGACGACTTGTCCACATCAGCACCGACTAGCGGAGTCACATGGGGAACAACGACATTCTACGGAAGTGATCTACAGGACCGCAGTACTCTTGCGCCAGTGCGAACAAAGCACCATAAACATACCAGCTTTGCTGAGACTGAACGTGTCGAGGTGGATGATCTGTATAATTCTGACGTCGAGGATGGAAAACTTCCCAATTGCAGCGCTTTCGCTTACGACGGAGCTTCTGAACATCGACCATTTGTAACGAAGATGGATGACGGTAGCAGCGATCCCAGAGGACGGATCAAGGTCACTCTTAAAAATCAAGATCAGTTCGATGATGAATCTTGTCTAAGCAGACCCTTGCTGGACATGAGCAAGGATTGGTTGTATCGTGCTTGGAGAGAACAATACGCCGAGATGCTGAGCGGATGGGAATTGGTGAGTACGAGAGCCGAAGTCTTGAAGTTCAACGGGCTGGTGTCCTACTTCCCGGCAGAGAGTTCTCGCAGCAGCTCAAAAGCAGGATCATTGCACCTGGCGCTCAGGAAAGGAGGTGTCGACAGGGGCGAAAACGCCACTTCGAAGCATCGATCTGTGACTTCAACGATGCTGATGCCTCCATCGCCCGCTCCTGAGCCACGCTCGCCAGCTGCATCTGCACAGCAGTTTTCTTTCAATCCGGAAGCAATGGCATTCGAACCAGGCCAATCGGCATTCACGCATCACGAGGACTTGACCGCTCGGAATGACATATCTATTGACTCGGAACGTTATCTGCGTCTTTCCATACCAATACCTACACCATCAAAGGAATTCGATGAAAACATTGCTGGTCTAGGCACATCGCCAGGACGAATAAGCCTGCATCCGCGACAACAAAGACCCGGCAGACCCAGTCTCTCCCGCGGGACCTCGAACGTATCCAGATCTTCACTTATAATGGGCGGACGCGCACCGTCAATCGACCCTGCGAATGCCATACCTAAGCCTGCTGCATCTGAGCCTGTATACAGTTGCAGCATCTGCTGGATCAAGGTTTCGGGACGTTTCCGTCTATGTCCTTCATGCGGTCACGTTGCGCATTTCGATTGTATCGACGATGAGATGGGCGTAGAAGAAGGCGAGTGCGTGGTCGGCTGTGGCTGCGGCTGTGGATTTGAAGTCGAAGATGAGAGGACCAGGATGGAGGCCTACATTGATGAAGTCAGGGCTGCTACTGCTTCTGGTGTCACTTGGGAGGATGGTGAGGCCTGGATGCGTTCTCTACCTCAAGACTCGGAACTTGCTACGCCCAGCGCCTTCTCTGAGAACAGCATGTTCGATGGCTTTAATTGGGGGCGAGGTGTGTCAAAGATCGCAGGCGCTGGCAACGACAAGCGAAAAGATAAGTCGAATGGAAGGGGCACTCCGAGCCCAACACCCACTGCGACGAAGAAGAAGAAGGGTAAGAAGAAGGTTAGGGCTTCGGGGTTGAGTTATTATTGAACCCGTATCTAGGCCTGATCACAATTTCGTTGTGTGATAAAGTTAAGGAGGAAACTGTAATTTGGCAAATGATACCCATGTACTACTATCAGGTACTCGAAATGCGCAACATGTTCTACGTTATCGGAAGTAACTGCTTATTGAGCAGCAACTTCTGTTTGTGAAGCCGGCCTCGGACGGTGCAATCCGGCAAGGCGCAGTCAAATTTCTGACGCCGTGCTACCGAAATGTGATTGCCAAAAGCAGAGCCTCTTGCAGCTGTCACACCCGTACATGGACTCGACTTGGCCACAACCAGGTACAAGAACACCAGCAGTGTCTCGAAGCAATACCGAATCTTACAGGTGCCCTGGTCGTCCCGAGGTCTTCGGTGGCACTGACGATGCGCCACACCCCACATCAGCGGAAGCTGTATCTGGTTCGCTCTCCCAACCCCGAGTTCTAAGTTTTGCAATAGTCCATCAAGTGCAAGTGCAATTATGACCTCAGACTGCCCTGTGTCTGCTCTAGGTACAAATTCCTTTCGTCAGTCTGTCGACTACTTCCACCCTTTTTTTACCGCCATATAACGATCATAATCCTACTACAATTGAAAGCCACAGAGTCTCCAGACATTCACATGGCCGAGACTAATATACTTTCGGTGTTGCCTGTCTCTCCACACGTTAGTCTGAACCCCCAAACTCGAAAATCAAGTCATGCACAATCCCATCGACCCAGATTCAGGGATGCGCCGATAGCATCTGAGGGCAACGGTGTTATCAAGAAAAAACAGTCCAAGAGTCGCGATGGTATGCCACCTAAATGCCGGCTTTGAATTTAAAGCTTTGCCTCGATACATACCCGAACGACAGTGCTGACTCTTGGTCAAAGGCTGTGTCACCTGCAAGACAAAGCGTCTCAAATGCGACGAGGCAAAGCCCTCCTGCAAGCAGTGCAAAAGGCGAAACGTATCTTGTGAAGGATACAAGAGGGACTTCAAATGGCGGCCTTTCGAAGAGCCCAGCTGTATAGGGAAACGACGGAACAAGGCGAGAAAAGGTTTGCTTGCGCACATGGAACCTTCTCGCTTGAGTCTCCCTGACATGAGCAGATTCAAGCTCTTCTACTGCGCTCTCTACACAGCCTTGCAGCAGCTACAAAGAAACCCTCTGTGATCGATATCACGGTTACGCCGACACCAATACAAATGTACATTACACACCACCATATTCAGCAACCTTCGACCCATATGATCAGCTATCTGCCACTACCATTTCTCATGCTCCAGTTGCGCCCGTCGGTGGTATGTACACTACACCAACCCTGTCTCCATACCTTGTTACGTCACAATCGATCTCACCCGTTGATGCTGTTACGCCATTTTTCCAGGAATCACGCAGCTTATACGAAGATGATTCCATGCCCACAGAACAGAGCGAAGCTACTGCACCATCTAGTGTAACCGTTGGGTATTCACCCCGGCTTCTCGACCTTCCGTCGACTGGAACATATCAGTGTGCACCTCTCGAGGAGCATCTTTCGTATCGCAATTGGGTTGAAGCCATCTACCAGCCCACCGACTGTGCGCCTTTACACGAACCAGGGGAGAACGACAACAAAAAAGTACCGCGGAATTCGTACTACATTCAGGGGTCTTGGTTGTTGCGGTACCTGTCCCCGACAGCATTGGGCAGAGCCAGCTTTTTTACAGGATTTCAGGATCATAGCACACTTGCACAACCACAGCAAGCGATCACATCGGCCGACACGATCTCAAAAAGCTTTCATTACAACAGATGCGGGGTATCGTCTGTGGAAGATGGACTCCCCGAGAATCCCTGGCGAGCTCTCATCTGGCCACTTGCACGCGAGTGTTCCGCGTTGTACCATGCTATTGCTTTCATGACGTATTTCCATCAATCTTCTCAGTCTTCACACGTGCGAACACAGGGTATCAACCACTTGCGCACTGCCATTAAGGCACTCAAAGAAGGAACACACGGTATGCGCCTCGATGCTGCCGTAGCGACAAAATTGGTCTTAGCTTTCGCTGAATCATGGGATGTACATATCAGTACAGGGACAGACCATATCAGAGACGCCAGAGTATCGCTTGACCAGGCGCTGATGCAACATCGTCACGTACCAAAGCAAGGTAAAGAGTGGACACGCTTGAAGTTTCTCTGCGACACTTGGATTTACATGGATGTTGTCGCTCGCTTGACATTGGCGGATGATGATGGCGAGTCCGATGATGTCGATAACATCTACGACGGCATACATCCGGCAGACCACACAGAATTGTCTCTTGATCCCTTTATGGGCCTTGCGCATTCGCTATTTCTCATAATTGGCCGAGTTGCGACCTTCATCCGAAAAGTACGGAGGACAAATGGGAGGTCCTCCAATTTGATTGCGCAAGCGATGGATCTAAAATCTCAGCTGGAGGACTGGACTCCGCCGCCCTATATCGAGACATCCGAAAACGAAAGAACGAACCCGAAGGATTCAATTAGGGCTGCCACGGCCTACCAGTATGCAACATTACTGTATCTCCATCAGTCCGTCCCTAGCATCCCGTCACCATCAGCGCTTGTCCTTGCTAAAAGAGCTTTGTGTGAGCTTGCCGCAGTCGAGCCAAGCTCTCGTTCGTGCATAATACATGTCTATCCTCTCATGATGGCAGGCTGCGAAATGATCGAAGAAGAGGACCGAGCTTGGGTGGTACAACGTTGGAAGCTTCTGTCATCCAGAACGAAGCTCGGAATTGTGGAAAAACTATACACAGTAACCAAGGAACTATGGGCACGACGAGATGCATACGCAGAGCGAGACAACATCTTGGAAGCGAAGCGTAAATATGCCGCCTCTCTGAGTAGACCACTCGAGCCTGATCTCAACCCGTTCATTGGGCACAAGGGCGAGGACAAAAATGTGTGCTGGTTTGGATCGATATCCAAAAGGAGAGCATCCAATTCGTTGCTATCGTCTTCGACGCCAGTTGCCTATCCATTCGAGCAGCATACTAAGGAACACGTCTCGACGCTTAGCGAAGAAACTGAAATACTCGACCCAGAATACACGGTTGAGGGGCACTTGCATTGGTCGGGTGTCATGCAGGACTGGAACTGGGAAGGCAGGAATCTCAAGATTTGATCAGGAGTGTCCATCATTAGCCCTATAGTGTCGCTAGGCTGATAAAAATTCTAATAACAATCACATTATTCTTCGGTTATATGAAGGCTTCTCCATGTACACTGATGATCAAGACGTGGTTCCACTGGTATTCTTACCACGACCGCAGGCCCAATCATGCCTTCAGACCGTCCAAAGTCCTGTGCAACTGGACTAGACCAACATTGGTCAGTGAGTAACGAGTGAGCAGGTTCTTGCAATCTCAGTCGGCCGGCCATTGTGGTAAGCTGTTTAGGGCAAGTCTATCATCGTCGATCAGTAGCTCTATCGACTATCGATTTGTGTGCACGGAGTGCTTCATTGCCTCACTTTCTGTCCAAACCCTAGAATTTTAAGCTCGTACCCTACCCTGCAAATGACCATGGTCCATTTCAATGTACCCACTGATTTTCAGTGTTGCGTTTTTAAACATCTCCAAACGTCACCTGTAGGCCGCCATGAAACTTGGGTATCACGTCACCGACATACCTGTAAATCGTACGCTACGGAGCATGCTTCGTAGAGCCTACGAACTCCCTCGACATCGATCACGCACATCATCACACCGTTGATCAGGGTATGGCAGGGTACAGATTTTCCAGCTGCCAATCATCGGCCACACACTTTGAGGTCTTTTGACCATGCAGGTACCCGAAATGTAACGGTTATCGACACCTGCAGTATCACCGACTGACAGCGATCCTGTGATACTGAGCAATGTTGCATGTAGCAGGTCTCAAGCTCTGCAAGGTCCCTCGTGGCTTGTTGGACGATGCTGATGACAAATAAATGCAGATTCCTTTTAGAAGGCAAACTCATCTGCTCGATTTGATGATAAGGACCTGATTCATTCGAGCTGATGAAGTTACCTTAAGGGTTGGATCTGGCCTCATTGTACTATCGTTGTGTATTTTCAACACTTTGCTACCCCGAACACGCAACACGGTCGTTGATGATCGGCGTTCTGGAATCTACAAACGCTTGATTTTTTGATTTCCAAGTCGTGCGCACAAAGCTGGTAACGATACAATACCCTGCATCGTACATAGTTACATCCGCTTGTCACTGCGCCTCACGTCAAGCCATTTTGCGTGCCAAGAACTATACTCTCAAATTTGTGGTCGAAACGAAGAACGCCACCGACACCGACATCAAAAGATATACAGGGTGTTGGTCGAAGAGTCGTTCTTGTTAAAAGAGAAGTCTTAACTCCGAGAACCTGAAATTGAAGATTGGCTTGCTGGTAAAAATCCTGCAAATATTGATACCGGCTGCTAGTATTGCAATAACTCAAGACACATCAGCAGAAGCATGCTGCTCCTTACATATAACACCTCGCCAAAGACCAGAAAATGAACATGTAGATGAGCTCACTCAGAAACAGAGCTTTCATCTTCTGATACTTCGATCTCTGCATCACTTACAAGATCGCTGAGCGCACTGCTCTCCGCTTCGCTCAATTCGCTGACCTCAGCCTCACTCTCAACCTCGCTGTCAACATTCTTCTTCCTGTTTATCTCGGTCTTTGTCTTCTTGCCTTTTGTAGCCTTACCTGCCGGTTTCACGGGACTCGCCCCATCTCCCTTCCTCGCTCCACTCCTCTGCACCAAGTGGTCAATCGGACACCCTTTCTCCCATCCCTCGCTACTCTCGCCTGTAATTGCCCTACATCTCGGGCAGCTCTTTCCGTGCTTGATCAGTAACTGGTGCAATGGATACTTCAAGTGATCTGGCACTCTGACCTCGCAGTGTGCATAGGTAGAATTGCGAGTAGGACCTGCAAACGTGCCTTTCGCGCCTGGTGCAAGACCACGCTCGTCACCTGGAGGTGGTACCCAGTTCAACCATTTGCACAATCGAAAGACGTGTGTATCGACTGCGAACGAGGGGCGCTGTAGACAGAACAACAGCACGCAAGAAGCAGTCTTGGGACCAATGCCAGGGTAGGAAGTCAGGTGGGCGAATGCATCGTCGTTCGATAGCAGATGAAGGTGATCCAAGGAGACAACTTCTTCATCCGCTTTCTGCATCTCAGTTTCTTCTTCCTCTGCTGCTTCGTTCGCAGTGGTGGATGAAGATTTCAATGCGTCACGACGCGCCTGATTTTCCTCCCATACCATTTGCAGAATCTTTTTAATGTCCTTACTCTTGACATCCGCAAGGCCGCCGGATTTGATCGCTTCGAAGATCTCCTTTACATCGGCTTGGCGGACAGCGTTCCAATCTACGCTGCCTTTGCCGATGCCGGATTGCAGAATGCCGAAACGTTTGACAAGGCCTGCAAAGGCGCGGGAGGAGTTCGTGCCAGATGTTGCCGCTGATAAGCGCGTGCGGATCAGCGCGTCGAGGACGGAGGGAACTTCGCCGCACCCAGAGACTTCGAGGGAGGGCGTTGGAATTGTTTTAGGCATGGTGACGGAGCCATGTATTTTGGAGAGGAGGCGAGTCACTTCCTCACATTCTTCAGCTGTGGGGTGAGGGTAGTTAGGATAGGGAGTTTGCCCTGGTGTTAGGCCGTAGCTAGCTTTCTTCTTGGGTAGTTTCTTTTCAGTTGTTGTAGCTCTTTCAACAAGGGCGCTGACGCCTTCTTTCTTCGTCTTGGTAACAGGCTTAGGATTTGTTACTTTCTTCGTCTTGCCTGTAGACGGAGCCTTGTCTTCTACTTCGGTCTTTGGCGACAGGCCGGGACCAGACCCGAGGTTGTGCGGTAGGCCATCAACATCCTCCTCTTTCTTCATCTTCTTTGTACGTTTAGTGCTTTTGGGCGTTACTGGTGGGTTTTCAGGTGACGCATCCTCCTCTTTGATAGCCTTCCTCTTACGTGATTTGCCAGGTTTGGGTGTTGCTGGAGGACTGGATGGCGGGCTTGAGAGCTGTACCGGCTCATCTTTCAACGACTTTGCCGTTGCGATTCGTGTAGAACCTCGTGTAGCTCTTGCCATGGCGAATGATCTTGTCAGGCTCAATTGATAGAAAGATCGACTCAACAAACGAGTGATGAATAACAGAAGTGGACAGCAGCTTGGAAGTTTACCGGTGCGAGTCCAAAACGGAAACAAAACTGACATGAAGAGAGTTCAAGGTTTGTTTTCGATGGGTAGGGGCGATAGATGGCAGAAGGCACAGGACGTCATTGATTGGCGCTCTGACCCCCAGGACCCTGCATGTCTAGCGTGACACGCTTCATCCTCGGGATTGCACGGCTGCCCCGCGATTCTAGTCCTCCGTATCGCGCCTCCCTTATAGCCTTGTATCCACTATATCGATAGCTACATGTTCAGAAACATGGCCGGAAAAACGCCTCTTGTTGTTCCTGCCCTCAAGAGGCACACTGCGACTGTTATCGTTGCTCACGGGATGGGCGACTCAGGTGCAGGATGGTGAGTCGCGTTGTTTCTTCAGCAACGAGGCATACTAACAGTACGTAGGATCTTCCTCGCAGAGAACTGGCGTCGACGCAGCAAGTTTGAGGAAGTCTCGTTCGTCTTTCCAAATGCGCCTAACATTCCCATTACCCTGGTACGCATATCGTCAGTACTGAAGCTTGCAGTATGTTGATAATCACAGAACATGGGCATGAGCATGCCAGCGTGGTACGACGTCAAGTCTCTCGGCAACCTCAACGAACGCGAAGAAGACGAAGCCGGCATAATCAGGTCCCGCGACTACATCCACTCTCTTATCGACCAGGAAGTTGCAAAGGGCATCCCCGCGAACCGAATCGTTATCGGTGGCTTCTCACAAGGAGGTGCTATATCCCTAGTGTCGGGCGTCACATACAAGAACCAGTTGGGGGGCATCTTTGGTCTCAGCTGCTACCTGTTGCTGCAAAAGAAGCTCAAGGACATGATCCCCACCGAGAACCCCAATAAGAACACACCCATTTTCATGGGCCACGGCGATGCGGATCAAGTCGTTGCGTACAAGTACGGCAAGCTGAGCGCTGACGAGCTCACTTCGCATGGTTACAAGGTCGATTTCAGGACATATAAGGGCCTTGTGCATTCGGCTGACGCCGATGAGATCGACCACCTCGAGGCCTACCTCAAGCAGCAGATACCCGCTCTTGGCGATGTCAAGTCCGATACCTCTCTTTGACTGCTCGAAAGCATGCTCACCCAACCCTCGACCGAAGTATATACCGGCCTGGTGTTGACAATTACTTTACTCATTGCGTGGCTTGCCTGGTTCAAGAAGCGGGATGGTGTTACTGTCGAGACCTCAACCCCAATCACCTAACGGCCGACTGTTGAGAATTGCGTGCTGGAAGAGAGATTTGCTTTTCACAACAGACGTGGTGGCATCACGTACATGTCTTACCTCAATACCCACAGCTACTTTGACAGTAATTCCTTGAATATAAACTATCTTACATGAACTCACCTGCTAGGTGACTAGTATGATGCCATCCCTACTAAGGTCTCCGGCGAAAATAGAGTCCCATGGCCAGTGCAGTGGCTCTTGTGCAGAAGCGCCTATCAGTGTTTATATCAAGCACGGACGGACGCTGTAACAGATAACAAAGAGAAAAGTTGCCCGCTGATTAGTGTAAGAGTTAAGGAGCTCAGAGGCCGGATTTGCCAAGCCTTGGCTTTTCCTCCACATTGCACTGACCACAGGACTCTACTTTTGCCGGATACCATAGTAGTTGCGGTCTCTTTATCGGAGGTCTAGCACACTCAAAAGAGGTAGATAATGTGACGAAACTTCCGTTATTCGACCTAATTCGCAGCTCAGCGATTGTCGACAATTTCTGTAGCTGTATCTATTCAAGATAGCTTGTCAATCTTTCATAAATCATTATCCATTATAGCCTAGTGGCTAGGATACCGTGACGGAAGGATGTTTTTCGTCATGTTGGAGGCACTGAAGTGGTCGTGGTGGGTTTGGGGTGTGAAAGAGATTTCTTTTTGGTTGGATACGGAGACCGCACCGCTCTAACGTCACGTCTACGACCGATCACTGTTGTGTTTCTATTCCATGCCAAAACAAAATGTTCCTTTGGTATTTTGTAGGATAGAAGTATTTTCTTTGCGAATCCAGGGTGCTTGACATGGATGTATCTTGAGGGGCGAGAGGGTCAAAAGTGCTATTTCGGTCCAGCGCCCCACTGTGTGCCCACAGGAGAAGAACAATATCTTAGGAAAGCATAGTTTGACACGAGACTGACAACCCGCATGTACACGTCAAGTACATGCTCACTACCTTAAGCTAGATCCACATAAGACACAGCACGAAAGCTAAGGCCTTGCATTGTGTAAGGTTGTATAAGAATTGCACGAGTATGGTATAAGTGTGACAGATTTCACCGCTTTTCTCTAGATCGTGTTCTTACATAGCACTCCACCCAATTTCAGATTTCGAATCTTTCTAGACCAGTGACATTAATGTCGTAAGCCACATCGAATTCCGAAATGCCTTGGAAAAACCTCAATGGCTAGAGAAGCTTCAACTCCATAGTGTCTTGCTATTATAGGAGAACGAACACTTATTTGAGACCAACATCTTCAAATTAAATAGGATTTTCCTACCAAGCCTCAATAACATATTTGGTCTTTTGAACAATGATGGGCTCTACAATGAGTAGACACTTGTACCTTTTTCTAGGCCATTTCCTGGTCTCTACTCTGTCCAGCCAAGTACGTGTTTCCGTCCAGAGGTGCAGTGATTCGCAGATTTCAAGACTGCGAATGGCAAGCGAAGCTTTTAAGAGTTATGGTTTGAAGCGTATAGATTATGATATCTAAGAGAAGCAAGCGCAGCACTTACACTCTTTATCGCTTGAAATCCAAAAAGTTGGCTAGTAGTAATTCTCTTCATAATAATCAAGTCCAAGGCCCTGTTCACCTTCGTAGGAGCCCCCCATGTACATGCCTCAAATGGCTGTAGACGTCTCTAGCAGAACAACCCTTCTTGCCACACGTCCAACAGCAGTGCGTACCACAAGGACAGGTCAAGTGGTTGCACCCATCTGTCTTTTGCGTAGAGACATTGCAACCAGGGCACATTTTCATAGGATGTTCTAGCTCATCCCTGATAGCTTCTGTATGCCGCAGCTGCAGCCGCAGCTCTGCATCTATTCTTTCTTGTTCTTCGAGACGAGCAGCGTGTTCCATCTTCTGCCGAGCCACCTGCTCGGCCATACGCGCACGTTCCAGTGCGACATTGATACATTCTTCGCATCGCCATTGCATCACAGCCTCGGGGGGCACCTCTGACACATTCCCGTTCCATCAAGCGTTTAGCCTTACCGCATTCGTAGCACCATGCGTGGATCCATGAGCCTCTCTCTTCATATGCTGCCTTGAGATTGCCAACAGCATGAATACTCTGCCCGTACGCGGCGAGGGTGCGCGCAGCTGGGGGACGACGGCAGAATGGGCAAAAGAGTGCGGCGGTATTGAAGATGATCCCTGGACTGTTCAGAGCGTACTATCCGTTGAGACAATCTTTGCAGATACTCTGATGGCATCCACGTCGACGACTTGCGGGCAGAAGGCGGGTTTCAGGGAACGTGCTAAAGCAAAGACTGCAGTGTGACCTTTCGGCAGTTCGTCGTTGGACTCAAGAGTGGAAACTGGCGACCGATGTGGGTACGTTGCGAATTTGCTTGCCATTGAGAGTAAATACTCGGTTTGGTTCGAGCTGTGGAAGAATTCTCGCGTTCTTGAGGAAGGAATATATGCCTGTGGCGGTGATGGTACCGAAAAGCATGCGCCTAAAGGGCTTTTTAAGAGCATTGCATTCGTTCTGTAGAATCCAGTCTTGTCCATTCTCCCTGCAGATCTGACCGACAGATGTATCAACGTCAGTAATGCTTTTTACGCAGTCAAGACAGACTGTGCATATGAATGGCCTCGTCAGCATTTGCCGCCATTCTTGAGGCCAGATAACTTTGCTGAGACATTCGGTACACTGAACAGTGGGAGCGGGATCGTTGGAACGCTTCTCCGGTAGCAACTTGGTTTGCATACGGCAATACCAGCACTTTGGTCGAACGTTCAGGTCGACGATTTTGTAGCACACGTACTGCGCGCGACAAGTGCGGATGCTGCACTCGGCCCAAGCAATCTTTGTTGATGCAGTGTCTGTCATAGTCACGTTAGTGCGGATGGCTCGGTCTCTGTGCTGGACGGTATCAAACTCTAATGCCTCGATGCAGATGCCGAATTTGCCTCCTGAACGCTCAGCCATAATGGTAATAGATCGAGGAAATTTACATCTACGACACATAACCAGAGGACCGAGAGATACCTGCGTTTTCCTAGGCGTCCAGCCCAATTCAGCCGTAAGTTTTGTCGTTAGATTTGCACCCGCGTATTGGTGGTCTAAAAGACGGGTAAAGCGATCACGATCGATATTGAGGAAGAGCCCATCGCCGCTGGTGGATTCGCCACCGAGGCCGACTTGCTTCCTATGTTCGGCACCTGCATCGAGGAGAAGACCTAGGCAGTTGGAATTCCAAGTCTAAGGTACTTCGAGAATCTTCCACTTGTCGCGCCAGAACAGCATAGCTGCGCATGCTGGCCTGAACAAAGGGTTCAATCCATCCTGATGGCTGATGCTGCCAGAACCACGGCTGGACGAGCAGAAGCACTGTCCCAGGTAGTATAACATGCAACGAGATCTTCCAAAACTTCCACTCAAACTCCTTGGATACCAGCACCATAGGAATCCACGGCATGTCTGTGTTTGACATTGCTGTTACATGGGCCGGAAGATCCGCCGCAGACTCGATGTAGGTAATCCTGGTCAATACATTTCCTAGCCGACGCAAGACACGTCTTTCGCAGGAGCGACTCATCTCCAACAGCTCATCCAGGCGGAAAGTGGTTACCGGAAGGTCATCTCCTTGTTCATCATCATCACCGTCGCAGTGCTTATGTTTCGCTCCCACTTGTGTAAAGTCGATCGTGGGATCAAGGAAGACACACGGGAAGCGCTGATGCTCAGGCACAGCGTCCAATGCACCCAACATCTCTGCAGCGTATATTCGTAGGACTCCTCAAGCCAATCTTTCATGTGTCTCTTCAAATCTGCATCCGCAATTTTCTCAATTTGGAGACCGAATGATGCAATAAGCTCGCCATGTACAGGAATCTCGCGGTCGTTA
Organism: Ascochyta rabiei; assembly: GCF_004011695.2. Taxonomy (NCBI): domain Eukaryota; kingdom Fungi; phylum Ascomycota; class Dothideomycetes; order Pleosporales; family Didymellaceae; genus Ascochyta; species Ascochyta rabiei. Next base: position 1,216,909 of record NC_082414.1, read on the forward strand.
CATACAGCACGCCAAAGAACTCCAGATACAGGGTTAAGCGATATGACGCCACATCTGTCTCTATGATGTCCTTTAGCTGCTCAACGATGAAGGTCTTATACATCGCATCATCCACGTAACGCTTGGCGAAATCCGTGATAGGAGTCTTCCTCTTCGGCAAGTGCTTCTGCAGCACTCTGGCATAAATTGAGACCTTGGTGAGATTTTCTTTCAGCCGGAGAACCTGCTCCTGTTTTTGTTGCGCATCGAGCATCTTCGGGTTGATAAGTATGTTTTTCCCCCTTGCCGTCTCATTGGCAGCCCAGAAATACCCTATTTTTAATATATATTATCTACTTAATAAAGGTATTATTACTTTCTACATAGTTGAATAGAAAGCATACCTTCTAATCTTTTTGATCTATTACAAACCAAGATACTTTAATGCTATAGAGAGGAATAGTTATTAAAAAAAAAATGCGTTTTACCTAGCGTCTATATAAAACTTAGATGGTTTTTCCATAGATGCTCTGCTAACGCTTTACTGCCTATTACATTGGCACTATCTAAGTAGCTTATTAGATATTTTTAAAAAATCTAAGACTCTTCTCAATTACGAGGTTCTGGTTATAGGCAATAGTACTTGCTTCACACTAGGATAGATAGCAGAGGGATGACAACAGATAGATTGTATAATGAGAATAATACTTATCCTCCCCTAAGATTATGTGCGGCGCAGGTTTTAGGCAGCTGCCTCGCTTAGCTTGCTAGCTTCTACAGTGAATAGATCCAGAACACCACAGCACCAAAGTGAGGTCCAATCCGGAATAATCCCGTTACATAAATAGTGTCAGACACTTTTAGCGTGGAAAAAGCGGAGCGTCTGATTGATGAGACAATCTAAGGCGATACATCCTCAAGACTTCAACTTCAGTGGAAAAAAGTTGCTCAAGCTACAAAATATTTGCAACTCAGTTCACGCGCAATGTTTCTTTCTCATCTGCCCCCGGAATTGAAGCTCAGCATTGTCGAGCATTTGGACCCAGAGTCGAGCCTCCGTTTCGCTCTTACCAACAGGTACCATTCGAAATTATGTCAAGCAATTCTGCGAGAGCATACACGGCTTTTCGCAGAGCACTCCATCATCGAAGCAAACGATGCCGGGCCTGTTGTCCTGTGGAATGCTCTAAGAGAAATATTGCGGGATCCACGAAAGGGCTGGTATGTAAGAGAATTGAACCTGCCCAACTCACGAGAAGAGTTGGTCACGGATATTATACCAGAGGAAGACTTGAAACTCTATAAAGATGCAGCTCAGGAGATCTCATCGTTCTGTGCTTACCAACCTACCTTCTTCGCCGCTGAGCCTGATGACGACCCTGGAGACTTTGATGAAAGTATGGACAATCTCATCGAGAGTGGCACAGAGGAAGCTGCTGTTGTCCTCCTGATCCACCACCTTCCCCAGCTCAGGACGTTTCGAATGACGGATGGAGGAAGAAGAACCGGTGCATGTCTCGAGCTGTTCATGCACAGAGTTGCTGCAGGCTACCAAGACCCTACGTTGGCGCCACGAATGCCATTACAGCATCTGAGAACCGCCGCAATAGCCCACTATGATTCAGAGGGTTCTTGCAATATAGCTTGGGCAGTTTACTTTTTGTGTGTACCCTCGCTACGGACTTTCGCTGCGCAGTCGATGGGCAGCGAAGGGTTGGACGAGCATGAGGGGGGTAGCGGTTCATATTTGCGCAACGTTACAGGAGCGCCGGTGTCAAACGTAGAAGAGCTCAGTTTCGACTATTGCCAGTTCGACTCACAGAGTTTGCAGGTGATCCTATCAATGCTCAAGAATCTGAAACGGTTCTCCTACCAATCTGGTGGTGCCACAGTCGCTTATTCAGACTACGAGCCAAGAAGGGTAATCGAAGCACTTGCAACATACGCTGGCCACTCACTAGAGGAGGCCGAACTACTGGGCTGTGAGATAGGTTTCGAGGTATGTACATCTTCCTAAGCCTAGAAGTCTAACGTAGATTCTGACGAACACGTTCTAGGATGGAGATAATGATCTCCTGTTCACCTCGCTCCAAGGATTCACGACGCTCAAAGCTTTACGTTGTGAAACGCGCTGGTTGCTACGTTCACACGACACTGGCCTGGGCGACGGTGAGGCACTATCACAAGGCTTCCATTCTGTAGAAGACGCAGAAGAGGCAATCACAGACCCGAGAGACAATCTTCCAGAATCGTTAGAGGAGTTGTACTTGGATGGTGTCTATGAAGACGAGGAGTGGGAGCAGCTGACCGAATTGTTCAAAAACCCCAACACAAGTACGCCAAAGTTGACCTTGGAGAAGACCTGCGTTATGCGACACTCAAAAGCATGGGACAGGCGCGGGGTTCAAGAAAAAGTTGGAGGCGCAGCTGAGCCCGGTATCAGATTTACCAACCCCCTCCACATGAGCATATGGGATGGCCACGGCTACTAGGCGTAACTCTGCGATATAAAGTCTTGTAAATCAAACTGAATACAATGAAGAAGAGCTTTTCTATCCTGTGCATCTCATCATCTCTAGCTATCAATGCCTATCAAGCGTTTCGCGTTGAGTGCTTCGCACGGACGATTTCCTCAACAGGTGTGATATAGCAGTTGTCCACTTGTATCACGATTCTTTCTAAGTTTGGTGTCACAAAGCAAACTCCTACCGCTTGCAAAAATGATCTAAAGGTCCTGGATTTCCATGTTTTGGAGCTTTGCCTAGAATTAAGCACAATGTCTTTCCTTAATCTCCTTGTAAGACACGCAACCTCATTTCTTCCAGGAAGCCAATACTCGCCACACTTTGTGGATATACACGCATTTTCTGTGAAGTCCATAGCGCCACCATTGATGTTCACCTCAGCACCCACCAATACTAGCCTCCTCACAGGTCCCAATACTTGTCGTCAACTCCTGCTGCACTTCCACCGGTCCATCCGCCAACTGAATCCCGCAAACTCCACTGCCACCACAAGTCTTGAACAGCTCATCCTTCAACGCCTTCTCAGCCTCAAAGACCCGAACGTAGCGTGTTCCAAATACAGTCACTTCCTTCGTCTCCTTGATCTTGACCGTGAAGTCACTGCTGCTTTCGCCCTGAGACAGAGTCATGGTAAAGTTGCCCAGCGTGTCGTCGACAGGACTGCACAGCGTTTCAATGCCAATAGGGAAGTTGGCTGTACCTGCTCGGTCCCAGGCCCACGAGCAGGTCGTTTCCCAAGGTAGGAAGGCGGCATAGCCCCTAGGAACCCGTTGTAGGCGGATTACGTTAGGTTCTCGGATGCTTATGGACAGGGTTTCGTTGGGACTGCTGCCAGGGCGGCCGGAAGGGCTGCCGCCCGAGACATTGGTGATATTCCACGGAGCAAACTCAGTCGTGACCTGACGGGGAGTAATGGCAAGAACGGCAGAGGCGAGGCCTGTCAGGAGGAAGGTGGCGAAGAGCATTTTCAAGAGGAGATGCTGTCGAAATGGTGACTGGAGTTGAACCTTGAGGTGATAGTGAAACGTATTGAGAGAGGCAAGCAAAGTTTGTCTGACGTCGATGGAGTTCACCGTGGAGTATTACTCCCCAACTTATACCCCCAAGAGTCGGATGTGTGACACTAATTTTAGAATGCCAAATATTCCAGGGACGGATGTACCAATACTTTCGCGCATGCAGTGTGGTGATGACCCTACGCTCGAACAGGGACTCGCGTTGGCATTCCTCGTAAAACTCAAGTGAATTCACCAATCACAACGGCACTTAATGATTGACCACATGTCGTGTCTCCGCCGGCGGGGCATCGCCGAGCTGCATGATGCTACATGCCTGGGCTGTATATGAAGTCATGATGGTGAAGAAGCGACACAAACAAATCTGCTTCAGGTCCCAACCACGAAACCTGGACGTACGACAGTATCATCTGGCCTGTGAACTTCGAGTTGCAGAGCCAGTAGTATGTGGAGCTAATGGCGTGTTTGTTCACTGCGGTCGAGATCTACCGTGGAAAAACCGCCTTGGTGTACGTACTACAGCGTAACATCCGGATGTCACTGTCTCAGCTGACGCTGTATGTTGAAACCCATCCACTTAAGATGTTGAGTTTCCAACTACTGTCAGCCAGTACTCATGATGATATAAAATAATGACGGCCAAGTCATAGGCGTAAAGATAGATAAGGCAGGAGATTGAGGACCTTAGGTGAACGCCACCTATAGAATGCAAGCACAGTGCTTCATATCGCTTCCACAACGCGACAGAGGGGGAAAACTCCACTGGCTGACTTCTTGCTGACGCTTTGTCACCTCCTGGCTTGGCTATGAATGCCTAGCGAATGGAAAGGCTGGACCAAAGGATCATGTGCTCAATCAAGGCTACTCCAGCAGAAGTGACTTGAGAACACACTGGCTGCAAAAAAAAGTACTCGCCGCTTTTGAGCTGATGTTGGGGATTGAAGTGGGTTAGCAGATGATGCTTCATCTCGTTGTCACAACCATGCGTTCCTCCATTCTACCTGATAGTTTTATACTCTGAGGTTGAACCTCGATCGACCGAATGTACAGTCTATGCCACCAACCTAGCTCGTTGCTCCTACCCTCTTTTGGCGAGCGAGAAGCAAGGTTTGCGTGGGCTGTTGATGCTCGCCGTTCCTACGTACAGTAGCTAGTATGGACCAGGCTGCTTCTGTGAGCAAACGGTCAAGAGTCGAGCTCGGATTTCAATTTCAAATCCACACTGCGTTGAAGAGAGGTGAGAACAGGGCGATCGGCATTGGCCAAACTGCATTGGTGCGAGCGACAAGGGCCCAAAACGCTCGCCTGCGTGGAAGCCGCCTATGCATCCTTCTACCAACGGAAGAGCAACCACAACGCCAACTGCTGAATGAGACCAGACCAAAGTCTATAACGCTACCTTTGTAGCTTTTCTTGACACCCGCTCTGTGGTATTGAAAAACAAGGAGGAACTCTTAGGTCCGAATAGGGTATGTTTTGTAACTCCACACCAGGTGCCTGCGCACAGACAATCCTTTTTGCGCGCCTGCAGACACCGGGGCACCTTCTACCGATGCATTGTACACCTGTCGAGTGCGTCCAGCAACTCGGGCCTTGGCGCCAGAGCCTCGCGTGCTTGGGTGTAGGTGAACCACTGCCTTGAGCGCTTGTGCATCTCTGGCCATTGTGTTTCCTGTTTCTCAACAACGGCCTCGAAGAAGTGATACGAGGCTTTGGGTGCGGTGGCTGTCAGCTGGTCGGCCCTCCGTTTCTCGGGGATCATGCCGAGGTCGTAGCTGATTTTGCAGATGATGCCGGCCTCCTCCCAGGCCTCACGTTTGGCGGCATCTTGAGCGGTTGCTTCGTCGAGCTCCCATCCGCCCTTTGGGAGAACCCAGCCGCCACGGCGTGTGGACTGGATGAGGAGCACATAGTACTTGTCCGTGGAGAGCGGAACAACACCGGCGACTAGTCGTTCGCCCTGGGGACCGTACCCTGCAGGCGAATTAGCCAAACAAGACAGCGGAGGGCCATTTGAACACGTTTTGAGGGCGTTTGCGAAATGTTGGGACCATGTTTTGCGGGTCTCGTGAGCACACTTACGTTGGTTCACGCGACCAGTGCGCGACTGCATGGGCAGCTGCTGGGTGGCAGCCATGTGTGGCGGTCAAAAAAGTAACTGCGACGGGGGTGGACAGCACCGCAGGCGGGCAACGTGCTCACAGCACCGTCGAGACTCGAAACAGGGGCTTGGTCGGAGGGGCAAGGGCGCACTGGGGCGGAGAAAAGAAGCCGAGCAAACGGCGAAGGCGGGCGTGGTGGTAGGGAGTGACTAGGCAAGCGAGGATGGGGGGGTGTTGTAGTGACAGCGTGGTGGGGCGACGGTTGCTCAGTCCCGGGGGGAACGGGGCGGAGGATGCTGAAGGACCCTGGGGGTAGCAAAAGAGGCCATGGTGATGTTTTATTAGACAGGTGGAGTGGGAGGCTAGGTGCTCGACCGCATAGAAAATCGAGCGTTTCTTTGCCAAGCCAGCAAACCAGCGCCCGCCGGGGCCGGGGAGAGCTGCGAGACGGCGGCGGGCGCGTGCGGACTCTTGCGACTCACTCGCCCCGAACTGTAGACAGGGTCGCTGTGCAGTAGACAGTCCGCCTATGACGTCGGGCGAGGCAGAATCACGGGGGCAATTGCATGCTTTTCAGTGGGCGCCGTGGCTCTGCGCGCGCTGTGTAATGAGACAAGACCCTCCCTACCCTTTCATCGCCCATATAGCCTGCAGCACCCCCCGCCGACCGCCTTGCTCCGCACATGTACGAGTGCACCAGCGATCAGCGCCGCTCAGCAGCCAGTAGAGCCATAAAAGCCAGCAGAGCCCGCCGTTCTGAGAGGTCGGCGCGGCCAGGGGAGCCTTAATCACCTTTGCCTAGAACGGCTGCCGTTGCTCTCCACCGCCCACCGCCCACCGCCCACCGCCCGAGCAGCCCTCGTTGCGCGCACACGCTGTTCCCGCTCTGGCCTACCCCCACTGAACGCTTGACCAAATCCCACGCTTGCGCCCCTTCCTGCAGCTCGTCGTAGGCCAGCTCTCGGATGGCCCTTTCGTACGTGCAGCCCTTCGGTAGGTTTTGCTCCAACCATTCTCCTGAATCGCGCCCGTGCTCGTCTGGCTGGATATGGCTGAACACAGAGTCGTCCTCCACGCCGTTCACACTGCATACCACACGGCCTCTATCCCTGGACACACGACAATAACTGCTGATGCTCCTGCCTAGGCTACAGTAGCGAGTCCTGCGGGTACTGCAAAGATGTATCGAGTGGTCAGAGAAGGCCCAATTCTCGTACGTGGCTATTCCGTTCATCTCCCGTCCCAGTCATCCAGAGTCACGCGTGCATGAATCTGTCACTGTCACAGCGGTCAGCCTGTTCAGTGCGCCAACAGTGGCAAACAATGGCAGGCGCGCCACTGGCTCTGCTTCAATTGATGTTCCCTTAAGGTTGCCCCTTCATGCGTGGCATTGGCAATTGAGTCTCCGCGCTGCATGAAACAAATCTAATACTGGCGCATGGTCCAACACCTGCGCCGGAGCACGCGTCGCCGCCAAGCTTCTTCCTCATCTTCTACTTACCTAGGCATACGCGAATATGCAAGTGTTGACGATCAAACAACAACAACAACAACAACAACAAGAACAAGAACAAGAACAAGAACAGCAACATACGAGTCAGATGGGTACCTGCCTCCTTTGGCTGCCACGTCAAGCTCTTGCTCCTACTCTGCTCTTGCTCTTGCTCTTGCTCTTGCTCTTGATGTTCACCATCTTCGTCCGGAGGAAACCAGAGGGCTACATGAGCTGTGCCAATGCTGACTTGCTTTACATAATCAGGAGCCAGCTATTACTTTTCGTCAAAAAGCCTGTCAGTAGACGTATATCAAAGCTTGGTTGATCGCGGATGGAGACGGTCAGGCACGATCTTCTACAAGCCTGACGTCCTGCGTCACTGTTGTCCCCACTACACGATCCGGTAAGCTGCACCTGCATGGCAGCAACCACCGCGATTGACACGGGCATAGACTGCCTGCAGCCGAGTTGAAGCCATCGAAAGACCAGCGCCGCACAGTCAACAAATGGAACGATTTCGTATTGGGTGAAGACTACAAGAAGGGAGCTGCAAAACTTCACCCTGTGTCGAAAGAGTCAGTCAAGGTCTTGTAACAAGCTGGCGACATGACTGACTTTGACCAGAGAAAAGGCGCGCCTCAAGAACGCATTTGACCTTCTCCTAGAAGTCCATAAAGCTGATCTCGACAATGTCAAGCAGCCACCAGAGCCTGCACACCGATTCGAGGTGACGCTTGAGCCGGCCGACTTCACTACCGAGAAGTTCGAATTGTTTCGCGACTACCAGTCGCATGTCCACAAAGAAAAGCCGAATGAAATATCGCAGTCAGGCTTCAAACGCTTCCTATGTACCTCGCCGCTGCAACGCGTCGCTCGACAGATCGATGGGAAGTCTCAGAAACTTGGCTCCTACCATCAATGCTATCGTTTAGATGGTCGACTGATTGCTATGGGTGTGCTTGATTTGCTGCCCCACTGTGTCAGTGGTGTGTACATGCTATATCACTCCGACTACGAGAAGTGGCAGTTTGGTAAGTTGAGTGCGTTGAGAGAGGCTGCTCTAGCAATTGAAGGTGGCTATCAGTATTATTACATGGGCTACTACATTCATACCTGTACGAAAATGCGTTACAAGGGTGACTACAAGCCTCAGTACGTCCTGGACCCAGAATCATACGAGTGGAATCCCTTGGATGGCGAGTTGAAAAGCTTGTTGGATCACAAAAGATACGTTTCCATGTCAAGGGAGCGTCAGAAGACAGACTCGGTGAATTCTACCAAGGTCGAGGGCGATGACACGGCTCAAATCGACGAGGTCGACCTCTCAGATTATCTTCTGCCCAAAGCCGCCGAAGCTGGCGATGCAGTACAGGGTGGCATGTCACTGTTTGAATTGAAGGTTCCTGGGGTTATGACAGAAGATGAGTTGTTAAGTACTTTGGATCTTGGATCAACGCCAATCCGAGTGAGAGGTCGCCTGGCCGAAGCTCGAGTAAGAAGCTATTCTTGGAAGATCAGCTAAATAGCATCAGGACTAACTCTTTGCAGCATCTCGTTTCATGGGACTATGGAGGTATACGTCAGCCGCACTCGATCAAGGGCATCATTGGCGAGCTAGTAGCATGTTTGGGGCCTGAAGCCGCGTCACAGGTCGTGGTGGATCTGGGTTGAGGGAACCAACATGAGCAGCTTAACGTAGTTTCAAGGCACGAAAATCACAACGAGCCTTTCGCAAGAGACATGCTCAATATTATATGCCCAATGGTTCTAACGTACCCCACGGGCGAGCCGCTCAACAGGCGAGCCGCTCACTTTTGCCAAGCCCCCACCAAACTTCTCCTCCTACACCAATGTCTTCTTAACAACACCATTTAGATGCGTTAAAGGAAGCTCAGATACAGCTTGCGCTCCAGGCTCTTAAACAAGACGCGAATCTCTCTTAGCGACGCGCTGCAGCTATCTACAGGGTCCCTTAAAAGACACTAAGTAACTAACACACAGGACGACCTTCACGCGCAGATTCTATAGCCAACTTACAAAAGCTAGATAATAATAAGGAGGAGGTAATTATTAAGCATGTTCTTAAGCTAGATGTGTAAGGATTTTCCTCTTAGCTCTTAGATGTAGCTACTATAGCTAATTCTTTGCGCACTAAGCATAATCTAGGCCCTATTAGCGTAAACTAGCCCAGTACGTTTGTTAAGCAACACCTAGAGCTTAAAGTTAAGTTTAATCGCAAGTACGACTACAAGAGAGCCCTCTGTAAGGATTCTAAGGTTCTACAGGGCTGGTTTAGCCTAGTAGCTAATATTAAAGCTAAGTATAGCATCTAGGATGAAGACACATATAACTTTAACAAGACAGGCTTCATAATAGGCCAGATCTCCCCAGGAGCAGTTGTTACAGCTTCAGAACGACAGGGTCGGCCAAAGGCTATCCAGCCAGGCAACCAAGAGTGGGCTACGGCTATAGTAAGCATCAATGCCAAAGGATAGGCTATTCTAGCCTTCCTTATCTTTAAAGCCTACTACTACCTCTCTGCCTGGTACAAAGAAGAGGATCTGCCTTACAACTGGGTTATTAGAGTCTCTAATAACGGCTGGACTACTAACAAGCTTAGTCTTAACTGGTTAAAGCACTTTAACAGGCATACAAAGGAGCGTACTATTAGCACCTACTGTTTGCTTATTATTAATAGTTATAAGAGCCATAACTCTCTTAAATTCCAGCAATACTGCAAGGATAACAAGATTATTACTCTCTATTTACCTTCTTACTTATTACACCTTATACAGCCCCTTAATATAGGTTGTTTTACTGCTTTAAAGAAGGTGTATAGGCGCTAAGCTAAAATACTTATATATAACTAGATTAACTATATTATAAAGACAGAGTTCCTGCCATGCTTTATACGCGCCTACAATGCTGCAATTACTTCTAAGAACATCTAGGGAGGGTTCTAAGGTGCTAGATTAGTCCTATTTAACCTAGACCAGGTTATAATAGCCCTTAATGTAAAGTTGCGCACTCTATCACTACTACTACCTGTCAACAACAAGCTCTAGCAGTCGCAAACCCTAAGCAACACCCTTAAACTTAGGTTGCAATTAACGCTTGTAAAGACAAGGATTTAGAGGCATATAGATAGTTCGCCTACCTCTATAGTTAAGGCGTTTAAGAAGGTAGCAAAAGGGGCAGTAATAATTGCGTATAAGCTAGTGTTAGTGCAACAGGAGATTACTTAGCTTTAAGCTACTAATAAGGCAGCTACACAACAAAAATCATACAAAAGAAAGCAAGTTTAGGTAGAAGAGACCTTAACAGTTAAGGATAGCCTGCAATTAACAACTCTAAAGGAGTTTAGGGCGCGTAGTAATAGGAAGAAGGCAAAGAAGCAGGTGCGCGCTAAAGGAGGTAAGCCCTCCCAAAGACGCTGTGGACAGTGCAATTAGACAGGACATAACGCGCAAACGTGTCAGAAAGAGGTAGAAGTAGTTTCTAAATAGTATTATAGGCTATACTGCACTTTGCAGCACCAAACTGGGTTGTTTTGGGCCATAATAGGGTGGAGTTTGGTGGGGGCTTGGCAAAAGTGAGCGGCTCGCCCGTTGAGCGGCTCGCCTGTGGGGTACGTTATACCTAATGGTTATATGCCTAATAGTTATATGCCCAATGTTATATGCCCAATGTTTCCTGGGCATCATGTATGGCCAATCATCATTGAGTGGTCTAGCGTTCTGAATGACTTGCTGGTACCGAGGTCTGCGCCAAGAGAACAACCTCCCTCAAAAAGTCGCATGAGCAGACAGAAACACATTACCATACCCAGCCACAATGTCGGCATCTCCTCTCACGCTCGTGGTGCGCCCGCGTGGTATGTGTCTCTGTGCTACAGCTCAATTGAGACTGTATCTTCCCCAAGCCTCCAGTTGCATCGCTGACCCCACCAGGTCGCCCGATCAAGGGCCTCCCCGAGACTGTCACCGTTGATTCGGATGCCCCTGCGTCAGAGATCCTCCGGAAGATCGCGACTGTTTCAAAGTATTCGATCCACCGATTGAGAGTCACGAAGGGCAGCGACGGATCAGCTGTCCCTAACGCCGCAGGGATCACGGTGCACCAGACGGGCCTAAGAAACAAGAGTGCTGTGGACGTCAAGGATCTTGGTATGTTGAGTTCTACATCCAGAATCTGTACAACATAGCTAACCGTTATACCTAGGTGCTCAAATCTCCTGGAGAACCGTCTTCATCATCGAGTACCTCGGCCCCCTCCTCATCCACCCGCTCATGTACCTCGCTCGGCCATGGATATATGGCACCAACGCACCTGCTTCGCAACTACAGAAGCTCACGCTCATCATGTGTGTGCTGCACTTCGCAAAGCGCGAGTACGAGACCCTCTTTGTCCACCGTTTCTCGTCCGCGACAATGCCAGCAAGCAACATCGTCAAGAACAGCGGCTACTACTGGCTTCTGTCTGGTTTCAACCTGGCATACTGGTCATATGGACCCAGCAGCCCCACAGCTCGACCGTCGAATCCACCGCTTACCTACCTCGGAGTGGCTTTGTTCGCGATTGGCGAGATCTGCAACTACCGCACACACCTGACGCTCAAGAACTTGCGTCGTCCAGGCAGCACCGACCGAGGTATTCCGCAGGGTCTTGGCTTCAATCTGGTGACATGTCCTAACTACATGTTCGAGGCGATTGCGTGGATTGGCGTGGCGCTTGTCAACTGGAGTCTGAGTACAGTCATCTTCATCATTGTTGCCGTGGGCCAGATGGGTATTTGGGCGTGGAAGAAGGAGAAGAGGTACCGCAAGGAATTCGGCGACAAATACAAGCGCAAGAGGTACGCCATTCTGCCTGGTCTCTGGTGAGCGCACCCGCGCTCGGCCGAAACATGGCTTGGAGAACAATGAAGAAGATGAGGGCGGCTGCCGTGAAGCTGAATCTGCGTCGCACAGCAGATCGAGTCCCGTAACCAGGGTCCGGGGAAAGTTGCACAAGGGAAATAGGACTGCAAGTAATATCGGTCAAGCTGAATTAAGCGCAAGGCGCATTCAGGACGCAGAATGTAGATGTATGTGTGGGATCTCAGCATTGGAGTGATCCGGAATCTCTTCTGGCCAACCATTCATGACCTCTCTTAGCAGTGCTAGTGTCTCGATCCGGTAGTCACCCATAATTTCGAACACGACCGCGTGCGTACACTCAAGTTTCTTTTGACCTAAAAACACACAGCGGCAATGAGCAACCGCATGTACCGCGGGCGTTTTCACCTGCCCGAGGCGCCTTGGGCTTGCCGTAGGCCCTGCATTAGCGCAAACTGGCCTTCATTGCTCTCTCCTACTAGCCAGGGATACCAGCTCGCAGTCAACTTGACCCTTGCAAGCGACATCACTATTTGCCTTTTCGTAGGTATCTACGTCCTTATTGCCAGCAGGCTTGATCGTCTGGTTGGCGTGTCAGCAGGCTCTGGACAGGGAGGACGTCGTTTTCGGTATTTGACCCCACAGTTGGTGTGGGCTAGAGGATCTGCCCATCTTCAAGCTGCATGCCCTGACAATTCCAACACTTCCATTGGCCAGCCGAGGGGTTTGGCGCTCCACGTCCAGCGCTGAAGGCTGAGCTGGTCGCATGCGGCTGAGACAGCAGATTTCTCTTTTCGGCACTACGACCGATGGAACTGTCAGCCTGGAAGGATGAGAAGACCACTACCACCGGCCTCTGATCTTCGAAGAGGGCTGCAGCGTTATTTAAGAGGCTGTTTCCTCGCATGTTGTGCGAGTTGCATTCGTAATTGAATACCCACTACTGCACCTCCACGCAAATCAGTATCACCCCGGTCCCGACTCGGGACAAATATATATCTCAGCACGACCGCTCGCGTGCTGAATAGCATCCTACTTTGCAACTCATGCAACTAGCTGTATACTTGATTTGACCGTTTCACGTAGCGAGAAGGCGAGAGACAAAGAACACCCGGTACCTGAAGCTTGAAGTTGTTGGTGTCTTTGAGTAGATGTGAGTCGCCCGCCCCTTCCCGAGTCAATATTGCGAGCACGTTTGTTGAACACGGGGTTTCAACCGCATTGCATACCGTAGCATTTTGTCTCACGTCACTAATCATACAGCACAAGCAAAGCTAGAAAGCCAGCATCACTAACACCAGCCCTTCAGTATCAATTGCGCAACATGGCCGCTGCCGATGCAAAGGCTGCCTGGGACGCACATGTCGACACCAGAACAGGCAAACCACTGCCAAAAGCCGCCGAGCCATCTGAACTGACTAAGCTGAGAAATGCGCTCGGCAATCCCTTCAAGAGGGCGGCTGGTATTGTTGGTGCAGCAGCAGCGCCAGTTCCTGACACTGGAGATGGTTCGAAGATCGCACCTGAAGATGATCCTACCGTCCTGAAGAAGATTGCGGATGGCCTGGGCGATCTTTCGTATCTCGGTGTCGATAACGTGAAGACGTTGCTCGAGATCCAAAAGGACAAGATGGTCGGAGGATACACAGACGACAAAACTTACCTTATGGAAGGCTTGATTAGAACTGCCGCAGCGCTGCCGGATGATTCGAAGATACGTAAAACCTTGACCGACAGCTTTGTCACACAACTATGGAACGATCTGGAACACCCACCGCAATCTTACCTTGGATCAAAATATCAGTACAGATCTGCAGATGGCTCCAACAACAGTCTGATCCACCCACAACTCGGTGCTGCTGGGACTCCCTACGCCAGGACAGTCAAGCCATCTATGATGCAAACTCCAGCGAGGCCGGATGCTGGTGTTGTGTTTGACAGCATCATGACTCGAAAGCACGCAGAGCTGCATCCGAACCGAATCTCGAGTATGCTGTTCTACATCGCATCAATCATCATCCATGACTGTTTCCGTACAGACCACTCAGATGACTATGCCAACTCTATGACAAGCTCATATCTGGATCTTTCACCGCTATATGGAAGCAATCAGAAGGAGCAGGATGAAATGAGAACGAAGAAGGACGGGAAGATCAAACCAGACTGCTTTTCTGAAGGGAGGCTGTTGTTCTTCCCTCCCGGTGTCGGTGCGATTCTCATAATGTTCAATCGATTCCACAACTACGTCGTTGAGAACTTGGCGACAATCAACGAGCTGGGTCGTTTTACCAAACCATCTGAAGAAGCTCCCAAACCTAACGGAGACGAGAAGAAGGACAGTGACGCTAAGGCGGCATGGGATGCGGCTTGGATCAAATACGACAACGATTTGTTTCAGACTGGCCGCCTTATCACGTGTGGCCTGTATGTCAACATCATCCTTATCGACTACGTGCGTACAATTCTGGATTTGAACCGAACCGACAGCAACTGGCAGCTTAACCCACGGGCTGAAGTAAAAGACCTGCCTATGGGCGTTGGCAACCAAGTTTCTGCCGAGTTCAACCTTGTATACAGGTGGCATTCAACGGTATCCGATCGAGATGAGAAATGGACGAAAGAGTTGTTCGACGGCATCTTCGGTGAAGATCGTGATCCCAAAACGATAACTAGAGATGTGTTCCTCGACGGATTGCACAAGGTTTACAAGAACACCGACAAAGATCCATCGAAACGTAGCTTCGCTGGCTTGAAGCGCAATGCTGACGGCACGCTTCCCGACGATGATCTTGTCGATATCCTCACTTCCAGTGTTGAGGATTGCGCCAACTCTTTTGGTCCGAACAGAGTTCCTGAAGTCTTCCGTGCCATCGAAGTGTTAGGTATTGAGCAAGCGCGAACATGGAACCTTGGCTCGTTGAACGAATTCAGAAAATACTTCCAATTGGAGCCACACCGAACATTCGAGGACATCACCAGCGACAAATATGTGCAACAGCAGCTGAAGCATCTTTACGACCACCCAGACAAGGTGGAGATCTACCCTGGTATTGTCGTTGAAGATGCAAAACAACCCATGGCACCTGGGTCTGGCTTGACACCTCCATACACCGTCTCGCGTGCTGTGCTCTCAGATGCCGTGGCTCTCGTTCGTGGCGACCGGTTCTACACCCACGACTATAATCCAAGAACATTGACCAACTGGGGCTACTCACTCGCTGACTCAGATACTGGCGTTGACAACGGATGTGTGTTTTACAAGCTCTTCCTCCGTGCCTTCCCGAACCATTTCAAGTCGAACAGTGTCTATGTGCATTATCCTCTTACCATCCCATCCGCCATGGAAGAGTCACTTAAGGACTTGCGCAAGAACAAGATCTACGACTTCTCGAAACCTAGCACAAGCTCTCACCCACAGCTCGTCAAGGAATACAAGGTCGCAACAGAGATCATGAAGAACCAGAATACTTTTAAGGTCACATGGGGTGATGCTATAGAATACATCATGGGAGCTGCATCAAAAGACTTTATGCTCGCCGGTGACGGTCCAAAAAACGCATTGTCTCGCGAGATGGTCAAGAAAGCCCTATATATCTCCGACTGGGACAAAGAAGTGCGCAGTTACTACACCGCAAAAACTCGAGAGCTTCTTGCCGAGAAAAGTGCAAAAATTGCAGACTTCAATCAAGTAGACATCATCCGCGACGTCGGCAACCTCGCGCATGTACACTTCTGCGCCGAGCTCTTCATGCTGCCTCTCAAGACAGATGAACGGCCTCACGGCATTTTCACTGAGGCAGAACTCTACCTCCTGATGTCAGTTGTCTTTGCGCTTATCTTTTTCGACGTCGATCCTGCTGGCTCGTTTCCTCTACACCTGAAAGCGCACAAAGCCACAGAGATCCTGGGTAACGTCATCACGAAGAATGTCGAGGCCATTGCCCACTCCGGTGTTCTGTCACGTATTACTCAGTCCATATGGCCCAACGACTCTGCACTCAAGAGCTACGGTATCCACATGATTGAGCGCTTGCTGAAGTCTGGCATTGAGCCTAAGAAGCTAGTCTGGGGCCATATACTCGGCACGGCGAGCGGTATGGTATCGAATCAGGGCCAACTATTTGGGCAGACAATCGAGTACTACCTCCTCGGTGCAGGTCAGAAACACTGGGCCGATATTCAGAAGCTCGCACATGACGACAGCGAGGCAGCATTCGAGAAACTCCAACGCTATTTCCTCGAAGGCTCGCGCCTGGCAGGCGAAACAGCCATAATTCGACAGGCCGCTAAAGACACCACCGTCACTGACTCGGGCAGTACACTCAACCTCAAAGCCGGAGACAAAGTCTTCATCCACCTGCGCGCCGCATCGCACGACCCAACCATCTTCCCCAATCCGGATGAAGTCGACCTCAACAGGCCGATGGACAGCTACATCCACTTTGGCTACGGATCGCATCAGTGCTTGGGGCTGCCGATGGCAAAGGTCACGCTTACGTGTATGCTCAAGGAGGTTGCAAAGCTGAAGAACTTGAGGCCTGCCAAGGGCGATCAAGGGAAGGTGCACAAGGTCGAGAAGAAGTTGTCTCCGGATGAGAAATACCCGTACCATGCTTATCTGACGGAAAACTGGGATATGTATTTCCCGTTCCCTTGTGGTAAGTCGAACTCCCATATGATCTCTGAGACTTGAGTACTGACGAATCGCAGCTTTGAAGGTTTGCTGGGACGATTGAACGGCTTTACACAAATGTGGCGATGAGTAGCTTTGTACAAATCGAGGGACTAAAGTTTCGAGAATTCCTGATTTTCGTTCAGTCGGGCGTATTTGCAGTGTCCATACTTGATCTCAGTTGAGACTCATTTACAGCAGACCTGCACTCACTCGTCTTGCACCCCATCTTTCCAAATTCGCCAACCCAGTGGTTTCTTGAACCTTACTCAGCGTAGAAGTGGCGGTGCTTTGTGGTTTTTTTTATTTTTTTTTTGAGTTTGACTCCTGGCGCGCGCTGCATATAAGCAAGCCGAATCCAGGGTCGAGCCGTGTATACTGACTCGCGTTGGCGTAGGGAAGAAGAGCAGTGCATCTCCAGAGCCGCTGGCCATGAGGCTGGTTGGTGATACTGCAAGGCTGAAGCTTTTCAAAAAGTGGCAATGACGATTCGAGCATAATGTTTTTTTTAGCGAGATGCAGGCCGTCACATGGCCATGATTCTCGAAATCAATCGATCGTGCGATTGTAGTCGAGCCGTGGTTTTAGTCGTGCTACGCCTCGTTGAATACGTCACTTGTGTATAGAGAATGGAAGAGAAACTACCGGATTGTCGCTCTGTGTTTAAACCGTATACCAACTCGAAAGGATAGAGCCTCTATAACACCGGGACATGGGCCATGCACCAAGAGTGATCATTGCGAGGTCAAGTTGCCTGACCGGTACTGGTGGGTGCGCACCCAACGCGATTGGCTGAACTGGATTACAGCACCGAGATTTCACTGCATTAGGCACTCCCAGCCGTTCGGGTCCATACTGCTGATTAGGCTTATTCGTTGGTTGATCGATTCCTGGAGTGGCTATATACAATAATAGGCGCGGTAGGTTCAAAATGGAGATATAATGCAGAGGTATTCCCGCTTTCTCAAGACCAGACAACTGTTAGCTTCGTAGCCAGCCTTCATCGTTACTCCCAATTCCCTCCAAGACTCAGACACACAAGCCATTGTTGAAGCTCTGCTGGCCTCTCTCCTTCTCAACCCTTTCTCCAAGCTAGCTCCAAACGTCTATCCATACTGGCCCCATAACCTTGCGTGCCTTTGCATCAACTGTACCCAATCGAGATCACCCCGGTCAAACACGACGCACACGGCCACCCCAAACAGATCACGTGATTCCTATTACCACACCTCGCGGGGCAACATGTCGCTTCCTCATTGGTTCATCAGTGTCATCATCCTATCCTTCGCAGCCTGCGCCAACAGCCTTCCGGTAACCTCAGGCCCCAACACCGCATCCCCCAAGGCCACTGATTGGTCGAAAGAAGCCATTCTCACCCTCGTGGGTGTTCTGACAGCCGTGGTACTGTTCGCCATTGGACTCGTTTCCAAGAGGCTTCGTAGATGGGCAGTGGTCATTTTTCGCTGTAAGTTGGTAACCGAATCATCTCATCTTGTGACTGCGGCCGCGTTGAAGTACTGACTGTTGCTGCATCAGGCTGCCGGACGCCGTTGGGGGATCGCGCGTCTAGTCGCGACTCTATGCTGGATCCTGCGACGCGGGAGCTGCGGCGTCGTGCTGAGGAGTGGCTGCAATTTAGGAGGTGGTGCGATCTTGTGGAGGGAGGGAATGTTTAGTGTTGAGAGTGAAGGTACACTCACATATATACCAATCAAGGCATTCGCATCTTGGTGATCATCATGTTGCTGGTAGTTCTAACATCTAGGTATTCGGGGGGACTTTGGACTGTACGGCTGCAACAAGGTGCTGGTTGTATGCTGGATAGCTAGTCAGTCAGCAAGCTTGAAGCTTGGGTTCCCCTGACATGTTGAAGCTCCTGCTGATGCACAAGTAGAATTCGATGTTGCCCCCTGACATTCAGCAGTTGGCTAATAACTCCGCCTCATAGGCGGCACGCTCTTACACTCCGCTTCATCAAGCGTCGCCATCGTAACCCCTCTTGTTCCCCACCGGACCTCTTCTCCAACGCCTTTCTGCCATGTCAGACTGTGCACCATCCAATCCTTGTCGTCCCTCTCCTTGAAATCGTCTCTCGCATGCGCACCTCTACTTTCTGTCCGTGTCAACGCTGCCTTGCTCGTCTGAGCCGCGTTCGTCAAGAGGTTCCTTAGTTCAAGCGTCTCGACGAGGTCGCTGTTCCAAATCAGGCTCTTGTCGGTGACACGGAGATCGCGCTTGAAGGAGGATTCGATGGCGGAGAGATGCGAGTTGCCTTCGGCAAGGGAATCCTGAGTGCGGAATACGGCTGTGGTCTTTTGCATGGTGGACTGCATGTCTGAGCGGAGAGAGGAGGTTGGTGCTGAGCCGGCAGAGTCGAGGAAGATCGTTATATCACTGATGGAGTCGAGGCCAATGTTCTTCTCAGATGGACTATGAGATGCGCCAGGGGCATGGTTGTCGGCTATGTGCAGGGCTGTTGCTCGGCCCTGGTGCAATGTTAGCACATGTCCAATCGTGTTTAGAATTTGTCACTTACGAATACTACTATGTCGAGCAAGGAGTTTGCGCCGAGTCGGTTTGCACCATGTACGCTAACACAAGCCGCCTCGCCTGCAGCGTACAGGCCATCAACAACATGATCCTTTCCTTCCTTGACATCTATGACCTGACCGTGATAGTTAGTTGGTATACCACCCATGCAGTAGTGTACAGTCGGTAGAACTGGGATAGGTTCTCTTGTGATGTCGATACCAGCAAAGATTGCAGCTGTTTCAGCAATGCCTGGTAATCGCTCGTGGATAATCTCTTTCGGCAAATGTGAGAGTTGCAGATTGATAAAGTCTTTGCCTTCACCGCATCCCCGGCCTTCGATGATTTCGAGATTCATGGACCGTGATACAACGTCTCGAGAAGCAAGGTCCTTGGCTGTTGGTGCATAGCGTTCCATGAATCGTTCGCCTTCGGAATTCAGGAGGTATCCACCTTCACCGCGTGCACCTTCTGTGATGAGAACCTAAATGAGCCATTAACCATGCTGTTTAGATTCCCTGCACCTATATACGTACACCTGCACCGTAGATACCAGAAGGGTGGAACTGGACAAACTCCATATCCTGCAGTGGAAGCCCTGCCCTTGAAGCCATAGCGCTCCCATCACCTGTGCTTGTATGGGCGCTTGTTGCACTGAAGTATGCTCTCCCGTAGCCTGTCCATGTCAGTCGGTTTACTTTCTCATCTAAGGCGACCTAGGGTTGGCATTTACCTCCTGTAGCCAGAACGGTGTTTTTAGCGAACATGCGATGACAAGTACCATCCTCCATGTTCAGCGCAGTAATGCCAACACACTGCCCTTCACTCATCATGAGATCCAAAGCAAACCACTCGATAAAAAACTGCACGCCAGCCTTTAGACTTTGTCCATAGAGTGTGTGTAACATAGCATGTCCGGTCCGATCACTTGCGCAAGCTGTCCTGTACGCCTGCCCACCCTTACCATACTTCAGGCTTTGCCCACCGAGCGCTCTCTGGTATATTTTCCCCTCATTTGTTCTCGAAAACGGCATACCATAGTTCTCGAGCTCGACGACCGCAGGAATGGCTTCCTTTGTCATGTAGTGTATGGCGTCTTGATCGCCTAGCCAGTCGGAGCCCTTGACTGTGTCGTACATGTGCCAACGCCAGTCGTCTTCCGTCATGTTTCCGAGCGCGGCGTTGATGCCTCCTTGAGCGGCGACGGTGTGAGATCGTGTGGGGAAGAGCTTCGACACGCACGCTGTCTTCAGTCCGGCTTCTGTAAGGCCTACGGCGGCGCGGAGACCTGCGCCTCCTGCTCCTACTACTAGGGCGCTGAACGTCGTTAGTGAAGTTCGTGACATCAGGCCAATGGCAGGATATCATGGTCTCACTCATAGTGGTGGTCAATGACGGTCAAGCCCTTGACGTCTTGACTGTTCACATAGGTGAATCCACGTTGTTGTCTTAAGTGCTGTGGAGATGTACCGTGGCTGCCGGACTCCTGTCGCTGAACAGCGCGCCAAATCGCACGCATCATGGGGGTATGAGAGCAAAAGGGACAAACATCTGGAGAAGGACCCCGTGGAAGTAGGTCGTCTAAGTCGACATCTAGAGCCAGAGGTGTAAGAAGCGGCGCTAACTTAGCTACCCGGGGCCCCTCCTACTGATGGAGATAATCCTCGGTTGCATCGTAGCGCATCTATGTATCCGGGGTACCTCATCCCGCTCCTGTCGAGCACGGTCTGCGCAATATCAATTCTGGCGTGGCGTCAGAAGCTTCTACAAACACACAGCCTGTATAAGATATGCCGTCCCAAGGACCCATGCGCGCTGTATGTCTGTTGTGATTGCGATTGTGAGGTTTGGTGTAGCCGATGTCAAAGCTCACAACTCGTGCGCTGCGAAGGGATCAGCCGCAAAACAGCCAATCAGCGATGAAGCATTTGAAGCGAAGTAACCGAACTCGGCTTTATAGCCTTCCCTCACTTCGATCAACGATAGTAACAGCCACACTCAAAAGTAGCAATTGCGGGAAAGAAACGAATCATGGTGGGACTAAGTGTAGCTTGTAATGCTGCCTATATATAGGGGATGCTTTTGGAACAACGATGATCAGCGTGCGCTTTTACCCAGACGAGCCGGTAAGGCAATCAAATTCAAACTCGAGTTTAGACTGGGCATGGTTAGCATGTGGATCAATTTACGTGGAGTTCATATGTACTTACACCTCAGATCCCAGCCAATCTTGGGGCCTAACTTGGGCAGCTCCTCAGCAACGCTCTGCACGTCCTTGTCACCGCGACCAGACACGCAGATGACGATGTCCTGGTCCTTGCTCATGGTCTTGGCCAGCTCGACAGCACCAAAGATGGCATGAGCAGTCTCGAGAGCGGGGATAATGCCCTCCAACTGAGATGCAAGACGGAAACCAATGAAGGCCTCAGCATCAGTAGCAGCGATGTACTTAGCACGAGCGCTGTCCTTCCAGCTAGCAAGCTCAGGCCCAACACCAGGGTAGTCAAGGCCAGCGGAGACAGAGTGGGTCTCGCTGACTTGTCCGTGCTTGTCTTGGAGGATGTAGGTACGCACACCGTGGAGCACGCCCTTGGTACCTCCAGACAAGGTAGCGCTGTGGCGATCGGTATCGATACCGTCACCGCCGGCTTCAACGCCAAGGAGCTTAACTGAAGGGTCGTTCGCGAAGGGGTAGAACATGCCGACGGCGTTGCTGCCACCTCCAACACAGGCTACGACTGCGTCAGGAAGCTTGCCGCGCTTCTCCTGCATCTGCTGTTTGGTCTCGTTGCCAATAATCGACTGGAATGTACGGACGATAGTTGGGAACGGGTGAGGGCCGATGGCGGATCCAATAATGTAGTGAGTGGTGTCAAGGTTGACGACCCAAGCGCGCATGGCTTCGTTGACTGCGTCACGAAGGGTCTGAGAACCAGCCTCGACAGCAACAACCGACGCACCGAGCAGCTTGATGCGGAAGACGTTCAGAGCCTGACGCCTGACGTCCTCAGCACCCATGTAGATGGTGCACTTCATGTTGAACTTGGCGCAGACCGTGGCAGTCGCAACACCGTGCTGACCGGCTCCTGTCTCGGCAATGATCTCAGTCTTTCCAAGTCGTCTGGCAACCAGGACCTGACCAAGAGCATTGTTGATCTTGTGACTTCCAGTGTGGTTCAGATCCTCACGTTTCAGCCAGATGTTGGCACCTCCGGCATGCTCTGTCAGGCGCTCTGCAAGATGCAGATGTCCCGGACGACCCATGTAGTCGTAGTAAGACCTGTACTCTTCCCAAAACTTCGGATCTTCGATGGCCTGGTTGAAGCCCTTCTCGAGCTCGGACAAACAGTCCATGAGGGATTCAGGGACGTACTGCCCGCCGAATTCACCAAAACGAGGCGGCAGCGCATGCTCCTCGTTGAAACCATCGGAATCGGCGTTCAGAGCCTCCAGCTGGTCGGCAAGTCCAGGACCGTCGGGTGTGTCGGCATCGGTGATGACCTTGTCGACGTGCACACCAGTGGGCTCCTTGGCACCGTCGATGGCCTCAATAATGCCAACTTCGCGGGTGGTCTGGCGGCTGCTCTTGCCGCAGATCTTGTCGCAGTAAACTTCGACTGCCTTTGCGCCTGCGCCAGGCTCAGACTTGGCGATCTCGTTGATGATCTGGCTTCCAATAACGACACCCTCGGCGATCTGACCAACGCTCAAGAAGTGATCCCTGGTGCTGACACCGAAACCAACGGCAGCCGGCTTGTTGCCAGAGTACTTGTGCACGCGCTCGAGAAGCTGGGGGAGGGCAGCGTTCATCGATCCAGAAGCGCCAGTGACACCCATGCGGGAAACGACGTAGATGAAAGAGTCGGCGATCTGGCAAAGGACGCGCATGCGGTGCTCCGAAGTAGCCGGTGCGATCAAGGGAACGTAGGAAAGGCCGTAGCTGCGGCAGAAGTTCCTGAAGCGCAGGGCTTCCTCGGGGGGCAAGTCGACCATGATGAATCCGTTGGCGCCCGCCTCCTTGGCGTCCTGGAGCATCTTCTCCTCGCCGTAGCTCAGCAGAGGGTTGTAGTATCCCATCAGCATAACGGGGGCCTTGAGGCCGCGCTTCCTCGCATCGCGAATCATCTGGAGGACGTCGGAGGTGTTGACGCCGTTCTTCAGGGCTTGCGTGTTGGCGGTCTGGATCGTGGGGCCGTCGGCGATGGGGTCGGTGAAGGGCATTCCAAGCTCAATGATGTCTGCACAAGTCAATCGACTGATTCCTGCGCTATTGTTGCTGCTCGTGTGAGTCGTGCGTACCTGCACCACCGGCTTCCATGCCCAGCATGATGTCGGGCGTCTCTTGGGCAGTAGGGTAACCTGCTGTCACATACGTGACGAGGGCGGACTGGATCACCGTTGTCAGCACTCATGCTCGCGACGATTGGGCTTCATCGTCTTACCCTGCCCTCCTTCTTGCATTGTGCAAACGTCTTCTTAATGTGCTCCATCGTGGGTTCTTGATCGAGTGCGTAGGAAAACTTGTCTGGCAGGCCGTAAAGGCGAATTGACCTCTATAAGGTGCAAGTAAACGTGAGTCACGTTCGGGTGATTCAGAGTTGTCGGAGAAATTGGAGTTGCAGGGCTGTGATGAGTCGTCCATTCATATTTATTGATGCCGAAGGCGGAGAGTCGGAGGCGGTCGAATCTAGCCCCGCACTAGCCTGATTCTGCCATGTATCGACTGTCATCCCTTTGACAGGGCAGCCTCAAAACCAGTCTCTATTGTCCAGCAGAGAGCTTGTGCCACATTCCTCATTCCTGTCTGCATGAAGACTGGCCTCGCTCTCAGCCCTCACACGCACAAGACCCAAAGAATCATTTTCGCCCTCTGACGTCACTTTCGTCGTGCGATCATGAGCATGTCGATGAGACTCGAGCATCGAGGGTAAATTTTCTCGCAGTGTTCGAGGCAAAATCCTGCAAGTAGGTGTATAGGTAGGCCGAGGGAAAGATAGATGTACAACTCCCCGCATCTCACACCTATTCGATGCCCTCTCTCGCCTTGGGTTGTCGTTTTCAGCGCACAACTCGGCTTGCAACAGTCGTCTCGCAGTGTATCACAGTCCGAAGTTGGAGCGTAGTGTACCCCAGACAGGATCAAAGTACCTCCCAAAGCCTCTGATCTCACACATACGATTGAAGCATCGCTGACACAAGCCGTTCTTCTCCCTTCTTCTGCCACATTGTCCATGTCTCCTTGGGTCCTTCTCCCAGTGCGGATCTGGGTCTCCACACTCGTCCAACGGTCCAATTCTCCAATTGCGGTCAGCCAACCTCATCAATCGTTGGTCCTCAAACACACAGGGGAACCCAAGTCTGTCTCCATCGAATAGTTCGAGCCAAGCGCAGCGTTGCTCCTGAGCTTTGTGGTAGCACCGTGCGCAAAGCTGCCCACGATGGCGCACTGTGCCACATAGCCGAGCATCTTCAGGGTTGAAGCTACGCCTCCACGTGTCGAGACGGTGCTCCGGGTCCTTGCAGGCGCAGAGATAGGACCATTCTTTGCTAATGCGTTCGTTGCTGTCGTGCTGGAGTTGACGCATGTAGTCATCAATGAGACGGTACAGATGACTCTTGTCAGGTTGCAACGATGCCTTTTTGTACAGAGCATCAAAGCTCAAATTCTTGCACCAGGAACAAATGTCTGGACCTCTTTCTTGTCCCTTGGGACGAGAGTCGCAGGCAGTTCCCAAAGCGCAACAATATCTCGGCGGTGGTGCCAGCATATTTTATCAGTCGTTGGGCTATTGACTTCTTCGTTAGTAGGGCACAGTGCAGCGGAGAGGATACTTACCGGCCAGCGGCGACCTTTCAGCTTCAATATAAGATTTCGTTGTAGCCTTCGACATCATCGTCCTCTTCGTCCTCCGATCCTACCGACCTCGACGACACGACTTTGTCTGCCTCTTCATGACATAGCCCGCTCGGCGTGAAGTATTGTACGATGCCGATTTTTTGCAGACGCCGCCTCCAGCACCTTGTGCAAGCTGTCCCTTTCCGGCGGACGACTTTGCAGGTGAGACTGGTGCCCCGAAGGTTCAGATCAGGCCTTCGCCACCTACAGTACTGCAAATCTGGATCCTCAAAGGCGCAGAGGTAGCGACTGTGTGCTTCGATATTTTGCTTCACGGTCTGCTTACGACGAATCTCTTCGTCAATAAGAGAGAGTGATGCGTAGCTGTTGTAGGCCCAGGTCCGTAGTTGGTAAGGATCGTGTCGAGTAAGACAATCAGTGCAAATATGATGAGGGTTGAAGACCTTCCGCCCGATGCCGAGACAGCTGCCTTGCGATATACACTCAACGATTGGTGGGGGCTTGAAATTCACCCTAGGAATTGAAGACATAGGATCGCGAAGAAGCTCGGATGTCTGGACTCAGCTGGGGTTGACACGCTCCACTCTCTGCCGTGAGCTCGCGTCAATGCATGGACAACCACGTAATTGTCTGTCAGGAACCAGGAGTCTCAGCAGGTTGACGTTGGTTCTGGTTTTGAGGGACCATATTATTCTGTTGGTGGGAGTAACATTGCTCTGGTGGCACAGCGCTCTGTCGTGGCTAAGGAATAACCGAGAGTAGAGGTCCAGGTACGAAAGTAGCAAAAGTAGAGCCGGTGTTTCCTGTATGATTCGACTCGGCAAATACTGCAGCGTCTGACGTACACACAGCTGCAAACACATTGAAAGAAGCTTTTGCTTGGCGCATTCGATATCCGACATGTTGGTCCAACGGGCGTCGATACGGTGTGTGAAACGCCTAGCTGATCGATGTGCGCCCGTATCATGTCTGTTTGGGCAGCTCTTCAAGGGAGTAATCCATGGTTTCTGCGCTCGTGATGCGAATAGACCAAGCTATGGTCACCTCGAGGCTGACCCTCTGCGATTTACGGCACCAAATCCGACAGATTGGCAAGGTCAAAGCGGGACACCAAAAGCACCGTTGGGCTTGAGGGACGTTGATCAGCTCAGTCTCGAGTTCTCACTCGTCGCCACCAAAGTTTGCGGCTATATCCGAATGAGCCTGGAGGGACGCAAAGAGACCCACCGAGAGTCTCACCACGACGATGAGCTGTTGGAAGGTATTACTGGGCGTCGGACCTGCTCTGAACTGGGCATCGTTCAATGCGAAGGGCCGTTGAGTGGTCAAAGGTCTTACGATCATTAGTCGATGATGATGTAGCAACGCCCAGGTCCGTCCCTGGTCCCTCCGTTCAGACTGGCCAACACAGCCTCGTGCGGAGGCTAAAGCCGTTGTCGTCGACCTATTCTTTGCCGGGACAATGCGAGCGAACGCTGGCTGCAAGGGTGCATCAACTCATGATTAGGCCAAGTCGTGGTTAGGTCGTGAAAAGATGATCTGTCGTCGCCGAAACCTTGTAACTAGTAAACTTTGAATTTGGAATAACTCTAATATAGACCTTCTTTAGTTTCTAGTCCGGTTCTCTAGAAATACTACTTCTGGCTAGTTTTAACTTGAATCTTTTGAAATTTTGCCCAAAAATAGTGTATCCAACAACCCACACAAGCTTCGGAGAATGCGAGACTTTGGCAAGCTCGGTTTGGAAAGCAAAGCGTAGTCACCCCGGGCCGAGCGCAAAGTGTTTGAGGTTTCACTGCTCGAAGGAGGATCTGAACAAGGATCGTCTTCCACTTGACAGCCTTCGGGATTCTTGCTGTGGTGTGCGACAGGTATGTGGTCCGTCTAGCCCGACGATTCCTGAATCTTCACAGCTGAGCGCGATGCCTCGTGCGCAAAACGAGCCAAACCAAACCAAACACGACTCGACACTCGGCTGCTGCCGTGGTACGTCACGACAGGCCAAAGACGATGTCGGTGTCTGAACTTCTCGGCGACTTTCTTAGTTAAGAAACCGACCTGACAGGTAGTGCACATGCTGATAGTAGTCCGCAGGCGATGGCCGGCAGTGATTCGCATGTGCGCACAGACTCTGCAAGGGGATGCGGTGTGTATTAGTTCCAGAAGTGGTGTTCGCGAGGTCGAGGATATGAAGCGGATGGGTGTCTGTAGCTATATACGTAGCCATCCTGGGGGAAAAAATCCTCCATTTGCAGGAACGTGTTGGACGACCGGGTCCAAGGTGTAGCGTCTGTTTAGACGGGGTTCTTGGTTGCAAACACGACACGCGAGACATGAAGCCATTGTTAGAAAGCGTGTTATTCTATATTCTAGTCATTACGTTCGTTTGTCCAAGACGTGTCGCGCCCTGCAGATCCCACGGCAAGCTCGCACTGAGCAAAAGAAGAAGAAAGCCCTGTTCTATGTTGCTGAAAGAAAAAAGAAAGTCCCGGCGGCTGAGTGAGCGCGTTTACCGGGCGTTGTTCTGCGGCGCTGCGGTGGGCGGGCCGGTGGGCGTTGTGTAGCACTTGGTCATGCCGCCGTCGACGACAAAGTCGGTGCCGTTGACGAAGCTGCTCTCGTCGCTGGCGAGGAAGAGAACGGCTTGGGCCTGCTCGATAGCTTCACCGAAGCGGCCGGTGGGGAAGTGGACTTCGCGGCGGTGGCGCTTCTCTGCATCGTCACCGAGCCAGTCCTGCAGGAGAGGCGTGCTGTGGTGGTTAGTATGGGGCGGTTATTGGGATGCTTGAATAGACGTACTTCAATGGCGCGGGGCACAGCGAGTTGAACCTGTAGCCCTCCCTGGCGTGCACCATGGCCAATTCCCTCGTCAGTGCCAGAACAGCGCCCTTGCTTGCTGTGTACGCCAGCTGGGGTGTGGCGGAGCCGACGAGACCGACGACGCTGGCAGTGTTGATGACGCTGGCCTTCTTCTTTCCGTGCTTGCGGAAGCTCAGAACGGCGTGCTTGCTGCCGAACCATACACCCTTGACGTTGATGGCCTGGGTCAGATCCCAGATCTTCTCTGGTGTGTTGACGGCGTCGTCGTCGTCGGCGTGCATTATGCCGGCGTTGTTGAAGATGATGTCTAGGCCGCCCCAGGCGTCAACGTGTGCGATCATGGCCTCGATGTCACTTTCCTTGGAGACATCGCAGATCTTGGTCTCGACCTTGAGGTCTTTGGCGGCCGGGACTACTTCGCGGAGCTTGGCCAGGGCCTTTTCCAGTGCTGGGCCGGAGATGTCAGAGAGGAGGACATTGGCGCCCTCACGTGCAAAAAGGATCGATGTCTCCAGTCCGATGCCGCTACGCGGTGTTAGTAGCCGTTCAGGACACAGTCGTCATGAGTGGATAGGTTCATTTCCCAGCTCTTTCACTTTCTCTTTCTCTTTCCCTGGCTCCGAACGCCCCATTCTCAAGCTTCTCTTTCAGATTTTGTGTCGGTTGGCCATTGGCGAGGCAGAAAGTGCAGAGCTCCAGCAACACGCAAGATGACGGCACTTACCCAGCAGCGCCGGTGACGATAGCGTTCTTTCCTTCAAGACGGCCCATGTTGAATCTGCAGAATCTCAAAGTTGAAGTGGGAGGGGTAGAGGGGTGGTATCAGAGTTCTGCCGGGGCGTTAGAGGCGAAGTTTGAAGTTTTATGGTCACGATGGTTCATATGACTAATATGAACATGGCAGAAGCGTCATGTCGGTTTATCAACGGGGAAGGTGTGCCAGCGCAGCACCAACGCTCGGAGTCGCGTACCTGTGACTACGGAGGTGGTTGTGGAGGTTGTGGAGGTTGTGGAGAGAATGGGGGCGGCGTTTGGAGCGTCAGTCACGGTGTATAGGGAGTTATCGGGGGGTGACGGGTCGGTGAGCCTGAAGGGACCCGTAGCGAAGTCGGCGTGGGCTGATAGATAGTGGACGATAAGGGACCATGTCATGTCCGTCATGTCGGCGAAGGAAGGCGCGCAGCTCAGGGATGAAAGCGTCACAGGTGACAGCACACAGGGCAGAGCGGTCAGCGGTGAGAGCGTCCGAGGCCGTCGAGAAGCGTGGCTCTGTGCGCGAGCGCAGCTACAAGGCCTTGTCACAGCTGCGTAAGGGAGAGCATGGTGTGGCACAGAGAGCGAGACCGAGGATACCCCGCCACGGCATCACAACAGCGAGGTCGGAGGGCATCACGATTGTCGCTTTGGAGTGTATGGAAGAGTGTGGACATGTACTGGTGTGTGTGTGTGTGTGTGTGTGTGTGTGTGTATGTGTAGGTGGGTGAGATGTGATTGTGTGTGCGTGTGTGAAGCGTGTCTGCGCAGGCATGCGCTGCTATATACCTGCAGGCTGCAAAGCGTCGCGCCACTTCCACCTCCACTTGCTCTTGCACTCCCTTCCACTTGCAGCCGCAGATGCGCCCCCCCCCCCACGTCATTCGCCCCGCCATGCCTCCGCTCAGCTATCGCGGCTATCGCGTGCACGTCTGCAGTGGAAAACCTGGCGGCGCTGTCTTTGGCTGTTGGTCTGTTGGTCTGTTGGTCTGTTGGTCTTATTCTTTGCACAGTAGGTCGTTCATCTCTAAGCCACTGCTTGTTGGTCTTGTTCTCCAGCTCGTTCATCTCTAGGTCACTGGTCTCGGGGTTTTGGTTGTTGGTCTTGACACCACCGGCCCTCTTGAACAGCACCGTCTCCACCTCTCCCTACACCCACCGACACCATGGCCGCGGACAAGCCCGTGACGGTCGAGTCTCTGCCCGAGCTCCTCAAGGACGATGTCGCCGTCAAGGTGGCCGGCATCGACGTCGACGGCATGCTGCGCGGAAAGCTCATGGCCAAGAAGAAGTTCCTGTCCATTGCCAGCGACGGCTTCGGCTTCTGCAGCGTCGTCTTTGGCTGGGACATGCACGACCAGACCTACTTCCGCGAGCTCGGCGTGTCCAACAAGGAGAACGGCTACCGCGACCTGATCGCCATCCCGGACCTGTCTTCGTTCCGCCGCATTCCCTGGGAGAACAACGTGCCCTTCTTCCTCGTCTCCTTCCACGACCCGGACACGCACGACTCCCTGTACGCATGCCCCCGAAGCCTCCTGAGGCGCACCGTCGACAAGCTCAGGCACAGCGGCTACGGCGCCATGGCCGGCGCCGAGTACGAGTTCTACCAGTTCAGGGCCCCGCAGACACACGACGGACCCGAGCGCAACTCGAGCGGCACCGCCACCTTCTTGAGAAACAACCCCGTGAACGCGCTGCCCAGTCTCACAGAGGGCATGTTTGGCTACAGCATCACACGCACCGTGCACAACCAGGACTACTTCTACGGCATCTTCGACGCCTGTGAGCGCTTCAACTGCGGCATCGAGGGATGGCACACCGAGTCTGGGCCGGGTGTGTTTGAAGCGGTAAGCATGCCTCGTGTCGCCCTCGCACCCATCCACTGACAGCAAGGTCCAACAGGCCCTCCAATTCGGCGAAATCAGCGCCATGGCAGACAAGGCCTCGCTCTTCAAGCTCGTCGTCAAGTCGCTCGGCTCCCAGTACGGCATCACGCCCTGCTTCATGGCCAAGCCGCGCGAGGGCCTGCCGGGCAACAGCGGGCACATGCACGTTTCCCTAGTCGACCAGGCCGGCAAGAACCTGTTTGCGCGCGACGAAGAGGACACCAACGCGCCCTACGCCGACATCCGGCACCTCAGCGACCTGGGCCGGCATTTCCTCGCCGGCCTCATCGACGGCCTGCCGGACATGATGCCCATCCTCGCGCCCAACGTCAACTCGTACAAGCGGCTGGTCGAGAACTTCTGGGCCCCCGTGACCGTCTCGTGGGGGCTCGAGCACCGCGCCGCCTCGATCCGACTGATAGCGCCGCCCACGGCCAGCCCAAAAGCCACGCGCTTCGAGGTCCGCGTCCCCGGCGCCGACACCAACCCGCACTTTGTCCTGGCCGCCATCCTCGCCCTGGGCTGGCGCGGCATCGAGAAGAAGATGGCCATCACCATCCCCCCGCTCGGCAAAGGCGAGGACGTCGGCGGCGCGGCCGACAAAGGCGAGCGCCTGGCCAAGAGCCTCAAGGAGGCGACGGACAAGTTTATGCGCGAGGACAGCGTGGCGAGGGAGGTGTTTGGCGATGCGTTTGTGGACCATTTTGGCGGGACGAGGCAGCATGAGATTAGGCTGTGGGACGAGGCCGTTACCGATTGGGAGGTGAGGCGCTATATCGAGACGGTGTAGACTCGCAACGGGTGTGATTTGTTATGCATTATGATACCAGATACATGCAGATACTGATACGGATACACATACAGACACTGATACGGATACATATACAGATATTGATACTGACACATATACAAAAAAGATACAAGAGAAAAGATACGACTTTAGGTACAGGTACGTGAATCTAGAGTAGCGTTTCAAGACGTCATTGGCTACATCCCCACGACACCCCTCAAGCCCCTCAGCTTCCCCCTCCAGTCTGGGGCATACCCCAACCACACAATGCCCTGCGCCATGCTCCACGCCCTCTCTCCAGCCCCGCTGCCTCGCAGCGGAATGTCCATGGGCGGCGGGATGCTCGTCTTGACGCCGGGCCAGCGATCGCGCGTGACAGCCTTCTGGTTGCACAGGCTGCGCAGACCCTCTTTGCCCGCAAAGCGACCGTAGCCGCTGCCCTTGACGCCGCCAAAGGGGAGCTGCACCATGTAGGTGACGGCAAAGTCGTTGACGGCCACCATGCCGGCGTGCACGTCGCGCACGACGCGCTCGAGGTCGGCTGTCGCCGTGCCGTAGACGCTGGCGCCCAGCGCGTAGACGGTGCTGTTTGCGATCTCGATGGCGTTGGTGACCGAGGTGGCGCGCATGAGCAGGAAGACGGGGGCGAAGAGCTCCGTCTGCGCTATCTTCATGTCCGGCGTCACGTCAGCGAGGAAGGTGGGCGTAAAGTAGTGGCCGCTCGGGTGGTCTGGGTGTGTGTAGCGCTTGCCGCCGGCGAGGAGGCGTGCGCCGTGGTCGACGGCGTCTTGGATCAGGGCCTCGAGGTTGTCGAAGCCGGCGGAAGATATCGAGGCGCCTACGTCGACGGGCGTGTCCGGCGAGGCGGTGAGGATGGAGCCGGGCTTCAGGGCGCGGATCTTGGGGGTGAGATGGTCGATAAGACGGTCGTGGACGTTGGGTAGGGCGACGACGCGCTCGATGCCGATGCAGTTCTGGCCGGCGGACTGGAAGGTGCCGCGCATGAGGATGCTGGCGACGCGCCTGAAGTCGCCGTCGGACAGGTCGTCGAGCACGATGGCCGGGTCTTTGCCGCCGAGCTCGACACACACAGGCGTCAGGGCTCTGGCGGCCGATGCGCAGACGAGGTGGGCGACGGGGCGCGAGCCGATGAAGGTGATGTGGGCGATGTCCGGGTGCGAGGTCAGGTGGTCGGCGACGTGAGGCCAGCAGACGAGCGACTGAACAATGTCGGGCGAGTGGCCGCACACCTCGAGGGCGCGGGTGGCGATGGAGGCAAAGTACGACGACGACCAGGCGGTGGCCTCGGAGCCCTTGACGACGATGGCATTGCCGGCGAAGATGGAGGCGATGATGGGCGAGAGCAGATTGTGGAAGACGTAGTTCCAAGACACGCAGGCGGCGACGACGCCCAGCGGCTGGTACACGACCTCGTTCCACTTGTACGCCATGAGCAGGTTGGTGGGGCGGCGCTCGTTCTGCAGGCTCTCCTCGCCGTGGCGGATGGTCCAGCGCAGCTTCTCCGCCGTCACCAGGATCTCGCCCAGCGCGGCGTCGACCATGGTCTTGCCCGAGTCCAGACACGCCACGCGCGCAATCGTCGCCTGGTTCTCGAGCAAGAAGCGGAGCATCGTGCGGAGAACGCGTCTGCGCTCGGCGAAGGTTGTGCGCGCCCACGGCACCTGCGCCGCCTTTGCTCTGGCGATGGCGCGGTCGATGCCTGCTGCTGTGGACGGGTGGACGTGCCCGAGAGCTTCACCCGTCGCGGGCGCGTAGCATTGGATGAGCGCCGAGCCCGAGACCTGGCCGCATCAGCATCAGCATCAGCATCAGCGTCAGCATCCAAAGGAAGATGGGGAGGGAGGGTCTCTGTGCGCCTCGTACCTTCAGCGTGGGCTCCTGGAGGACCACGCCCCTCCATCCCGGCTGTGCCTGCGCGGGCGGCGCGACACGGTACGGCACCGGCGCCTCTGCGTCTGTCCGCAGCAGCAGATACAGCAAGCAGAGCGTCACCGCACCCACAGCGCCGAGCGCATAGCCGCTGCACTCGTTCACGTGCTCCATGGTGCGCAATGGCTGTCGTCGAGGAGCCGTCGAGGAGCCGTCGAGGAGCCGTCGCTGGACCCTGGGAGCTCTGCGCCTACCCTACCGCGCTCGGACGCGTGATCACATGCCCTCCACCGTCCCGCATCCCCTCTGCAACGCCTCGGACACAACCTCCGACAAATCATCGCTACCTGCTCCATGGGGCAACTTTGGCGTTCCTGTCCTTGCCCTGTTCACCGATCCGAGTCCAGTAGAGGGAGGGAGCTGATCCTGGCCCCTGCCCTGGTCGTGCTGGACATGCCTGCAGTGTGCACGCACTTGACTCTGCATCAAGCGCTGCACCCAAGAACACCCTCGGCCCTCACCTCCTTCTTCCCGAGGAGAAGGAGCACGCACTGCCACATCTGGTTCCTTTCTGCGTGCCACCTTTGCTGTAGCAACACACGTACCATGTACGACAGATTCTCATCCTACTCTTCTGCCCCAGGAGACCGCACTGGCCCGTCTCTTGGAGCTTCAGGGGCGAGTCTCTTGCGGCACCGGGGGATGAATAAGGGTAATAGTCTTTAGTAGCTTTAACATACGTGATTGTAATCATATAGCTTTACAAGGGTAACTGTCTTAGTAGCTTTGACATGTACGTGATTGTAATCATATAGCTTTATAAAAGTAACTGTCTTAGTAGCTTTAACATACGTGATTGTAATCATATAGCTTTACAAGGGTAACTGTCTTAGTAGCTTTGACATGTACGTGATTGTAATCATATAGCTTTATAAAAGTAACTGTCTTAGTAGCTTTGACATACGTGATTGCGATCATATAGCCTCAACACAAGGGTGCTGTCTTGGTAGCTTTGACATACGTGATTGCGATCATATAGCTTCAACACAAAGGAGATGGTGTTCATGTGGTTTGGATACAAAGGCTCCATCCTGGCTACCTCTACTCTTTGACCACCTCGGCGTACGACTTGCCGCCTTTCTTAACCAGCTCCCCTACAACGAACGGAATCACGTCCTTCGGCCCGTAGTACTTCAAATCAATCTTGTCCCACTCGCCTGCCTTCTTGAGGTAGTCCGGCGTGTGTCTTTGCAGCTCACAGCCGCCCATGAAGAACGGCCATCCGAGCCGTGTGTAAACGAATTGCATGAAGCGTGCCAGCACACGACCCTCGGTCCTCCACGGATTGGCGACGTGTTCGCATATGATCATGCGGCCACCAGGCTTGAGCAGGCTGTACAGGCCATTGATAGTCTCCTGCGCATGAGGCACGCCGCACAACACCCTCACGCAGCAGATTTCGTCAAAGACACCATCCGAAGCCAATCCAGCCCTGCCAGCGGTTTCTAGAATACCACTCTTGTACAGTGCGGGGATCAAACTCTCAGGCTCTCCACCGCACAGTAGCGCGTGATACTTGTCGCTGAATCCCTTCTTCTGCGCGTTCCTCAAAAGGCCTTGGTGGAGATCCTCGGCAGGCTCCGCGCCGTACATGGCCGTGATCAGGTCTGGGTTGAAGCGAGACAGTATCTCGCCTGAGCCAGGGCCTATGTCGAGAACTACGCCTTCGCAAGTCGAGAGAAGCTCCGTAAGCGGCCCGGGCATGTCAATCGACATGGCTTCGCCATTCTTGGTCCAGAGACGCGCGAAGGACTTGTAGCGGAGTTTTGTGATGCTGAAAAGTGTGAACGGCCTGCGCTCCACGAAGATGACTTCAAAGAGGGTCATGAAAAAGTCTGTGCGTCGTCAGGACGATTTCGACCGTTGCAAGTGCTGCATGTACGCACGATAGACAGAGGTCAAGAGGAGCAGCGAGGGACGCAGCAGAACAGGAATGTTGTTCTGTATCCATATTGCTGGAGGCATGTTGAAGATGTTCCGTGATTGATGCGCTCTGTTCTTGATGAAGACGGTTTTGATAACGATAGAGCTGTTAACGTGGGAGAGGAGGGTTCTGAACAGGAGCTGAGAACACAAGACGTTCTAGCTGAGGGATGAGCTCCATAGCACTTGAAACTTTGGAGACTGCCATCGGATTGCCGGCGCCGAAACGACAAGTTAGAAAGCAGGAGCGGAGCAGATCAGACGTCAGAGGCAATTGGCAGTGGGGCAAGAGCAACCGAGGTAGGTAGCCCGTGCCCCAGCTCCAGCTTCGAAGAAAGTGATCCAAGTGAACGAGGCTTGCTGATAACTCCCCACAGCGTTCGCAATGGCTCAGCAAGAGAGGCAGAAGTCTGCGCTGATCACGGGGTGTACCCCTGGAGGCATTGGGTAGGTCGATTGTGTGAGCACGAAAGTCACATCTAACATGGAACAGTCACTTCCTTGCGTTGGAATTCGCTGAGAAAGGCTTCCAGGTGCTGGGTACGGTTCGCGACCCCTCCAAGTACACGTCGCCGCACCAGAACATCACGTTCCTCTCGCTGGAGCTCACGAGTATCGATTCGATACGAGAGCTCCGCAAGCGCGTCACCGAGATAACCAACGGCAAGCTCGACATCCTCTACAACAATGCGGGGCGCAACTACGTAGTCCCCGCGCTCGACTACGACACGGACGAGTTGCACGAGCTTTTCGAGGCGAACGTCTTCGCTGTGATGCACATGTGCAGGGAGTTCACCCCGCTCCTGATCGAAGCAAAGGGCACCATAGTCCAGACTGGCTCCGTGGCAGGCATCCTACCGTACGTCTGGGGCGCGCCATACAACGCCTCGAAAGCTGCTCTGCACTCGTACACAAACACGCTGCGCGTCGAGCTTGCACCGCTGGGCGTGCGCGTCGTCAACGTCATCACGGGTGGAGTCAAGTCGAACATTGCACGAACACACCGCGAGCTGCCACCAGGCTCGTACATGCAGCCGCTTGCACCCGAGTACGAGCGAAGGCTGACACACAGCCAGCAGCTGGGCATGGACACGAAGCAGTATGCAAGCAGCTGTGTGAACCAGGTGCTGCGTGGAGATGGCTGGTTTGGTAGACAGAGGGAAATCTGGGAAGGCAAGATGAGCTGGATCGTGTGGTTTGGGTGGAAGTGGATGCCAACGAAGATCTTCGACTGGTACTTTACCTACGTCTTCAAGCTTGGCAAGCTCAGAGGGAGTGTGGGTCCCAACAAGAAGACCGTGTGAGTTGGCGAGATGGCTGAGATGGCATATATACGATGTTTGATACAACAATAAACCCTGAGATGGCTGAGATGGCATACATACGATGTTGGATACAACAATAAACCCTGAGATGGCTGAGATGGCACACATACGATGTTTGGTACAACAGTAAACACTTTCATGGCTGAGATGGCACACATACGATGTTTGCTACAACAACAAACACCTCGACGGGCGACAGAGCATTCGGCGGTACTCGGCCAGGTGCCCAAGAGAACCGTGAGGCTCGGCTATACCAAGGACAAGACGTCCGTGCCTTGATGGGGTGCGGGAGGGCGGGTTAAGGCGGGGTAGGGATGATGAGGTTGAAGAGGTTGAAGAGGCCCGACACCCATGATCGCGTGCTATCAAAAAGACGAAAAGCTGCTCTCACATTGTAAACAAAGATACTCAAACATGACGCTGCTGCTTGAGCCTCCTCTAGCGTCCACAATGCGCGCCGCTGTGCCGCATGCATGTATCGACCGCTGACACGTCAAAACTGCAGCCTCGGTTGAGGACGGCGTAAGCGCATCCCTCTTCCCGAATTTCAGAAGCCGAGCGTCGCTCCTCTGCTTTACTTCCTCAGAGTCCAAGGCTTCTCAATCTGCGCCCAGTACGACACTCCCTTCTCAAGCTGCATTGTGGTCCTTGAGCTCAAGAAGCCAAACTGACCATGTCGGCCTTCAGTCGCAATCTGTGCAGCACCGCTTCACGCACGCTTCGCCAGCGATCCAGCGTCATCAGCCGAGCTGTCAGGCCAATTGCTCTCCGAGCTGCCCCCACAACCTCAATTGCTCCCCGCGCAGCAGCTGCAAGCTCTTTCTCCACCATGGCCTCCCTCAAGAGCGCCGCACCGCCCGTCAGCGGCAAGCGCGAGTACGACCCCGAGATCAAGGACATCGCCAACTATGTTCACAACGTGTCCATCGACTCTGAGCTCGCGGTATGGCCAATGGACTGCCAAAGTCGAGCTTGAACTGACATGAAGACTTTCTAGTACGACACAGCGCGCTGGGTGTTTGTTGACACGCTAGGCTGTGGTCTCGAGGGCCTGCAGTTCGAGCAATGCAGGAAGATCCTCGGTCCTACCGTTGAGGGCACTGTCGTCCCCAACGGCACAAAGGTCCCTGGTACAAACTACCAGCTTGACCCCATCAACGGCGCCTTCAACATTGGTGCTATGATCAGATGGTTGGACTTCAACGACTGCTGGCTCGCTGCTGAGTGGGGTCACCCTTCAGACAACCTGGGCGCCATCCTCGCGACCGCTGACTGGATCAACCGCACAAACAAGAACGGAGGCAACCTCGGTAACGGCAAGATCTTCAAGGTTCGCGATGTTCTCGAGGCCATGATCAGGGCCCACGAGATTCAGGGCTGCATGGCTCTGGAGAACTCCTTCAACAAGGTCGGTCTGGACCACGTCATCCTCGTCAAGCTCGCCTCGACCGCAGTCGTCTCAAAGATGATGGGCCTCACCGAGGGCCAGACTCGTGACGCTGTTTCGCAGGCCTTTGTCGACGGCCAGTCTATGCGCACATACAGGCACAGCCCCAACACCATGTCGCGCAAGTCGTGGGCTGCTGGTGATGCTTGCCAGACGGCTGTGAACCTCGTCTTGAAGGTGCTCAAGGGCGAGCAGGGTCTGCCCACCGTTCTGTCGGCGCCCACTTGGGGCTTCTACGACGTCAACTTTGGCGGCAAGCCCTTCCAGTTCCAGCGCCCGTACGGCAGCTACGTCATGGAGAATGTCCTTTTCAAGGTCTCCTACCCTGGTAAGCATTATAGTTGTACTCAACCTTTCGACAAAGTGGCTAACGACCAACAGCCGAATTCCACTCTCAGACCGCTGTCGAGGCTGCTCAGCGCCTGAACAAGAAGCTCAAGGCTATGGGCAAGTCTGCCGAGGACATCGAGCACGTCGTCAACCGCACCCACGAGGCCTGCATCCGTATCATCGACAAGCAGTTCAAGCCCATGGAGAACTTTGCCGACCGTGACCACTGCGTCCAGTACATGGTCTCCACCATGTTTGTATTCAACCGTCTTGAAGCCACCGACTACCCCGATGACAGCGAAGCCGCTCAATCCGCCCTCGTCGAATCCCTGCGCCAGAAGATCAGCTGTGTCGAGGACCCGCAGTTCACCAAGGACTACCACGACCCTGAGAAGCGCACCATCTCCAACGCACTTACCGTCACCCTGAAGGACGGCACCGTCCTTGAAGAGGAGGTTGTCGAGGCTCCTCTCGGCCACCGTCTGCGCCGTGAAGAGGCTAAGCCTGAGATCCTGGCCAAGTACAAGAGGCATCTTGGCCCCCACTACCCGGCTGAGCACGTTGACAAGCTCGTTTCGTTGGCGCAGGATGCCAAGACCATTGACAACATGGACGTTGACGAGTACGTTGATTTGTATGTGAAGAACTAGATATCAAAAATGTGCTACAGCGTTTCAGAGAACCCTGATGTCTGTCAATCAATCCTGCAGATGACCACATTGCCAGTGATCAAGGAAGGAGCATTCTCGACCTCGAGTCAATAGAATAACATCGCACCGAGTTCGCAATCTTTCTGATTCAAGTGTAGAGGATGACTCGACTGATGCTAGCATTTGCTTTGCAGAACCGCCGATCCGTTGCTCACACATGTCTTTTTCTCTGTGCAACCCTTAATGAAGACGCTACGCCCTGCGACAACATGGAATTGTGATGTCTTTCGACAGGCAGCTTCGGTGATCCGATATTATATGCGTATTTCTTTGTGATGTGGAGCGAAAAGAATCAATGCAGCAGGAGACGTCAAGAACACCCGGTGAAGCTGTTTTCATATGCAGGAAAAGACGTAGAAGATTTGCCGGGTTCTAGAAGTTGCCAGAGCCTGGTGATTTGGGGTGGAAAGTCGGGTTCGTCAGAAACATATCGTGCTGCGATGACGAAGGTGAGGTTCGTTGAGTACGGTACTGTGTAGGGGTTGGTGACAAGATCAGCAGCTCGCCACAATGGCCAGACCGTTGGAGGGAGCTGCGGCCCTAAGCTGGTATCCATGCTTGGAGACGGTTCTGCAATTTGCAAGTGGAAGCAGGGCCCCTGTGTCTGCGCAACCGAGCAACGTGTCTTGGATGCAGAAGCCTTTTTTCTCCGAAGCTGGGGGACTCGGAGGACTTGTATCCACCAGCGGTTCGAAAGTCTCCAAATGCATGCATGCAGGAAGCACCAAAGACAGGTTTTCACAGCACCTAGTCAGAGTCTAGAGGATATGGCGGACATGCTGACATCTGTCTGGGTTTTTTTTCCAGACACCATCGAGGAAGGTTTCACGAGTCGTGAGCGCTTCACGGCTTGGGCGGTCCTTGGTTTGAGCCGGACTATAGCAAAAGACTATCAGCACGTGCCCAGCACTTCGTTGCGTTTCGATGCCTGACATTCCCTTGATGCGAACATGAACACATCTAACTAGAAACTGCTGCGCATGTGCCTCTATCGCCTCCTGTGGAGACGACGAATCGTTTGTCACTACGTATCAAGAAGAATCATCGGATCGGGCTCGGGCCTTCACGCACACCAATGCGTAGCAGGCCGCTGACGTCCACAACTATGATGTAGACTCCATTGACTTCCGAAGCGTACGCCATCCCGCCAATCGTCCTGTTGACCATCTCTGCGTTGACCGCCACTCAGGTCTCTACAACAGCATGGGGCGGTCATGCGTTTACGCTGGTCGCGTACGTGCCCTGGTGGATTGGCATGTTCTGGATGTTCGCGACTGGTGTCGTGGTCATTGTGACTTGCATCTATACCGGAAACCAAATGAACCGAAGCATGACGCCTGTACTGTTCATGGCACCGTTGGGCTGGCAACCGCGGACGTCGAAGCCGGAAACAGTGCGAACAACGCCGCCGAGATAAGCGTGAGACTCGCGGTACCTATGATTGTAGTCGGCTACTTCGTAGTCGGGATTGCGCTATTCATGCGCATCATTCTGTATACGCTGTTCTTCCATCATCTGTTGGCTGCATGGTTGAATCCATTCGCGCAAAGAGCATGACTGTTGACCTTGATGGGTGCAGGCGGACAGTTGAGCTCTGCATTTCAGATTCTGGGAACTGCGGTCATGCAATACTTCCCACAGTACAAATTGCAGGCTACTAGTGCCACATTTTGGGATCAGCAGACTGGCCCTGGGATCGACTACTCGAGGCTGCTTCTCCATCTGCTTCTACTCGGATTCGACTATTTTAAACTCTGACTCACGGTTGCCGGCGTCATTGATGTCTTTGTTAAGGAGCAATTCTCGTACACGCTGACCTGGTGGAATATGGTACTCCCGACTGTCACGTTGGTGACGGCTTGGCTGCAGTTGGGCTAGTCGATGGATTCGCCAACCTTCAGAAGCTTGACAGCTGCATTTTATATGCTTGTGGTCATTGTTTACTTGCTGAACTGGGTTGGCACAATCCGAGGCGTAATCACTGGTGACTTGATATGGGCGAGCGAGTTGCAGAGGGAGGAAGGTATGAAGAAGAAGGC
This sequence comes from Ascochyta rabiei, assembly GCF_004011695.2. Taxonomy (NCBI): domain Eukaryota; kingdom Fungi; phylum Ascomycota; class Dothideomycetes; order Pleosporales; family Didymellaceae; genus Ascochyta; species Ascochyta rabiei. The sequence continues at coordinate 1,257,937 of NC_082414.1, forward strand.
AAAGGATATGGAAAAAGATACGGATAGCGGAGACGGATAGCGGAGACGGATAGCGGAGAAGTCTGAACAGCGCTGTAGAACAAACACTGTAAATTGAACCTGAGTCCAATGCTGAACGACGATGAGGCCAAGTCATTCGCAATTTTCCGGACTGAGACCCAACTGAGTGATCAGAATTGCTCAGTGCTCGAGACCTTTGCGTAGCCGGTCGATGGTCTCTTCCCGATAGACTCTTCGGCATAGTCGACTTTTGCCAGCTCGGTCGAAGGAGATACAAGACGCGGGTGGCCACGATCACTTGCGTCGAGTACAGCGAGCGCGTCTCCCGGCGCTGTGACAGGCACTGACCCTGTTGCGTTTGACCAACTGCCCAAGCCCAAGCTCTCATGCGCTAGTCGTTGAAGTTGGAGTGTCGAACCAGCCTGCCATTCCGCATAGGCGTAAGACAACCTTGCGTTTCTTCGAAACCACCGCAGCTTAAACAAACCTGCAAGTATCGGCTCCAGAAGCATTGCTGCAACCATGAAAGTCCCGCCTATTGCGAGTATAAGGCCTACACCGAGAATGCTGAATGAGTAATGTCTCGAGCTTCGGACTTTCTGTAGGGTTCACCGTCAGCATATGGCTTTGGAAAAGTGTGTTGTATACGGCATACCTGGCTGTAACACGACCTGCGGCAAGGCTCCTTGTCGCAGGATGAGCCTCCTCCAAGCCAGGCTCCTCGTGCATAATCGACGATGAAATGTTGCATTGCAGCCAACGTAGTTTGACCGAGGTATTCTATCTCTTTCTGCCACTGGGTGGGAGGCAATGCTTTCGTTTGGACCGTTGTGAATCTTGAAAACGACCCGGAAATAGGGAGCAAGGTCTGCCTTGACAGTAGTGTCGGCACACTTTTAGCTTGAAAGTATGGACTCAAGCCTGCAGCACCAGCCTGTTGAATAGAAACCGACAGTGGGCGAAGCGCCAATCGATCTCGTGCATCAGGCCATGCTCTTCGGAAGTCATCTTCCGTAGAAGTGAATAAGTTGATGCAACCAATCGAAGAGGGGACTCTAGGGTTGCAGTAGATGCGATCTGACACGCAGCCCAAGACGGTGGCCGGCTCATCTGGTATGTACCATTCAACAGTGCTGTTTGGGTAAGACAATTTCGTAGTTGCAGAGAACCATGGGTCTTGTGTTTGGTTCAAATACATGATACTTGATGACACCAGAAAGAATAAGGTCGTTAGTGTCTTGGCTCCTGGTGCAGCGAGTTGAGGTATGTAGGGTGTAGATTTGGAAAGCTGTTGCACTGGACTACGTCGAATAATCAGCACAAGTCAGACAAAAAGAAAATGTGAAAAGAAACGAGTTGTCTGCTCTTGGGCACATGTGCTGACTTACAAAACTTGGTAATCGCCTACAGTATCCAAGCGTCCTGTTGTCGCGTTGACAGCGACCTCGAAAGAGTAATTCTGCTTGAATGCGGCTCCAAAATGGTACCTGGTGAAATTAATATTAGACCGGTCTGGATCAACGTAGTTACTCGTATAGCCGCTAGTAGTCAACGGGGCGCAATGCTCCTTTATCTGAAGTGTTACAGGTGGGCCTTTGTTGAGCCCAAAATCCTTGTAGCTATCAAGTGCTCCAGTGTCGAACATAAGATTGCCGAAGGGCATTTTGCACATTTCTGCTGCGAAAGGGCACGAAGCATTGTTGTCCAGGACATATGGCAAGCTTGGAACTGTCAACACTTTGCAGCTGTCTGACTGAGACGACTCCTGTTCTTGATAGCATTGCAGGGCGTATGCCAGGTGTTCGGCGGCCTTCCGATTCAGAAAAGGAGATATATATTGCTCATTTGTCCAGTCGTCCGTGTACGAGCGCCCAGGAAGATCCATGTTGCATTCTCTTCCAATGATGAGTGTCTCGTTTGCTAAGCCGTTGGACACTCTCGAAGAGAAGATACCTTGTCGATGTTTAGCATCCATGTGCAGAAAGCAGAAAGACCAACTGCGAACAAAAGTGTCACATACCGGCGACGATGAATGTGATAGCCAATAGCAAGGCTAAAGATGCAAGATAAAGAGTTCTTCGGAGTACAGCATCTCCCCGCCGAAACCATGCACGACAAATTCCAATGAATTCGAAAGCTGCATCAAGTGGCAATGGCGTGTTTCGTAGTATGGCCTGCCGCTGAATCTGAATGCCATCGGAGCCTTCTCGTGAGGAGCATATGAAGTGCAGAAAGCACCGAGTGGTTTTCCAGAAGCTGCGGCCGCTTGTGCTTACGAACAACGCCAGAAACGCAATGAGTAACCCTCCACGTTCGCGATCCAAGGTCAGGGTTGCTCCTTGTACCCTGTTGAAAGACCTGTTATTCCAGAAGCCAAGATATATGTCGTCTTCGATTGAACCCTGGACAGCGTAAGTCGCCATACTGTCAGCTTTGATGATTAGCTTTCGAGGCGATGAAGGAAGACACCATCATCACAGAGAGAGGCACCGATACCATTTTAAGGTGGGAAGTTATTGCATGGGGGGCTGCATGTCAGCAGCCCCACCAAATGCATCGCCTAGCTTTGAGTTGTGGCTGTTACGAGACCCTGTCTTGAGCACTGTGTTCCTGGACGCCTAACAAGGCGAGATCTTCACAAACAACGATCACCTAGCTCTTAGTTTTGTCGTCCCATGAAAACACAGCGACAGCGAAAAGATCAGATGAAAACCGAACGCGAGCCCTATCAAGGGCGCCCTTAGCACTGAGAGCTCCAGCACAGCGCAAAACAAGATCTTCCCGGGTTGATACCAACAAACAGTGATGGTTTGTATTGGGAAACACGCAGAGCTGGGTTGCTGCTCAGGATGTACTTTGAAGGCACGCGACTGGCGGGCCATGGTGGGGTCATGTAAGCCTCCTTTAGCCCCTATGTGGAGTCCGACTCTCTCAGAGTGGGACACCTACAGGCAGGCAGACAGACAGACAGACAGACAGACAGAAAAACTGGAAGTCAAAAGGTAACTCCAAGGTCATCAAAAGGTCGAGATTTACATGTTACTTGTCTGGTCGAGTTTAGGAAACGATCACAAGCTGGAAGACTTGGCGCTTTACCATAACTGATCTAGCGTATCGTGGGGAAAGCCGAGGCTCTTGTTCACATGTCGCGACGCAAGCTCTATGGTCACACATCACCCCGTCTTGCTTCAATCACAAGGCTCACATGTAAGGCGCATACGCGAAGTGACTTCTAAAAAATCCTCTTTGCCAGGCCACCGCTACAAGCATTCTGCTCACCTACTCCATCGCTCAACGCAGCACGATTAGCGAGTATATGGTGACGTTTGACACGCTTGCCCTACCACGAATGACTCTCCCACGGTAGTCATGGCAGTCCTGTCGAAACCTTGGTCGAAGAAAAGGTTATCCAACGCTTCGATCAAATCGCTCATCAACGACTTTACGTCCATCTACCTCCAAAACCGCACGCGCATCTCACGCGCTGTGTACCTCACCCTCTTTGTCGCCCTCATCAACCGCGTTCGCAACGCCATCGCCGAACAGAAAGCCGCTTCGATAAGGCGTGAAGCACAGCGAAAGACGGGGACAGGGCCAAGTGAAGGTGAAGCGACAGGTCGGAAGAAGGTCGAGCTAAATCGCGAGTTCTTCAAAAACCTCTTGCGGCTGCTTAAGATATGCATACCAGGATGGCGGAGTAAGGAGTTCAGACTGATCATCAGTCACAGCATCTTCTTGGTGCTGCGGACCATGATCAGCCTGTATGTTGCCGAGCTCGACGGAAGGCTGGTCAGCAGTCTGGTGCGGGGAAAAGGGAGTGAGTTTTTGAAAGGGCTTGTGTGGTGGATGACTGTTGCCATCCCAGCAACCTTCACGAACTCGATGGTACGTGATTATATACTCAATATGTAACGGCCGGACAACTGACATGCGCAGCTCTCCTACCATCAGTGCAAATTGTCCCTGCAGTACCGCACACGACTCACGAATTACGTCCACAACAAGTACCTTTCACAAATGACGTTCTACACGCTATCAGCCCTCGATGACCGAATCAAGAATGCCGATCAGCTCATCACCGTGGATGTGGCTAAATTCGCAAACAGTCTTGCGGAACTTTACTCGAATCTTGCAAAGCCGGTACTCGACATAATAGTATACAACTACTCCCTATCACGGAGCGTAGGAGGGGAAGGTCTCTTCTTTATGAGTTTGCTCGTTCAGCTGTCTGCGAACGTCATGCGCGCGCTCACTCCACCGTTTGGAAAATACGTTGCAGACGAGGCGAGGCTCGAGGGCGAATTCAGATTCCAGCATTCAAGGCTCATCGACTACAGCGAGGAAGTGGCACTGTATCACGGCCACGAAGCAGAGAAAGATACACTGGATAAAGGCTACTTCACACTCATCAAGCATGTCAACAGGATACTGCGGAGACGACTGTATCACGGTGTAATGGAGGATTTTGTGATCAAGTACTTTTGGGGTGCATTGGGGCTTATGCTCTGCAGTGTGCCTGTATTCTTCCAGGTCCCTGGACAGAACTCGAGTAATATGGGTGATCGGACGGAGAGCTTTGTCACCAACCGCCGCATGCTGCTCATGTCTTCCGACGCCTTCGGCCGTGTCATGTTCTCGTACAAGGAGATCACTGAACTTGCCGGTTACACATCCCGTGTGTCCACCTTACTGGACGTCATTGATGACATTCAGGCTGGCCACTTCGAGAAGAAGTTAGTCTCGTCGGCCAACACAGAGGAAAACGCAGCTGTTCTACGTGGTCGTGGCACAGTGACGGAGGGCGAAGACATCGAATTTGTTGACGTACCCATCGTATCACCCAATGGCGATGTACTCGTGCGCAAACTCTCGTTCACTGTAAAGCCCGGGGATCACCTGCTGATTGTCGGTCCCAATGGCTGCGGCAAATCAAGCTTGTTCCGCATTCTCGGGGGCTTGTGGCCTGTGTATGGCGGCACAGTACGAAAGCCACCGTTTGAAGACATTTTCTATATCCCTCAGCGCCCTTACCTTTCTCGCGGGACATTGCGCCAGCAAATCATCTACCCTGATAACTTGCGCGAGATGCGCGACAAGGGCGTTGCAGACGATGACCTGTACAACATCCTCAGCATCGTGGAGATTGAATCCATAGTTGATCGTCCCGGTGGCTGGGATGCTGAACAAGAGTGGACCGATGTGCTCTCCGGTGGTCTACAACAGCGCGTGGCCATGGCGCGATTGTTCTACCACCGGCCTCGGTACGCGATTCTGGACGAGTGCACGAGCTCTGTAACATTAGAGATCGAGAGAGTCATGTACGATGAGGCGAAGCGACTTGGAATCACACTTATGACTGTGTCGCACAGGAGGAGTCTATGGAAGTATCACGAGAAGATCTTGCAATTCGACGGGCAGGGCAAGTACGTGTTCACAAGGTTGGATGCAGAGCGAAGGCTGGAGCTTGAAGAGTAAGTCTAGCGACTTTGACTTTTTGATGGTCTGTTGCTAACCTGACGACAGTGAGAAGGAGGACATCGAGCTGCAGTTGCGAGCTGTTCCGGACATTGAGCAAAGGATTGCGGAATTGGAGGCTGCCATGTGACCCTGCGGCCGCGTCCACTAGCTAGAGAAATATCAACTCGTGCCACTAAGAATCGACAAGGCAACTGCGCACGAAAACCACGAATATGACAGACGGTGCATAGAGAAGTTGGTTGATACTGACGGCCCCTGTTCCTGGCAGGCGGGTCGATGCCGCACTTAGCGCGCGCCAGTCGGTGAAAGCAAGCTCCGTGTCCTCAAAAACGCGTCCCCCTGCAACTCTCCACAACACAGCTCGAAGCTGCCGAGTCAACACGCAACTGCGCCTGGCGGCAGCCACAACACCATGTTACAGTTCAGAGTCGGCCAGAAGATCGAGACAAACACTCACCGGACGGGTCTTGTCAAATATGTTGGCTCCATTCACGTCGCAGAGGGTGCTTGGCTCGGCATTGATCTGCAAGAGCCCACCGGGAAGAACGACGGCTCCGTTCGCGGCGAGCGGTATTTCGACTGCCCACCTCAACACGGCCTCTTTGTAAAAGAAACGGACATTCTCCAGATCCTTTCGCAGCCAGCACCAAAAGCAGTGGCACCAAAGCCCAAGCCCACCGCACCTACCCCACGATCACGGCCTGCGAGCGTCGTTGCGCCCAGGCCCGCATCCACTCGACCTGCCAGTGTCACCTCTCCTCCAGCTGTACCTAAGACACCTGGCCACGCAAAGCGCCAATCCGTCGCGCCTGCTGCTCCACGAACGCCGCTACGAGGTCCCGCGCGCAAGCCCAGTGTTGCCAGTGCTTCCACGGCAGCACCCTCTCCACCTCCCACTCGACCCTCGGTCACCTCGCGACCAAGTACAGCATCAGTCAACTCGACTTCACAACCCCAACCCCAACCACAAACACAAACACAAAACCCGTTGAGGACCTCTACAAGAGACAGCAATGTCGATGCGTTACAGACGAAGATCAAGCATCTGGAGAAGCAGCATTCAGAGGCCCAGGCGCGTCTGAAAGAGCTGTCACAAGCCGAGGTAGAGCGGGATCGATTCCACGGGATCATACAAAAGCTGCAGGCGAAGTGCCAGACGCTCCACCAAGAGTCTGTGGATGCCAAGGAACAGCTGAAGACGCTTCAAAGCGACAATGAGCGTCTTGTCAAAGCAGAACAAGATCATGAGTTCGATCTGGAAGATGCATTACTTGAAAAGGAGATGGCGCAAGAGCGCGCTGAGCAAAACGAAAGTGAACTGGAGGCGCTTCGTGCGAGGGTAGAAGAGCGGGACCTCGAGCTGGAGATTCTTCGGGAGGAAGCAGAGGCTTTCACCGCGGACATGTCCGAGGAAGAAAAGGAACAAGCTGGCTACTACCGACTACAGCACGAGAACGATCGTCTGCGCGATGCCTTGATGCTCTTGAAAGAGGTCACCGAAGAAGAAGCGCACAAGAGCAAGGCTCGCATGGATGAGCTTGAAGAAGATGTTTCTCAAATGGAGACTTTACAACATGAGAACGAGAAGTTGCAGCAGCAGCTGGCTGAGGCTCAGAGTATTGCAGAGCACCTAAAAGCCCAGGTCAACGACAGGAATGAGCTCGAGGATGTCGTGGAAGATATGTCAAGTAAGATTCAGGAACTCGAGAGCAGAGTTGCTGACCAGGAACTTACGATAACGGATCTGGAAAGCCTGAAAGAGCTGAACGAAGAGTTACTAGACCAGCAAGATGAGGAGACCAAGGACTTACGGGCGGAGTTTGAGGGCAAGGAAATTGAACTTGAGCAGCTGGGTGAACGTGCTCTCGAGCAAGCTGTGATCATTTCGGACCTCGAGGAAACGAACACAAAGTTTCGAGACCTGGTGTCCGAGTTACTCGCGCAGATCAAAGAGGCCGAATCCTCGAAAACGATGACAGAAGCTCAGGTCAGAGATACAACAGGCCGCATCAACGAAGTCATGGACGTCAACAGGCGTCTCCGTGCCGCAGAGGTCAATGCGACAAGCAAGGAAATCACCTCGGAGCTCCGTCAACTCAAGGCCGATCAGACGACTGAGATGCTGGACATCTTGAGTGAAACACAGTCTCAAGAGTTTGGCAGGAGTGAGCCAATGCAGGCTTATTTCGCGGCGAAACGCATCACCTTCAAATCGACGGTGCTGAAGAACCTGTTGTCAAACGCAGATAAGCACACCAAGCACAAAGATGGTGTCGAGGAAGCATCTTCAAAGCTGCTCTGTATCGAGGCCAACTACTACCTCACAAGCCTCAAGAACGGAAGCGAACGTATATCATCTGCAATGGCAGTGTCGACACTTCCACAGTTCGCGACGTTTGGTCCCGCGCATGCTGAGTTGGTTGCTGTCGAAAGGAATCTGGACCAAGGACTTGAGGCTCTCAAGGCCGATAGAGTCAACTTCTCCGAGATGGCAAAGTCTTTTGGTGGCTCGACAGAAGTATACAAAGCCGTTCTTGTATCCCACCAGAAAGCCTTGGCAGAACGGCCAGAGGACGAGACGATGCTGCGAGTTCGCTCTATCGCCGCAAGCCTGACATACCTCGAGTCTACCTGCTCAGCCATGAACACAATGCTAAGGTCATTAGCGTCTACCAGCGAGACACTCGCAGACGAAGCACATCACGTTCTGGAGCGCTTCGCCGCGCCATCTGCAATCTGCAGCAAGGGCATGCTGGCTGCTGCCAAATTGCTAAAGACATGCAGCGACCGAAGAGGGGATGCGCTATATCCTCAGTTCAATGGCGATCTTGGTTCAGTCGTTGAGACTGAGGAGTACCTGAGTAGGGCTACTCGCGATGCAGCCAAGTGGACGCACAACGTTGTGGAGGTGCTGAGTCGGTCAATCGACACTGACGGAACCGTCATGGAACCTGTGGACCTCAAGCACCTCTTGATTTCATACTGGGAGGATCATATGAATAGGCTTGACAGCGTATTCCCATCACTTAGCAGCTGGAACGAGTACGCTTTGCTGCTCAAGGACAATCTCGAGTTCCAACACGGCCCTGCGCCTTGGAGCGAGAAGGCGAAGGAGGTCGAGGCAACCAGAAGACAGGTGGATGAAGCAGCTACCAAACTCCAGTCGATCACAGCCGAGCACCAGGCAACGCTTCTGAAACTGCACGAGCGCGAACAGGTCATCGAAACCAAAGAACTAGAGATCGAACATCTCGCAGCTAAGAACCGCGACGCGACAACGAAGGGTGAAGACGTACAGCGCCTACAAGAAGAGATCGAAAAAGCCCAGACAGACATCAAACAGCTGCAGAAGCAAGACAAGGTCCAAAAACAGGAGATCGACGATCTGAATTACAGGCTTGCGCATGCCGCGCAAAATGAACCTGCGGAGTCAGAGAAGGGCCCTGCTGTTGCAACGCCAGGACCTGAACCCGCAGACCCCACTTCGCGCAGTGCACCAGCAAGCCTGATGTCCCTTCTCGACGCCTTGCAAATCGAAAACCGCTGGTTGCGCCAGAGGAACCAGAGCGACGCTTTCGGTGCAAAGCAGATGGATCTCTTTACGTCAATGCGGCCAATGGAGAGACGTGAAGTGAGCAAACTGTCTGCTGCTACCGACAGTCTGCTCAGCTTGGCGTGGCTGACAGATGACTTCGAACAACCTGAAATTCTTACCAGCATCTCCCAGCACAGCGACGCAAACACCAATGCTAAGCTAAGCTATGGGGGTAACCCTCAGATGCGAGCCCATCGACCTAAGAGAGCACCCTTGTCGCTAGCACCACTGCAGACGCAACTCGATTTGATCAAGAGCAACGGGCGCTTTGACTGGTCAGAGATAGAGGATCTGAGTTTCGCAGATCTATCGCCAGCAGTGGAGCACTTTGACAGTGAACTCATGGGACTGCGGCCACTCAAGAACATCATGGCTCTCTGAGCACCCAGCGCGTTGTTCTGGCTTCGAGCATGCATGCGCCGGCCCAAGCATGGCTATGGAGTTGTTTTATTATGCAATATACCCCACGGCGGCACGGCGTGCTGCCTGCGTTGGATAGAAGGAAATACGTGGAACACATACGCATGCTGTCTTATGTGTATCCTATCGCGATGGAGAGTCGTGATTTCCATATTCGAATAGCATCCGCGCTTCTCTTTCGATATACTGACTGCTCCCAACCCTGCTCCCCGACTGTCCAATTTGTTAATCTTTAGAATCTTCGTCTCGAATCTGGTATCACTGTCCAATTTGTGAACCTTTAGAATATCCATCTCGAACCCGGTACCAAGTGCTCAAGTCGGTGGGTGAAACGCACACAGGAGACAAATTCAACTCTCGCTCACTTCTTCCGCTCTTTTCCAGCAGATTCGAAGCTTCTTTGATGCGGCCATCCTCTCCGTCCAGTCTCAGCGCCTGTCTCATATGTGTCGTCGTGTTCTCCCGCAAGATCATCACACACAGCATCGATGCTCGCGAAAAACTCCAGTTAGCCGTGTACGCTGACGAGGGTCGGGACACTGCACAAAGGAAGGTGGCAGACCAAGGGAAGGAAGCAGGACTTGTGAATCCTTTTCTTTCTTATTATTACGACTAATTACTTCTTTGTATACCGGTATGCTATCAATGATAGTGATAGAGCGCAAAGACTGCAGTGGGGCGATAGCACCGAATCGACGTGTCGGTGTGAGAAAAGTGCAATTTGATACCAAGTGGATGCGAACGCAAAGCGATACAGTATAATAAACTGTAAGAACATGACTTGTCAGTCGACAACACTCGAGCCTCGTGCAACCACTGAAAGCAGATGTGCAAGGTTTGACAAGGGCAGCACACGTGCCGTCAACAGAGTCGATGCTCTGTGAGTCAATGCAAAAGGAGAGCCGTGATGCGCTTATGGCATCGCTGCTCAGCCGCTCTTGCCTCTCAGCACAGTGAACAACCCACCGAAGCAGCTTCTACTCTCAGTTTTGCCGACACGCTTGCCCATCAACACGAGCTCTTTCTCTCTCTCTTCCTCTAGCTCATTCGCACGCCTAACGCGTTCCTGCATCCTCGCCTTGTGGTCGGTGTACGTGCTTGCTTTGGCTTCTTCCCGCTCTTGCTTCCATTGCGTCAAACTCTCTCGCTTCGGTACAGTCCGCTGCTCGAAGCTGACACGGCGCGAGCTGTCAGACTGCCGGTGTAGAGAAGTATGATTCATATTGTTGGAATGGGCTGGCGAAGGTGAGGTAATGCGGCGCTGAGCTTCGAATTGCGCATGGTAGCGTGCTGAGTTCCGGTGTGGAGACGCTGACTTCCGGTTTGCAGAGGCATTGGGTGGATGAGATGTTAGACTGGCATGGCGATTCTGGTGGGGTGAGCTGTACGCAGAGGTCGAATGTTGTGTTTTTGAATTCGTCCGAGAATGGCTGTTCACAGCTGTGAGCGCTGCTAAAGCTTGGTTGCGCGCCCTTTGTGCACTGATCTGACGAGGCTGCTGCATTGGCAGTTGGCGAAGATCCGGGGCAGTCGCGTATCGATGGTGCGACGCGCTCGTATGCTTCATCCCAACCGCATGTATTGACAAGGGGCGGCTTGACCTATTAGGGTTCAAGTTCTTCGACCTAGCCGATTCTCCAAACGACACCAGATTCTGGTTTTGCAAAATGAGCTCAGCGCAATAGCCACTCATATCTGCAGTCGCGCCATTTGGCAAAGGAGGCGCATCTTGAGAAGTATACGAAGTATTGGAAGAACAAGACTTTGCGCGATTGACGGCGCTATCGCGAGATTGATACGAGCTGGAGTCTGTGCTTGCGCGTTCGGGGGCTTCGTTTCGTGCGTCGTATTGACTAGCGTTGTTGGTGCTTGTAAGGCTTGCACGTCGCTCGACATGTCCAAATAGAAAACTGTCGGACTCGCTACTCTTGAGCGGCATCTGCTGGCAGGCAGGAAGCCGCATAGACTTGGGGCGTCCATTTAGGCTCGGCCGACCAGCTATCATTGTAATTTCAACGCCTTGATCCGACATGCTTTGCTGTACCCTTGCTTCTGCGAATGCCGATAGCTGTTGTATCCTTGCTCGCTCCCTCTTAGCGTTCCAACCTTCCACTTGCTCCATTGCTATTGGCATAGGTCTACAGCCTTGCATCGATTGCGAGCGGTACGTTTCTTGTGCGTGGGCGGGCGTTCTAGTTCTTGTTGGGCGTGACAGATGCACATCAGGACTCGAGTGGCACTGTGGAAGACTGTGCCTTTCGATGGTGTTGGAAGTTGTTCTTCCTATCCCAGGAATGCTTTCATGCCCTCGCCGAACGTTCTCGATTCCGATTGAGGACACAAAGTCTGGGAGGCCTCCGTCGATGGCTGACAGTTCGCTGATCGTCTGCAATGTTCTTCTTCGATTCTGTAATTGTGGGCGCTGGCTCGAAGGAGCGCTCACCGATATCGGTCCATTGGGTGGCAGCTTCTGGAGAGGCATATCTGTAAATCTATCGCAAAGGCTTGGGGGAGAAGTGTTTGAAAGCGTTCGGGAAGGGTGAACCGAAATTCGAGCAAAGAGCTTAGAGGCAGATAAGAATTCTCGGAGGGTACTGTGCTCACATAGACGCAGGTAAGTGTTTCTAAGGAGGTGACAAGAAATGCGGAGAAAGGGTTCAGGCACTACCTCAGATACCATGCGCTGTTTCCAGTACCACGGTATGGTCAAAGGCAAGGGATGGTCCCGATACACAGCAAGCCGGGTCGCTGAAAGTATTGAATTATGAACGAGCTGTTCTCTTTGCCTCGAGAGCGGTGAAAACTCCAGCTGACTGTCGTGCTACAGCCTTGCATGTAGGTTTTGCCTCGGGCCGGAGCGCTGATCTATGGACATCTTGATGTTTTGTTGGCGTTGCACGACCGATCCCGGGACGCGTGGATTCGCATGCAAGGACAGCACAGGTCGTATAGCTTCTGGATAGATTCAAGCTGCGAACCACGGTATACTAAGAGCGTCAAGAGTGGACATTACGGGAAATGCAACCCTATGATTGGCCCTCGCTTGCTGATGGAAGATATTGGCGAGGAATGGTGGTCCACTGTCGTAGGATTCGGATCGTCCCGAAGCTCGCATGTGTCTCTCAGCACCTGCATCATCTGGAAAGGTCTCGAGATTCCACAGCTTGCATTCAAGTGAGGGCAGAGCTAGTCTTGATATGCCTAGAATGGTGACATATAGCTCAACCCCACTCCGAGGGAACACTCACATGGCAGTACACCAGCTCTCACATCTTGTGGACTCAACCCACGCGCTGGTGCTGCTCCACGGTCAAGCCCGGGTCAGCCGAAAAAAGCAACAAGTGTCTCAATGCAGCCAGACACAGCAGCATGGGAACGCGAGGAGCCGTAAGCATGCGGGTGGGCCGCAGAATTGGATCTGTGTAACATTGTGGCATTACCTGCTCGCTGCACAACTAACTCCAGGGCCACTTGTCACGGTGGCTGAATGTCGCCAGATGTATCGTTGATGTTTGGCAGGAGCTTGCAGCGGTGTGAAAGACATTGCAGGTTGTACAAACGATGTTGGCCACAGATTGTGGAATCGTCGTTGCGTCCATGGGAAAGGCTTGAGACATACTTCGATGACGCCAGTGGAATGTGATGTTGAAGAAGAGAAGAGGAGAGGCATGCGGGCCGAGGCACGGACCAGTGAGCTGTCGCGCTTTCCCCTGCAAGCAGACCCCGAACAACAAACCTGCAATCCTTCTCACCATCTCCACCACTGAAAACCGCATGAAGGTGCATCATGCGCCACATACGCGTGCCTGCAAGAGCGATCATCTCGGCGGTCTTCGTTCTGGCCTAGATGATGCTCACAAACAGAATGGCACCATCAGCCTGTCGTGCAGGCCCTCACAGCCTGGCGCCTTTGGTCGTCCAAGGTTGCATTCGGCTTGTCTAAGTGGGCGGCTATGGCTTCGAGGTCTCTGCTGATCTCCCCTTGAGTAGGTAGTCATTGTTGATATTCGCGTTGCGATGCACGTGTGTCGCGTGCGATCCGCGTTTTGGCGACAACGACGAATAGCTTGACGTCGCACCAAGTACCAGACTCCCATGCGGGTGTAGGATACAGTTTAAAAGGCTCACTACCATTCCGCTGATAACGTATCATGGAAAGACGAGAAAAATTCTGTGGACTCCAGAATACAATGCCTCCTTCGAAGCGCCACATGATAGGTCATCCTGAGAGTGGTTTACTTCAACAAGGATGTGTACTGGAGGGGCTTCGTCTTCTGATTTCTCTGATCATCGTTCTGACGAGAGTCTTCAGAGAGATCCGCCTGGCCGACGTCGCGTGTCTGAGTTATGTTCTTCTGAATCATCCGACTCCTCCAGCTGTTCAAATGTCTCTAATTTCTCCGATTCCTCTGGAACTGAGCATTCTCGCGACCTTCCCGAGCCCCAACTTGTGAGTCCCCCACCTCACAGAGAGTGTGTGAGAAGACTCAATGTATGCTCAAACCCCGCAAGAACAGCGCCGATTGCTGACAGACTCAGCCTGGGCGCTCGAAACAGCTGAATCCCGCCTCACATGACTACACATGCTTTCATCGCTCCCAGTTCGACATCTAGACTTTGCAACGCACACAACGGCACAGCGGAAAACACAAGCATGTCCGAGACACGGACGCAGATGTAAATGCCTGGTTTGCTGGCCGGAGACTCCATGGACATCCTCGGCGCTGCATGTTGGGTAATACAAAGGTCACAAGTGGGTCATCATGCGGGGTGCTTGACAGCGATTCGACGGCCTTTGCTTAAAAGGTAGGTACTGAGACCCTGACAACTCTCATGTGCATAGCTCTTCTCATTGGCATGATTCGGGCTTGCGCGAGCTCGGCAAGAACATAGTACGTACCAGTGCTTTGAATGCCTTATTCAGTCTCGAATGACTAAAGCGTCGACAAGTCGTGGGAAGTGATGAAAGCCCCTCAACTGAGACTGAACATCGCAGACGACGTGTATGGACTCATTGGTACGTAGTATCTACATGCTCGCTTCGGCATGTGTACCTTGAGATCGTGGCTGATCGACGTGTCAGGTGGGGATGATTCAGATATGTTCTGCAGTCTAGTGGAACCTATAAGCCCGCCACTACTCACTTCAATCGACGCTCTGGATAAGGCCGGCGAGCTCAACTTGCACTCAAGGCCCCTTGATCTAGATCTCGTCATCGACTGCTATCTAGAGAATTTCCGTGACTTTCCTGGACATGGTATCGAAGGCCGATGTGTTGTCTGGCGCACTGAAGCTTGAAATAATCCGAGACAGCTCGTCGTTGGCTGTTGCCTCGAATCGTTTGGCTCAGTGAGAGTATGCACTCGGTTTTGATCCTTCAGGTGGGAAGTCGGGCAAAGAGCTGGAGAACCGCTACGAACGACCGACTATGATCCATGGAATCGCAATGCTGTCCTGAGACTATAAGCACAAGTACTGACTTTTGATTAGGCCAAGCAAACACCACTACGACATCACGATCTCCACCAGAACGTAATGTGCAGCAGAGTGTTTTGATGGGGAAAGGTCCCCTGGCATACGTGCCTATTACCGGTCTAAAAGCAAAATACGCTCCACCTCATCCCGAGTCTACTGAACCTTCCCTCTTGCGTCAACTGGCCAGATCTCTTCAATGACACCGTTCCGATGTGCGTAGTAGAAGTCGTGCAAATTGATCGTAGGATCAATGTGACTCGGTACCATCTCGACACGATCCCCAATCTTCAAATCCGCTCCATCCGTCCACGATAACGACCCGTGCTCATCGCCCAACACGCCGTATGTGTACCCCAGTGTCTTGCACTCGGCCAGTCCGCTGTCCGTCGTGAGCGATTTCAACCCTGCGTCGATGGTGATGCTCTTCGGACCCTGTTTGCTGATGACGGTAGCGAGGATCGTCAAGCTGTTCGAGTACTTCGTCCCCACCGCATTCCTATAATCCGTATCCATGAACAAGAAGCTCCCCGGCTGTACCTCCGTAACGCCGGGGACTGTGACACAGAACTCCGCCGTGCCCGTGCCGCCAGTCGTGACAACATCAATCTGATGGCCCTGCTTCCTAAACGCCTCGGCCGTATCCACCAAGATCCTCATGCTCTCCAAACACAACCTCTTCCGCTCCTCCACACCATGCACATGTTGCAAATGCCCCTCGTAGCCCTGCACCCCAATCAACCTAAGATGCGGCAACTCGGCCACCACACCCGCAAGCCGCAACGCAGGCTCACCAGGCTGGACCCCGGTCCGATGCAATCCCACATCGAGATCGACAAGCGTGAGAATGCGATCCTCGATGCGCGCGGCGGCAATCCCCGCCTCGACAGCCCTAGCGCCCTCCTCGCTATCCACCACGATCCTAATCCCCCGATGCTCTCGGAACAACTCGACCAGCCGCGCGACCTTGGCCGGTCCCACGATCTCGCACGTGATGAGCAGGTCGCTCACACCCCTTGCGCACATGACCTCTGCTTCGCTGAGCTTGGCCACGCACGCCCCCTTTGCGCCCGCCGCGATGAGCTTCTGCGCCAGCACGGCGCTTTTTGTCGTTTTGCTGTGCGGCCGGATGGAGACGCCTGTGGGGAGCAGCTGGGTCATGAGCGCAGTGATGTTGGATTCCATCTGGGTCAGGTCGACGATCATGGAGGGAGTGTCGAGGGAGGAGATTGGGTCTCCGATTTTGGGGGCGTACGGCATCGTTGGTTTGGTTGGTTGTGGGTGGTAAGGTCGGGAGTGCGGTTGTGGGTTGACTGCTAGAAAGGCTCGAGTTGGATTGTTCATGTGCTCGTCTGGTATCTTGCCATGTGTGGTCCGAATGTCGGCCTGGTTGATGCTGCGTCGCAATCAGATGGTGGTGGTGGTGGTGGTGGTGATGATGACTCGGTGGGGTTACCTCATGCGGTATACCGACCCCACGTGCAGATACCACCTTCCTGAACAAGGAATTAGCTTCGTTATCCCACTCCTCACGATGAATCTCCAAGTCACAGACAACCGGCAAGAGTGAAGAATTTGGGCGTGTTTCTGATTACATTATATGTCTATCTTTATGTACTCATTCGCAGGTGAAGTGAGTGTATTGCGCCTTGCAATGCAGATGGTATGTACGTGGAAACTTCCAGCGGATAACGACAGGGGAGCTCGCCGGCTCGATAGAGCGCCAAAACACAGTAGAGTAAGAAACTTAAAAAGTGAATGTCATGAGCGCAGGGTTGAGCGCAATCGGCAACAGCAAGTGCGATCCGCAGACCATGGCCATGGGAAGGATGGCAACGAAATCGGTGATCTGCCAGCCGTAGGGAATGAAGGGGCCGACGGCAAGAACAACCATGCCAGCAATACCAAACAGACCGAAGGCAATAGAGTACTTGAAGCTCTTGAGGACCTTGGGTACTTCGATGAAGAAGTTGGAGAACTCGGCTTCCTTGGACGTGGCGCCCCACTGCATGTTGTACTCGAACATGTGAGCGAGAAGGGCCGAGGAGACGTGCAGGGAGAGACCACCGAGGAAGGTAGCCATCATGAGGATCCACTTGATGTTCTCGAAGAGCGAGGCAAAGAAGCCCTTGTCACCAATGCGGTAGCGCATGATAGCGAGCGACAAGTTACCGAGACCAGTGAAGACAATGACAATCGAGAACCACACCTTCCACGAGTCGAGGTAGTACTTGTCGAGGTAACCGTTGAACCACCCGACAGCGAAGTAGTTGGCCACTGTCATGATCCAGGCAGCGCCAATGGCGTAGTAGGTTCCAATGTACGAGATGATGGTGACCTTGGAGGTGAAGCGAATGTTGGAGAACAAGAAGCTGCGGAAAAGAGGAGTAAAGGGTCCACGAGTGATCCAGAAGCGCATGGGGTTGAACAAAAGCTCGTTGCAGCCGTAGGCGTACTTCTCCCAACGGGCAAGCTCGTCGTAGACGGTAAGGGAGACACCCTCCTTGAAACCATCGCCGGCCCACGCTGCGAGACGGATGATGTAGCCGTTGACCTGGAGACGCAGAGACATGTCGAAATCCTCGGAGACGTGGGACTCTGACCAGAACTTCTCGTAGTTGTCCTCGTCAAAGTACGAGACCTGCTGAACGGCAGACCAGCGGAGAATAGCGTTGTGGCCGACGAAAGGAGCAACGTCACCGTTGGCGACAGTGTAACGAATAGCAGTGTAGACCATGTTGGTGAAGAAAGTGATACTGAAAACTGTTAGTTGCGCGCTCATACAGGCAATGTGATTAAGCCATGCTTACCCGTTCTCGAAGTAGTTGTGGACAACCTGCATGACACCGGAAGAGAATTGCATGATACCAACTTCAGGAGACTGCTCCATTTCGGAGGCAGCGTCGAGGAAGCAGTCGACTGGCACACGGGTATCAGAATCGATCAGGATGATGTAGTCACCGATACGGATGTTGCCATCAGCCCAGGCGCGGCCGTGTTCCTCAACAACTTCCTTGAGGCAGTGTTCGTACTCCTTGGCCTCGTCGTCCTGGGTCCAAGACTCATCACGCGAAACGGAGAGGAGCCTCTCTTCGACATTGTTGCTAAGCATGAGACCAAAGTTCATGTTAGACGCCTTCTTGAACTTTCCCTTGCGGACGAATCCATCCTCGCCGTGCTTGGGTCGGGCAGTCCAGCCAATGCTGTGGTCCTGGTAGAACTCGATACGTGCCTGGCGCTCCTCCTCGTCGATGATTTGAAGACCGTCGTCGTTGATGAAGATGTTGGCAGAACCACCCTGGAGCTCGTAGGTAGCCATGGCAGCCTTGAGCGACTTGACGGTGGGCGCAATAACGGAGTGGAGACCCTCCTTGTAAACAGGGCACTGGACGGTGATGTGGGGAAGCTTGCCGGTAATGCGACGGGGAAGGAGCGCAGAGTAGTACCTGGAGTTGCTCTTCATCTGGCGAATGGGTCCGATCATCTGGGCGATACAACCGACAATGACCTGTGCGAAGAAGAGAGTGAAGAAGATCTGGACGGGGATCAAGATCAAGAAAGCGATGCGGACGTAGTTGTGGTCGACCATGACCTGGACGGCAATCTGTTTGAATCCCAGACCCAACATCACGGTGATGATGACCAGAGTGCATCCAACCAACACACCGTTCATGATGTTTGTGGGACGGTTCTCGGGCTTGTACTCGCCAGTCTCCTCGTCAATCTCAGTCTCGACCACGGCAGGGCCCTTTTTCTCGTTTGAGTCTTCCTCCTGCTCAGGCTCACCAGCCCTCCAGACAAGCTTCATCAGCTCGTCCTCGATGTGTACAGCGCGAGCGAAGATGGCGTTTGGGTCATCGTCCCAGACAAGGAGCAGTTGCTCGGACGCAAGGAAAGCAGCACCCTGGTTCTTACGAGCCTTGGGGAGGTCATCGATGGAAGGGAGGATCTGGATGTGGAGACCCTTGCCGAGAGGGACATCGGTCGCATCAGGTGTGTACTGAACGAAGGTCTGAATCACACGAGAGTTGACTGTGATGACGACTGGAAGGTTGATGAGCGATGCGTAGTAGCCAAGCGCAGACTCGGCCAACGAAGGTGGGCAGGCTGCGTAGTTGCCTCGCGATTTACGGACAAGTACGCCTTCAACGCTGCCAGTGCCGTTGCTAATCCACAGCTTCTCTAAGGTTGAGCGTTAGTCAAGGTGCCCATGGTGCAGACACCGCAACACTTACTGCACTGCTGTTGGAAGAGGAAGTTGACCATAGCCTCGTGCTTGATCTCTTCCATGATGCCATGACTCGCAATGGAGTGCATAGAGGTGAAGGAGTTTCGTCGCGATGTGCGCGCTGTGGTGGTACCGCTCATGGGTCCGATTGACGGTGCAGGTGTCCATGATGGTGATGGAGGAGGAAGCGACTCCATGATGAACGACGACTTGTGTCGCCCGAGCCTCTGCGACGCTCTTGTGCTCCGTGGTGTCTGTGTACCGCTTGCATTCTGTGAGAAGTCATCCACCGACGACTGGGTGCTGAGCGCCGGCGTCTCGAAGACGTTGTTGCTCATGTTGATTAACGTGTGTTGATTAACGAATGTGGGTGTCTATAGGAGAAGCGAGTGTTTATGATGATGTCTTGTGGAGTGTGATGCCACTGGTCAACGATCGACGGAGAGTGAGTGAATGTGTCGTGGACGAAAGTGGGATCAGCCGCGGGTGATGGGCACTTGAATAACAACGAAAGCGGACGTCAGACTGGTAACTCTCGCTTGTTAAGGTTCAACAAATATAGAATAGGTAAGAGGAGATCCGAGTTTGATCTTATTTACCATGATACCACAGCGTGGCGCCAGGACTAGAACACCTGAACCGTCGATTGAAAAGATAGGTAGCCCAACACTGCTTGATGCCAGACTAGCGATTGACAGTTGCAAGAAACTAGACTCGGGCCATGCAAAGTGGGCAGCTGAAGAACGAGCTCGCTCGGCACGGGCCAAACTTCTGTCAGTATCAACTAGTCGGGCGGATACTTGATTGTAGGCTAGCAGAAGTGATAGACCAGAACAAGCTAAGAGGCCGTGGCCTCATCGAGATGCTGACCATGTCAAGTCAACAAGCTCTGGCAAGGATTGACAATCCGCAGGTCCAAGGTGGCCCATGCACAGATTAGAGGTGGCTGTAGCACACGTACGCGACGGCACATTGCATGTGAGCATCCTTGTACCGACGTATTCAGCTGCACCTGAGTGCATCTGGAACCTACCTGACGAGCAGGATTTGAGAACATCCTCACTATTGACCGGTCGTACCATCGAACCGACAAGCCGAGCCATGCTTGGCTTCTCAAAAAAAAAAAACCCCCCCTAAAAGATTTCTGGCCAGCGCGGACGAAGCCTCGACGAACGCCAAGACCCGACAGCTTCCATCACAAACGCCACGTCGCGTAGAGGGATATGCTCCAAGGTACGAGCAAGACAGCGGTGTTTGACCATCACGTTGTAATTGTCAGGGGCTGAGCGTAGTCGGCGATACAGCCCCACACCAGCTCAGCTAGCGCCATTTGGTCCCTAGCTAGTTTTGCTGGACGATAATTGCCTAAACTAAGTGTGTTCCTGGTGCGTTTCAGCCAATCGTAATGAGACGGGCTGTTTCTTGCCCACCGTGCATGCTAAAATGCTCATCTCCCGCACGCCGAGCGTGAGCGAAGGCGTCCGTGGTGGATACGACCACATGTGAGGATCCTCGAGCAAGGCTGTCAGAGCTCGATCGTATCCTGGATCGGGATGCTTGGCTCTCTACAGGTTTGACAGCTCAAGCGTACCACTGCTAACGTGTCACTGTGGCAAGGTATGCACCACATTGTCTCGAGCGGTGTTCATGATGACGGTCGTAGTGACATCCACAGTGGTTCCCTCGGAGGGACAGCCTCAGCCTAAAATGTTGGATAAGCGCGAGATCTGCATGATGTCAAGCCCCAACAAACCATCGCTGCAGGATGTGTTGGCCGACTCCAACTTTACTGCCTGACAGATGTGATAGTGTTTCTCGGCCCAAACGTGCAGCTCGCTTGACTCACGGTACTTTACCGGTCTCCCAGGATCCTGCATCTGTCCACCACAGGCTGGCGCACTCTTAGTCCCATCAGGAAGGTCGCGACTCTACGCAACCCACGGTCGGAAAACGACGACCCATCCCGAGGTCCCTGAACCTCACAATCAAGGCCGTTTTCTTGGAAAAACGTGTTCTCCCGAGCGAGTACCTCTACCATGGCACACACTGTGACCCTGGGGACCGAGACTGAGGAACAGCGGGGGGTAGGGCAAAGCGACCATTAGCTCACATTGGTGGGTCAGTCGATAGTCTGGAACACCAGGATCAAACGGCGAGCATGTCTCTTTGTTCTGATAGCGTTGGCGCTAACCCCAAATCCAACATGCTGGTCATTCTCCTTGCATGTGGCGGTGCAGTGATAGAGCGGCGATAAGCCTAGACGGGGGGGTGCCTGAGAACCTGAGATCCCGTTCGAGGCACCGAACGAGTCGAGTCGGCGGCGTCGCGGGCCGGGGGTGCGCGGTGATGGAGGCCACTAGTCCTTGTGGTCTGGCCCCAGCGAACCCAAAGCTGTTTTTAGGCGGGTTGGATACTTTGGGGCCTGAGATAGCGCCGTCCAGCCGGAATGTTGCGGTAGGGTGCGTAAGTATTTGTAACGAAGCGAAAGGGCACATGAGGTGTGGCGAAATGGTGAGGCTGAGACTGGAGCGATGGAGCGCCATGGACGACGCACTCACCTTGCTGCTAGTTGGCAGCTGCCGGGGCGCTTGGTGGGCTGAACAGGGTCTGCGATGGCGTTCGTGTTGAAGCAAGCTGTTGAGGCGATATGCAGCAATTTGGTGGCTGTATGACCTTGTCACGGCCAAGCCGACAAGGTTTTTGAGCCGATTGTATCTATCTTGCCCTGCAGCAGCAGCAGCAGCAGCAGCAGGGGGTGGTGCAGGTGTAAGTGTCTACGGATCTACCTAGTGGTGACGTCGAATTGGCGACAAGGTTGCTGAGAGAAAATCCGTCACTCGAGGACGGAGCGGTGCCCGGTGCGACTTGGGCGTCTTGCTTGTCAAACGAGGATTTCTGCAAGGTACAGGGTTAGCAGTGGACCCTGCTGAGTCGAACCGTCGAACCCTTGTCACACCATTCTCCAACCCCTGGACCAAAGTCAGCATTTCCGAGCGGGAGTGCCGTGCGCTTGGAGCACTCGTTTCGCTACACGCGACCTCGGAATGCATTGGTGTGCAAGTCAATGAATAGAAATTATGCTATCTAGGTTGTATATTCGTAGCTGTTGTCATCAGCTCAGCGCGGCCAAAGGCGCCGATCGCCGTTGAAGCCACCCCGTACACCAAACGCCTCCAACGTCAAGTCTCATGCATGTCCCTCGAACCGCGACTACGCGTTGCAACCGTTGTAACCAGACTGCTGCCACATCTTCACACTCTTAACCTCCATCTGGCCATTCTTCTCCCACGTAGGGTACCACTGGTCCTTGGCCTGCCAGAAGTCCTTCTTGGCCGTACTGGAGCCGTCGAGCCATGGCTTGGCTGACTTGCCATCCTCGAACCAGCCGTTGGTTCCACCGACAGCGACGTTGATGATGAGGTAGAAGTCCTGATCGAAGGGCGACGTGTTGCTGCCAGTGGCCGCCCAAGGGTTGTCAAGACGCGTGCCGTTGCTGTCGGCCAGGGGGAAGCGACCATACTCAAAGAAGGGCTCGTCAAAGTGCGTGTACATGACCTGCAGAAGACGTGTGTTGATGTAGGTGAAGATGTACTTCTCGGACCACTGGAACAGAGTTAGCCTGGGTAGTGCAGGGTACACATGGGGGTACAAACCTCGACACCAAAGATGTTGTAGCCAGCGGCGTACGTGGTGTGCAGAGCCTTGCGCTTGACGTTGTTACGCCACCAGCCATCGTTGGCTGTGTCGGGACCAAAGTGAAGGGTGCTGGAAGCAATGTTGTTTCCACCCTGGGAGTACGTGTAGTTGTTTCCGCGAGACTCCATGATGTCAATCTCACCAGAGCGGGGCCACTCGCCATAGACGTTGTCCTTGGGCAACATCCAGATAGCGGGCCACAGCCAGTCGCCAGCAGGGAGCTTGGCCTCTACTTCGATGCGACCGTACTTGATGGAAGCACCAAGCTTGGTGTTGATGCGTCCAGACTTGACAGGGTTGACAATTGTGCCGTTGGTGGTGTTGGTGACCGCAACACAGTCGGTCCACTTGGGGCCAGTGCAGCCGTTGCCACGGAGGTCAATGACGTTGTCGTTGTTGATCAAGCTATCGTCCTGCAGGGTGGGCTTGATGACGAGGACGCCGTCCTTGATGAAGACGTTCTCTTCGGTGTTGGTCGTCTCATCGAACTGACCATTGCTGAACACGCTGTCAGTTATTGAACTCTCTATCCCAACTGCGGATGACTTACCCGTAGCCACCAACTTCGACCTCTTTCGTCCAGACGTTCTCGTTCCACGAGGAGAAGTCGTCGGTGTAGACTGGGCAGTACTTGTGGACGGCTACACTTCGAACACCATCCCAGATGAGGATGCAAGTGATGATGAGACCGAGGACAAGACCGGCAATGGGGATGATGGTGACCCACTTCTCCCTTGGGTCTTTCCTGTCGAGCCAGGGCTTCTCGACCTCGCCCTTCTTCACTCGTCGAGAACGGAAGTAGGTCGGGGTGTTTGCACTGCGGTAGGCAGAACTGGAGCCATCTCTGCTGACTGACCTCGAGTTCTGGTGAGAGCCACGGGGAGTGAGTGTGTTTGGTGTTTGCGCTCCTGGTGTAGCGAAGGGGTTGTGAGGTTCAATGCGGTCGGCGTCAGCCTCGCCTGAGTACTTCTCGTTGCCAAAGGAAGCCATGTCTGGAGC
The DNA here is from genome assembly GCF_004011695.2 of Ascochyta rabiei. Lineage (NCBI taxonomy): Eukaryota > Fungi > Ascomycota > Dothideomycetes > Pleosporales > Didymellaceae > Ascochyta > Ascochyta rabiei. Next base: position 1,281,825 of record NC_082414.1, read on the forward strand.
CGTTGGCTTATGCCAATGTTCCAACGGTGATGGATGGTCAAATGGAAGGGTATCGCCGTAGGAAGTGCAAGTTTGCTTCGAGCTCACCCCAAAAACGAGCGACGGTGGTGTTTCACGAAAAGGATGGATGGATGGTGGTTGTTCGAGAAGAAAGAGAGCGTGATCTGTTGGAAGTTATGAACTCCGACTTTGACAGCGTCTGTTTTTAGTAAGAACGGCTAGAACGTCGCCGTTCCCAGGCCTGTAAGTGGTAGCGACAGACTCTTCCGAACCAGATTCGGTTCCTGGATAGCTCGAGCTTGGTCGCCATGTTGGGATGTGGCTCACACAAGATGCTTAGCGTCGCCAACAGGTTGAAGCGCGACACACCACGCTGTCCTAGGGCAGCAGTGCTCCACGGAGCAGGGTCGTGCACAGGGCCAAAACTGTGGGTACTCAGCTCTCCCGGAGGGAATCAATGGATTTGGTTGTCAAGCGGCTCTTGTCCAAATAGCGCTACCTGATTGGTTTTGACAGTTGCCGCAGCCCTGTCGACGTCCGCAGAGTCCGCCTGGACCGATCTGCGAGGTCCTTGCGATAGTGGACCGAGTTCTAACCCCGGGGCAACTCAGTCGCGCCGGCTCACCAGCCACACGCCAGAGTTTCGATACTTTCGCTGCTTTAGACTCTGCAAGGCTTCGCGCTACTGCGGCGCCGCCTGCACTAACAAGATTCGATAGCGGGAACTATGACTATTCGGAATGCACAGGTTTCGATATGCAGCGCCTGCATATTGCCGCATCAACAGGCTTCTGGAGTTTGAGCTTCTGCAAGTATCCGTGTCTAGCGTGCAGTTTGGTATCAAGGTGTGGCCCCTATATATAGCGATATTGGCTGTTATCTCAACATCGCGATTGGTAACATCGCGATTGGGTTGTTGGTGCCGCAAATCGTGATTTGGTGGCATCCCGGTATACTTTGGTTTCCCGGACACAAGATTACGAGGCTCTGGTAGCGCAAGCCACGTTCCAATAACGAGGTTTGGCCGGTACCTAGACCGTGGACATTGATGATGTATGGTTCAGAGCCGACACACATACTGGACGAGGCTGACGATGGGTGAACCAACACGGGAAAGGAGAGCTGAGCAGGGGATGCAGCTGCACTGTCGCCGCTTGGCACCCTTGAAGAAGGTCGAAAACGCTTTCGATGCGGATTAGAGCCGAGGGCCTTCCTTTCTGGCCTTCTGGACTTATGCATCAATCGGTACGCGCATCCATGGGGTGGCGCGAAGGAAGCGACGTGGTCTTCCTACGCAGATTGGTTTGTCCTCCAACCAGCCTCGCTTCGGCCCTGACAGCTCTACCTTGAGCTTTCAGTCCATCATCGCTAGGCTCTGACACCGCATCAAGGCGAGGATGAGAATTCTGGTTTGCGCGAAGGAGTCATGTCCGCCCGGGTTCGCAAAGCCAGCTCGCTATTAGCCGTGGACCAGATGCCTGCGTGCAGCTTTCGCCTGCGCATCCATCCATCATAGCACGTGGGTCATGTCAACGAAGATGACGGACCCAGGAAGGTCATGAACTGTCGACTCTGTAGTAGTGCTTATAGCCGTATCTTGAGCAATCTTGACCACCTATGCCAGTCAGCCACTCCCGCTTTGCTTATCATACAGCATTTTCTGGGCCGTGTGAAGTTGGCGGTGGAAAGCCATTTGTGCCTCCCGACCTGGTTCTCGTGTCTGCAGCCTGTGCATATCCATCACTGTCAGTCTTGACAGATTTGCTCACGGCAGTAACGATAGACAAAAGGGGAATAGATAGCGAGGAAGCTTGCAGGGATGCCCAACAATGGTCCCAGGATATTCGCCGCTACGTCGAAAGCTCGCAAGCAAGCTGCAGCTATGAAGCCGAAGTGGACCAGCTGTCAGAGGAAGCCCGCGCGGCCGTCGTTTTGCATGTTTGTAGCCTCTTGCCGCTGTGAATGTACATGCTGCTGCTTGTACATGTCGGCCAAACCGACTTGCATATCAGCTCACTGTGCCCGCCAGCCCGCTGCCTGGCAGCCGATTCTCCACCGTCCTCGTTGTCGTCAGGCCCGGCGTGCCCCGTCCGCCCGATTACGCACCAGCCATGAGGCTAAGATAGATGCCCCAAGCCACGCCGACCGAGCACCCAAAGACTACCCTCTTATCCACTGGCACCCAGACGAAGCTGATCAGGCTGATGGCCGGCCAGAACTTGTATCCGTCCATGATCATCGGCCACAGCTTTTGCTCGCATTCCTTCCTAACCACATCCCAGCTGCTCTGTGTGCTCAACGTGCCTTGCTGGGGTGCATTCACGTAGCCCATGAACACCAAGAACATCAGTGTGTTGACAACAGCGCCGATGGTCTGGTCCAGCAGGAACTTGATGAATATATTCTTCTTGCTCTTCTCCGTCTTGGCAGGCTTGACCGTCTTGACATCTGGATCGCGCGCGGTGGAGGGGACGTTTGTGGGGAAGAGGTCCTCGAGAAGGCCTTGCCAGAGGATGTTTGGTGGGTTGCTGACGATGCTGAAGACGGCGAATTTGAGGACTTGGTTGATGTTGAGAGAAAAGGGTGTCTGTGCAGATGCGCGTCAGCAAGCAGGGCTCACAGGAAGCAGGTGAGATGTCGCGCACGCTATCCTTGTAGGCTGACAAGCCCTGCGCGAGGACGTTGGACGTGATGCTGAGCACCGCGCCCTGCAGCGTCTGTGATACCATAGACATGACGAGGGTGGCCTGCGTGTTGATGGCGGGGGATTAGGTGGATATGCGGTGCAACGACAAAGTTGAGGTCGGAGACTGTGTGCAAAGTTTGTAGGTAGGGGAGTGAGCTGTGTTAAGGAGAGAGAGGGCGTCCAAGACTATCGTTGTGGCCAGCACATCAGTTTTCCTTAGAGGTATCAGGAACGTTTTGGGTGTGCACACCAGCTCCTCGGTTTAGGTGTGACCGAGCATGACGTAAGACGTGTTTAGGCAAGAACAAGAAGCAATTGCACCAGCACAAGAAGCAATTGCATCAACACAAGAAGCAATTGCATCAACACAAGAAGCAATTGCATCAACACAAGAAGCAATTGCATCAACACAAGAAGCAATTGCATCAACACAAGAAGCAATTGCATCAACACAAGAAGCAATTGCATCAACACAAGAAGCAATTGCATCAACACAAGAAGCAATTGCATCAACACAAGAAGCAACTGCACCGGCACAGCAACGAAGCAACGTAACATGGCTGACCCCAGGGACCTTTATGGTGGAAGAAACACAGAGTACACATGACGTGAGGGGTATACGATATTGATTACTGCACTCCTGCACGGTATTGGTAGAGCTACTAACATGGGTAGGAGAGAACTACTCCAGCACAGGCGAGGTGGGCACTCTATCATCGACCTCGGGCCGCAGCTCGTCGTCGAGCTCTTCGTCTTCGTCTGCTGTCAGCTCAGCGTCTAGATCGGGATCTCGCTTGTCTCCCAAGTCGCTGGCGTCCAGAAACGAGCGGCCTCGGAGCGCGGCGGGGAGGTACTCCTGCTTGACCCGCCCGTCGAGGTACTCTGGGTTGTACTTGTAGCCATGGCCGTAGCCCATGTCCTTCATCAGGCGCGTCGGGGCGTTG